>NC_135847.1:25000-1225000 GCF_029677425.1 Wolffia australiana | reverse complement strand
ATTCACATAGTCAAATAATAATTCTTCTTTTTTCGTTGTTTAATTCCTTCATAAATATTTGGTATTTCTGTCACCTTCCTTCATCCATTTTTTGTTGACTTTTTGTTGTTGAAACATTTGAAAATGTTTGTTTCTATTCTATAATTCTTCTCTCATCATTCTTAGTTCTTCAGCACTAGTATCATCCCAACGATTTTGAAGATCACTTCTAATGATGCCAACTTTATTTTTTAGATCCTCTAGGTCACTATGAATGTTACCAAAGACATCTCTATTCCAAGTTTTGAGGACATTTTTGAGGTTTCGTAATTTCTTGCTGAGGTTTGTCATGGTTCACTACTTTAAGGGATATCCCATGGTGTTTTAACTATATTAACAAACTGTGGATGTTTAACACTTGAAATCTAAATGGAGCTCTCCTCTCTTTGTTAGATGCTTTTTATATGTAAAAACCATAGGTGTGTGGTCTGAGAGTCTACATGGTAGATATCGGATACCATATGGTTTGTACCATTGGGCCCTGAAATTCATCAGTATTCAATATAGCCTTTGGTATGTTCTATGTTTTCCTTTCTGCCCATTCCACCATGAGAGCTTATTTCGATCATGTGGTGATCCATCTAACTCTAATGCATGATAGCTGAATTGAAAATCTCCATATCTATTGTATTCGGATCACATCACCCTTTTTCCTCTGTCCAAATCCTAATGAAATTAAATATCCTCTTGTTATCCATGTCACTCTCATTGTGCTACATTTACTAGACAGTCCATCCCACAAAGCATTCCTTATTTCTCGCTGATAATTTTTGTAGATAATGGATATCACTATTTACTGTCTTCAAAAATGGTGTATACAATAACAATCAGTAGGCATTCATCAATCACATTGAGCTGAATACAACAATCCATATTCTTTAATTATTTGTTTTATTCTTAATCCTATTTCAGCTTTTCCAATTCCCCAGAAATTTCAAATTAAGGTGTTTCTCATAATAAAAGTCTAGGTATGATCTGATGGGAAATACTTAGCATTTCCCTCTCTTCTCTCCCAACTCTTTTCTCTCAATCTTTCATGTCCTTTTTTCTATCTCCTTAATCAGCCTCTTTCTTTGACTTTTCTCCTCTCTCTCACATTACTTTTTCTCTCTCCTCACTTAGCCATTTTCTTTGACTTTTCTTCTTGACTTTTTATAACTTCTAAATTGACTTTTATTTAACCTCTCTCCCGCAGCTTTCTCCACAACTTCCTCTCCCTGAAACATCAATCTCTCTGCTAAGTTCCCTTAAAACTCCTATTGGGTTCCTCCTTTCCCTTTCTCCATACTTTGTCATATTCATTATTTCCCTATCATATTATCCACATCATCCCCATCATCCCCATCATTGAATCACCCCTTCATCTCACCTCATCATCCCCATTTAATTCTCATTGTCTCCCTTCTTCTTAACTTCACGAATTCCCACGCCTCGTCCCATTCAATTTGTAAATTATTTTCCACACTTCATCTCCACTCCTTTCCCACACCTTCATCTCTCTTTATTCTCACCTGCTCGTGGAGCTGCAGATCACCGTCAACCAAGGCCATTCAACATCAGAACATTCGAGCTATTCGCCCCCATCTCTAAGGTACATTGTGCCACCTTAACTTTGAGATAATTCTGGTTCATGATAATGGTTAATTTGCTCTGAGTGAATGTTTACTTTAAAGTTATCGTGTGCTAAACTTTGGTCGTCCATTTCAAATCTCCTATTCCCATTGAGTTATGAGATCACAAGTATTACCAAATTGTCTTTGTTAAATCCCTGCTCCACTGACTTAGTCCCCATCTATAGGATTAAACCTAATTCTGATCACCCTCAGGAAACATATGATTATATATATATGTGTGTGTTAATTTATCAACTTCACCAAGTCCATTTTCGTGTCCCATATCAGTATCTATATATCTATCTACCTATCTATCTATCTATCTATCAATCTATTTTATATATATATATAATATCAATGGGTCTATCTAGGATAGGTGGCCTTGGACTGAAGCTATTAATGGTTTCTGCTATTTTTCTCTTTTGGGATTGCTATGCCGTGCTGCTGCCAGGTGGCCTTGGACTAATGCTATTAATGTTTTATGATGTTTTTCTTCTTTGGGATTGCTACAGCCTGCAGCTGCCAGAGTTTCTTCGCTGTTATCCTGGAGTGGATAGCTGTCCTGCGGTCCCGTGTAGGCTAGTGGTGGCTATTCCCTTATATTGATCTATTTTATAGGGCCAATGATTTTTCTATAGGACATGTGCAGTGCCACCGGCCTTTGCTGCAATTATAAGTACAGCTTTAAAGTCCTCCAGGCTGTCCTAGTGTTACTCTTCTATCGTAGATGTGTCTCCCTGGCGAACCTTCGGGATGCCGTTAAAGCAAATTTTAAATGGCGAGTTTGCCTTTTTCACAACAAAGGTGTAGATTTGGTGCATTCTCACGACAATACATGGACTGAAGGATACGGATAAGTTTTTTTTGGCATACAGATGACTGACGGCGGGCGAAGGACACGATAGACTCATGCAACATGTTCTTTATCTCTCTATCTCTTTCGCTCTTGGTCGGTATCGGTTTCTCTCCAGTGTCTCTTTCTCTAGAAGATATCTATTCGCCGTTGCACTCTCTCTCCTAAGAAGATCTCTCCGTCGCTCTTACTCTCTCTTTCTCAACAATATCTTTCGCACGCGCTTACTCTCTCTCTAAAAGATCTCTCTCACTGAGACACTGACACACACACTCTCTCTCTCTACAAAATCTCTATCTGTCACTTTTTGGCTCTGTATCACGCTCACTCTCTCCCTCTCTCCCTCTCTCTCTTGCTCTTTCTCGCACTCTCTCTCTCCTTTCTATAAAACCTCGTTGTATATCTCTATCTTTCTACAATAGCTTTCTCTCTGCAAGAGATCTCTCGCTACAGAATAGCTCTGTATTTTCCTCTCTCTCTGTTCGGATCTGTTAAGGAGATAAAGTTGAAGCTTGTTCAAGAGAATACCTGAAGGTCCCGCCACGATCAATTGCGTTTGGAAATGAACATGAAACGATCTGTTGTTACAACGGCACCACGACGATCCGTTGGGAAACAGTCTCATTTAGAGACTATAAATAACTCTGTACTGCACTTGTCATTGCAGGATTTTCTTACTCAAATATGTCTCCCAGGGCGGCGGCTCCACCCGTCGCCCTGTCCATCCTATTATCCCTGTCTATCTCTCTTTCTTTCTGCTGTTTCAGCCTAAATGGCTTGATGATGAAGATCGTGAGATGCCCCTTCTCTCTTCTTCTTCTCTTTTCTTCTCTATTTCTATCTTATTGGTTACGGGGCATCTCACATTTCTTAACATGGTATCAAAGCCATATGCCTTGCGGCAATGCTCAAGATCCTATGGCTATGTTGCCTAGGCACAACCAAGGTATGCCAACGAGTTCTTTTACACGCCTAGAATGAGTCCTTTCTTCATTGGCAGTAATTTTCCCAGCATCAGCGGGAATATCAGTTTTCTTTCAAGAAGAAGCATTTTGGTTGGTCACGGCATCGAGGAAAAGCAGATTATAGCATTCTTTGGCCATCCTGAATTTGTTTATGGGTTCCTTTCAGGTTACTTCTCTACTCTCTCTGATTGATTTGAGGAAGAAGTCAACCATATCGTCTCCGACTTCGTCGAGGCTGTTGAGAAGACCTCCGCCACTGTCAAGCTCCTCCACAAGGTTTGTGCCCTTGCTGACACTGACATGGTCAAGGACAGCCGTGCTGTCTGCTCCGGCAAGGGCAAGATGTGCAACTGCAGCCACGTGTTGTGCCGCGGCCCTCCCAAAGCAAGAACGCGGCGGAATCCATTACCGAAGAATCGAGATAGAGGAAAAGGGATCCAACGATCGGATGAGGCCTGGTAAAGCCGTGACAAAAGGATCCAAGCACTCAAGATCGGCGAAGAGCACGAAGATAATGTCATCGATGAGATTGAAATGGCAGAATGCTGTGGCTGAGTAGATCAAGGAGAAGATATCGGATCTGATGACGTGTGATTCCACCGTCGACAGAAATTTCTTGCGGAGATCAACGAGGAGACAGGAAGGAGCGAGAATACCTTCTCCCAGAGGTAGTCCGGTAGCTGATCTTCCGCCATGGCCGATCGATCTCCGATTGAGGGCTAGTTTCCACTCGTCGTCTATGGCACCAATAGCACCAATCTCGTCAAGAGTTTCCATAACATCCCCAGCATGGACGTCCTGCACGTTGACCACCTCGACCTGTAGAAGCTCGCCTCTGACAGCCACCTTGGCCGGTTCTGTTAGTATTGTTGGCTTTTCTAAAGACTTTTATGTCGGTTACTATGTCGGTTGGAATATTAGTTCCTATATATGTACCTAGTTTGAAAATTAAAAATAAGTTTTACATTTCATTTTCTGTGTTATGTTGTGTTGCATATCCAAGTGAGTAGTGAGTTTTGTTCCCAAGCCCCTACAGATTGGTATCAGAGCTAAAGTTTTCATCAGAACCAAAGGAAGGAGAAGCCAGTCATATATATTAACAGCATTGGTAAGAGGATATTCCCTGTGAAATTAGAAGAGTTTCTCAATCATGCAATGATTTTAGAAAAGAGGAATGATACATGGTTATGGCATAAAAGGTTTGGTCATTTGAATTTCAAAGCATTAAAGTTTTTAAGTAAACGAAAGCTTGTATATGGCTTACCGTTTACTTAAAGTTTTTAAGTAAAGAGAAAATTTTCAAATGAACATCCATGGAGAGGAAGAGCACCCTTGGAATTAGTTCATGCAGATGTATGTGGTCCTATGAAAACCTCATCCTTGAGTGGAAGTAAGTATTTCCTACTGTTTGTTGATGATTACTCAGGAATGTGCTGGGTTTATTTTTTGAAAGAGAAATCAGAGGTATTTCATAAATTTATTGAATTCAAAGCAATGGCTGAAAATATGTGTGGACATAGTTTGAAAATTCTACGTACAGATAGAGGAGGAGAATTTCTTTCAAAGTCATTTGAGGATTATTGCAGAAAAGTTGGAATTTGTAGACAATTGACTGTAAGAAAAACTCCTCAGCAGAATGGATTTGCTCAGAGGAAGAACATGACACTTGTTGAAGCTGTTAGGAGCATGATGCATGAAAAAAAATTGCCTACTGAATTTTGGGTTGAAGCTGTTGTTGTTGCAACTTATATTCAAAATATTTATTCTACGAAAGCCGTGAATGATATGACACCTTTTGAAGCCTGGTATGAAAAGAAACCAGTTGTTGGTCATTTAAGAGTATTTGGATGCATTACTTATGCTTTAATTGATCAAAGTGAACGTGGGAAGTTGGACAAGAAAAGTGAAAAATGCACTTTTGTTGGATACAATAATGAAAGCAAAGGTTACAAATTATATAATACTTTAACCAAAAAGGTCATTATTAGAAGAGATGTTATCTTTGATGAGGAAAGCTTTTGGGATTGGAGTGAAAATCTTACATATCAAGGAGAAAGGAATTCAGAAATACAAAGAATGAAATGGAGAAAGTATGGTTCTATCCTTGATTCAGATAGAAATTCTGAATCACGACTGATCGAAGATGAATCCCCATCACCACAAAGAAAGACAAAGTCGGTAAAAGAATTATATGAGACAAGTATTTTTGCACTTTTGTCACATGATGAACCAGTAAGTTTTCAAGAAGCTAAAAGCAAGAAAGAGTGGAAGAATGTAATGGAAGATGAAATTAAGTGTATTGATAAAATGACACATGGGAGCTTGTGGATTTTACATCTTCAATTAAAACTATTGGCGTAAAATGGGTTTACAAAATCAAGCATGCAACAGATGGGAGTATACAGGGGTATATGGCAGGGTTAGTAGCCAAAGGTTATGCACAAAATTATGGAATTGACTATTTTGAAACATTTTCACCTGTTGCAAGACTTGAAAGAATAAGAATTTTGTTACCCATTGCAGCTCAAAAGGCATGAAAGGTATAGTAGTTTGATGTTAAATCTGCTTCATTCAATGGTATTTTGAATGAAGAAGTTTATGTTATGCAACCTGAAGGATTTGTGGTTAAAGGAAAAGAGGACAAAGTTTTCAAGTTGAAGAAAGCTTTATATGGTTTAAAACAAGCACCAAGAGCATGGTATGCAAGGTTACATCATTTTTTGATAAAGTATGGTTTTCAAAGAAGTGAAAATGAACATACCTTGTACATCAAGAGGAGGAAAGGTGATACTATGATTGTGAGTATTTATGTTGATGACATGATTTATATGGGATCGTCTGATTCTCTTATTCAAGAATTCAAGAACCTAATGATGTCTGAATTTGAGATGACTGATCTTGGTTTACTTCATCATTTTCTTGGTCTTCAAATATTTCAAGATGAAAAGGGAATATTTATCTCTTAAGAAAGGTATGCCTCAGAAATGTTAAAAAAATTTAATATGATAACATGCAAGTCATGTACTACTCCTATGAATTCAAATGAAAAGTTGACTTTGAATGATGGTATGACTTTGGTCGATGAGCAATTTTACAGAAGCATGGTAGGGAGTTTAATGTATTTGACAGATACAAGACAAGATATTATGCTATCTGTGAGTGTGGTGTCAAGATTTTTGAGTTATCCTTCTCCCCATCATTTTGGAGCAATGAAAATAATTATGAGATATATATGGGGAACCAAAGAGTATGGATTACTATATGATCAATCATCTAATCTTCAGCTGAGAGGATATGTGGATAGTGATTGGGCAGGAGATAGAGATGAAAGAAAGAGTACGAGTGGATATGTTTTTCTCATCGGCTCAAGAGCTGTTTCATGGAGTTCAAAGAAGCAAGAGACAGTGGCATTATCTTCTTTAGAAGCTGAGTATGTAGCTGCAGCAAGTGCAAGTCAACATGGAATATGGCTTAAAATGATTTTGAAGGATCTTTGTGTTGATCAAGAAAAAGCTTTTATTTTGTTATGTGATAACATGTCAACAATTGCTATGGCCAAGAATCCAGTATTTCATGGAAGAACCAAACATATAGATATAAAGCATCATTATATTAGAGAACAAGTCAATGCCGGAGCAATTATTATGAAACATTGTTCATCTCTTGATCAAATTGCAGATGGATTTACCAAGGCTTTGGCTCAAGGAGGATTTGAGAAATTTAGAGATCATCTAGGAGTCAAAGAGTCAACATTAAGGAGGATATGTTAGTATTGTTGACTTTTTTCAAGACTTTATGTCGGTTGGAACATTAGTTCCTATATATGTACCTAGTTTGAAAATTAAAAATAAGTTTTACATTTCATTTTCTGTCTTATGTTGTGTTGCACATCCAAATGAGTAGTGAATTTTGTTCCCAAGCCCCTACAGGTTCATGGTCTGGACCCACTCCCCCTTTGAGCGGCTCGATGCCTTCTTCCACAGCTTCGAGCGGCTCGATGCTGTCTCGGCTAACAGGTGGGTGCAGTCTTATGGGTCGAGATGGGTGAAGCCTCCAATCATTACGTGGATGTGAGCCGAGGACGGCGCTGAAAATGGTGCTGCACAAGCTCAAGAAAGAGCCCCTGGCCTTGACCGTGTCATCGCCATCGCGCTGGCATTGCCCGCGGCATGTAGTACATCCACTCGCAGGGTGACGTTCACCCCGACCTCAAACTCGAGAACATTTTCTTCGACGAAAACGGCATCCCTAAGATTGCCAACTTCAGCATCGCCTGTGAGGAAATCCACTTTGGGGCGCTCTCCGAGGACCCCGGCATCTCTCGTTGGAGTCAACATCTACAGCTTCAGCCTCCTCCTCTAGGAGATGCTCTCCGACCGTGTCACCTTCAAGGACATGACCCTCGTCCAGGCCAATGGCAGTCAGAAGATTCGCGAGATGGCTCTCGATCTTCTTTCTCAAGAGGGGCGGCGACCCGCACAAGGCCTTCATCTCCTGAGAAAGCATCCCCAACGCTAGAGGCTGAGTCCTTGGCAGTGGCAGCGCCATCAACGTGTGCTCCTACAGTGGCGTCGAGCTCGACTCCTTTGAACAGAGCGCCATCCGCTAGAACATGGCCATGGTCAACGACTCCTGACGGGTGGGTCAAGCGTGCGATCACCTTCCAAATGCTACGCGGCAGTCCATCATCCGAGTCTCCCACTATACGACCTCTCTAGCAAGACCAATGGCTGTTCCAACCATTGGGCATCTCACGACCTTCATCATCAAGCCATTTAGGCTGAAACAATAGAAAGAAAGAAAGATAGACAGGGATAAGAGGATGGATAGGGCGACGGGCAGAGCCGCCGCCCTGGGAGAGATTTTTTAGTAAGAAAATCCCGCAATGACAAGTGCAGTATAGAGTTATTTATAGTCCCGAGATGAGACTTTTTCCCAGCGGATCGTCGTGGTTCCGTTGTAACAACAGATCGTTTCATGTCCGTTTCCAAACGCAACTGATCGTTGCGGGACCTTTAGGTATTCTCTTGAACAAGCTTCAGCTTTATCTCCTTAACAGGATCTGTTAGATCCGCAGGAGTCTTGCATCGATTCTCAAGGATGATGAAGATCGTACATGAATGTAAATCAATGTAAAACATACCTCGATCCATCGCGTCTTCTCTAGTTGAATAGAACATGCTTGAGGGGAGGCCTTTTGGATCAATATCGGATGACTTCCTGAAGTCTCTCTGAGTAATGGGATGCTCAGGAGAAAAGTCAATTGCCATTTGACCCAAGGACCTGGCCCCTATTTATAGGAAGAGGAGATACTTAAGCCTCTTAAGCCTATCTTAATTAATCCCATCATTATAATTAAGACATGCTTAGCCTCTACACAATTAATTACCACGCTCATTGTTATAAATGTCTTAATCCCGTCATTAAGTGAATCACATATAAAGTGGGATTTATAACTGATAGCTTAACAATATGCAATTATATACATACATATATATAATTGTCCATAGATTAAGAAATTAATCTAATAATCTCCCACTTGGACAATATAAATATGTTGATGAGATATTGCATATTATCACTGTAGGAGCTCAAAAATTTTGCTATCATTACTAAGACATTTCAACCAATCTCGTCCATTGATAACATCCAAATAGAAGCTAAAATAAGTGCACATTTCATCATATTTTTGGGATTTTCATGCATAGAACATTAGTTTTTCAAGCATGTTATCATGATTCTAGGTTAAAATAATAAACTTCTTGAATTTCAAGTTAAATAATAACTTTAATCAATATTTAGGTCAATTTACACATTTAAATGATTTAAAATGATGATTGGAACAATTTAAATGATTGTAATTGACCTAGTTCTATAAATAAAGAGAAGCTAAAAATTAAAGTCTTTTATAAATGAATAATTAGTTTTTATCATGCATTTAGAAATGATTTTTACAATTTACTATATGTGTTCTTTTAATAAAAAATATAAATAAATATTTTTTATTAAAACCGGCCCACTAAGGGCCGGTTTGAGTACTAATTTCTTCTTTTAACACCTGCAGAACACACGGAATAACGCACCGCACGCAGCGGGGCGTCGGCGAATCAGAATGCCCATTAGCGCCTTTGGTGCGCGACACGCACGCACGTGATTTCGTGCGTGTCGCGCACGAGTGAAAGATACGCGAAGGCTTTAAGAGCCAATTGCATCGCGTTGTACGCTCAGTGTACAACGCAAAAATGATGAAAATGCTAACGGAATCGGAAGAGCTGTTCTTCCGATTCCACGACGATAAAAGGCCAGAAAACGAATTTTCTGACTCATTCTTGATTTGTTAAGGTCAAGGAACAATCGCCTAGCCTCCTTGAAGACTCAAGAATCAGCCAAGAGCGATTTGAAGATCAATTTCGACAGGAATTTCGCTGATCCGTAGCCGCAATCTTCCGACCAATTCAAGCAAAAACTCATGGAGATCGGGGACTTTGTTGCGCGGAATTCGTTCGAAGCGAGTCTAAATAATTCCTGGTACCTCTAGGCCACTGTCTGCTTGATTTTTAAACTGTAATTCGTGCTAAATTTTCTCAATTTTGCATTTTCGTTCACGTTCGCCGTTCTTTTTTTATTTCTGATTTTAGTCGTTTAATTTCATAGATTTTAGTTCGTTTTTAAAATCATTGTCTTAGTTGATTATAAAATTCCGATTTCGAATCCTATCTGTCCTTTGATTCGCATGAAATCATGAATTCGATTCACGATCTCGTTCTTCTTCAATAAGCAAATCGTGAGTTATATTCACGATTTGCAATTTTAGGACATAATTACAATTTCATATTAATTTTGATAAAATAAAATTATAATAAAAATACTCTTAAAACTAGCATTAAACCTAGTTTTCTGATTCTTTAAAAAATTAGTAAAACACCATCCGAGAAATAAAACAAACTAAAGAAATAAAACTATACAGTTAAATGCATTTAGACATTGATTTCAATTATAATCGACTAAGGATTTAAAATCAAATATAAAGATAAACTTAAGTGGTTTTATATCTCTGTTATTTAATAACAGAGAATCACTAAAATCACTTAAGTTCAACGGAGAGAATGTTAGTTCAGATTTACAAGTATTAGCATTTGAAAAAGAAATTAAAACATCTATTCATTTAGATTTCAAGTTCAAAACCCTAATCAAAAGAAAATTGATTATTTCCTATCGCCTCGCTAGGGTTCGACCCCTTACTCAATTCATTAAGGGATATATAAATTTAGTGATTAAGCCCAAAAAAACCCCTAAATAACAACATATATAAACATAATTTTTGAGCTTATCATCCATCACAAACTGGCATAGAACCAAGGGGTTTTTGTTACAGTAATTGTAACTAAACCCAAACAATGATCACATACACCAATTCAATGAATGACATAGATCATGTGTGGATGTGTAGCATGGAAATTACACAACAAGTGATTTATACGTGTACATTTCCAACTTAGTCCTCCAGATTCTGCATGGAGATCAACTGAAGTTTGTTCAGACATACTTAAATTTAGGAGATTACTCATGCATGAAAAGAAACTCCATAGTGTGTCTATTACTGAATGAACATCAAAATACAAACTCCCACTGAATTACATATCCTCATGAGGTATTAAACCCATATGAGCAACATGCTCATGAAAGACCTTTGGCGGCAGTCCTTTTGTAAGTGGATCTGCTACCATTGAGTTTGTCCCAATATGCTCAATAGACAACTGCCCTGTTTGAACTTTTTCTTTCACAACAAGGAACTTTATGTCAATGTGCTTTGACTTTGTTAAGCTCCTGTTGTTATTTTCAAACATAACGGCTGACTGATTATCACAATAGAGCTTTAGCGGTCTTTCAATGCCATCAACGATTCTCAAGCTTGTGACAAAATTCTTCAGCCAATTGCCTTGATTTGATGCTTCATAGCATGCTATATATTCTGCTGCCATAGTAGAAGATGCTATCAATGCTTGTTTCGCACTTTTCCACGATATAGCTCCTCCTGCTAACAGAAAAATATAGCCTGAAGTAGACTTTCTGCTGTCAACGCATCTAGCAAAATCAGAATCGGAATACCCAATGATCTCCAATTGATCTGATTTCTTGTATGTGAGCATATGTCCTTTTGTTCTCTAAAGGTATCACATGACTCTCTTGGTTGCTTTCCAATGATCCATACCTGGATTACTTAAATATCGGCCAAGTACACCAACAACATGAGCAATATCTGGGCGTGTACAAACTTGTGCATACATAAGACTCCCAACAGCTGATGCATAAGGAATCTTTTGCATTTCCTGGCTTTCAAAATTGTTCTTCGGACACTGATCAAGACTGAACTTGTCTCCTTTAGCAATAGGAGTGTCTAGAGGTTTACAATCTTCCATGCCATATCGTTTAAGGATTTTTTCAACATATCCCTTTTGAGACAAACCTAAGATATTTTGAGAGCGATCACGATATATCTGAATGCCCAATACATATGAGGCTTCACCGAGATCCTTCATCTCAAAATGACTCGACAGAAATTTCTTCGTGTCATGAAGTAGGTTTGTATCGTTTGTGGCAAGTAATATGTCATCGACATATAGGCCGAGAAATATGTATTTACTCCTACTAAACTTATGGTACACACATTCATCTGCTAAATTTGCCTCTAAACCGAAAGAGACAATAATTCGATGAAATTTTTGATACCATTAACGAGAAGCTTGCTTTAGACCATAGATCGACTTCTTTAATTTGCAGACCATTGACTTTGGATCTCCGATATCAAATTTTTCTGGTTGAACCATATATATGGTTTCATTAATGTCTCCGTTAAGAAACGCAGTCTTGACATCCATCTGGTGTAGTTCAAGATTAAAATGCGCTACAAGTGCCATTATAATTCTAAAGGAGTCTTTCGATGAAACTGGAGAGAAAGTCTCATTATAATCTATGCCTTCTCGTTGAGTAAAACCTTTGGCAACAAGACGTGCTTTATATCTTTCCATATTACCCTTTGAATCCCTTTTGGTTTTAAATATCCATTTGCAGCCAATGGGCTTCTTACCTTCGGGTAATGGGACAAGATCCCAAACGTCATTGTCAACCATAGATTTTATTTCTTCGTTCATGGCATCTATCCACCTTTGAGAGTTAAAATTCTGCATGGCCTGTTTTATATTAAGAGGATCATCTTCCATGATCTCAAAATCAGCCTCATGTTCCTGGAGAAAAACAATATAGTCATCCGGAATTACAGATTTTCTTTCTCTAGTGGATCTTCTTAAGGGCACTTGTATTTGAGGTTGTGATGTTTGTTTAACTAGAATAGAGGAGCATGAAGCATTATGTTGAATTAGTGGTGCCTTTGTTGATGGGCCAAGCGTGATTAATTCATCTTCTTGGTCATCAACAATAACTAAAGGGGCATCCTCTAATTCTTCCTTAAAGACAATGTCATGAACTTTATCTCCCCTTGCAAACTCAACATCCTCAAAGAAATGAGCATTTTCCGTCTCAAAAATGGTTTTAGTAGTGGGGTCGTAAAATTAAAAACCTCTAGATATTTCAGAATATCCAATAAAATAGCAAGTGATAGTTCTGGAGTCAAGCTTCTGTTCATTAGGCAATAAGGGTCGTGCTTTTGCTCGACAACCCCAAATGTGTAAATGTTTCAAACTTGGTTTGCGAGTTGTCTAAAGCTCATATGGAGTTTTCTTAGTTGCCTTTGTTGGAATCCGATTAAGTAAATATGCAGCCGTCTTGAGTGCTTCACCCCAGAGGTTCATTGGAAAAGGCGATTCTGCAAGCATACATCTAACCATATCTTGGAGTGTTCTATTTCGCCTTTCGGCAACACCATTCATGTGGGGTGAACCTGGCATGGTGTATTGAGGAACAATACCACATTCTGATAGATATTTAGCAAAAGGGCCTGATATCGTTCACCTGAACCATCATATCGGCCATAAAATTCTCCTCCACGATCGGATTTTATGGTCTTAATTCGCTTATTTAGCTGATTTTCAACTTCAGCTTTATATTTCTGAAACATTTCAAGAGATTCTGATTTCTCATGAATGAGATATAGGTGGCCGTATCGAGAATAATCATCTGTGAAAGTAATAAAGTAGCATTGACCATTTCTAGTTGCGGTAGGAAATGGTCCACATATATCTGTATGGATCAATTCCAAAACATCTGAAGCTCGAATGGCCCCTTTCCCCTTAGGTTTTGTTTGTTTTCCCTTAATACACTTGATGCAAGTGTGGAGATTCTTGTCATCAAAGGGATCCAGAATACCATATGACACAAGGCGATCGATTCTCTTATGAGAAATATGCCCAAGTCTTTTGTGCCATAATGAAATGGAATTCTTATTCGTTAACTTCCTCTTGGCCCCTTTTACACTAGTATGGAAAATTTCATTGGATGGGACGTTCATATCAAGTATATAAAGGTTGCTATCACTTGATAAAGAGCCGGTGCCGAGTAGACTTGATTCATAAAAGAGACTAACTTTACTATTTCCGAATAGACAAGTATAACTGAATTTGTCCAAAACAGATACAGAAATTAAATTACGTCTAAAAGACGGTACAACAAAAGTCTCTATCAAGTCTAAACAACATCCATACTTTAAGTGCAACCTAAACGTCCCTATTGCCACCACTTCTGCTGAATTGCCATTCCCGGTGTAAATGAAGCTTTCAATGGCACTCGGTTTCCGGCAATGGAGGCAACCCTTTCTTTTCTCGCCAAGCATGAAACTTAGGGAAATTCTTTTTAACATGCCCACTCTTTCTGCAATGGAAACAAGTCACAACTTTGTCCTGCTTCTGTTGCTTCTTATGGTGTGGCCTATTTTTAGCTTGCTTTGGTTTTGGCCGCTTCTTGATTTTCCTCTTTGCATTTGTTGTCAAATTTGCGCTTTCATGACGCTTTGTAATTAGTTGTTGCTGTCCTTGAGCACATAGCAAAATGAAATCATTGAGACTCATCTTTTCACGCTGAACCTTGTATGCCAATTTCAATTGCTTATATGGTGCAGGAAGTGAATATAGCACAAGGTGCATGAGCATCTTTTCAGATACATCCATGCCCAATTGTCCGATTTTAGTAGCTATAGCAGACATTTCCAAAACATGTTCTCTAATGTGACCCTTTTCATGAAATTTCATGGAAATTAACTTGTGTAATAGTTCATGAATTTCAGATTCTTCATGAGTTGCAAACTTCTGTTCAATTTCTGCCATAAATTCTGTTGCTGTGATGTCTTCTCGAATAAGATCTGGCTGATAAGATTCAGGCACAACACGTTGCATTGTCATCAAACTTAACCGATTTGATCTTTCCCATGCCCCTAGGTTTTCTTCATCTGCATCGGGCCGCCCGTTAGGGATCCCGGGGGGGCCCTGGGCGGCCCGAAATGGGCTGCCCGTTAGGGCTCCCTACGGGGCCTTAATGGCCCCGCCCTTGAGGCGGTAAGTTACCGCCTCAAGAGCGGTCACCGCCTCTAGAGGGTGACCGCCTCACGGGCGGTCATTGCCTCAGGGCCGACCGCCTTATGGCGGTAAACCGCCTCAGAGGCCGACCGCCTTTGGGCGGTCAACCGCCTCCCGGACGGGTCACCGCCTCAGGGTGGTGACCGCCTTTGGGTGGTCAACCGCCTCCCAGGCGGATCACTGGATCATGAAAAAAAAAAAAAAAGTAGAACTTTTACAGTTCTTTCTAAAGGGCAAGATAAAGAATAAAGCTTGAAGAACATATCTGTTCTTGAAGAACAAAGTTCGAAGAACAAGATGAAGAATCATGCATTTGTCATCATTCTCAAAATGTAAGTATGGAAAATTTTATCTCATCTTACTAATGACAATAATCATAAATATCAAATCTGAATGTATGAACGAGTTTTACATGAATATGAACATGCAACACATACGATAAAAATTTGTTCATCCCTTAAGAACATATGCAAGTAAGCTCTGATACCACTTGTTATATCCGCAGGAGTCTTGCATCGATTCTCAAGGATGATGAAGATCGTACATGAATGTAAATCAATGTAAAACATACCTCGATCCATCGCGTCTTCTCTAGTTGAATAGAACATGCTTGAGGGGAGGCCTTTTGGATCAATATCGGATGACTTCCTGAAGTATCTTTGAGTAATGGGATGCTCAGGAGAAAAGTCAATTGCCATTTGACCCAAGGACCTGGCCCCTATTTATAGGAAGAGGAGATACTTAAGCCTCTTAAGCCTATCTTAATTAATCCCATCATTATAATTAAGACATGCTTAGCCTCTACACAATTAATTACCACACTCATTGTTATAAATGTCTTAATCCCGTCATTAAGTGAATCACATATAAAGTGGGATTTATAACTGATAGCTTAACAATATGCAACTATATACATACATATATATAATTGTCCATAGATTAAGAAATTAATCTAACAGGATCCATTAATACCTCTTTCAATTATTATTCCTCTTTCTATCTCTCTGTCAATCTCAGTCTTCCAATCTCTCTTTCTTCATCTGCACGAGCACTCTCACTTCAGAATCTATCTGAATCTTTCTCTCTCAATCCGGATCCCTTCATACCTCTGTCAATTATTGTACCTCTTTCCATCTTTATATGTCAATCCCAATCTTTCAATCTCGCTTTCTTTCTCTGCAAGAGCACTCTCGCTTCAGAATCTCTCTGTATCTTTCTCTCTCAATCCGGATCCCTTAATACCTCTGTCAATTATTATCCTTCTCTCTCACTCTCTGTTAATCCCAATCTTTCAATCTCTCGCTATTTCTCTCCCAATCCCAATCTCTTTATGCGTGTCTCCCATTTCTAGATATCTTGATCATGTTATCCCACCCTTCATATCCAACCTCGTCTCTGCCATCCTTCACTCTTGCTTCACCATGCTGCATGTCGCTCGATGTTGGCGAGAAGGTAAAGATTCAGAGAGAAAGACTTGGATGGCCCATCAAATTCTTATATAATTCTTGGCCATCATCTAAACAATCGAAGGCAAATTCTGGGCAGACATCTATGCCCAAAGACCTAAGAAACTGTACAATCTACGATCACGACGTTCAATTTTTTATTGTCACTAGCAGATGGGCACTAATCAACGGCAAAGAGTTTGAGGAGCTCCGACCACTGACGATCAAAGGGATGCATGTGGCCCAAAGAGTGAGTACAATTCTAAATCAATTTCACTTCCAGTCTGCTACAAAATGCAGATTTATTTTCGCGTGTACAACGAGTATTAAAAATTCAGATGATAGGATCGCGTGTGGACCATCAAATCTATATTTTAATTTCCCTTTCAAATTTTATTTGGTAAACTCGTTGTTCCGAGGTGGATAAGGATATTAAAGAATAAGATAGCCTCATGGAGTCATTTATTTACCAAATTTATTTTAAAATTCAAACAAAATCCTGTAAAATAATCCGAATTCCGGGGTATATTTACCGTGCTTAAGTAATTATCATTGTTTATGTTATTATTATATCTTAGAATTAATCAATTATAGTTCATATCAAATTATTTTAGTTCCAGATATCCTTTGTTTGTATGAATCAGATGATATCATTCATCCATAGAGATCCGTGTTGAGAAATGGCCTTCTCACCTCACTGTAAGGTATTTCGTGAAAAAGGTCAGGAAAGCCCCTAAATCAGATTCCACATTATTTCAATCAACCATTTGGGAAACTTTTATCTTCCGAGAATTGGATACCCGAATCACCGACAAAGGGATGAAGAATTTGAAGAACTTGACGTCCATCAAAGTCGCTTCCTCCCAGTCCATCGTTCAAACAAGGCCACACATTCTTTCAGTTTGTGCTTGATAGCTACGTGCCCAGAACCCTGAGATTAGGAACGTAGTTCCGAAATTAAAATCTGAAATTTTCTTATCCAATGATAATTAAACGGTACAGAGTCTCACCTTGACCGTCGCAAACGTCAGATTATTTGCGTATGTCCTCGTAAATCTGAAATATTATTTCAAATTAAAACATCTCTGCAATAGAACATCGCTAGACATGAAAATAGAGACGAGGACTGATTTCAAGCGCTGACCCTGCAACTTGGCCTTCAACCAACCATGGCCGCCAATTGTCAATGATGGAGAAGTTGAAGGATCTTATCCATGCTTTGTGCCCCGGAAGTTTATGAGTGGATCATGGTCACCGCTAAGGAAATTAAATGGGTGATTAAACGGGGCCAGGGAAACGAAAGGGTTAATTAAATGAGGATTTACCTGTATACGAGAGATGGAAAGCCCCTCGCGGTGACACTCAGATGATACAGAATTGCACTGGGAATATCTTGTATGTATTTGTTCTTCAGATAGTAGCGGCATCTGTTAAAGCCACCGGTGCATTCCTGCTCAAAAGATTGCGGCAACAACATTTAGACGTCTTTTCTGCTTGACATGCTTCATTCAACTCTTTGCATTCAAACCTTGGACACCCCAAGTGCTTCTCGAACGGCATTATTTTCTGCCCAGAGTTTGATCGGCAAGAACTTGTAATCCTGTAGAATCGTTATTCATTTAATGACCAGGGTAAATCTCGTGTTCAAGAGAAGTCAGAGGATAACACATGCAAGAAAATGATTTACCGGGCATCCTTCGTGCACGGAAAGAGGCAAAGAGACATGGTTTCTGCCTTGGGCTCTCAGACTTCTTCCTCCGGAAGATGGCCGCCCAAACTCTACCGACTCCAAGTCACAATTAGGTTCTAGAATATCTCTACTATTCAGTCCAGCTAACATCTGCGTTTAAGAGAGGCTAATCAGAGGATTGAATCTCTATCTATTCATAATAGGCACTGGGAGCGAAATATCCTCAGACATTTTGAACTTCATCAAGGCACTTCCGGCAGTCAGCGTTTTGCGGAGTAGCAAAATCCTAACCGCAGTTATCCGCGGCAGCCTATGAACATAGAAGGGACATGGACGGAATGACTATGATATATAAAATAATAGCGATTCATAATCATGCAAACTCTAGTTTACCCTGAACTGCTCGTCCGATATCAGCCCCATTCCATGATAAAATAGAACTCTCCATCCAACGTCGAAACGGCTATCGGAGGTGACAGGGTTACCGGCTATGTATCCCTGAAATGTTGAATTCATGAGCACCCTTACAACTGACCAGCCGATGAAGTATTACTGTTCTGATTTTACCCACTTTGAGATTGACGAAGGGCTCTTCTCCCACCTCGTTTCCTGGAAAATAGACTTAAACGTTATGGTCTCAACTAGTTGGAACCAAACGAGATATGCTCTACCTTTGATCACTAAATCGACAACGAGGGGCGTCATCTTCCCTCCGTACGAGTCGCCCGCGATATAAAAGTGATTGGAATTATACTCGGGATGATCCAACAGCCACTGCATAAGAACATAGTTTAGAACCCAGAATAAAATGGAGATGGTTTGATCTCGGGGGAAAACCTTCCTGATAAACGCGTTCAGATGGCTGGCTGCTTTGGTGTCCGACCATTCATTTTTCTCGTCCGCCTTGGAGTAGGAATATCCAGCGCCTGCGGGCGAGTCGATGAATATGATGTTGCTAATCTGTTAAAAAATGGGAATTATTACTTGGTAAGGTTTATGTCTGGAGATTGCTCCAATAAATAGCTAGTGCAATGACTTGATGAATATGCATCTGGAAAACGTCACGGTGAAAAGCTGTGCGGCAGTCCCTTTCTTTACCGTCGTCCTTTCTCCATATTTCTTTTGGATCTTCTGCTCAGCTCTCTACAAGCCTACACGCAGAAAGATGAAGAGTCTTACGATACCTTTGAAAACGAGACACTACGATAGCTCAAAGTTGGGAGCTTCAAGGACTCATAATTATCAGCATCGAACAGTAGAGGACCTACGAAACAAGATCATTTCGTGAGAAAATATCAAAACCACGCGATTTATGACAAAGAAGAAACCGTTGCTTGACCCATTCTTTCCAGTGCACTGAGGCCTGTGCAGCCGGGGCCTCCAGTCATCCAGAAAATGAGCGGATCGACGGCAGGGCTTCTTTCGGACTTGACAAAGTAGTAGAACAGATTTACTTCCTTCAATTCGTCCACCGCAACGTACCTATTATCAAATTATGCAAATTCATAATGGCATCAGTTTGAAAATGGCATGAAGATTAGATAATTTCATTGAACTTCGTACCCCGTTTCCATATTTCAAAAGGAAGGGTACCGTTGAACCCCGGAAGCATGGTCACTATTGTCTTCCCCAGAGCAGAGGACAGCGAGCAGACGAGCACCAAAATGATTGCCCATGGAGATCCCATGGTCATCAAGAGGAAGAACGGATGTAAGAGGAAAAGATGTATGTTGTCACAGAAGGATAGCGAACAGCTGATATAGAACACAAGCAAGCATTAATTTTATAGGCATCCTTTCCCCCACGTTTACCTGCTCGTGGACCAAAAACATGGATCGCGCTCCCTTATGAGTCATGAGTCATATACCTTTACTGCCAGGTGATGACGTGGAGTTCATCGTGGCTGCCAGGTGGATCTCCGGCCAGATTTTGACCTGGCAGAACCCACCTGGCAGCCACGCTGGATTCTACATCACCGGGATATGTCGACCTGCCAAGGGTTTTCCCATAAGAGAGAGAGAGGCATTCTAGAGAGAGAGAAGGAGAGAGAGGAGAGAGACATTTTAGAGAGAGAAAGAGAGGTGTTCTAGAGAACAATGCCTCTCTCTCTAGAGCACCTCTCTTCTCTCTCTAGAACCTCTCTCTCTCTCCTTCTCTCACTCTCTCTCTTGCATGCCTCTCTCTCTCTCTCTCTTTCTCTCTAGAACCTCTCTCTCTCCTTCTCTCACTCTCTCTCTTGCACGCCTCTCTCTCTCTTTCTCTCTAGAATGCCTCTCTCTCTCTCTCTTATCGAAAAACCCTTGACAGGTTCTAGAGAGAGGAAGAGAGGTGTTCTAGAGATAGGAGAGACAGGTTCTAGAGAGAGAAAGATAGGTGTTCTAAAGAGAGAAAGAGAGGTGTTCTAGAGAACAACGCCTCTCTCTCTAGAAAACCTCTCTTTCCCTCTCTAGAACCCCTCTCTCTCTAGCCTGCCTCTCTCTCTCTTATCGAAAAACCCTTAGCAGGTCGACATATCCCAGTGATGACGTGGAATCCAGCGTGGCTGCCAGGTGGGTTCCGCCAGGTCAAAATCTGGCCGGAGATCCACCTGGCAGCCACGATGGACTCCACATCATCACCAGGATATATCGCAGATGACTTAGTGAGTTTGGGATATACCGTGGCAAAAAAAAGCTAAGGTTAACTCGCAGACTTTGGACACGGTTTGGGATGTACCGTGCTATTAACCCAATAAGATATTTATTACAGGTGAGGGAGAGACGTTGGAGAAAAGTTAATTCAGAAGTTGTACAGAAGAGAGAGAGAGAGATATAGAGATAGAGAGAGAGAGAGCGAGATAGAGAGAGAGAGGGAGAGAGAGAGAGGGAGAAAGAGAGAGAGAGAGGGGGAGAGAGAGAGGGAGAAAGAGAGGGAGAGAGAGAGGGCGAGAGAGAGGGGGGGAGAGAGAGAGGGAGAAAGAGAGGGAGAGAGAGAGGGCGAGAGAGAGGGGGGGAGAGAGAGAGGGAGAGAGAGAGGGAGGGAGAGAGAGGGAGAGAGAGAGAGAGGGAGAAAGAGAAAGAGAGTTAAAGAGGGAAGAGTATGGTGGAATGGTCAACAATAGTGGGCAGTTAAGAAGGTGATATGCGACAGTAAGAAAGAGAAGAAGTGGAGAAGAAAAGTCAAAGAAAGTAGTTGAGAACGGAGAGAGAAAAAGAAAGTTACGGGGGAAGAAAAGAAAAGAAAAAGAAACGAGAGAAGAAGAGAGAGAAGAGAGAGGGAACCATTTCGCATCACTTTCTCTTTATGTCTCTCTTTATAACTCTTTCCCCCCCTCTCTCTTTCTCACACCCTCCCTCGCTCTCGCTTTCTGGCTCTCTGTGTCCTCTGACTCGCACCTTCTCTCATTCTGTTTCTCTTCCTCCATCTACAAGACCTCTATCTTTTTCTCGGTCTCTCTCTCTCCACAAGAGCTTTCTATCCATTGGCCTCTCTCTCTGCCTGAGACGACCCAATTGGCATCAAGAGGAAGAACAGATGGAAGAGGGAAGGGGGAGCCTACCGACAAAAGGATATAGAACAGCTATTTTAGAACGCCATAATGTATTAATTAATAGGAATTCTTATTTCTCGCGCTTCACTTGCGTACAAACCAAAAACATTGATTCCACTCCCTTAAAGTCAATGACTACTTAAGGTATTTACAACCATTATTGAAATAGATGGCAACTGTGGATAAGATTGGTCATCCACCGTAAAAGTTGTCCAGATTGTGGTCACGTTAATCTTTTTGTCATTGTTGATATGTATTACTGGAGCACCCTTTGCCGACCAGATAAAAATGGAATAGTATGTCCATTTCACGAAACAATTGTGCCTTGAATGCAATCGCAATGAAATACTCTCTCTCTCTCTCTCCATTCTCACGATGGGTCTCTCTTTCTCTCTCTCTCTCTCGCTCTCTCTCTCTCTCTAAGATGTTTTAATTTTATTAGAGGGGCCCGCTCTCAATGCTTGTTTGGGGTAGAGACCAAAGAGAGAGAAAGCAGGGCCGTCCTTATCATGGGAGAGAATAAAATAGTATCTTGAATTCTTTAAATCATAAATGTTAAAAATAAATAATCGCCAGATTTTGAAAAACTTCAAAAATCAACAAAAAGGATAAACCTGTATAGAGAGAGAAGAGAAAGAAAGCATGGCCATTATCATCATGGGAGAGAATAAAAAAATCCCATCTTCAGCCACTCAGACGAACCACACAGAACTAAAGCTCATAGACGGACAACGTAGAAGAAAACAAATAAAGGCTGTCTTGTTTGGGTTACATGCCGGGGGTAGCATTGACGACGAGTGACGAAACACCCCTCACTTGGTCCCTTTACAACAACGTCACCCATTCCTTCTTCGCCTTCAAGCTTCTCGCCGAGGGCACATAAAGCAAAACTCTCTAATTCAGATCCCACAAAAGGAAATATTTGGCTGCCACGATAACAAAAATTATTCGAAAAAAATCAACCTATAATACTATGACTTGTATCGTTTGTAGTTTGTCTTGATTTGGCGAATGTTTCTCACTCATGGTAGAGGATTTTCCTTGGCCGCCAACGGAGGAAGGCGGGCCGAGAGAGGATCTTGATAATTCAATATGAAGATGCACCTAGTGTCTTGGCGGCGACGCAGTTGCACTGTCGCTCATCTTCGGTGGCCCCAATGGACAACAAATGGCAGCAGACGAAGCAGAAGCTATTTTTTTGGAAGGAAGAAGCTAACGGAGATAGCGCCCTTGTAGGGAAATATGAGATTTTAGAGAGAAAGAGAGAGGAGGGGGAATTCCCATGGAGAAGTTGCTTGCCTTGTTACCCATGAAGCCCATGGTGCCGCATTGCGATGGTGGAGAA
This sequence comes from Wolffia australiana, assembly GCF_029677425.1. Taxonomy (NCBI): domain Eukaryota; kingdom Viridiplantae; phylum Streptophyta; class Magnoliopsida; order Alismatales; family Araceae; genus Wolffia; species Wolffia australiana. The sequence goes on along the minus strand of NC_135847.1, from coordinate 1,201,996 downwards.
GCTCAAATTTCGGAGATCCTTCTTGGATGTTTCCTCTCAAGCATACGATCAGAAGGATTCCCACCATCTACCGCGTCATCGCGATGAAGAACTCCTCATCCTAGCCCTCTTTAATAGGGTGCATCTGCTGCCCTGACGACGAATATGATGATGATGATGATGATCATGATGATGATGATTGGTTCAAGGAAGCGCGGATAACGGAACGGCTTCCTAGAAGCTGAAATTAAAGGGATGTTAGTTTTGGAGGATTTCAGTGATGATAAGGGAGTGAGAGAGTTCGAGGGCGTACTTGAGAACATAGAAGCTCTTCTTCTACTACCTCCTACCTGAGATCTCCTATTTGAAAACCTCTCTATAAACAATGTTAGTCATAGTCAGTCGGGTCGCACAGCCATCGCAGAACACGATTACTCCTTGAGCGATCCACGTCCTTGAGAGAGCAATGTGGAGTTGGCTGTGAGTGAAAAGTGGGTTCAGTAGATATAACGCCACTGTGTCGAGACTCTTACCTTGGGATGATTTGTTAATCGTCATCACAAAGGTGAGTCGAATTGGGAATTGAAGGCACTTGAATCAAACCGAAGCCTCGAGTGAGACGTGTATAGTGCAATCCATGGTAGATGGACTTCACTGTAGAAATTTCCTTGTCTGAAAATCTGGCTTAGAGCATTATCTGGAAAAAGCCGTCCACTAGAAGCCTGGTCCCATTACATACACCTTGCAGTATGTTCAAGTTTTGGAGAAGGATCACCATGCATCTGATCTTCAGTGGGAGCTTGTGGAGTGGCATTGTCGCATCATCAATCGTGTTCAAGAACTCGATTGGGTAGAGGGATTCATTGTCAACTTCGCTAGGAAGAATTTCCTTGATGCTGTAGTACTCCATCAATTCACCTGGAAAGACGTCAAGCCCCATGTTGTTGACCTTGACCACATCATCGTTTAGAAGCATCAAAATCGTCATTGCTATCAACTGAGTTGTGCCATCTTCAAAGGTGCCATAAACCTGGGCACCCGGATCAAGCAGAGAGGGGACGTGCTGAATCTCAGCTGGAAGATGGACATCAGGGCCAACACGTCCTTCTTTGACGTCAAGTAAGAAATCATTCCACGCTTGTTGGTCGGGAAAATGTGAACATTGGTTCGAGGCGAAAAACAGATCAGTTGCGCCATACATTACTTCGGTTGAGGGACGAACATACGATCATTGAGCGTGAGCCTTTTTATATGACTGGAAGCATTTTTCTGAAGTCGGCTCCCGTCACGACGACCTTATCCTCAAAAGGAACACTTTCCAAACTTGCATTGATAATCTTCATCACATCTCAAATAGACTGATCGATCGTCGCATAAACGTGGAGGTGCATCATTGGAGCTTCGTCCACAATTATAATGCTTGCTGACTGAATTTGACAGGCAACTTTGGAGTCAAGTGGGATTTCACACATTGAGATGTGAGTGACAGGAATCGAAATCGTGAATGTCGAGTGCAATGTTTGCCCTCCTTTTATTAGAAGCGCCGCAATACCACTTCTTGTAGTCGATATGGCGTTGCGACGAGAGGCCTTGATCTGCACGATAATAGCCAAGTAGGGAAATGTCTTCCTAGATCCACTAGGCCCGTCAACAAAGAAGACCTTGGCCTCCTGAGCACATTTTGTCGACTCGATGGATTTTTATACTGCGTCGTACATTTGTCATGTTCTACATTCAGCATGCCTTGTGCCACGAAGATCACATGCACGATGTTGTTTCCTTGGCTTGGCCTGCATTTTGTATCTGTTTGTTGGATTTTGACGCCTTGGGGCAATGCTGGGAACGCTACAAGCGAAGATCTGTTGTGGTAGAGGATTGGCTCAAGCGCGTTCAACACTTTTTGCCGTATCGCTTCAATCACTTACGAAGTGCCATTCGTGAAATGGATTTCCTCCGACATGGCATCAAGGTATTTCTCAAGAAGCACTTCTGGTTGGGAGATGTCACAGGAGAGTAGCATCATCACAAAGAGCTCGCGAACTTGACGGGGAGAAGCAACGCTTGGCGCCAATGCAAGATCGTTGTCAAACTCTTCGTCGGAGTGGAGTAGGCCATGCGCTTGAGCAGCTCTTTGATATATGTCATAGAAAACACCATCAACGGTGTGCAAATCTTCATAACACGTCGTTCCTGGAACGTGATGAAGCATCAACTGGAGGTAGAATCGTGTATTGTCGTGAGGGCACACGAAGTGCACCCTTTCGATACACTACAGTCTCTGACATCGTGACCAACATCGAGTGGAATGGTTCCACGTGTAATAAGACGGGAAGTCATAGTACAACGTTCGTTTAGCTACTTCGTCTTCCGAATGCTCCCTGTTTTACCGCATCCACTCTGTGAGAGGCATGCATGCCAACTTGTCCATGATTTCACTAACCAGTTTTCCTTCAGCGTACACCACGGATTGCATATTCTTGTCGTGAACTTGGAGGCCGTACACACTTGGATAAATCTTCTACATGCTGAATTCACATATCCACCTAAAAGACTCCGATGCAGATAGATATCGGGCATCGAGATACAATTGGGATTCATCGCGTGACGAAGTGTCCTGAGCTGCACCAGCAATGACACCTTCTCTTGGAGCATCCTTCGAAGATACTCTTGCTTGAATGCGATCGTGGCCCTTGTAGACATACTTGTACAGGTACTTCACCGACTAGATGGAAGAGCAGATTTCCATGTTGACGTGGCACTTGAACACCTTAGTCAAGTACTTGTTGTATGAAATAACCTAATGGTTCTCGATGAGATGCAAACCCTTCTGGATGGCAGTTATTATTCTGGCCCAAGTAGAGAGGGTACCCATTGTTGTTTACTTGTGTTAAGCCGATGAACTCATTGGGGAACTTCTTGGAGCTCTTTATGTCCTTTATACAGGGTCATCTTGGGTTTGCAGAACCGCAAGGGCAATGAATCATATGTGTCGCCGCACAGTCAAACAACTCCTTGTTGGTGGCATCTCGTAGCTCGGCACACACGATATTGTCAATGTCTTCATGTGTATTTGGCTTGTACGAATCATCTAGTATCCAGAGCATGTGTGCGTGTGGGGGACCATGCTTTTGAAACTTGACAACGCACACACGACCTTTTACTTTGCCGAATATTTTCTTGTTGATGATCAAATGGAGGAGCTCCTTTAGTTTCAACCAGAAAATGCGCCGGTAGAGGTCGAATTGATTTGGCGCCTTCTAGCCAGGTAGTAGAGCTTTTGTGATGTTGAGCTATTTTGGGTTGCAAGTTATCCTGATGAATAAATATGGGTTTCCCATCTTTCGTGTGGTGGCCATGACATCCTAGTACAGCCCTTGCATGTAGTGCGGGCCGCCGATGAAGGAGGGAGAATGATCATCCTCCCTACGGGTGCAGCAACATCGCCGGTGGGAATTTGATCAATCAACCCTCGGTAGAGGCTTGCACGCAACGTCACCTGGTTGCAACGAACCTAGTGCAAGCGAGATTCTTCAAGCTTGGTGTAAGCATCCACAACATATTCTTGAAACATCCAGCCAGAAAGATGAAGCCCTTCTGATGAGTCTCGAACCATGAAGTGGTAGGCATAAAACTAGTTCATCGTCAGCTTGATTCTTTCGTTTAGTTGCAGGTTCCACCCGAGACTACCATACGAAAAGCGCAGCACGAAATGGAGTGGATCATAATTTCTGTCGAGCTGATTCACGAACTGCAGGCCCCCACCACGTTTCTGAAGAACAATGTTGCACCTTCCATCTCCTTCTTTTCCGTTTCCAGCATAAGAACAACGAGTTCAGAGCCTGTGGGTTGATCACAATTGTGGTCGGGGACAAAAGGCTCGCCGAACCATTGCTCGAATTCTTGAGTGGATGCGGTGAGAAGCGCTTCTTCATTGTTCGCTTGAAACTCGCAAACAAAGAGATTGGCAACACTCAGATAGTAGTGGATCTTTTCAAGGATGCTGCAATGTATATCGGGAAAGATTGAGCTTTGTTGTTTGATCTGGTAGTCCATGTCATAGATGTATATTTGAGATCTTATGATAGGCGCCGCCTTGGATGCGGTACGTGTACACGTGACCATGGTTGTTGGCGAGGGCACGGTTGAAATTAACACTGCTGGACATGAAACCAAAAGCTGAATTGTAGGCTTGAAGATAATTTTGCTAGTGCTCTGCCTCCTCCGTCTTCCCCTTGAGTAGAGCAAGAAGGGGTGCTGGCGGGTTGGGAAACGCTGACAACGCAACCTCACCATCCTTGCAGCATAAGTGGAACATCGGGTTTTGCTAGCCGGAGCCAGGTTTGCGTTCTTGCATCCATATCTTTGATTGGTACGAAGCGCATGTTGCAATCAAACCTCCAAGATAGAGTGGTTGAACGTTTGCCACAATGCGGGCAGCTGCAAGGAGTGTCCTCACATCGGCTGATTTTGTCGATCGACGGTACACAATTCGCTCAGCTATACGGTTGCCATTAATAGCGGGCACAATTAGCGTCCGAATGCAACATGAAATCCTATTATTAGTAGTCGAGACTAGTAGTAGAGATAAATATTGAAAATAAAATATCCAAAATAACATAGGTAGATGTAATATTTCATTATTCATACTATAGAAGTGTAGAGGGGCATATAAAAAATAATTCTTATTTTTTACGCCCATTGTCTATATTCTATTCACAGTAAGATGGATTCCAGATTGAATTTTAAGAACAGATAATCAGATCTAAATTTCACAATAATCAATAGAAGTCTGATTGATTTTAAAGAACATATAAATTCATATCTTGAAAACGGATATCATAAGTAATCTGATGAATTATTGACGAATTAGAATAACCGATAAATCTAAACTATACAAATGAATTATCGATGCATATCATCATTCACGATTTTAGATTTTAAAATTTCAAAATCTGTGAAAATCATGAAAATCAAAAATCAAATAAACAAATAGATCTTAAATTAACAATCAAATTGGATTGTGAATTTAAAATTCGCAATCGTAGAAGAATCACAAATTACAATTTCCCCAGCTTTTAGAGAATGAAAATTTTGAATGCAAATTTTTTTTTCTACTTTTGAAATCATACTCAAATATGTTTTTCATTGATAGCGTGCTTAGGTTTCAAATCTTATACACAAATTTTAATTTATTTTAGATTTCATATTCAAATATGATTTCCATAGATTTCGTTAATAGAGTTTGAATCCAATATGGAATATAACATGTAAATTGAACAATCTTGAATCCAATACACAATATATTTTCATTATTCGAGCACAGATATCCGTAGATTTCAAAGATTTTATAAAATCTAAAATAGATTTAAAATTTTTGATTTCATATTGGATTTTCGTATACACAATTTTGATTCTGTATTCATAGACGTTGATTCAGAAGAATTCCGTAGATACTGTGGATCCAAAATTCCATAGATTTTTGTAGATCTGAAATTCACAATCGGATGAGATCCAGATTGAATTCAGCGAACTGATAATCATGTTTAAAGTTAACAGTAATCAAGAGATCTAAAATTCACAAACAGATTTAGATGAAATCAGATGAAATCTAGATTCAATTTAAAGAAAATAAGAAATTCATAATAATTAATAGATATAAAATTCACAATTAAATAAAAAAATCACATTAATTAGATGAATCAACATCTTAGACTGAACAATAGAAAGTCGTGTATTAAAAAAGGAAAAATGACTAAGAAATATGAGAAATAAATGGTAAGGTGATTCATTGTACAATATCTAAAGAAAAAGCGAGCCAAAGAAAGATGAGGGCATAGAAAATCATGCTTGAAAAATCAAAGGCTCATCAAACCGAAAAACAATTTCAGGAAAAAAGCAATTGGGATTTTCCCAACGCAAGCAAACACCAAAAAAATTAATCTCCTCCAATGAAAGATTACAGATTGATTGCATCGAGGGAGAAAGACACTGCGAGGCCAGAGAAAGATAACGAAAAAAAAAAACGAATAAAAGGCAAAGTGATCCATTGTACAATATCTAAAAAAAGAGTGCGCCAGAGAAAGATGAGGTCATAGAAAATTACACTGGAAAAATCAAAGACTCACCTCAACTGGAAAGTTACTACAGTACTATTATCAAACTTTAATTTAAGATAACTCAAGAAAACACACAAAAACAAAGATTATTCCAATCGCCAACCAATAATCATTTCAAAAAATGCAAGGGAACACAGAAAATGGAGTTTATTCCAAAGACGTTTGACGCGCGATCAGAGACGTTTGACGTGTGACAAATTTTGTACTTATTGGCTGCATGATTAGTGACTTAAACCATGCCACAAACAAATAAAAACTAAGGCATTCAATAGGAGCAAATAACAAAGGATTAGGGATTTTCAGTCGGTTATTCTTTCTCCCTCTTTCTCATGGTCTTTCTCTTACTCTACCTATCTGTTAATATTCCTCTCGCCCTCTCTATCTCCCTCTCTCTCTCTCTCAATTAATCTTCCTCTCGCTGTATCTTTCTTTCTTTCTCTTGGTCAATCTTCCTCTCGCTCTCTCTCTCTTTCAATTTCTCAGTCAATCGATTTTGAACAGCTTAGCACAATGTGGAATAACCGATTTCTGTGGCAACACCAGATCTGTGGCAACACCAACCAGGTTATTCCAGAGAGATAAAAAAGGAGAGAGAGCGAGAGGAGTGAAAAGAAATGAACAAGAGGGAGATGGAGAGGTAGAAGGAGGAGGAGAAGAGAAGATAAAATAGCGAAAGAGAATCTCTTATTCCATAACTCAAATAGATACATTCGTAGGCTATTTCTAGTGTTGTAACACAGGGGTAAAATAGGGAATGAAGCCAACAGGAGAAGTTATCGATCTGTAACCGTTTTGGCAACCGTTGTGAACTGAGTTTCATTCACAATGGTTCTTTTTCAATTCAAATACTTATTTTATTTTGTAATTCTTATATTAAGTGGGGTATGTGGCTCTCTCCTATTTGTTCATTATTAAGTGTATCCTGATTGGTCACTTTCTACAACGTTTTATACTAAGTGGGGTATGTGGCTGTCTCTTATTTGTTCGTTATTAAGTGCATCCTGATTGGTCGCATCTATTCTTATTATTATTTATTATTTCAATTTTTTTATCGATTTATCTCAGTTGACTCAGATTGGCTCTGAGTCGGGAAGCCTTTGTTTGACTCAGATAGGCCCTGAGTCATGAAGCCGTTATTCCTGAGTCGTGATGCATCCTTGTCTTCAACACCCCCCGTCAAGTTCAGCCGGGGAAGAAGGTTGAGCTTGCTCCTGATCCAGTCCAACCTATTCTTGGGTATGGGCTTGGTCAAAGCATCAGCGAGTTGATCCTTGCTGGAGACGAAGGAGATTTGGAGTTGTTTTGATGACACCTGTTCTCTAACAAAGTGGAAGTCGATTTCCACATGCTTCGTACTTGCATGGAAGACCGGATTAGCTGCCAGGTATGTTGCTCCAATATTGTCACAGTATAGAATTGGTGTTGGATCCAGTTGTAGTTTGAGTTCCTGCACAACAGATTTTAACCAGATAATTTCTGCCGCAGCATTAGCTAAGGCTTTGAATTCAGCCTTTGTGCTAGATCTTGCAACACTAGGTTGCTTCTTTGAGCTCCAGGATATGAGATTTTTTCCTAGATAAATGAGATAGCCACTGGTTGATCTTCGATCAGTTTGAGATCCTACCCAATCTGCATCACTATAAGCATTTAAACAAAGGTTAGAGTTTTTAAAGAACTTAAGACCAAAGTGAATAGTTCCCTTGATGTATCGTAGTAAATGTTGACGGAGAACGAGAGGAAGATTGACAGAGAGCGAGAGGGAGATTGACCGAGAAATTGAAAGAGAGAGAGAGTGAGAGGAAGATTGACCTGAAAAGTGAAAACTTCTCAAATAGCTTCACCTGCAAAGTGAAAAATACTTTGAAACCTGATAAGCGAAGGTGCAAGTTCAATCCAAACAGATGTTTTGATGTCGAATCCGATGCCACAACAGCAACTGTGGTTACTTTCAACGACAAAATTAAAATCAATAACTGTAATTTTTAAAAAAATCAAGAAAACTGCTAAAACACGGATCCTATCTTGATCAATTTCTGTTATTCTAATGCCACTGCCATCGGATTTTACACTTACAAACATGTAAAAGCGGTAAATTTCTCAGGCAAAACTTGCATAAACAGATTTCACCGTTAGAGAACGTAGATCGCCGAATTGATACTTTGCTTAGATCCCTCCATTGGTGAACTGCGATGCCAAATCCCCAAAATCTCTTCGCGAGAACTCGTTCTACTAAATGCAAGCAGATAAAATTAATATAAAATTTTCCAGTCGACCTCTCGATCCGGATGACATAATCCCGATGACCTCCCCATGACGTAATCCCCCGGCCTGAGCGTATCCCTAAACAACTGCTTCTCTCTCTTGTGTACGACGTAACCTCCCAAAAAAATGCTTCTCTCTCTCTCTCTCTCTCCTCTCTCACTCTCTTGTCAGCCAATCAGAGTCCACAAGGGTACATGAATGCCTATTGTAGTAGTAGAGTTGTCCATCCTTTCTCCGGTGTTGACCTGTGTGTCGACTCAAAACATGGATGGCTTTCCCTTACACTCTTGATGACTCAAGATCTTTACCAGCGTTATTGAAGTGGACGGGGAGACAGAATAAGATCATTAATACGCCATAAGAGTTGACCAGGCTGTACAGTCCTTATAATTGTGACGCTGATCTACCTGGCCTATGTTTGGAAAGCCTATCCGTCATAATTTAGTATGTTTATAAGTCCCTTTCACAAGAAATATGTTGCTTGACCGTGTTCCCGCGATTACAAGTCATTGACGATTGGATTGGCCTACAGCAAACTTGGCTGTGGGGACGGGACTGGATAGACTCATGAGATTACAAGTTCATTGTCTCTCTTTCTCTCGCACTCTCACTCTCCCCCCTCTCTTCCTTTGTTCCTCTCACCCTCCCTCGTTCTCGCTTTCTCCCTCTCTCTCTCTGTCTCTCTCTTCCTCTCAGTCTCTTTCTCATCTCCCCCCCTAGAAGACCTCTATCTCTCTCTCTCGGTCTCTCTCTCTCAACAAGAGATTTCTATCCATCAGTTTATCTTTCTGCCTCAACAATATTGAGGAGTCTTACTCGCCTCGTCATCCGCCGGGTCAAAGCTGTGGATTCAGCGAACTCGGCGTCTCAAGCAGTCAGCTCCGGGACCGTCTGATAGGGACTAAATGAAGATTAGTTAGTAAAATCCAATAAATGATATATACTCGTTAGATACTAGAAACAGGATTCAATATAAGTTCAAAGATAGAATATGATTAAATATAGATTGGATCAAATATAGATGGTCAGGTGATGGAGGACCATCTCGAGGATGATGCCGCGAAGACGAGGAGCCAGATTGAGGATGACGCGACAGGACGACGACAGCCACGCCGAGCAGCTCGTGCCGATGCTCGCCACCCGGGGTTTAAGTACTCTGGGTAAGTATGCATTTCCTTTTATGTTTGTTTTCTTATATTTCTGGATTTATGGATTGGGCCAGTGTTAGGCCCCGTCCTTCGTCATTTCCTTTTATTTTCATGCTTGTATTTGAATTTGTAAGGAGAGGCCGAACCACGTCTTGCGACGGTTCGTCCTCTCCCACGTTCTCTTGGCACCCATCCTGCCTATATAAGGGGATGGCATGCCCAAGGAACATTGGAAAATCATTGTTGAAAATTGAGTTGCAATTGATCTTCCCCCTATCGTAGTTATAGTGGAGGGGGTTTGGCTAGCCCCACCCCACGTCGAGATCACTACGTGGGTAGAGCCCACGTTTCTTCCGTCGAGATCACTCCGGGAGGATCGTACTGAAGCGTGCCGCCGAGATCACTCCGGCACGGGTTAAAGATTTTCAAGAAGTCGCTGTCCTTCAAGGCTGAGAAGAGTCTCCGTCGAGATCACTCCGGGAATTCTTGGAGGTTCCTGAACGTCATCGACGCTGCGACCAAGCTGGGTATCCGCTCCATCGAGGGAGCATTGTCCCGACCATCAAGAACCCGACGCCAGCCAGGTTCTTGATCCCCTGCCCCTCTTCTTCTACATCCACCCCTCCTTTCCCCATCGTTTCTGGATTCCCAACCGCCTCGTCTTACCTTTCTTGATCACCCACCCCCCTTTCCCCATTGTTTCTTGATTCCCAAGCGCCTCGTCTTGCCTTTCTTGATCGCCTACCCTCCTTTTCCCCATCGTTTCTTGATTCCCAACCGCCTCGTCTTGCCTTTCTTGATCATCCACCCTCCTTTCCCCATCGTTTCTTGATTCCCAACCGCCTCCTCTTGTCTTTCTTGATTGCCCACCTTTCCTTCCCCTTGATTTCTTGATTTCATGATTTCTTGATTTCTTGAATTCTTGATTTCTTGATTTCTTGATTTCTTGATCTCACCATATCTCCTTGATTCCCCTTCGTCCTCCCCTTCGCCCTCCCCTCGCCCTCATCTTTCTTGATTTCTTGATTCCCACCCTCTACGCCATAACCGATTACTTGGTTTTCTGCCCCACCCACACGACTATTCCCACGATACTTGGTTCGCTGTCTTGCCCGCCCCCACGACTACGCCGTGCGCCAGCCAAGCGCGCACCTTGTGCGCCCTCTGCTCTGACTCTTGCTGCACACCACCCGTGGACTCAGCTCTCTGCTGGTAGTTATGACCGCACCATTCGCACCCGGTTTCGTCCTCGTCAACGACACTCGTCCGCACGACCCGACACTAAGCATCCGCTCGACGACTTGGACGCCTTGGACTAAGCGATACAAAGGTCAGTCTCGTCTCCCCTCCATAAACTCCAGTATTATTATCTTCGACAATCTCGTCTTCCCCTATCGTGTCTGCTACCGTGATATTCTCGAACATCATCGGATAGGACTAGCCACTTTGTCGAGCGTAGGGATTCTTGTGGTAGACGGATTGTCATCCGACTTGGACACCGAACGCTCCAGGGCTGTTAGACGCCCCTCACTTAGTAGACGTCTAGTAGGTCCAGCGGGTTATTGGGAGTTTGATCTTAGGATCACTCCTCTCTCGTTGATCGGTACAGCCGACGTCGCTATCCGTCTAGTCCTTATCTGCTCATTCGTATTTTCTCATCATTCGGCTTACATCCCTTACATTCGCATCATAACCCTGTGACATGAAACGCGCCGATCGATCCCGGTCGTCGTCATTTCACATCATCAGGACTAAAGGATAGGGAGTTATACCAGTCAGGATTAAGTTTTGATATATCTGTTATATATGATGGGTCCAATGGCACAGATCAACGGCTGTGATCGGTGCACCCAAATCGTTATAACAGTCAGGATTAAATACACAAGTCTGTTATAAAAGACGGGTATACATCACTGATTAACTTCTGTGATCGGTGCACCCAAATTGTTACAACGGTCAAGATTAAGAACCGTATTTAAAATCTTGTATATTCGTTATGATAGTTTACAATGGAATAAACAGAAATTACCTATACTTATGAGTATAAATACACAACCAATGTTACACAAATAATTTGCGCGTTAATACAACGATCTTGATCTACTTGTGTGTGTCTTCTTGCCCCTTCTTTCTCTCTTCATTCTCCCCTCTTCACTTTTCTTCATTCTGTTCTTTCACTTCCGATTACAATCAATCGTGAAGATCAATCAAGCTCAATAGACTTTGGGGTCGGGATTGGATAGACTCACGAGATTACAAGTTCTTTGTCTCCCTTTCTCTCGTGCTCTCTCTCCTCTCTCTCTTTTCCTCTCACCCTCTCTCGCTCTCGCTCTCTCTCTCTCTCTCTCTCTCTCTCTCTCTGACTCTCTCTTCCTCTCATTCTCTGTCTCATCCTCCCACTACAAGAATTCTATCTCTCTCCCTCAACAAGAGCTTTCTATCCATCAGTTTCTCTCGCTGCATCAACAAGACTACTCCGTCTATCTTTATTACACGAGGTCTCTATATCTCTCTCTCGTAACCTGAATCCCTCGGTTGTTCTTAATTTTTATCTCTCTCTTTAGTTTTCTCTGTCAATCCAATCTTTCAATCTCTCTCTTATCTCAATATCAGTTTGAATCTCTCAATATCCTTCATTTCTCTCTACCAACCCCAATCTCTTGAAGTCTTTTTCTCTTGCTCAGTCTCAATCTATCTGGCTCTCTCTTCTAAACTTTCTCCCTCTCATTCAACCCCAATCTTCAAAATATGTGTCTCTGTGCGTGTCTCATCTATGGATCTCTTGATAATTTTACAGGACCCTTCGTATGCAACCCGTGCAACATGGCATGCAACTTGATGTTGCCTGGAGGTTAAGGTTCAGAAAAACATTGGATGCCACATGAAGTACATTATAAAATTGATGGCCATCAACTAGACAAATGAAGGTGAATTCCAAGCATTCTGCTACGATTTATGTACTAAAAAAGTTGTAGAAAGCACATGGTGGATTGTCAATTTTGTATTCAAGAGTATATTATCAGTATATGTGTCTTAGAGTATGAGGGCCACCTTTCCCAGTCAGTCTGAGTGGATCTGATGCGAAGAGTAGGGACAATCCTAACACAATTTTGGGGGTGCTCCATTTTTATTGCTTATTTATCTCGCGGCCACAAAAACATTAAAACGTCACTCAATGGCATCCCTTGGGAACTATGATATCTACCCATTTAATTCCCACCAAAAATATTTTTCAAAATTTTCTTTCACCGAGGTGGATAATTGGTTTAAATTTCAATTAAGATAAGATCATTGAATGATTTATATATCCATTTCTCGTTTTCATTTTAAAAAAACTTTTTAGTATTGTGAATTGGATATAAAACAATTCTGTAGATCATAAGTAATCTATATGCCCAGTTAAGTGACTGAATAAAGTTAATAATAGGATTTAGATATTTCAAAAATGTTTAAGGCGGATACTAACTGAACTCGCAGGTTGAGCCCATGTCACTTAAAATGATGAGGTTTGTTATGATCAAACTAAAGAGCAGTACATTTACCACTTCCAATCATTACGGTCCGTAGTCCTTGCGTCATACTGCAATCAAATATTTTCCTGGGGTCCCCACTACTCAGAGAGGCCAGAGGTATTCATCTTGTGTTGATTTATAAGGAGCTTTTTTTAAAATGTCAAACCCCTTGTCCTGGAAATGTTAAAGGATTTCGTTTTATTTACTTCTATTCTATTCTTCGGGATGATCAAAACTCTACCTATACATAAATTTCTACATCTCAGTCTTGAACCATTGAAATTCTAGACTTACAGAGACTTATCCCAAAGAATAGTTAAAGATATAAAGAGAGAACAAAATAGATAAAGAGAATCAGATGAGGTGATATATATATAGATATTGAGAAAACGGGATCGAGAAATAACAAGATAAATGGCGGTACAATGAAAGTGAAGGAAACAAAAGGAAAGAACTATAGATATAAAAATATATTGAAAGAGGGCAAACGATTTATACATGCATCATAGTGAGATAGATATAGAGATAGAGAGCTACGCCAAGAGAGACTTAAGGTTATTTTCTTGGGTTGAGATAAAAGCCCGTATCTTAAGAATGCTCCAAGCTCTTCTTCTTGAAGTATTGCAGGATCAGTTATTTTATATTATTTCACTCATCGGGTTAGCACAGGCACTCCAATTATGCTATCACTTCTTAGCCTCCAAAGATGTCAACTAGGATGTAGCTTTTTAGAAGACATGGAAATACTTTCCCTACTTCGTTGTGCTCTGTATAAATTGAAATGGAGTCAGCAACTCAAGGAACTGATGCGGCACAATAGTTTTGTTACAGAGTAGCTAGTAATACTTGGACACATGCCCCTTATACTTGTTAGAGATTAGATAAATAGGATTCAATATAAGTTTCAACATAGACAGGATTCACACATTTAGGATTAAATATAGATCGGATCCTATGGTTTGGAGTAGCATTATTGTAGCTGTTATACTCATTATAATAGCTAAGATTCACACATATATAAATAGGATCCAATGACTTGGAGTAGCTTTATTGTAGCCACTATACCCATTTTAACGGCTACGATTCACGTAGATAGTATTAAACATAGATATGATCCGATGGCTATGATTAGCTTTATTGTAGTCGATATACCTGTTATAACGGCTACGCTTATAACAAATTAACAATGCATTAAAAGTACAAAAATTATAGTATAAATATGAACATTGTTAAATCTTTCAGTGTGGAATAAGATTAATGTTAATATTTTGACAGTGTTCTCTCTCTATCACTCTTCTCTTTCCTTCTCTTCTTTCTTCTTCATTATCATTCTTGTTGATTGCAGAGCGAGGACAAACGCTTTCTTGGTATCAGGGCGCAAAACGGAGATCAAGATGTCTGGAGAAAGTTCTTTACCAGTCACTCCTGCGGGATCTACCAGAAAAACCAGTGAAGCAACTGCTAGACAAGTCCCAGTTGTAATTCCTCTAGAAATTATAATCAACCCAAGGTTGAACATTGAGAATTACCAGATGTGAAAGTGCTCCATGATTCCAATCCTACACAAGTATGATTTAATAAAGTTTATAGGAGGAATTTCTTCTCCATTTTCAATTGCATACACCTACAGAAATACAGTCCAAATACAGAATTCAATAAATGGTGGACAATTGACGAACAAGTCTTGGAATTTGTCCATCACACTATCTTGGAATCAGTATTGCCCTACATAAGTGAAGCAAGGTCTTCACGAGGGGCATGGAAAAAACTGGAAAATACCTTTGTTGGATGGAATCAAGTTAGAGTTAGTGAGCTTCAACGGCAATTACACAACATGAAGAAAGGTACATGATATACAGTTGAATACATACAACATGGGCTATCGATTAATGAGTCATCTACTACCCTTAGATTTTCAAAAGGACTACGATCAGCATACTCACAGTTCAGGGTTAGCATCAATGAAAATCCTCACCATTTCAAATTTGAAGAGATGATTGAGCAGGAAGATGAGAAAAATTTGTTCCCGCCTATGGCTAATAATCTACAGACCCAAATAAATCAGCAAGGACCCGGCTATGATAAGAAATACTATGGTCAAAACAGAAATTATTGCCAAAACAGAAGAGAAGGAAGAGGAAGAAATCAAAAACAATACTATACTTTACCCGAGATAACAAAGTTTTTATTGAATTTGATGAATTTGTTTTCTTTTGAAGGACAAAGCAACAAAAGAGATATTACTCAATGGAATAGTTAAGGAAGGCTTTCACTATCTAGGAACTCTCAGTGCTGCCATTGTTCTCTCTATCTGTTGTTCAAACTCTCTCCCTCTCTCTTTCTCTCTCTTTCTCTTGTTGACTTTATTCCTCTTTTTCTATCTATGTCTCTCTTTCTAACTTTGTATCTCTATCTTTTTCTCTCTAACTCTCTGTCTGTCTCTTTTAGAATATCTCTCTATCTTTGTCATACATCAGCACAAACTTTGAAACAAATGTGTTAAATATAGGGCAAAGTTTAAGGAAGCATCAAGGTTCAGCACAACTGTTCCTTGATATTCCACACTAGGTTTCATCCAGTTTTTGAGGAATCCATTGTTAGCCTCAATGACTTTAAACAATGGTTAAGAATAATCATTCAAATTTGAGCAAGTGTAAAGAGAAAAAAAATTTATGACTAGGGAGCATCAATGATGCAGAATGACTCTCGAACGTGGCCCGCAAAGGGTGAGAGATGTTTAAAAGGGAGATAACTAGAGGGAGAGTCAGAGGGAGAGAAGTAGCACAACTATGAGAGGAAGAAGGAAGGAGTTCACGAGAGAGTGAGAAATAACGGGAGAGAGAGAACTAGTTATAACGTGCGTGGATGAGGGAGATAACGGGAGAAAGAGAATGGGAACGAGAGAAAATAGAATTATGAGAAAATAGAGAACAAGAGAGCAGGAACAAGGTGAAGGGAGAATAGTTTATATTAAAGAGAAGGCAACTAAGATTCTAGCAAACGAATAAAGAATTTGAGAATTATTATAATTTAGCGATGAGGATGCCCCAGCCTCGTTTGAGGACGCAAGCATTGTCTATCAGTTTCATATTAAACAGATACAACTTGTGTAACTCCCCGGTCAATATTCCTAATCGATGCTCATGAATGGAGGTATCCAATTGAAATACCCCGTGGCAATGGAAAAGGCGAGCATATTATTAATTATTAAAGTGCCACGAGTGAAGATGAAGATCCAAACTCTCTCCGGTGATCGCCAGCGGGAACGTCTCCAGTGAGAAGTATGTTGGACTCACGTTCTTAGTTCGTTATTTCTGTTTCAGGTCTGATCATGACCGTCTGTCGTCTTGAGTTATAACGGTGATCTGGCCTCCACGTGGGATGCGAGCTCATATCCTGGGAGGCCGTTGCAACAAACTTGGTCTCCAAGTGGGCCGCCAGCCCATATCCCAGGAGGCTGTTACAAAAAACTTTTCCTCTCTAATTCCTTCATTGATTGCTCTATAAATAAGAGCCAAGTGTTTGATGTAATGCTTCAACTCTCGTATTCCGTTTTGTGGTAAGTTTAATCTTCTTTATTGGATTGTTCTTGTTGAGTTCTGATCGAAGAAGAGCAAGGACATTTCTTGAAGAGTCTACAAGTGGTATAGCAAAGAAGAAGGGAGAATCAAGTTCTGGCGGAGAACTACCTTTGTCGTTGCTCACTCTCAAGCTATTGCGAACAAACTACCAGATCCGGTTGATGTCAATGGAGGTATATCTAGATTCTCATGATCTTTGGTAGGCAATATTTGAGGAAAATGTCTCCAAAAAGAAGGATCGTATGGCGTTGTCAGCAATCATTAGCGCTATTTCTGAGGAGCAGCTGCTGATGTTGGACGCCAAGAAGACGGCAAAGGAAAACTGGGGGATTCTCAGGAAGAGAAATCTCAGAGTAGAGAGAGTCATTCAATCTTGCATACAGGCCTTGAGGTGAGAATATGAGCTTCTCAACATGTCCAAGTCCTACTCAATTGTCGACATCGCGATGAAGTTTGCTCGGATTGTCTCAGACCTGAGAAGTCTTGGGGAGGCGATGCCAAAAAAAGAAGTGGTAAGGCGATTCCTGAGAGCAATGCCTTCCACAGTTGATGCACTCACCTTGTCTCTAGAACAATATGGAGAGTTAGACAAGGTAAATCTGGATGAAGTGATAGGTTCACTTACCGTACATGAAATGCGTCTCAGGGATAGGGAATCCCGAGAAGAAGAGCAGGGCTTACTGGCCAAAGCAATGAACAAAGCTATAATTGGAAATGAGGAAGAGTTCTCGCGGGGGGGAAGAGGAAGAGGCCGAGATGGAGGAAGAAATAATTTCTCAGATGGAAAAGATAAGAAGCCTTTTGACAAGACCAAAATCCAGTGTTTTAACTGTCAAAGGTATGGACATTTTTCTTACGAATGCCACGATGAAAAGAGGGAAAGAGGTGATAGTTCTTACCTAGCTGAGACCTCACCCACTGCGTCGATAGTAGAAGAAGAAGAAACATCAGCACTCTTGATGGCATTTGAAGAAGGAAAAAGTGATCGCCTACTTCAAGGTTCTGAATTGGAGCACTCAAACTCCAATCTATGGTATCTAGAAACTGGCGCCACTAATCACATGACTGGGAATCGGGATTTTTTTTTTCAAAGTTGGATGATTCAACTGAAGGATTTGTGAAGTTTGGGGACAACTCTCGAGTGAAAATAGAAGGAAAGGGAAGTATTTGTATCCTTCGAAAAGATGGGGAAACTATGTAACTTAAGAATGTTCTTTTTGTTCCCAAACTTTGTGTTAACATTCTCAGTTTGGGAAGGTTGGATGAAGAAGGCTACAAAGTACTTATGCAATAAGGATGTCTTACAATTCATGATTGAGAAGACAATTTGCTCATAAAACTCAATCGCACATATGGAAGACTATATGTCTTGAAGCTTCAAGTAATCGGTGGCTGCTTAATCTCAAAAGAAGAAGACCAAACAAGTCAACTATGGCACTTGAGGTATTGTCATCTGAAGTTTCATTCTTTGAAAGATATGGGTGATAAAGGTTCAGTGGAGGGGCTTCCACTAATTAGACTACCTAGCTATGTTTGTCGAAGTTGCTTGGCAGGGAAACAAACCCGTACTTTGTTCCAAAAAATGCAATTTCAAGGCCCAAAATCCACTAGCACTTGTACACATGGACCTCTGTGGACCTATCAGTCCATCCACATTGGGGGGAAGTAGGTATTTCCTTCTAATTGTGGATGACTATTCAAGGCTAATGTGGGTAGCTTTGCTGAAGCAACAATTGGATGTGGAGTCTCAGTTCAAGAAGTTTAAGAATCTGGTCGAAGTTGAGAAAGGGGCAAGGATCAAGTGCATAAGAAGTGACAGAGGAGGGGAGTTCAATTCAGTAGAATTTACCTCGTTTTGTGACTCCCAGGGCATCAACATCAGTTGACTGCCCCTTATTCTCCTCAAAAGAATGGCATTGTTGAAAGAAAAAAATCGTACTATATTGGCATTGGTGAGAAGCATGCTCAAAGAGAAGAATTTACCTCAAGAGCTGTGGAGAGAGACTGTGAATACTGCTGTTTACTGTCTTAATCGGATGTCCACTTCATCTTTGCAAGGTGTGACTCCTTATGAAAGATGGAGAGGGAGAAAATCCTCAGTAGCTCATCTTCGCATTTTTGGCTCTATAGTACATGTCAAAAGTACTAAACTACCTCAGAGTAAGCTTGAGGATCGAAGTACTCCTATGATTTTTGTGGGATATGAGCTAGGTTCCAAAGCCTATCGTTTCTTTGACCTAGTCAAAGGATCTATTCATATCAGTTGGGATACAATTTTTGAAGAGAATGCCAAGTGGGATTGGAGACACAAAGGTGAAAAAGTACCTACTCTCACTTTTTATCCTGCCTTATCCACTAACGAGACAGAAGAAGATGCGCATCACTTAGAGTATGTAGAGCAAGGAGAAAACCTGCAACCTCTTGAAGTTACCTCAGACCAAATCTCAATATGTGAGGTATCTTCAAATTGAAAATACAAGTCCCTCACTCAATTATATGAAGAAACAAGTCCTCAAAGTATGGAAGATGATGAATGTCTTGTATCCACTGAAGAACCTATGACATACCAAGAAGAATCACAAGAAGAAGTCTGGAGACTAGCCATAGAGGAAGAAATGAAGGCCATTATCAAGAACTCTACTTGGTGTTTGGTACAACCACCGGAAGGTTGCAGACCAATTGGTCTAAATTTTTTTTCAAAATCAAAAGAGACACACTTGGGAAAATTCTGAGAAGAAAAACAAGACTAGCAGTAAAAGGCTATTCTCAAAAACAAGGAATAGACTATGGAGAGGTGTTCGCTCTGGTGGTAAGATTTGAATCCATTAAAGTTATGATTTCTATAGCACCTAAAAAGGGGTGGACTTTACATCATCTTGATGTGCAATCAGCCTTTCTGAATGGGGATGTGGAAGAAGATCTCTATGTGAAGCAACTGGAAGGACTTGTGGTCCAAGGTAAAGAGGGTCATGTTCTTAAACTAAGAAAGGCATTGTGTGGGCTCAAACAGGCCCCTCAGGCATGGTACTTCAAGCTACACAAATGTTTGATGTCTTTGGGCTTCATAAAAAGTAAGTATGAACAGGCCATTTATTATAAGACCACTACCGAACTCCATTTGATGATTGGAGTCTATTTTGATGACCTTCTACTCACGGGAAAGGAAGAAAGTGACATAAATGTTTTCAAGGGACAGATGAAGGATCACTTCGATATGAGTGACCTTGGTAACTTAAGCTGCTACTTGGGGATCAGAATAATTCAAGAAAGGGATTTTATAACCCTATCTCAAAAGATATATTCCGAAAATATTCTCAAACATGCCAAGATGATAGAATGCAATTCCATACACAGTCCAATTGAAACAAGACTCAAGTTCAATAATCTGAGTGCATCTAGTCTTGATCCAACATTTTTCCAAAGTCTCATAGAAGTCTAAGGTATATAACCAACACACGACCAGACTTTACCTATTTTATACGTTACTTAAGCAGACTTATGGACAAACCTACTTCGGAGCACTTTTTCAACTCTTAAGCAAATTCTGAGGTACTTAAGAGGGACGCTTGAATATGGATTGGTGTATGAAAAAGGGAACAAGGAAGAAAGCTTAGTGGGGTACAGCGACAGTGATTTTGCAGGTGACGAGAACGGATGGAAAAGTACTTCAGGGCAAGTATTTTTTTACAATACTGCCTTAATTAGTTGGTCATCACATAAGCAGAAGACAATCTCACTATCTTCATGTGAGGCAGAATATACGGCTGCTGCTTTGGCTGCTTGTTAAGGTGTTTGGTTGAGGAGAATTATTGGGTAGTTATGTTGAGAAGAAATAGAAGCGATAAAACTCTACCTGGATAATAAATCTGCCACTGTCTTAAGTAAAAATCTGGTGCAACACAGCCAAACCAAGCATATTGACAAGAGATATCACATGATAAGAGAATGTACGGAGGAGAAAATGATTTCTGTGGATTATGTAAAGACTGAAGACCAACTTGCGGATATTCTTTCTAAAGGACTTGGTAGAGTAATGTTTTTGGAAATGAGAAGACGTCTTGGAATTGTAAACATTTACGATAGGAGTTTAAATCATGGGGGAAATTGAAGATGAAGATTCAGACTCTTTCCGGTGATCGCCGGAGGGAACGTCTCCGGCGAGAAGTCTGTTGGACTCATGTTCTTAGTTTGTTACTTCTGTTTCAGGTCTGATCGCGACCGTCCGTTGTCGTGAGTTATAACGGCGACCTGGCCTCCACGTGGGATGCCAGCCCATATCTTGGGAGGCCATTGCAACAAACTCGGCCTCCACGTGGGATGCCAGCTCATATCCCGAGAGGCTGTTACAACAAACTTTTCCTCTCTAATTCCTTCATTGGTTGCTTTATAATTGAGAGCCAAGTGTTTGATGTAATGCTTGAACTCTCGTTTTCCCTTTTGTGGTAAGTTTAATCTTCTTTGTTGGATTGTTCTTGTTGAGTTTCGATCGAAGAAGAGCGAGGACATTTCTTAAAGAGTCTACAATGAGTAGAGGAAAGAAGACGGACATGGGGGGACTAGCAGCGACAGAGGGCATCCTGTGTGTAGTCACGAATTGCAGCTTGCGATTACAGTGACGAGGGCAAAGCGAGGCAAATTCTGTGTAGCTATTCCCGTAGCCAGGCTTTGTATCGAGTCCTAGCGCCGGCGATGAATTCTATCAGTCTGGCGAGTAAGAAGATGCTGCGGATGAGGGTGATGAGGATTTGTGGCGAGGAAGGGGCAAGAGGACCCAAGGTGGACGATGCCAGAGCCACAAAGAGTAAGAGAGAGGCAGAAGAAGATCCTGGGGTCAGATTTCCCTTGTAGAAGGAGCGGAGAGGAGCGAATTAAAGGAGGAAGAGGGAGGACGATGACGGAGGAGAAGGAATGGAGAAAATGGAGGTGAAGATCTTCTCCGGTCGACACCCAAGAGAGGAAGGAGAAGAAGGATAAGAGAAAATGGTATAGTGCCAGTGACGAGATGCCAATGAGGGGAAAGGGGGACAAAGGATAATGCGACAGTGGTGGCGTGGCAGCAGAAGGGAGACTTAGAGTAGTGGTTCAGGCAGCACAGCGGCTTCAAGTGGAAGGCAAGAGATCAGTACCCCCCGTTCACAACAGGTGATATCAGGTGCTCAGATTGCCTTTCCACGGCAGCTGCTACAGGCGGCGACGACGTCGATCGGAGGTTCCCAATAGATCCTAGACACGAGAACACCAACAATGAACTTAAAACTTAATTCTACTCAAAAAATAAGGTTTGACGAGTTCAAACAGAGAAAAAACAGCGAGTAGTCGATGGAAGGAAGAAAACGACATTCTACTCAAAAATAAATAAATTGTGGGTCTTTTGCACTGTTCATGGTAGGCGAGTGCCATGACCAGTTTCCACCAATGGAGAGACCATTTCCTGCTGGACTAGTGGTGCCTGGCTGTTGCAGTCTCCACCAATTCCCATGCCCTGGGATGAACTCGAGCCTGTTGGGTCTAGGGGGAAGTCTGTGGTACCTGTTAGAATATCTGGGTTTAGGTGATCCAAGACACCCTCTCTGAAAATTGTTGCCCCTCCTAGTAAATAAGAAATGTTCATCCCATTCCATCTTCGATGGGCATAGTTACTCCATCAAATATACTCTAAATTTCCTCATGCCAATTGTAAGTCAATACGAGAGGGTGGTATCGACAAACACACTTACTGGGGAGGACAAAAGCGGAAGAGGCTCATTGGTAGCATAACGCGGGCCATTATGGGGACTAAATCAGAAACCTTGAACGTATACGATGGTATATGATAACGTACAAATAAGGGCTGATAAACTGTTAATTTCATCATATTTTTGGGCCTCTAATGCTTTAAAATATTAATTTTTAATGCATGTTATCATGATTTTAGGTTAAAAGAAGAATTTCACTAGATTTAAAGTTAAATAATACCTTTGATAAATAACTAGGTCAATATATAAGCTTCAAAGTATTTAAAATAAAATTTAAATATACTAAATGATTAATTGACCTATATCTGAAAATAAAAAGAAATAAAAGAATAAAACAAATTTTAGAAATTAATAGAAAAGGTTTCGCAATAATAAACATTTTTTATGATTTAACGGGTTTTTTCTTTAATTAAAAATGTTTTATCAAAACTGGCCCTTATTGGGATAGTTTGTGCGCTAATCGGGCGTTAAATGCACATGAAATGCACCAAGAAGTGCGAGAGCTAATCAAAACGGCCGTAGATGTTTTCGGTGGGTGACAAGCACGTACACATCACCGTGCATGTCATGCACCACACACAGCATCCGAGGGGCAATCAGAGCAGCACTAGGCATTTCGGTGCACGACACGCACGTAGCGTGGTGCATGTTGTGCACAACACCCAGCACTGCACGGACCAATCCCATGCGACTTAACTCCGTGCATGCGACGCAACAAGTTAAGTCACATTAAGCTTGCTGGACCAATGAGATGGCAGATTGCCAGGTCCACGTAAGCCGAGTTTGTCCGAAACATAGGTGCACATAACGCCGTGCGTACAACGTGCAAATGACAAAAATTGTAACAGAATCATAAGAACAAGTGGCCTGCGTACAACGCCCAGAGGGGCGATGCACACGTGGGGCTGAGTGCCCCAGTCGCATTGCATTGCGCATCCTGCATATAATGCCTAAAGGACAGAAATTGAGGGCTGTTCTTGATTTTCAAGCTCAAGGAAAGAAAACCTAGCCTACTCAATGACTCAAGAATCATTCAGGAGCAATTTGCAGCTTAACTTGGACCGGAAATTTGCAGATCCGTGGTCGCATTTCTTCCCCAAATTCAAGCTAAAATCTGTGGAACATTGGGCATTCATTGCGCGGAATAAGCACGGAATGATTTTCCGAGAATATCTGGTACCTCTAGGATATTTTTTTTCTGATTTACCCTTTATTTCACACTTATTTTCAGAAATTTTATAGTTCCGTTCTTGTTCACCATTTTCCCTAAAATTCAAATTTTAATCCCTTTGTTTTGAAATTAACCTTGTTTTTAACTTAATTAGTTTCATTCGAGTTTAGATTGACCCTTTCTCGAATGATATTTGACCGCTAATTCACACATTTTAGTGTCTGGTTTCTCAAATTAGCAAATCATATTTACAGTTTGCTAATTAAGGACCTCTTTGTCATTTTGAATTAGTTAGAAAAAATAAAATTAAATAAAAAATCTTGGTTACATTCTAAATCCATGAGAAATAAATAAAAGAAAATGCAAAACACTAGAAAATAGTACCTTAGGGTTTCTAGTGCATAAGAAATTTAGATAAACCCTTATTAAAAGATTGCTAATAGTAATTGAGTTTAATTTTCTTCTCCAAATTATTTGGAGAATGATTTGAGTAAGTGGTCCTTAGACCTGAGACACCTAAGACGGCTTGTAGATGAATGGTTGTACTTTGGATGGCCAACGAGTCTCTAATCATGGGTGTTGGAAGCTAAGAGGGGGGGGGTGAATTAGCTTATCTACTTTTTGTTTGCCTAATTAGCTTTTAAGATTCCTTGATTTGACTCTCACCTTCTTTCTCTTAAACACTTAGATTTACTTGGTTCCTCGATCCGCTTAGTGATCGAGTCAATCCAAGGCCCCCCTTCGAGTCCAAATTAGGACTCAGTATAACCTTACTAAGGATCCTCCCTTGTAAGGTACCCTAACCCAACTTACAGAGTTGCTTCTACAGAGGAGTCTTCCGATGGCACGTCACGTTCTTTGGTGCACGAGCTTCAACCCCGAACCGCCTTCGGGTAGACCGTCACGAGCTCTTCCTCGTACGTCCATTTCCCTCGTCACCGTCACGTCCTTGGTGCCACCAACCTCACCTCCCTGCCTTCTCGATCTTCAATACCTATTCAGATTAGTGGAAGAAACGATATCCGCTCCCCGTGATTGATCAAAGGTCAATCACCGCTCTCAATGATGTATGAATGATCAAACACACTAAGATTCAAATGTGATATCAAGATCAATTCTGAAAACCTGTCTCATAAGTACTTTCAAGATCAACAAATCAATTCCTCTTAAACACTTTCAAAAATAATATCAATCCCTTCACTATCCTTCACAAAATCTCATAAAAATCACCACTAACTCAATGATTGTGGAGGAAACTATCACCCTATTCAGTAAATGAATGAATGATGAAAATGAAAAACTTCCTTTGAGAGTCGAGAAGCACAAGCACACTGATTGCAGGGGAAGAACTTCACAAGAGGGAGCACTTTCTTCTTCAAAGAGGAGCTCAAGAGAGATGGTTTTCAAAGTGGATGCCTCAACCCTTGCTCTGAAGGGGTATTTATAGGGCTAGAGGGTAGATTGTAATTTTCTGAGAATTTTAAAAAAAATTCGAGCTCAAAAGGAGCTGTAATTAATTTTTTATGATCTTTCAAAGTTTTATATAAAGTTTCCTTAATTAAAAAATTAACTATAGTAATTAGTGCTAATTAAAGTAGTTAGGTTTAATATAGGAATTATAAAATTTGGAAAAAATATGATTTTTAGAAATGACAAATGAATTTTGGAAAGTCAACCGTCGGACCCGACCTTTGGAATAAATCGAATTTCCTAATTCGATTTATCAGGTCTAAAGTGAGTTAAATATAGAAATTTTATTTCTATATTAAAGTGCACACGTGGCGCACTAGTCAAGCGCCACGTTGCCCGGGCGGAGGTCGCGGGTTCGAATCCCGCCTGCCCCATTTTTTTTTTCTTTATTTCTTTCTACTGCGGACCCGACCGCGGACTTAACTGGTTAAGTCCGCCCATCGGGTCCGCCACTAAGGCTAATGGGCTCCGCCCATTTAGGCATTATTGGGCCCTTTATAACCCAAATTAAATCCAAAAAAAAGTGATTAAAAAATCATTTCTCATTCAATAAAAATTCTTTTAATTTCTTTATTTTTTTTTGACATTTTAAAATATAAATCAATGTTTTAAAGACACTTTAAAACCTAAAACGCCCTTTATATTATTTAAAACATTTTAAAAACATTTTCAGAATATTTAAAAAGCATTTTTAATTATACAGAAGATTTTAACAATTTATTTAACAATTATATTAATAGCTCTTAATATTTTAAAACATTTTTTTTTAAGCATTCAAAAACCTTTAAAAACCATTAACTTCAAGGAACTTATTAATTTATAAAGTCATGATTACTATTTTAATGTAATGTACATTAAAACACAAAAACCTCAACAATGGGATTCTAAATGGTCTTAGTTCGGGTACATCCAAAAGTTCACGATGACGATTGAGTCGTCAAGATGGGATCGTCCGCTCTCGGTATAAGAGGTGACAGCTCAAGGAAGATGATGCAATGAAGTCCTTAGCCATGGTAGTGAAATATTAGAGAAGAGTTCTCTGCTGATTCTAGAATGCATTAGTATTAACTCGGATGACCAACTAGAGTTTAATAGTTGACCATACCCTAAGTCGTCTAAGGAGTGTCAAGTGCATTAGGGATTATATATACACGATAACTGATGATGAACAGGTTCCATGAATGAGTCGGTACACACTCCTTTGTATCTTCTAGAATACGAGGTGTATATTGGCACCTCACGTGTTAGAGACTCGACCTATTGATTGCGTTAAATCTATCTTACGTTAATTTATCTATATGATGATATAGTTAATTAATTTAAAAGGCCAACAAAGGTCATTGGGCCACTAGAGTCATTAACTAGACTGATAGATGGGCCTAGAGGGTTGCACGCAAATGGTCATTTGGACGTCAGAATATATGCTTGAGTTTTAGGGGTTTTTATGAAAAATACCCACTTAGAATAAAAAGGGAAGGCCCTGTACAAAATTCACCCAAGCCATAATTTTTCAGGGGCCTTTCCCCTTCTCCCATCTCCCAACACGCCTCTCCCTCCCTGATGCGATCGAGGCAACATAGCGATGTCGATGGAGAAAGAACGGGGCTTGTGAATGAGAAGGAGGGATCGGATGTGCCGAGGACTGCATGGATATGTCTAGAGTCAGCACACGTGAGCAGCTTAACTCGGCTCACTCCGTGATCCAAGAAATCATGGATGCAATCTGTGGAAAGGTACTTCTTTTAATGTGTTTGTTGATGCCATTCGATTCGTTCAAGCCTTCCACTGCGAATCATTAGAGCCTGTACCCTGGAGTTTTTGACAAAACCTACTCCCATGTTCATCCTCCTTAATTGATGTCAGACATCATCGGGGACGTCTTCTGATTAACACCAAATATGATGGTTTGGTGCCGATAAGGGATGATGATATCGGACTACGGTAGTGTCGTCGTCTAACGGGTAACCATAACGGGTTGAAGTAACTACGGTGTCGTGCGCGTAGGCTCTGACTCGAGGGAGGCCCCAAGCTCCAAGATTGGACGGGGTCCTCGGGTGATGGCGACGGTGGCTTCTCGAACCTTGTCAAAGCAACAAAGGCATCTACAGCCGAACAGAATCTCTCTATAGGGCTCGCATGTAACAGGCGATCTCCTACGGACCGGTAAGACACTCAAATGTCATAATTTTCTCTCATTTTGTCTCATTCACCTACCTAGCCCGAGCACAGTGGAGTCAAGCCGAAAGAGTACTGCAAACTGTAATTAAACGAGTGAGAGGACAGAGTACATGGTCGCCTTGTGGCTCGTTGTGTAGGGCTTCATCGACGTCAGTGGCGATTCAGAGCAGGTGGAGTGGAGAGACACCGGAGAGTAGACAGTGGCTCGACGAGCAGTAATGTTGGAGCTGTACGTAAAGGTCAGAGGAGTCATGGGAGAGACGAGTGAGACGATAAGTGCCAGCACAACTCAAGCACTAACCAGGCCCGCCTCTACACCTGGATCATGTAGCGCTACGGGCGAGAGCGAGCAGTGAGGTGGCGAGCTAATGGTGGGCCAATGCAGCAATGCCTCACGGCCAATTGACGCGGGGGTCTATGACGTCCGAGGAGCCGTGAAGGGATCAATTTGCTATCCTCATGCTATTGGGTCGTAAGATGCCCAGCTGCCGCAACAAGAGAATTGACTATGATCTGATCTTGGTGCGCAAACAAGGGAGAACAATGTTGAAGGGTTCCAGTTGGCCTGGTGGCCCCGTTGAGTAATTAGCTTCCCCGGCGACACAATTTCATAGGTAATCGTTCAAACTATGGTGTCGATGCAGCAACCATCCTGATTGGGAAGGAACAGTAAATCTAGCATATTGAATCAACCATCCACGCCACCATCTCTTCTAAAACAGGCAAGACTCCCGACCATTTGCAAGGCGTATTTGTGATCTCTTCAGTTACAGCTGTCGGGTTATGGTGCCCACACGGTGATAATTCTGTTGGATCAAATAAGCAATGGGCAACCAAAGGCGTGGGACAATCAACGTGAGGTGGGGACTCAGATCTGATCAACTGGGAGAGGGTAGTAGACCCGGCGGAGATGAGTCTTCCGGTTATGATCCTCTCTTTTTTTAGGACATCAGTTTTCTTCTTTTCCTTTCTGATTCCACCGTCTTCAATGGTCCAGGAAGAGGGATTCGCACATCCAGCATGATCACCCAAGAGGGGAGGGCAAATTCACTACTAGTGACCTAGCCAGATGGCCAAGCCGCTATTTGAGCAATGTTTCACCCTGCGTTTACGATGAATCAAGAGTCTATTGTTCTACCAAACTGCCAACCCCAATTTTGAATTCTACCACCTCTAGAGAATGGGGCTGGGTGGCTCGCGGTTCTTATCACAGGTGATATACCCGTTGCTGTTCTGTCGTCTTCCCTGCTCAATATTTTTCCATGATTCCTCCCCCTTTGTGATCTTCTCTAGAACGAGGAGGGATAGCAGATAAATAACAATGCGATAACTTTCTCTTCTTCTTCTGGTCTAACCAATCAGGGCGCCCCATCTTCCCCTATAAAGGGGGAAGAGGTCAATGGGGCCCCCCTTAAGTGGGTCAACAGGAAACATAGGGGTCCATTAAGGGGGCCCTTATAAAGTGAGCCCCGTCATTACAAAATAGAAGGGGAGATTGAAAATATAAATGGAAGCGAAAAGGGGAAAGGACAAGGGCCCCTTCCATGACGGCGAAAACAGACATACGCGATGCATTGCGGATGCGACAAAAATAAAATGACGAGAAGGAGAAAAGACAGAACACGATAAAACGAACGATGAAAATGAGAGTGATAAGTGATCAATCTCATCTGAGCTTTGACGACGGTGGCAGGTAATACGAACGACGTCATCGACGACCTTCGATGACGTGTGCCATCAATCCTCCCGGGGTCAAAAGAACTACACTTCGTCAAGTTGGGGTAGCTGACGGCGGCGACTGGCGAGGGCCCGGTCGTTGTTGGTGTAGGTCATGCTTAGTGCTGAGAAAGGCTAACCGTGCGAGAAACAGCAGGGAAGTGGTCGCCGCAAACTTGCGCACATTGATGGGGATTAGAAAGGCCAGGGTGGAGGGGAGAGAAGGGACTCGGTGGAGCCGATCTCCCACGAAGGAGGGACCTTGGCGACGTAGATGTCACTATCCACTCAACGGAGGGTTGAGAATGGGCAGGCGCTATGAACATGTAGCGTTGTTGCCAGCCAAGGAGAATAGCTCTGCGACCAAATTCTCACTGACACTCAGTTTCCCACATCGGACACTCGGAGCTGGCTGTGCGAGTCCGCATACTGCTTGTACTCTATATGCCTATATGGAGATTTTGCTTGATGGTCATGATGCAGCGACAAAACATGCTGGGTGAATGCATAATAAGGACCAACTACGGGTTCTAAGGTATGGAGTCGTTGAGGTACTTGGCCATTAGCAATCTCGGGTGGGCTCAACCTGGCGGCATGGGCCTCCGGGAAGACAAGCGTGTGCTCCACGCGTGGGGTAGGGAAACGACGATTGGTAATTATCGTGCTAATCATACATCAGTCACAATGCATCTATCGCTCATCATGTTGGCCATGGAAGAGCAAGTGGTCCACACCAAGTCAAGGAAACTCCTAGATGAAGCCGATGGGGATGCTACGTGTCTGCTCCGGGTGAGTGGCGCTGGCGCCCAGGCTGGCAGCGCGACTGGTTGGATGACTGGCTTAGGTGGCTCTATGCTTGATGTGGGTCTCCTGACTGGGGGCGCGAGCTGTTCGGCGGGGGGCGCGATCAATCGGGCACGAACACACGTCATCCTCTTTGTATCCCAACTCTCGAGGGGGCACGGGATAGTGGATGATCGTAAGCCAAACCATCTTAGTCGGGGCACTCCTCTCTGTTGGCTTCGTGGTGTAAGGGTACCATATGAACCATCGTCCATTATGCAGAAACGAACATGTGCTCACTCCGCCGGCTATGGCGACGTCATGATCATAGATCTAGGGCTGACCCAAAATGATACTTCCTACTTTCATAGGAAGGACGTCACACAGGACAGTCTCATCATATGTCCCTATTTTTAACAGGAATGTGGCATTGTCGCTTCGCCAATAATGATGAAGCATCAACCACGACATGTCAAATAGCGTCGGATAAGGTGTGGTTGCCAACCCTAGTCGGGCGACCATCAATTCCGATATGGTATTGACACAACTACCACTATCCACCATCAACTTACACACTTTATCATGGATCCGAACAACCGTGCAGAAGAATGATGTTTGTAGCATCATGTCGGCCAGCGTTGTTGTCCTATATGGGACAGGGGCAGAATTAACCTGCGAGTCATCGTCAGGTGGGACGGTTGTCCCACTAGGGCTTGGGCGGTCGATAACGATGCTAACGAGTCACCGGGGTCGTACTAGCGTCTACTATCTAGATGTACCCGACCCGAGGGTTGGGTGACTCGTACGCGCTCGCATCTCCTAGTCTGCATGATAGTCATCAATGGGTAACAGATCCAGCTCTCCGTTCAGATCCTGTTTGGTCTCTCCCGTATCGGTCAGGAGGGCCGAAGATGGACATTGGCTAGCTCTGTGCCCTTTCCCTTGGCACTTGAAGCACGTAAGTGGTGCCTAACTAACGGTAGTGCTGCGGACCGGAGTGTCGTTTGTGATGGCCCGAGCAGGTGGGGTAGAATCCATGGATGTGATGGGGGCCATCCCTTGCCCCCTGATGTTCTGGGAAGCCCGTACGGCAGCTGGCAATGTTGTACGAGCGCGAGTGGCTTGGGTCCTCCATGAATAGACCGATGATGATTCGCGGGTCCTCCATGAATCAAAATCGCATCTGGCATTTGGTGTAACACGACGATCAAAATTTATATGTTAAACACATAATGCAAAGTTAATGACGTGGAATTTTTAGATGATTCGATAAAAATTATAACGAGTAGTACGTTGATCGCCGAACGATCTGAGACAGAGATCAACTATTCGTCATGGGACAGGTGTCGTCTTAATCAGGCTCCAAATGATCAATGCAAACAGATCGAACAGTCAACGTGGTGGGGAATGACTTTTCGTCCAAGAGCGTCGACACTATCAAAACTCAACGACCGGATCCAACACCGACAAGGAAAACTCTCTCAACCACGAGCAGGGGGGGGGGCTAATCCTATACTCAAGTAAGATCCTCTCTTTGCAGTGGAGCAGTCATGAAATCGGCATTGAAGAAAGTAACTAATACTAAGAAAGTAAGGGAAGAACGGACCTGAAGATTGTGCTCCCGAGCTTGTGTGACAATCCGTTGTCGTAAGCGAGAATGAGTGGACGTCGGAGAAACTGGATCAATGGGTGATAAGCAACCTGGCTCTCAGTTCCGTCGTGATAATTGGCTGTGAGAATCATCGGCCGGAGGGAATATGTTCTGATTATTGGAGAGCAAATTCCAAAAGAATAACGTCGCTTTGACGTTGCAGCCAAGAGAATCTGTGTGAAGATGGCCGGTCGAGCAACATCCAATATTCTGACGGATGAGAGGGCACGTCTTCAGAGCGATTGCTTGTTTATCGCATGCGGTAGGGCTGTTACTTCGGTCAGATACGACGCAACAGTGCACTAGAGTTGACGCTGAACGCGATGGTGTGAGAAAGTTTGGGGGGGGCTACACGGGCGCTCTGTGAACCAGGTCGTGAGAGCAAATTGAGCATGACAGGGCACGGTGAAAAGAACCCAAGTTGTCGATATTCCACAAGAGTTCTAATGATCAAGCGAAGTATGACGGCAGTGATGATCACTGAAAAGAGGATTCACGGTGAGCGACGACCAACAGATATTATTGTATCGAATCAATGGGAAAATCCACGATCGTCCAGGACCGCCACCAGGGATTCTGATTTCTTTCGATGATCCTCGGGTCGAAATCTGAGTGCAACAACCGTGGTGATGAAAACCGAGCGTACTGGTACCGTCGATGGGCTTTCAGAGGAACGGGAAAGCGTCTTCTTCGCCACAGAACAAGAAAAGAAATAAATAAAATTCACAGCGTTGGTTCGAATCTTCAGCCGTCGATTTCTAGTGTGTCCTGGCGATTGACAACAACGATGAACCGTGGAGAACTCCTTTCTTCTTCTTCTTCAGATACTCTTCTTCGTGTCCTTTAGGAAACCAAAAAACGCGTAGAACAAAAATAACTGCTGCCAACACAAAACAAGATCTGCTAATTCACATAATGACTTCTTCTCTTTTTGACCTCTAGCCTCCACGTCCGCCCTTCTCTATTCTTTATAGAGGGGAAGTGGACGTACTGGAGGCTAAGTTGGGCCCCTCTTAAGGGAGAAAGCTTAGTGGGCTTTCCCTTTAAGAGAGATCTTTAGGGGGAGAAGAAAGCCCAACATGGATTTCCTCCCCCTAAAGATGACACTTAAACCTAATTAAAATAAAACACCAAGGAGGGAGGACGGTACTCACGCAGGAGGGGCCTCCCGATTATCCAAAGACAATGAAAGAACGAAAGAACATAAAGATACACGACGTAAAGCAATAAGACGATGTCGGTTCTCAAGCTTGGTAGTGAAATTGTAGATTCTTCATGTCCGCTCGGGCTTCATGACGTGGCTGGCGACGGATCGGATTGTGGTCGACTGGAAGGTCCTCCACGAATCAACATCGCATCTGGCATTCCTCAAACGCCCCAATATATTCCATCACGGAGAGTCGACCTTGCATAAGGTTGAGCCACGTGAGGAACAACGACATCGAGTATTGTTGCGGCACGTACTTACTTCTCAACTTCAGCTCCATTTTTGGCTCAGGATGTGATGGGCCGGCCTCGTCGCTTGGCAGCAACATGCTCGTTCTCTTAGATGATCTTGGCCTGTCGCCAAGTCTGGTCCCTGCATATTCGACGCAAAAGTCGTCGTCCATGCGGCAACATCGGCACTTCTTGGGTCCGCATACTCATCGCTCAGTGGCAACACACTCGTTCTCCCATAAGATCTTGGCCTGTTTGCCAAGTCTCGTCTCTGCATATTCGTTGCATAAGTACAACCAGGAGCAGGAGTTCATGCTCGACTCCCAGTCGATGAACTCCTTGGGTCTTCTTGACCCCTCAAAGAGGGCAACGTTGGTACGCACACTCTTCTGGATCTGAGCGCTGTGCTCCTCTCGTCGGTGTTCATCGTTGTTCAGGCATCATTTGGGCACCGGGTGATCCTCGTGATGCGGGTCGACATGTTCTTGAGGTGGGGCCGGGTCACGGTCGTGGTCATCCCAGTGTCATGGATGATCGTCGCGTGCGGTGCGGATGTCGGGCATCGCCCATGGCGGGTACTGGGGAACCTCATCAGGTTCCTTATACCGACGGGGGGTGGGGCCAGACGTAGCCATCACGGTGGGCTGGTAGATCAGCATCATGTCTATGATCGCGGGGCCGAAAGTGGTCGTCACGGCGGGCGGGTAGATCAGCGTCATACTCATAGCACGGGACGTATTCATCCTGGTGGGCCAGTCGATCGGCCTCGTATCCTCGACTATAACACCAGATGTGTTCGTCTCGGTGGGCCAGTGGGTCGGCCGCATAACTACAGTCATCGTGCCGGACATAGTCATCTTGGCGGGCCTATTGATCGGCCTCCTCTTTGCGATCATGGGGCCGAACGAGTTCATCACGGTGGACCTGTAGGTCGGCCGGATAACCATCACGACGTAGTCGTCTCGGTGGGCCAGTATGTCGGCCTCATACTTTTGATCATGGTGCCAGACGTGTTCGCCTTGGTGGGCCGGTAGTCCGGCGGTGTAGCCATGATCGTCGTGTCGGATGTAATCGTCGCGGCGGGTTGGTAGGTCATCCTCAAGTTTTTGGTCAAATGGCCAGACATAATTACCTCGGCGGATTGGTACGTCGGAATCGTCTTCATGGTCGAAGTCATCTTGTGGGTATCATCTATCCAGATCACGGACGTCTGGTGGGTTGCATGCAGGGTGTTTGGCGAGGCGCCGATCTCAAAGCTCCTAGCCTGGCTTCCGACCGTGCTCCCGTACTCCTCATTGTCATAAGGACTCCTTGGACGATCCGGGTGCTGCGCAACCCTGGGTGGGTCGTGGGCTCGCTTTGGAGCCACGAGCACTGGTACAACGTCGAGTAATGGAGGTTGTAGGCGTGGGAACAACTGCTTGACGCGCTTGACAAAGGCGGTCATGGTGCGGGGACGTCCATCGTTCCACGGACAGGTCCTCCCAGGTTTGGTGCCATCGGTGCGCTCTTCCTTGTACGCGTCCTGCTTCTTGGTGGCGTGCGGCGGCAGCCCAAGGTGAAGCCTCGTCAACGGGAGCTTTCCCATATGGACGATGACTCGTCGTCGCCCTATCCTCGTTGTCGCTAGGTGACGAGACACCTAGTGACCTCAGGGAACTACGTGGGGACCGTCGGTATCCGCGGCGAGCACATGTGTGCTCACGAGGACCGGATGGTTGGGGGTCACTCGCCTACGCGAGTGCGGTCGGTGTGGACTCCGTAAGTGGCTGTGATTGGCCGCCTATGGGCGTCGCAGGATGATGTTCTGATAGGACTGTACGACGGCCTCTCTCGTCGGGCAACGATTCGATGCATCGCGGGGAGGTCGAACCTTCAGGTTGCGCCCTCCTGCTCAATCGTGTCCTGATGGCCATGTACCTAGGGTACCTAAATGGTTTTCAAAAATTTGATAATATGCAGAAATGATGGCTAAACAGAGTCGTAGACGTGCTGTGAGCATCCACAGCCAGGCTCTGATACCAAGTTGATGTCGGACATCGTCTGGGATGTTGTCCGATCGACACCGAATATGATGGTTTGGTGTTGATAAGGGATGATGTTATCGGACTATGACAGTGTCATCGTCCAACGGGTAAATAGACCGTCAGGCTGATGTATCCGCTGAAGCCCATGGTATATGTCTTTTCTCTGGTATGTGTGTCCTCTCTATGTCGCTAGGACAAGGGCCCCTTCCCATGACGGTGAAGACGGCATACTTGACGCAGCGTGGATGCGACGAAAACAAAATGACGAGAATGGGAAAATGACAAAACACTAGAAAAAGAAACAATGAAAACAAGAGCGATAAGTGAGCAATCTCATCCGAGCTTTGACAACGGCGGCGGGTGATGCGGAGACGTCGTCGATGATCTTCGATAACGTGCGCCATCATTAATGCTTTGACACCGCTTCAAGAGGTTTCACACAGTTTGCAACATAGAGAGCAGACACATACCAGAGAAAAGACAGAGGTAAAGAGCGAGTAGAGAAATGATGAACAACCACATTTAAATCTATTATACATAGAACATACATATAGGCATTTAAGTGTGAAATAAGTCTCACGTAAAGAGAGACACTTGGATCTTAACTGGATCAAAGAAAGACTGATTCAAAGAGAGAAAACAAACGCTCAGGAATCCACGATTTCCCTTTATTTTGCCACATCCTTTAATCCAAAAAGAACTGGCTTAATCCCAGCAACATGAAATTAATCGTTTAATTAATGGCCATCAGCGAAAGAATCGAAGGCGACGTCCAGGCAGTCTCCTACGATTGATGTACTTAACAAATTTTTGAAAACATGTTCTAGATCATCAGTATTGTTTTGAATAGTAGATTCTCATTATCTGCATCGGAGAATTTGAGGGTCACCCTTCCCACAAGATCGGTGTGAATCTGATCAGAACAGTCAGGACAATCCTAATACAATTCAGGGGTACTCTGTTTTTAAATTCCCATTTATCTCATGGCCTCAAAAACATGAAAAAAAACTTAAGTTGATGGCATCCCTTGTGGATCATGATATCTATCCATTTAGATCAAACAAAAACTATTTTTCCAAACTCTGTTTAGCCAAGGTGGATACTTATTTTAAATGTCAAGATAGCCTTGTGGCGTGATTTATCTATCCATTTTATATAAAGTATTTTTTACAGAGATATAAATAAATTATGCATATCATACTATCTTTAAACCAAGTAAGTGATTGAATAAAGCTAAAAATAGGATTAGGACATTTCAGAAAAAAAGTTAATGTACATAATAAATGAAAAAAAGTTAAGTCTATGTTACTTAAAATGATGTGATTAGTTATGATCAAACTAAAGAGCAGTATCTTTACCACTTCCAACCAATACTTGTGTCCTTGCATCCTTGTGTCATTTTTTTGGGGTTCCTACTAATCAGAGAGACCAGAGGTATTCAGCTTTTGTTGACCTATAAACCGTTTTTTAGAATGTCAAAGGCCTTATTCTTGAAATGTTAAAGGATTTAGTTTTATATACTTTCATTCCACTCTTCTACTCGATCAAAGTTCTCCCCGAAAATAATTTTTTGCATTTCTGTCTTCAACAATAGGAATAAGAGACATACAGATATTTCGACCAAAGAATAGATAAAGATATAGACATGGAACAAAAGAGAAATAAAAGTATACATATTAAGATGAGAATAAATAAAAAGATAGAAGAGGATAGATAGAGAAATCAATAGAGAAAGTTTATCTAGAGATATCGATGACACAGAACGAATGGGAACAAGAGAGAAAGAGATGATGTACAAGTAGAGTAAACGAGAAAGATACAGAGAATAAAATTGAGTGAAAAGGAGGCAGAGACCGAGAGATGGATGACACGTAGATACACAGACTAGAATTTGAATTTCTCTGACAGACATTCCACGTTCCCCAAAACGGAGCCTATATAATATTTTACATTGTTATCCTAATTTAACCGGAGTTCCTTTCTGATTAGGGGGTTTTCAGAAGCGCGTTCCATGAATATAATTATACAGTGGGTAAGCCGGCCATTTCTCAGCTCGGATCTTTATGGATGAATTATGTTATCCTATTCTAACTTAAATTAGACACTATATAGTGGAGCTGATTCGTTATTGTTTATAATGAAATAAACAATTAATACTCCCTAACCTTAATATAAACCGTAATAAATATCACAATACCATTCCATCCATGTTTCTTTACTCTGGTTTATCTATCTAGGAATTGATTTCTATATGGCTACGTCTCTATCTATATGTCAAACAGCATTTCAGAAACTGTCTTTGAGAATCTGATGACCGAATCACTGTTAAACAGGGGCATAGAATTTCTGGATCTTTAAGTCCATCACAGCTGCTTCCCCGCAATCCATCGTTCAAACAAGGCCATGCATTCTCTGACTTTCAGCGAGGCAGCTACGTGGCCAGCTCCCTGAGAAAGAGAAAATAGTTGCACATAAAATGTAAGATCTCCAACAATTGTACCGTACAACTTTTCAGCTTCTCACCTTGACCGTCGCATACGTCAGATTATTTGCGTAAGTCCTTGTAAATCTGATTTTTTTATGCAATCAAACACCAAAAATGTTAGTGCAATAGAACATCACTAAAAATTTTAAAATGAAGAAAAATCTTGATTTCAAGGGCTGACCCTGCAACTTGGCCTTCAACCAGCCATGGCCGCCAAACATCGATGATGGGAAAGTTGAGGGATCTTATCCATGCTTGTGTGCCCCGAAAATTCACCATTGGATCGTGGTCACCGCTAAAGAAGTTAAATAGGTAATTAAATGGTGCTTGGGACATCGTTAACGGGCTAATTAAATGACGCTTAACCTGTACACGAGAGATCGAAAACCCCTGGATGTCACACTCAGATGATACGGAATTGCACTAGGAATATCATGTATGTATGAGTTCAGCAGATACCGCCGGCATCTGATTAAGTCACCGGTGCGATCCTGCTCAAAAGATTGCGGCAAAGGGTATTCAGATGTCTTTTCAGCTTTTCATTTCAACAGTTCGAAAACGAACCTTGGACACTCCCAGTGCTTCTTGAACAGCACTATTTTCTGCCCAGACTTCGATCGGCAAGAACATGTAATTCTATTAGCTTCAAGTGGACGAGATATGAGGAAGATAAATCAAAGAAACTGGAGATATGAATGTTTTACCTGGCACCCTTCGTGAAGAGAGTTAGGCAACGAGAGATGACTTTTTTCTTTGTCTATCAGACTTCTTCTTCCGGAAGATAAGCACCCAAGCGTTGCCCAATCCAAGTCACAACGGGGTTCCAGAATATCTTCTTTATTCAGTCCGGCTAAGATCTGCGTTTCAAATGGGATAGTAAGAGGGCAGAATCTCCAACTGGTCATGATAGGTGTTGGGAGAGAAATATGCTCTAACATTTTCAACTTCATCGACGCAGTTCCTGCATTTAGCGTTACGCGTCGTTACATAATTCCCGCCGCAGCATGGATGGAGTGAACATGACACAGAACAATAGAAGTTCATAAACACGGGAACCCTAATTTACCGTGAATTGCTCGTCCGAAATCAGCCCCATCCCATGAGAAAATACAACTCTCGATCCGATGTCAAAATAGTCATCGGACGTGGCAGGGTTACCGGCTAAATATCCCTGAAAAGTTGGATTGATTACCAACCCAACAAACCGCAATGAGAGATTAACATTCAGTTTTTACCCACCTTGATATTGACGTAGGGCACTTGTCCCGCTTCGTTTGCTGAGAAAGAAACTTTGTTATAACCTTAACTGGATCGCTATAATCTCAACTAAACCTTGCGGTAATTTCTACCTTTGATCACTTCATCGGCAACGATAGGCACCATCTTCCCTCCGTACGAGTCACCCGCAACGTAAAAGTGATTTGATATATACTCCGGATGATCCAACAGCCACTGCATTAGAACATAGTTTAGAGCCCAGAAAAAAAAATGGAGATGGTTTGATCACGTGGGGACACCTTCCTGATAAACGCGTTCAGATGGCTGGATACTCTGGTGTCTGACCATTCATTTTGCTCGTTCCCTGTGGAGTAGGAAAATCCAGTGCCTGCGGGCGAGTCGATGAATATGATGTTGCTAATCTGTTGAAAAAAAGGAATCGTTATTTCCCAAGTATTAGGTGTTGAGATTTCTCGGTAAACAGCATGTTTAATAACTTGTATTTCATTCTTCTTTTAAATTACAAGGTGAAAAGGTGTGCGGCAATTTCTTCCTATTTTCCCCTTCTATTCAACAGCCAACAAGACAGCAAGCACTGAGCATAGAGCTTTCTGATACCTTGGAAAACGAGAATTTCCTATAGGTCAACGTAAGAAGCTTGCCCGGCTCGTAACTTTCAATCTTTGAGAAAGCTCGTAACTTTATAGGACCTGCGGAGCAAGATCAATCTTTGAGAAAATAGGGAAAATAAGAAGTCAATTTGCTACTAAAAGAAACCGTCGCCTTATCCATTCTCTCCAGCCCACTGAGGCCAGTACAGCCGGGGCCGCCAATCATCCAGAAAATCATCGGATCGGCGGCAGGGCTTCTTTCGGACTTGAAGAAGTAGTAGA
Organism: Wolffia australiana; assembly: GCF_029677425.1. Lineage (NCBI taxonomy): Eukaryota > Viridiplantae > Streptophyta > Magnoliopsida > Alismatales > Araceae > Wolffia > Wolffia australiana. The sequence goes on along the minus strand of NC_135847.1, from coordinate 1,162,634 downwards.
ACAGATTTACTTCCTTCATTTCGTCCACCGCAATGTACCTATCATCAAATTAGACAGATTAATAGAATTCCAGAGAAGTTGAAACACAGATTAACAGAGTTGAACGGCTTACACCGTTTCGAGCTCAAAAGGAAGGGAACCGTTGAATCCCGGAAGCCGAGTCACAATTGTCTTTCCCATAGCAGAAGACAGCAAGCAGAGGAGCACCAAAACGAGCGCCAAAGACGAACTCATTGTCATCATGAGGAAGAACAGATGGAAGAGGGAAAGGGGGATCTACCGACAGAAGAATATAGAACGGCTGATTTGAACAACGTACTGTATCAATTAATAGGAATTCTTATTTCCCACGTTGCATTTGCGTGCAGACCCGAAACATCCATTCCACACCCTTATAGTCAGTGACTATTAAAAATCTTTACAACAATTATTAAAAGAGATGGCGACAGAGCATCGGATGTCGTCCAAATTGTGATCCCGTTAATCTTTTGTCGGTGATGATCTGTATGACTGGCGCACCCTTTGCCTACTAAATAAAAATGAAATAGTGTATCCATTTCACAGAAAAGTTGTCCCTTATTCGCATTCGCGGTAAGATCGAGAGAGGATCGGTTTGGTGTACCGGTGACTGGACTGTAGGGTCGGAACACGCTGGACTCCTGAAACGAGGTCTTTATCGTTCTGCCTCACTCTCATCTACTCTCCGTCTCCCTCTCCCTCTCCTTCTCTCTCTCTCTATTCTCTCTATGACTTTCTCTCTGTCTTTTTCTCTATGACTTTCTCTCTCTCTCTCTATGTCTCTCTAACTCTCTCTCCCTATTCTCTCTATGGCTGTCTCTCTCTCTGTAAGAAGTTATAATTTTATGGGCGTCCTTTCCCTCTCCTTCTCTCTCTCTCTATTCTCTCTATGACTTTCTCTGTCTTTTTCTCTATGACTTTCTCTCTCTCTCTCTATGTCTCTCTAACTCTCTCTCCCTATTCTCTCTATGGCTCTCTCTCTCTCTGTAAGAAGTTTTAATTTTATGGGCGTCCTTTCCCTCACGTGGACCTGCGCGTCGACCCAAAACATGGATCGCGTTCCCTTACACTCATGACGACCCAAGATCTTTGCTAGCGTTACTGAAAGTGACGGAGAGACACAATAAGATATTTCAAGCGGCGTAAGAGTTGGCCACGCTGTACTTTCACAAGAAATATGTGCTTTGACCGTGTTCCCGCGATTCCAACTCACCGAGGATTGGATTGGCCTACAGCTGACTCGACTGTGGAGACGGGCCTGGATAGACTCGAGAGATACAAGTTCTCTCTCTCTCTCTCTCTCTCTCTCTCTCTCTCTCTCTCTCTCTCTCTCTCTCTCTCTCTCTCTCTCTCTCTCGCTCTCTCTCTCCCGCTCTCTCGGTCTCTCTCTCTCTCTCTCTCTCTCTCTCTCTCTCTCTCTCTCTCTCTCTCTCTCTCTCTCTCTCTCTCTCTCTCTCTCTCTCTCTCTCTCTCTCTCTCTCTCTCTCTCTCTCTCTCTCTCTCTCTCTCTCTCTCTCGCCCTCTCTCTCTCTCTCTCTCTCTCTCTCTCTCTCTCTCTCTTGCTCTCTCTCTCTCTCTCTCTCTCTCTCTCTCTCTCTCTCTCTCTCTCTCTCTCTCTCTCGCCCTCTCTCTCTCTCTCTCTCCCTCTCTCTCTCTCTCTCTTTCTCCTCCCTCAGCCCCCTTCTTTGACGTTTCGTCTCTCTCTCACCTTCTTTCTCTCTCTGCTCCCTCAGCCCCCTTCTTTGACTTTTCGTCTCTCTTTTTCACCTTCTTTTCTCTTTATTTCTATCCGTTCTATCACCCTCTTAACTGGCCACTATTGTTGACTATAACACCATTCTCTTCCCTCTCTAATTTTCATCTTCTATCTCCTTTCTACAACTTCCCAGTTGACTTTTCTCCAACCTCTCTCCCTCAACTTTCCCCACAACTTCCTCCATGTAAACCACCTTTCCCCACAAGCATTCTCTCTACCACTTTTTCTTAAACCACCATTTCGAATTTGACAGTTTATTTTCGTTGTAACTGCATGTTTATTTTCCTTTCAAAAGGCCAAGAGCCTGCTTGTATGAACACTTTTGCTTAAGAATTAATGTGAAGTTTTTTTGTGGGAAAGAGTGATTTCTTGGTGATTTCTTCTGGCGATAACGGCGAAAGACAACAGATTGACAACGGAACGAGCATGTGGCTTCTTTTCTTCAACACCATCAACTCTTCTTGGGTTTCTCCTTTCTCTTTCTCCACACTTTAACATCTCCTATCATCTTATTTCCACCATCCCTATCATTAGACACTTTCATTCAAATTAACCAGCCATCTTCGATACGAGGGAGTACATGGGCTGATAACACACTTATTATCTTTTCTCAGAAATTTTCCTAGTTCAACTTGTCATTCTTCTTCTTTCACATCTCCAATTCCCACACCTTGTCCCATCCCATTCATCCAACTTCACACTTCGCTTACACTCCTTTCACTTTACCCATCAACACTCTCTTGTGCCAATCCAATCACACACTTCCATTTATCCGTCTTCCGAGTCCTTCCCTTATCTTCATTCGCATTGCTTTTTGAACTGCAGATCAACGTCAATCAGGATCATTCAACATCAAGATATCCATTTCAAATACCATATTTCCATTAGTTTAACATTAAAGTATTACCAAAGTGCCTAGGAGAACCGCTACTCCATTAAAGTAGTCCCTTTATATGGAATTAAACCCAATTCGGATCACCCTCAAGGAACACATAATTAATAATATATTTGTATTAGTTTACTAAATTCACAAATCTATTTTCGTGTCCTGTATCTCTCTCTCTCTCTCTCTCTCTCTCTCTCTCTTTCTTTCTCTCTGTCTTTCTCTCTATGACTCTCTCTCTCTATCTTACTCTTTTGTCTTTCTCACTACCACTATCTCTCTCTTTCTCTCTGTGCCTCTGTTTCTAACACACACACTATCTCTCTCTCTTTCTCTTTGTGTCTCTGTTTCTAACTCTCTCTCTCTCCCTCTCTATGTCTCTCTTTCTAACTCTCTATTTCTCTCTCTATGCCTCTCTTTCTAACTCTCTATCTCTCTCTTTCTCCTTATGTCTCTCTTTCTAGCTCTCTTTCTCTCTCTTTCTCTCTATGTCTCTCTTTCTAACTCTCTATCTCTCTGTATTTCTCTCTATGACACTCATTCTAACTCTCTATCTCTCTCTCTCACTTTCTCTCTACGTCTCTCTTTCTCCCTTTGACTTTCTCTCTATGCCTCTCTTTCTAACTGTCTGCCTCTCTCTCTTTCGCTCTGTAAGTCTCTCTCCTTCTGGTCGCTTCTTCCTCAATGCCACTTCCACCACTCAATTCCATCTCCATTTCCGCAGAAATCGAGCCAGAGAACATCTCAATGAAAGCGATCAATCTCAAACAAAAAATTCAACAGAAACCTAAATTCAAACGATATAGATATAGTCTAAACTCCAGACAGATCAAGCAGAGAAACCGTAGCGATAGAACTCGAAAGTGAATAAAACTCAGAGGCTGACCTCCTGTTGCGAATTTTTTCCTCTATTTCACAAAAAAACGACGATTCCCTCTCTGGTGATTTGGTTCTCCTCCGGTGGCTTGTTGGGACAGCGAGGAATGGTGGGAAGAGGCGCACTGGTCTAAGCCTTTGACCGACGATGATGCGCAACCGTTCTCAACCGTCTCTCTGATTCTCTTCTCTCTCACACCCTCTCTCTTCTCTCTCACTATCTTTTCAGCCAATCAGAGGCCAGAAGCGCACATGTATTTGCTTTATAGTAAGAGAGATATATCTTTCTCTCTATGATTTTCTTTCTCTTTCTCTCTATGTCTCTCTTTCTAACTCTCTATCTCTCTATCTCTTTCTCTCTATGTCACTCTTTCTAGCTCTCTATCTCTCTCTCTCACTTTCTCTCTATGTCTCTCTTCCTCCCTGTGACTTTATCTCTATGCCTCTTTTTCTAACTCGCTGCCTCTCTCTCGTTCACTCCGTAAGTCCCTCTCTTTTTCTTTGTATGTCTCTCTCTCCCTATAACTTTCTTTCTGTCTTTCTTTCTAACTCCCTCTATCTCTTTCTCTCTCTGGCTGTAAATTTATATCTTTCTCTCTCTGTCTTTCTCTCTCTCTCTTCGTCTCTCTCTTTGTATCTCTCTGTATTTCTCTCGATGACTTTGTCTCTCTCTCTTTCTTTCTATGTTCCTCTCTCTAACTCTCTCTCTCTCCCTATGACTTTTTCTCTATCTTTCTTTCTAACTCTCTTCCTCTCTCTTTGTCTCTCTTTCTAACTCTGTATCTCTCTCTTTTTCTCTCTAACTCTCTGTCCGTCTCTTTTTGAATCTCTCTCTATCTTTGTCATACATCAGCACGAATTTTCAAACACATGTGTTAAATACAGGGCAAAGTTTAAGGAAGCATCAGGGTTCAGCACAACTGTTCCTTGATATTCCACACTAGGTCTCATCCAGTTTTTGAAGGAATCCATTGTTAGTCTCAATGACTTTAAATAATGGTTAAGAATAATCATTCAAATTTTAGCAAATGTAAAGAGAAACTTTTTTATGACTAGGGAGTGTCAATGATGCAGAATGGCTCTCGAACGTGGCCCGCAAAGGGTGAGAGAGGTTTAAAAGGAAGCGAAATAGAGGGAGAGTCAGAGGGAGAGAAGTAGCGCAACTGTGAGAGGAAGAAGGAAGGCGTTAATGAGAGAGTGAGAAATAGCGAGAGAGAGAGAGAGAGAGAGAGAGAGAGAGCTGGTTATAACGAACGTGGATGAGGGAGATAACGGGAGAAAGAGAATGGGAATGAGAGAAAATAGAATTATGAGAAAATAGAAAACAAGAGAGCATTAATGATAGAATGTGTGAAGGGAGCATATTTTATATTAAAGAGAAGGCAACCAAGATTCTCGCAAACGAATCGAGAATTTCAGAATTATTATAACTTAGCGATGAGGATGCCCCAACCTCGTTTGAGGACGCGAGAGCTGTCTATCAGTGTCATATTAAACAGGTACAACTTGAGTAGCTCCCCTGTCAATATCCCTAATCGGTGCACACGAATTGAGCTATCCACTAAACTAATACCGTAACCAATTGAAATACCCCGTGGCAATGGAAAAAGCGAGCATATTATGAATTATTAAAGTGCCATGAGTAGAGGAGAGAAGATGGACCTGGGGGGAGCAGCAGCGACGGAGGACGTCCGGTGTGTAGTCACAAATTGCAGCGTGCGATAACATGGACGAGGGCAAACCGATGCAAACTCGCTGCAGCTATTTGCGTAGCTAGGCTTCGTATCGAGTCCTGGCGTCGGTGATGAATATCTGTCCGGCGAGTAAGAAGATGCCGCGGATGAGGGTGATGGGGATTTTTGAGCAAGTGGGCAACAACGGCGAGGAAAGGGCGAGAGGAGCCCAAGGTGGACGATGCCGGAGCCACAAAGAGCAAGAGAGAGGCAGAAGAAGATCCCGGGGTCGGATTTCTCTAGTAGAGGGCGGAGAAGAGTAAATTAGAGGAGGAAGAGGGAGGACGATGACGGAGGAGAAGGAATGGAGAAGATGGGGCTGAAGATCTTCTCTGGTGGTACACCCAATTGAGGAAGGAGAAGAAGGATAAGATAAAATGGTGGAGTGCTGGTGACGAGATGCCAATGGGGGGAAAGGGGGACAAAGGATAGAGTAGTGGTGACGATAATGCGACAGTGGTGGCGTGGTAACAGAAGGGCGGAGCGGCGAGACTTAGAGTAGTGGTTCGGGCAGCACAGCGGCTTCAAGTCGAAGGCAAGAGATCAGTACCCTCCGTTCACAACAGGTGATATCAGGCGTTCAGATTCCCTTTCCGCGGCAGCAGCCAAAGGCAGCGACGACTTTGATCGGAGGTTCCCAATAGATCCTAGACACGAGAACACCAAAAATGAACTTAAAACTTCATTCTACTAAAAAAAATAAGGTTCCACGAGTTCAAACAAGAAAAAAAACAGCGAGCGGTCGATGGAAGGAAGAAGACGACAATCTGCAACGTAATAAATTGTGGGTCTTTCGCACTGTTTGTCGCAGGCGAGCGCCACGACCAGTCTGCACCAATGGAGAGACCGTGTCCCGCTGGACTGGCGGCGCGTGGCTGCTGTGGTCCGCACCAGGGAGCCATGAGATAAGGATCCTTCACCTTTGATACCAATTTCATGTAGGATGGCTCACGAAAGTGGCCTGGAGATATAGAGGTTTGAAAGGGAGAGAGAGAGAGAGGGAGAGAAGTAGCGCTATTGTGAGAGGAAGAAAGAAGGCGTTAATGAGAGAGGGAAAAATAATGAGAGAGAGAGAGAGAGCTGGTTATAATGAGCGTGGATGAGGGAGATATGGGGAGAAAGAGAACGGGAACGAGAGAAAATATAGTGGTGAGAAAATAGATAAGGAGATAGGGTGAATGATAGAGTGGGTAAATGAGAAAAGGATTAGGCTACGGAAGGAGAGGGAGCAGGCGGCAGAGAGAGAGAGGATGAGCGATAGGGAGATAACGTCAGAGAGGGAGCATGACACACAGAGAGAGAGGGATCCGAAGAGAACTAGAAAGAGAGTTGATTGAGAGATACGATTAAGAGAGAGCGCCCGATGGAGATAGGGAAAGAGACAGCATGATTGAGAAAGGAGAGAGGATGATTAGGAGAGCGCGGTAGAGATAGAGAAATAGAGATGAGAGAGAGCGACAAGAGAGTAGTGTAGGGAGGAAGAGAGACAACGGTAAAGAGAGAGAGAGAGAGAGAGAGAGAGAGAGCGTGATTCAAGAAGGGGATAGAGAGATAGAGAATGCCAAACAGAGTGTGATAGAGAGAAGGGTAGCACGAGGGAGGGAGAGAAAGAGAGCGAGTTGAGAGAATGAACAGTAAAAAGAGACGATTGAGGGACAAGGGGAAGAGAAAAGGCAAATGAGAGGAATATCTAGAAAGAGATGATAGAAGTTTCGGAGGGAGTAGTAGCAAAAGAGAGAGATCGAGAAGACGAGGAGATTGGGATGATAGACGGAAATCCCATGAAACCAAATTGGATCGAAGTGTTTGGGTATTTATAGGGGAGTTTAGGTGGCAATGCATTTAATAACCGCATTAGCCACAGCTACCGTCGCCATGCTGTCGGGAATGATGGCTGGCGCATAGGGTCGTGTCAGAGTGCTGCGACCGACGTCTGGCGCCTTGGGACAATGCAAGCGCCGTCATAGAAGGATGCGTCTGAGCTTGACACAGGTGTGGCTCGAGGCTTGCGGCGGCGTCCGTACAGGCTGCTGGGAGCGTTGCTGTCGCATTCTCTATGGAGCAATAGGTTGGACATACACCTGTTCTCGAGGTGTCATCATTGTCTCTGACAGCCCCCCGCAAAACCAAGGTGGAGGCCACATTGAGTTTTGAGCGAAGCCATGGATAGCGTTGTTTACTGAGAGGTTTTGTAAGAATATCTGCAAGCTGATCATTCGTGGAGATAGAGGCAACTCGAAGATGACCTGTTGAAACTCGTTCACGAACAAAATGAAATGCGATTTTGATGTGTTTGGTGCGGGAGTGAAAAATCGGATTTTTAGTGAGATAAGTGGGACCAAGATTATCACACCATAGAGTAGGGGGCCTACCTGGGTGAAGGCCGATTTCGTTGAGATGAGATTCAAGCCAGATAAGTTCTGAGGTGGCATGAGCGATGGACTTGTACTCAGCTTCAGTTTTGGAGAGAGAGACGGTGGATTGCTTTTTCGAAGACCAGCTAATAAGATTATCGCCAAGGAAGATGAGATATCCTTGGGTAGATCGGCGATCAGATGGGTCACCAGCCCAGTCTGAATCGTCGTAAACATTGACTTGTAAGGTGGAACTTTGATAGTATTCTAATGAAAAATTGGCAGTCCCTTTCAAGTATCTTAACAGATGTTTAACTGCAACCCAATGTTCAGCATGAGGGTCACGCATATGTTGAATGCCCTGTTTACAGCATAGGCTATGTCTGGCCGAGTGACAGTCAAATACTGAACACTCCCAACAATCTTACGATAGAATGTGGGATCGGGCCGATCTAGACTTTTAAAAGTCGTATTTAAAGAAGTAATGCATGGTGTACTTGTGGGTTTACAATTACCCATATTGGCTATTTGCAGTAGTTGATCCAAGTATTTGGATTGAGAGAGAGTAATACCTCTTGGGGTCTTTACAAGTTCAATGCCGAGAAAGTACTTAGCTGTTCCCAAGTTGCAAGCCAAAAAGGCCCCTTCAAGAGAGGAGATTGTGTCTGCATCCATGGTGGGGTTAGAGCCAATAATAAGAATGTCATCAACATAGAACAAGAGAAAAAGTTTAGAGGTTGGGCTATTTTTCAAAAAGAGAGAGGTATCTGTTTTTGAGCTGTGGAAGCCGTGGAGAGTAAGGAAATCAGATAATCGTTTGTACCACATTCGTGGGGCCTGTTTTAATCCATACAGTGACTTTTTGAGTAGACATGCATGATTGGGGTAGGATGCGTTAATGAAGCCAGGTGGTTGTTTCATGTAAATTGTTTCGTAAAGATTGCATTAGTTATATCAAGTTGTTTAATACCCCAGTTATTACTCAGAGCCATTGAAAGTAACAGCCGCACAATGGTCATTTTGACTACAGGACTGAAGGTGTCCTGGTAGTCAATTCCAGCTGCTTGACTGAATCCCTATGCAACAAGGCGTGCCTTGCGCCGATCTAAGGATCCATTTGCATTAAGTTTATTTTTGAAGATCCATTTTGACCCGACCACATTTGCCGCCGGTGGAGGACGCACAAGTACCTAAGTGCAGTTTTGATGGAGGGCACCCATTTCTGCCTCCATTTAAGCTCTCCAGACTGGAGAGTTAAGTGCTTGGATGATACTTGTGGGTTCAGTCAAAATGGATGAGGAGGTAGAAGGGCGTACCTCAGTTTGGAGTGCGATAGAGGAGCGAAGGTATTTAGCGCGTTCGAGTGAGGAATGAGGAAGATTAAGCAGGTTACAGATCTGACGCGTTCGGAGAGGTGGAGTTGTTGATGCAGTGTCCTATACATTCAATGGAAGAGAATAGGGAGTACCAGAGGGTTCAGGGTCCGTGAGAATTGGTTGTCCTGCACGAGTGTTGAGAGAGACGTGCTGAGGTGTACTATGCTCTTCTGGGGGAGCAGTTGTCGTGGAGACAATGTGAAAAGTAGTGTGTTCTGAAGGGGATGATCCGAATAATCCATCAGAGGGTTGTACTTGCATAAACGATGATGAAAATGGAAAAACAGACTCATTAAAGATGACATCATGAGAAATGTAGAGACGAGAGCTGGATAAAGAGAGGCAGCGATATCCTTTATGAAATGCAGACTAACCAAGAAAAATGCATTGTTCTGATCGAGGAGAAAATTTGTTTCTACCATTAGGTTGTAAATGTGGAAAACACAAACATCCGAAGACTTTCAAAAAAGAATAGTCAGGTAATTTTGAGTGCGGCAGTTCAAAAGGTGATTTATTTTTCAGAACAGGTGAAATCATACGATTGATGAGGTAAGCAGCTGTTACCGTGGCCTCCTCCCAGAATTTCATTGGGAGGGAGGCTTTGTGCAACATGCTGAGAGCTGTCTCGACAATGTGCCGATGTTTACGCTTCGCAATTCCATTTTGCTCCGGAGTGTGTGGACATGAAACCTGGTGTTTGATGCCACAAGTTAGAAAGTGTTTTGATAGAGCCTGATACTCACCCCCCCAAGCTGATTGGAAGATCTGAATCTTGGTCGAGAACTGGTTTTCAACCATTTGCTGAAACTGGAGAAAAGTTTAGTAGACATTGCTTTTAGCCTTGAGTGGGTGCAACTATGTATACCTGCTAAATTCAATAAATAAAGGAGATATAATAGGAAAAACCTAAGTAAGATTTTAACGGAGCCGGTCCCCATAGATCTGAGTGCACAACTTTGGAGTGGACGTAAGGCAGACGACGTGGTTGAGGAAAACAAGAGCTTGTGGGATTTTGCAAGACAGCAAGCAGAGCAGATAAAAGATTTAATTGTTTGAGACAAAGGGAGACCAAAACGCGAGATGGTTTGTTTCAAAATGTTAAACGCAGGATGTCCGAGTCGGAGATGCCAAACATCCGCTGGTTGGTTCTCACACAAAAAAGTTACGGCATGTTGAGGAGTGATGCACTAAAGCCCATCACGAATCGTTCTAGTGAGAAGCAGCTCCCCCATCATGCGATCCTTGATATAACATGCAGTGGGGTGAAACTCAACAAATACATGATTGTTAGTGGTTAACTTGTGAATGGATAAGAGATTCTTGGAAATTTGAGGCACATGAAGACAATTCTTAAGTAAGAGAGGACGATAAATATGGGAAGATGGGATAGAAGATGCACCGAGTGATTTAATGGACAGACCTATGCCGTCGCCAACATACAGTTGCTCCGATCCACCATAAGGAACGGTGCCATGGAGATGCTGAGCATCAGTAGTGACGTGGTGAGTTGCATCACTGTCGAGGTACCAAACTGGTTGGTAAGGATGTGTGTGTTGCAGAGGAGCAACAGATCCAGCATGTGAAGCAGTGTATGCCTGCGGAGTTCTTGCAAAAGACTAAGACGGGGGTCGCATCATCATGGGCATTGGAGAGGGAATGCGGATAGATTGGCATTCTGGTGCTCGATGGCCTTGTTTGAGACATAACTGGCATCTTGGGATGAAGTGCCCATTACGGCCACCACGACCACGATTGTCATTGTTCCGTGTCACATAACGTTGATTTCGGTCACGGTTGGTTGCCTGGTATTGGTTGGTGAAGAAGCCTTGGTTGTTGTTGGAGAGATTCGATTGGGTTTGATTCACCATGGGAGCAATTGGAGCTGCATGTGCTTCATCATCGCTTCCAAAGTTGTCCAGAGAGACCTCAGCTCGCAGGGAGGCAAGTAAATCATCGAAAGAGAGATTTTCATTTCGCGTGGTAACTCCAGTACAAAACGAACAAAATTTAGAACCAAGGCCTCGAAGAAAAAAAAATTTGATGGTTCGATTGGCAACAAATTTGCCAGCATTGACCAGCTCTGCTAAAAGTTGTCGAAACTCAGAGATATACTCATCGAGGGATTTAGTCCCTTTCTTTATGGAGTGAAATCGCGAGGTTAGCTCCATAATCCGAGACTCCGAAGCATAAGAGAGCTCGGTGGCGAGCTTCTCCCATGCATCTCGGGCTGTAAGACAGCCAGAGACGACGGGGAGAAGTTCAGGTCTCATTGACGAAATAATGGTTGATAGTACCTGTTGGTTGTTGCGTTTCCATGGTGTATTCTCATCATCCGTGTCTGCTTCTTCAGACGGTGGAGGATGCGTTAGATGCTTCCCCAAGCCTTGTGCCTTTACAATGGGCACGATTTGGATTTTCCAAATCAAGTAGCTAAGCTTTGTGAGCTTGACGGACATTGATAGCGTCGTTGTGACTGTGGCTACACGCGCTTGCGAAGGAGTGCCGCCAGCGGGAGCATTGATGGGAGATGGAGGCATAGGGATAGCCAAAGGAACGGGAAGGCCGTCTGTAGAGGCACTGGTAGCTTCATGCAGCTTTGATACCATGATAGAAGTTTCAGAGGGAGTAGTAGCAAAAGAGAGAGATCGAGAAGACGAGGAGATTGGGATGATAGACGGAAATCCCATGAAACCAAATTGGATCGAAGTGTTTGGGTATTTATAGGGGAGTTTAGGTGGCAATGCATTTAATAACCGCATTAGCCACAGCTACCGTCGCCATGCTGTCGGGAATGATGGCTGGCGCATAGGGTCGTGTCAGAGTGCTGCGACCGACGTCTGGCGCCTTGGGACAATGCAAGCGCCGTCATAGAAGGACGCGTCTGAGCTTGACACAGGTGTGGCTCGAGGCTTGCGGCGGCGTCCGTACAGGCTGCTGGGAGCGTTGCTGTCGCATTCTCTATGGAGCAATAGGTTGGACATACACCTGTTCTCGAGGTGTCATCATTGTCTCTGATAAGAGAGATGATTGAGAGCGATAAAGGGGAAAGGGAGAGCCATTGAGAAATAACTAGAAAGAGAGACGATCGAGAGATAAGGGGAAGAAAGAGGGCAAATGAGAGAGGGGGACAAAGATGGATAGAATGCATCCAATAGATCGAGACAGAGAGATCACGATAGCAAGAGTTAGAATACGCGAGAGAAAAGAAACGGAGAACGTGATAGGGAAAGAGCGAACAAAAGAGAGAAGATGGAGAGAGAGAGAATGTGGTAGAAAGAGAAAGGGAAAGATAGAATTCTTGAATGGTCCCTGGCTGGTTGACTCATGGGAGATTGTAGTAGGAGGGTGTCCCCTGAGCGGCGTCAGCACTTCCACCGGTGGTAGCAGCGGCTGAGGAGAAACTGATGTGCAATATTTCTTGAAGTAAACATTTTGTCAAATCAACTGCAGACTAAAACGACAAAATTTTTGGGATCTTATAGATCCATTGAGGGGAAGAAGAAAGTGGGAAATGCGAGGAAAGAGGGTGGCGGCAATCCACGAACATGGGGTTGTTAGCCATGCGATTTACACCAGTCAAGTCTTAGAAGTGGTTCAGATGTTGCAGGACAGATGACGTACATTAACATATGAGATCTTCCATCACATCTTCAGTCTTGTCACATGATGTCCCTGGATTTTTACAGAACTTATAACAATTTCATCACACGTGGTAGTGTGGGACACCCTGTCCTCCCATCACTAGATACTATCCTAGAGACACCAGATGAAAGGACATGAACAGTCTTTTATGAAGGTTTTTGTAGAGAATTGCTGTCGCGTGAAAGATAGGAGAATGATAAGAGAAGGAAGAGGTAGAGAAAATGGAATTGGTGCAGTGGTACTATACTTTTCCCCCAAAAGAACCAACACTTTTATAGTGTATAGTTATAATATTCTTCGATATGACCATTAAGTTATTGAACTTCATATAGCCATTATATTGGATATATTAAGATTTCATCTTAGTCATTTGATTCCCTTAACACATATAGGAGTGTATGATTAGTGTTTATTCACTATTGTAATGAGATCGTGATACAGACATCTCTAGTCCTTAAGCATGTGTTCTAAATATTCATATTCAAAAGACACGCGAGAAGGACATTGAAGTATCCGGATAGAATAGCACGATCTAGCCTTACATATATGATGAATATGACCAGCCTCGTAGCCATTAATGTGGAGACACTAAGGACAGATAGTGGGTGCTCTTTAGTGGAAAGAGCTCATTGAATTGATCCGTATGAATCCCTAAATGATATTATGCCAAATTTTCAATCAGGATGATTAACCTCGCGATTGTGTTAGTGGTCCCTAGATATGACACACCAAATATGTCTTGTGGATGGATCGATGTACTTTGATTATGACCAACAGGTCTCTAATCATAGAATTCTAAACATACTTAATTCGGGTGCATCGAGAAATTCATGAACACAGTTGAATGGGTCAAGATGGGATCGTCCACCCAAGTATAAGATGTGATAGCTCAATGAAGACAATGCGATGAAGTCCTTGGCCAAGGGAGTGAAATATCGTGAGAAGAGTTCTTTAATGATTCCAGTTGCATCAGTACTAACTCGGATGATCGATTAGGGTTTGAAAATTGACCATAGCCTAATTTGTCATAGGAGCATCAAGTATATGAGGGATTATACATACGCGGTAACCGATGACAAACATGTTCCATGAGTAAGTTAGTACACACTCCTTTATATCTTTTGGAGCACGAGGTGTAGCTTGCCACCCCACGTGTTAGAGACTTAACCTATCGATTGGGTTAAATTGATCTGATGTATATTAATCCATATTATTATAGAGATAATTAAAATTGTAAGGCCAATAAAGGTTATTGGGCCACAGGGTGAGGGAGCATGCCAACCCACTCCATCGGATATGTCTTTGAAGTCAACAACATCGTCATCGTCGACCCCCCCAGCTCGCGTCCCGCCTGACTGCCATGCTCCAAGGGGATAGTGAAAACACCCACGTTTTGATGGATATTATGAGGCCTTCAAGCCAATTACACTGCTATGTTTATTAAAGTTCATCAAATAAAATATGAGCATTATTATTATTCTGTGTGATGTTTATCATGAAGTCCATAAATATGTGTAATGACTTAGTGAATTATGAGGAGATCATAATACAGTGATCATTAGTCTTTAAACATGTATTCTAAATATTCCTATTTGATGGATAGTCGAGACGGACATAAAATTATCCTGATAGGATAACACTAGCTGATCCTACTTATACGATAAGTATAGCTGATATTGTGGCTATCAATGCGGTGACACTAAGGGCAGTTAATGGGTGCTCTTTAGTGGAAAGAGCTCATTGAATTGATCCGTAAAAATCCCTGAATGGTATTATACATAAACATTAATCAGGTTGATTCAAGTCAAGGTTGGTTAAGCGATCCACCAACCTGAGACACCAAGGACATCTCGTGAGTGGACGACTACGTTTTGGCCATGAATTACGATGTTCTAATGATGGAATTTAAATACGTTATAGATCAGATGTAGTAAGAACCTTCCGCAGATAATTGAGTAGTCAAGATGGGATCATCCGCCCTCAACATAAGAGGAGATTAACTCGCTGAAGACGATGTAGAAAACTCTCTGGCCAGGGTAGTGAGCGTATTGGAGAAGGTGTTCTCAAATGATCTCCGTTACGCATTAGTACTAATTAGGGTTAGGGTTTGACGATAAATCATACCCTAAGTTGTTCGAAAGTCTCACGCGGATCATGGATATACGGTACTCAATGACGGTAAAGGTTCCATGAGAGAGTTGGAGACTACTCGTTATCTTCTAAAGCATGATTAATGTATATCCATTGGGTAAAATCGATCCTTATTGAATTAATCTATATGTTGATATAGTTAATTAATAAGGTTGGTCAATAAATGTTATTGGGCAACTAAATTTATTTACTAGAATGATACATGGGCCTAGAGGGTCACACGCACAAGGTCATAAGGGCATTGCTGGATATATTTTACTTTGTAGGGTTTTTGAGAAAAACCTTAAGTGAAATATTAAGTGGGAAAGGGGTCTCATTTTAAGCACCCATGCAAGCCTGATTTGAGAGCCCCTTTCTTTCTCCACTGATCCAAAGAAGTGTGTTTTCATGGTGAAAAGATCTTTGATATTTTTAAGAAGAGTTGAAGAACAAGATGTAGAGATCCAAACGCCGAGTGATCGCGTGGATACTTCTAGACGCCGGACGCGTGAACAGCTTCAAAACGATCTCAGAGTGGCAAATTCAAGGGTGGAACGAGTTCCCAATAGGTACTTCAAATGTTTTATTTTAGCGATCAATTGTGAATCGATCAACACGCTTCTGCATCCATGGAAACGTGTTTTCATGGACAACCCAAGGCACGGAACCCAACAAGTTTAACACCTTGAGTAAAAGGCACAATCGCGTTATCGACTCATTTGAATTTCTCATTTGTGCTCATTTTATTCTTCACTTTTTACCATGCTGGTATTTTCATTTTTGTCTTATCGGTTTCGTCATGGCGTGTTGTGTTCGTCGTGTGTCATGTGGCATGT
This sequence comes from Wolffia australiana, assembly GCF_029677425.1. NCBI lineage: Eukaryota > Viridiplantae > Streptophyta > Magnoliopsida > Alismatales > Araceae > Wolffia > Wolffia australiana. The sequence continues at coordinate 1,147,030 of NC_135847.1, read as the reverse complement.
CTTTATGTTCATTAGCTTCGTTGTTTTTGTTGTAAAGGCACCCAATGTATAAAGGCCCTTAATAGACCCTATAATGGACCCTCTTGTAAGGGCTCATCATGTCCCTGTATAAGCCCATAACGGGCACCAAAACAATTCAGATCTGTTTTTCTATTTGTGAAAATTACACGTTAGTTTTCATATCTCACGAAGTAGGGAGGAAGAAGAAGAGAGAAAAGGGAAGAGAAGAAAAGAGGGAAGAAGAGGGAAGGAACCAAAGACGAGTGCTGCCAACCGTTGCCATTCACTCTGCGTCACCGTCTCTTACCGTTGCCAAACCGCGCCCTTGGGTGTGACTAGTTGGTGTCATCGATTCGTGCTCAACGTAGCAGAATCTGGGGTGGTCAAGGGGACAGTGCGGTGAGCAGATTGTTGAACTCCAAAACGATGCACCAGGGCTACACTCGACGCCCGATCTCCCTTCGTCATTTTCTACGCAGTTGCTATCGGTCGCAACTTTTTTGCGTTTCCATCTGGCGGTTGGGTTATAACCATTGTGTTCCGAGTGACGACGCCGGACTGCTCGCATGCCATTGTGTCTCGCTTAGCTGATCCAGGTTCTCCTGTTGTCAATGAGAATCCCATATCATATCTCGATCCACTCGACGTCCTGAACGTTTGGGCGATAGCATCTCCTACGTTTAGTTATCCTGCGGGGGCTACCATTGTGTGGAGTGGTAGGGTTGACCTCACCTCAATCTGGGCCCTCTTGCTACAAGCTGCCAGTTGCATCAACGATGGTCCAGTTGACACTGCCATCTATTTGTTTTCCACTGGAAGGGCCCACATATGATGTCTACAAATCTATCTACAATGTTTAGATAGGCCTACAGCCGCCATAGCAGATCTTGCTTGCAGTATCTGGCTTCCTAGTGATCTCATAGATTGGACGGTGCGATTACGACCAATTGCCGATGCTGCATAGCTACAACTCTCGTTGCCCTCCTCGTCCGATTGATCATACCAACCAGTAACCAGTTACACATCCCACGCTGCCGTGTCACTACAGTACCACTCAACGGTCTGTTGTGCTGCCATACGAACTCACACCCCAACCTTCGTGTCACCGCTCGCCAACGATACTTGTCTCCGACTGTGCCATCCCACCATAAGGTTGCTCCCACCAAGTACAGCCATCTGCTTGAGCTGCCTTGCCACCCATCTTTACTATCTCCTCCTTGGCTCTCTGACACCTTGCTCTAGAGTCGCAACTCCACCTCCTATCGAGCCATACCGTGTTATCTTCTGGCACGCCTCCACCATGCCTGCCCATACCGATCCTTGCACCAAGGAAGACGCCGATGATGAACACTTCCATCGACGAGGTACGTCATTCCCCTTGATTGTCAGTTATATCACTGTCTTCTGTATATTGTCAACTGTGCTCCATCGCGCTCGGGTTAGAATTAGGTGAGAGCTTATATCGAGAAAACTGTCGCTAGTGAATTCTTATGTACGGGTTGAGCCCATCTGTTACGTGTGAGCGTCAATGGAATTATTTTGTTTGGCGCTGTAGTTGCCATCATCATTCTGACAAGGGTCAGAAGATCACCATCATCATCACCGTTTCCCCACCTCGGAGCTCAGAGCTCGGCAAACCCCACATGTTGCCTAGGGTCCATTGCATAACGTAGTTACATTTCCCTTAGGGAATTTTCCATCGGACGATGTCCTTGATGATGTCTGGCATCATCTCATTATCTGAGCATCGTGTAGGTACCCAGTTGGACGACATCCCCGACGGTGTCCGTCATCATGGAGTCATTAATTAGACTGATATATTGGCCTAAAGGGTTAGACACAAATGGCTTTATGAACGTCAGAAGATATGCTTAAGTTTTGGGGGTTTTATGAAAGAAAACACTTAATATAAATAAGGGAAGGCCCTAAACAAAATTCATCCAGGCCAGAATTGTTTATGGGCCTTCCCCTTCTCCCTTCTCCCCAAAACCCAGCGTAACGAGGGAGATGGAGGTTGAACGGAGCTCGTCAACAAGGAGGAGATCTGACATGTCGAGGATCGTGTGGATACATCTAGAGGTTGCACACTTGAGCAGCTTAACTCTCGGGGGCCAAAGAAATCACGGATGCGATCCGTGCCGAGTTACTTCATTTCAGTGGTTTTATCGAGGCCGTACGATTCCGCTGAAGTCTTCCGCTGTGCAATGTTTTGATTTTTTCATCCATATCAAGGCCTCTAGAACCCAACACATCACTTAAACCATTAATGTCAAAAGAAATGTTAGTGGAAAGGACCAAAATGGAGGAAATATTGCCTTTGAGGTAACGAAGCAGATGCTTGAGATCTTGCATGCCAGCAAACCTTTGAGAGTGCATTTTCTGGCAGGAAAGATTCGTAGCAAAGGAAATGTCTGACCATGTGAGGATAAGGTATTGGAGAGTCCCAACGCGTTGTCGATATAACTAAGCATTATGAGTGAATATAGGAGAGAGGGAGGAATTAGATTGGGCATATGGTGGGGGCACACGTTTGCACGTAGCCATGCGAGGGCACTGAAGGATGGAGTCTATGTATTTACTTTGAAAAAGGGTGTAGCGATGATTTTGGTAAGTTGGATGCCGAGAAAGTAATGAGTTGGGCCTCAGTTTTTAAGAGCAAATTCAGCTTGAAGATATAAAAAAAATATGAGCGTTGGCAAGACACTTAGGCGAAATTATTAAGATTTCATCAACATAGATAAGAAGAAAGATGTAATCAGGAGAAAATTTTAAAAGTAGGCCTGTATCAGTTTTAGAGCGGAGAAAACCAAGAAGGAGAAGAGAAGAAGTGATTTTGTGGAACTAAACTTGAGGAGACTATTTGCGGCCATAAAGGGATTGTTGTAACTGACAAACGTGAGTGGGATAAGTCGGACCTTGGAAACAAAAAAATTCATCTATGTAAATAGCTTCTTGCATTTCTTTGAACGATGAGGTGACAAGAAAAAATTAGTTAATGAGACTTAGAAATATTGCAAGAATCACAAAATGTTTGTCGATTGAGATGATTAGCAGGTTATCCAAATCTTTCACTATGGTATGCCAGGTGTGAAACTGAGGATGTCCAAGCAGGGCATGCTAGACATCAGTGGATAAGTGGGACCTTGGAAACAAGACAATTCATCTATGTAAATAGTTTCTTGCATTTCTTTGAACGATGAGTTGACAAGAAAAAGGTAGTTAATGAGACTTAGAAATATTGCAAGAATCACAAAGTGTTTGTCTATTGAGATGAGTAGCAGGTTATCCAAATCTTTCACTATGGTATGCAGGGTGTGAAACTAAGGATGTCCAAGTATGGCATGCTAGACATCAGTGGAGGCCTTTTTGCCAACGAAATTTGCTTGGTAAATTAATTATAAAGTTCACTAATTTGATACTTGCTCCATATGAATTCGACCCTTCATCATTCTATGACTGTACGGATAAGATGAATTATGGTACATAAATCTGAAGCCTTAAAATTTTTATTTTACCCCCATTTCTGGTTTCAATGTACTTTGAAATGATATTCACGTAGTGCCTTAAGGGCAACGTCATTTTTGTGAAAGAGTGCACCTTTTTCTTAAAAATAATACATGAAAAATGATCTAAATAAATAATTCTTCTTTAAAAATGTTTTTTCTCTGTAATTCTATTTTGTTAATGTTTTGGGTTAATGTCTTAGTTGAGGCATAGGACTGCATCTTACAAAAATAAACAAATAATGAAAAATTAGAAATGATGATGTTGGCAAATCTAGGTGATAAGCAACCAAACCAATCTTTGGGATTAGCTTTTCAAAATCCTTTTTTGCTAAAGATGTCATCTTGTAAGATAGATTTTTAGGTAAACCAGTTCATTAAATCTTTCTTTTAATAGCTGATCAATGGAGTCAAATGGGGATGCTGGTGAGCCATGCCTGAGTAAAGAGGGAGGATCTCTTCCATATACAGCCTTGAATTGAGATGTACTGATGGATGTATGGAAGGAAGTGTAATAATTTTATTCAGCCCAATGAAGCAACTGGCTTCATTTTTTTTGGATTTTTTTGGTTTTTTGAATAATTGTACTCAGCGCAAGTAACATTCCAGTGTTCTGTTAGTGACTTGAGTTTGCACATCTGTTTTCTATGTAATATGAAGAGCTGAACTTTAACTCAGTGCCTTGAAGTTTATGCAATTTCTTCCAGAAATTAATGGTGAATAAGCTTCCTCTGTAAGAAATAATTGATCTTGGAATCCCACGTATTTTGACTATTTCTCAGAATCCCATGTAAAATTTTGGTCTTTCTATTCTATAATGCATGTGTGAATGTGATAAAATCTCTTTAACTTAAAGGTATATCTAATGAAGCATAATCTGTCCAAAAAAAGCTATACATTATTCATCCTGAAACATAGCGTTTATTTTTCCTAACTAGTGCTCCACATTAATATTTCTGGGCACAAAAAAGTCATGCACATTTTTTTTTACTAAGAACGATATGAACCCAGAATGGGTTTATTTGCTCACGCAGATCAAAATATAGCCCCTAAACAAAATAAAATGATTTAATTTATTGCTCATTCTCAATTTTTATACATACAAGGAAACACCTTGGGATCACATATGTCAAGAAAGGTTGGAGAAATTATCTTAAGGAATCATTTCACCAGTTGATTATCTCTCTAAAAAAATCAGAGAAATAATGATGTCATTAGCACTTTGCGGACTGGATCAAATGGGTGTTGTGGTGCTGTCAGAGATGTTGAAGCCCACTTGACGAGTGTATGTCGAGTAGGCCTCAGCCTGCATAGCAATGGGGGCTCTAGTCGTGTGCGCTGCTAGGTCAAAGGCATTGACTAGCTCTCCGGCCACTTCCCTCACTTCGGCACAGAGCTGATCCCGAAGTTTGTGGATAGCCTGCACGTCAACAATGATAAAACATGATTAACACTGGTTCATAATAGTAAATATTGGTCAATAGACTCCATCATGGTTATCGAAGATGTTCCACAAGGATAAAAAAATGGTCAACCATTGTGAATGATGTGTTTAACAGTGATGGTCATTGATGATAAATACTGATCAATATGGATCAACGTTTTCCATAGTAAACCATTATCAACATGGCCAACCATAGTGAATGATGGGCACTAATGATGACTATTGACAAACATGGGACCACATAAGTCCATGATAGGCAACTTTTATCACCAGGGTCAACTATGTTAACAGTATTGAATGATGGTGAGCTATGGTCAAATATGCCAAATGATGTGCACTGATTGTCAGCTATGGACATTGATGATGAATGTTGGTAAACATGGTTCAACAATTTTCCTTAATAGTCAACTTTTATCGGCATGTTCAACCATGTTACGAACAGTCAATGATGGACAAGGACAGGACAGGATGGTGATGGAAAAAAGAATGATCAATGATGGTCAATCTATGATTTATGATGATGAATGTGGCCTATACGGAGAATGATGGTCAATCACGTATTTATGATAATGAATGTGGTCCATACGGTGAAATATGCTTAAAGTTCTTAAATATGATCAACATGTGAATGATTATCAACAGTGGTAAACATGGGCAAACACCACTGTACAATAGTCAACTGTTGGCAAGAGGATCAACTATGTTTAACACGGGCCAATGATGGAAAACTATTGTGATAATGTGCCATGGTGACCAACAGCTGTCAGTGATGACAACATGTGAATGACAGTCAACAAACGGTCAACATGGGTCAGCACACGTCCTTAACAATCAACAGTGGTCAACCACTGCAACAACATTGGTCAATCATGGTGAATGATGGACAGTGATGGAGAAAGATGATGCATGAATAGTCAATGTTAATTAATGGTAGGTAATGATGTTTAATGATATTAATTAGTGTCAACAATGTAGGCAGAAATGGGAGAGAGTTAAGCACCTTGGCCTTATTCGGGGCGAGGTAGTCAACGTTTCGGAAGGAGCCGATGTCACTCCAGATTCTGTCAAGCGCGTACAAGTCGCATACGAGCTTCAGCACTGTCCGTGTGCCCGCGTCGGGGCATCTGATCAGATTAATCGCAGTCGGAGTCAGAGTCAGAATCAGATGGACATGATTAAATATGATGATAGTGGTACCACTGCTGACGATTAATCAAGAATGCGTAATGCGATCATTCAATGGAAAACTACATTATTTGCAATCGTTGAACTGGGGATATGACGATGATGACCGCAGTTAGGATGTTCCTCAGATTATTTTGATGAAAATATGGTTTACCAGCTATGATAACAATGGTGATCGTGATGGTCAAGTTGATTATCTGATGGATGGTTGTATCGAGAAGATAGATTAATTGATGTCAATAGGAACTTGAGGAAGATTTTGATGATGATGGTGACGATAGTGATGATTTTGATGATGCTAACGGGGTCGACTAGATGGTGTGTTTGATTATTATGATTTGGAGGACAGATAGATCAATAAATGTCAACAAGTTCAATGAACTAGAGGGTTGATGATGACGATAATGATGATAATGATGGTTAAGGTGGAACCTGTCAACAGCGTCGATGAACTTCTCGAGGATGACGGTCTCGATGTGGGACTCGGCGAGGGTGAGGAGATGGTTGAGGCATCGGTTCCAGCCGCCAAAGTTGCCCAAAGTCTTCGTGTGCTTGTGCAACCGCATGGCCGCAGTCTGCAGCAGCCGTGATGTCCGATACTGCTCCCCCAAAACAGAAGTAAGTTTTCATTTCGGTCACCCATTTAAGATAGATATCAAGATATATATACACATACAGAGAGAGATGAAGATGGGAAACGACGGAGGAATGAAGCGAGAGATATATGCAGAGAGAGAGAGTAAGAGATGGTGGAGAGGAAGAGGGAGAAAGTAAGATGGAGAGAGAGAGAGAGACGGGGGTTGAGAGAGACATAGGAAGATGGAGACAGAGAGGGGGGGGAAGATAGGAAGATACAGAGAGAGGAAGATAGGATGATGGAGAGAGAAATCGGAACTTAGAGAGGTAGAGAGAGATGGACAAGAAGATGGAGAAGTAGAGGAAGAGTGAGACATAGGAAGATAATTATAGAGAGAGAGTGTGTAGGGGAATGAGAGAGAGTTGTAAGAAACATACAGAGGGAGAGATAGAGATAGACAGTAAGGGGGAGAGAGAGAGAGAGGAAGATCTAAAGGAAGACAGAAAGAAAGGAAAATAGGGAGAAAAATAGAAAGAGAGAGAGAGAGAGAGGATCAAAAGGACGACAGAGAAAGAGAGGAAGATACAAAGTGAGAGAGGGAGAGAGAGAAGAAGAAGACGAAGAAGAAGAAGAAGATCTAAAGGACGACAGAGAAAAGAGGAAGATAAAGAGGAAAATAGAGAGAGAGAGGGAGAGAGAGAGAGAGAGAGAGAGAGAGAGAGAGAGACAGACAGACAGACAGACAGACAGACAGACAGAGGAAGATAGAGATAGACGGAGAGAGATATACCCTGAAGGCGTCGAGCTGGAACTTGGGGTCCCGGAGATGATCCTCTCGCTCCCAGCGCGAGGTTATGGGGTTGGGCTGGGAGAAGTATCCCACCATGGACTCCCTCAGGTAAGTATACGTGACGGAAAGAGTCGTTCCCTTGAACTTCTCATTGTACCTCTTCAACAGGTCCGCCGCCACCTGCATATCCGTTCCACATATCCCATGCGTCAGCAACACGAAATATTTTTTTAATATAGATGGGAAGATGATGGATCGATGGACCATTTTGATGAACGCATGGATATATAGACGGATATCTGTTAATCGGGAGACAGAAAAATAAACGGATGGGCATATGTATAAGCATATATATATAAGAAAACCATATATAAATGAACTGTAAGAGATGGATGGACATATGTACTTAAATATGTTAAGAGATAGACGGACACATACAGATAAATCTGTATAGACAGATAGAGGGATAGAGCAAGGAAACAATTTATGGATAGAGACAGAGAGAGAGAAATCAAAGGATGAAGAGGGAGACAATAGAAAGAAAGAATATATATATTGACATATCGACATATACGTATATACATATGTTTGGATAGATAAATTGACCACAAAGGGCTTGACGGAAAACAATATTTATGGGTATAGAGAAAGAGAGCAAAGAGACAGGAGAGAGAGAGAGAGAGGCAATAAAAAGCGAGAAGACAGAGGGCGGAAACAGAGATGAGAAGGTAAAGAGAGAAGACAGAGAGAGGATCGCGATGATGGGCATAGAGAGAGACTAGTAAGAGCGAGAACAAAAAGTGAGGGAAGAGAGAATAAGAAGAGAGAGAAGAGTAAGTGCGAGGAGATAGAAAATGGAAAGAAATAGAGGGATAGAACAGAGGAAGTGAGATGAGAGGGAATAGAAAAAGAAGAGAAGACTAAGTGAGTGGAGACAGAAAAGAGAAAGAAACAGAAAGATAGAACAGAAGAAGTGAGATGAGAGGGAATAGAAAAAGAAGAGAAGACTAAGTGAGTGGAGACAGAAAAGGGAAAGAAACAGAAAGAACAGACGAAGTGAGATGAGAGGGAACAGAAAGAGAGAGAGAAGACTAAGTGAGAGGAGACAGAAAATGGAAAGAAGTAGATGAAGAGAGAGTAGTAAGTGAGAGACGACTAATTGACAGGAGACAGAAAATGGAAAGAGCGAGAGAGAGGCAGAGAGTAGTAGCAAGTGAGAGGAGAGTAAGCGAGAGGACACAGAAAATGGTAAGACGAGACGGAGAGAAGACAAAGTGAAAGAAGACAGAAACCGGAAAGAACGAGAGAGAATAGAAAGAGATATATAGTAAAGACAGATAGAGAGGAGCCCTATAATGGGGAGAGAAAGAAGTAGTAAGAGAGAGCAAACAAAGTGAGGGGAGAGAGACAATAGAAAGAAAGAGAGAGAAAAGAACGAGAGAGGAGATAGAGCAAAGAGAGAAGACGAAGAGAGAGGAGCCCGATAATGGTGAGAGAAGAGGGTAGTAAGAGATAGAATACAAAGTGAAAGAAGACAGAAGCTGGAAAGAAATAGAGAGAATAAAAAGAGAGAGCAGATAGGGCAAAGAGAGAAGACAAGTAGAGAGGAGCCCGATAATGGGCAGAGAACGAGGGTAGCAAGAGAGAGAATACAAAACGAAAGAAGACAAAAACCGGAAAGAACCAGAGACAACGGAGAGAGATAGGAGAGAGAGTAAAGAGAGAGAGCCCGATAATGGGCAGAGAAAGAGGGTAGTAAGAGAGAGCAGACAAAGTGAGAGGAGAGAGACAATAGAAAGTGAGAGGCAGTAGTTAGTTACTCTAAAGAGAGACAAGACGAAGAGAGATGACAGAGACATCAAAAAAACAAAAAAAAAAAGGAGAGAGAGAGAGAGAGAGAGATGAGACTAGAGCAGAGTACCTGCTGGAGCAGCACGGTGTTATCGCCCTCGAAGGTCTGAAATATATCGTGGTCGCTCCTCAGCGCCCCCAGCCGGTTCACCGCCGCGTACCCATGCCCGCCGCACGCCTCCCGGCACACGCTCAGCGCCTTGGCCGTGTACGCCGTCACATAAGCCTTGAGCCCCGCCGACAGCGCGTGCACCTCCCCCACCACCTCCTCCCCCCCCTCCTTCCTCCTCATCCCCGCGTACCTCTCCACCAGAAACCCCGTCGCAAAGTGGAACGCGTACGCCGCCGCCAGCATCGGCATCAGCCTCCCCTGCTGCGACGGGTAGTCCAGGATGGCCACCTCCGCCTGCGCCGCCGGCCCGAACTGCCGCCGCAGCAGCGAGTACCGGACCGCGATGGCCGCGCCGAGCTTCAGGATGGCGGCCGAGGAGTGGGCCAGCCCGACCCGCCCCCCCACCAGCTCCCCCAGCACTGCCGCGAAGCGCTTGGAGGGGGAGGGGAGGGGGGACGTGTACTCCCCCGAGGGGGACACGTCGGCGAAGCGGTTGAGGAGGTGGCGGCGGGGGATTCGCACGTGGGAGAATTTGATGGCGCCGTTGTCGACGCCGTTGAGGCCGAGCTTGTGGCCGCAGTCGCGGATTTCGACCCCGGGGAGGGGCGCGTGGGTGGAGAGGTCGCGGAGGGGGACGATGAAGGCGTGGATGCCCTTGTCGCCCCCCCCGCCCGGGAGGACCAGCCGGGCGAAGACCGTCGCGAACTTGCCGTGGACCGCCGCGTTCCCGATCCACCACTTGATCGCACCGTCGTTGGGCGTGTGCATGATGAACTCGTCCGTCGCCGCGTCAAACGTCGCCGTTGTCTGGAGGGCTTGCACATTCGATCCTGTCACGATCCGAACAAGAAATTTTCATTTTTTTTGGTTTTTTTAGTTTCTTCACGGAATTGAGTGGGCGAGTTTTCTTTTTTTTTTCTTCTTTCGATTATCTAGCGGATGAATCTGGGATCCTGTTTTTAAGTTTGACTGTTGATCTAATTCGATCCAATCATGAGTGCGGAAGTAATGGATCGCCGGCAGAAATTAACGTAATTTTTTTAAAAAAAAATTGTTCTTCGACGATATTTTTTTCGGTTTTCAGGAGGAAAATAGATCAATTTTGTTTCCTTTTAATTTTTCAGTTTTTAGTAGGAACAGAATAATCGAGTTTTTTTAGGAGTGGATAAATAGCGCTCCTTTTCTAGAATTGGATCAACAGCAGAAATTAAGGTACTTTAAAGAAAACAGTTTTCTACTTTGACGATATTTGTTTCAGTTTCTAAGAGTAAAATAGATCAATTTTTTTATTTGTTTTTTCAGTTTCTAAAAGGAATAGAATAATCGAGTTTTTTTTTCTTGGATTTTCAGGCGGATAAACCTGTTTCCCGCTTTTTTACGTGTGGATAAATAGGGGTCTTTTCTAAATTTGAATGTGGATCCGATCCTGAATCCGGTAATTTTATAAAAACTTCTTTTTATTGGACGATATTTTTTCGGTTTTCAGGAGTAAGATGGATCCAGATTTTTTTAATTGATTTTTCGTTTTCGGAATGATGATGAAGAAAAAATATGCAGATTGAAAACGAACGAACCGTGGTGTAGTTCGGTCATGGCGAAGCAGCCGGGGAAGTCGAGGTTATCGATGCCGTCAAAGAACTCGTCTTTGTGCCTCTGCGTTCCGAGGTTCATCACAGAACCTCCCCACAGGCTGGAGAAAAAACAGACAAAATTAAAACTTTTTTCAATCTTGCACTAGGACCATAGGAAAATATGTAATTATGATACTACTGGCCAATAATCAATCTGTCGACGCGGTAAACAATTACAGGTGAAGTCCGCGAGATCCACCGATTCCAGATTGGGAAGAACACGGAACGCAGAAATTAGCAACAGAGGCAAGAAACGAGCTCGAATAAACAACTCTAGCGCGCGAAACAACGGATAACAGGCAAGATAACGGAAAAGAAAAACCAATCGAACTCCAGTGAGATCCACCGTTTCGAGATAAGCAAAACAGATAAAAAACGATTCAGTTTTAGGATCAAAAGACGAAAAATAAAAAACAACCGGAATAAAAAATTAGTATCTTGTCGAGCCGGAAACGCAATTCTACCCCGAGAAACAACGGAAGAACAAACAAGATGACGCGGAAGAAAAATTCATTTGAATTCTCAGTGAGCCACCGTTTTGAGATTGCGAATAATTGCAAAGGCGGAGGTCAGCAAAACTAATTCAACAAAAATTCACTTTTAATATCAAAAGAGGAAAAGATATCCATAACTGCCGCGATAAAAATAAGCATTGACACGAGCCAGAAAACAATTACACCACGACAAACAACAGATAAACAAGCGAGATGACGCGGAAGACGAATTCTGTTGAATTCCCCAATGATCCACCGCTTCATGGTCGGAAGAACACGAAAAGATGTCATCATACAATAAAATCCAAGGATCAAAAGACGAAAACGATATCAAAAAACAAGCACAAGCAAGAATTAACATCCACGCGAGCCAAAAAAACATTTCTACCGCGAGAAAGAACCGATTCACAAGCAAGATCACAAACCTGTACTGGACTCCCATCTTGATCCCGAGCGACGCATCGACGCTCCCGATCGCCGTCGTGACCGCGAAATACTTCTCCGGATCCTCCAAAAGATACCTAAACGGCCGAATATTGGCCTCTCGGACCAGCGCTTGGAGCTGCTTCATGCACAAATCTCGGTGCTCCGAGGTCGAAATCTCAACCGGAGTCCGGAGATCAGGCCTGGATTCGAAAAATTCAATCACCTCCGCTTGCAATTTCCAATGTTTATCGCGAATGTACAGCGCCAGAGCCTCCGCCGGCAACTCGTAAGGCGGCCGCGCCGCGCAGAGCGCCGCCGCGACCGCCGCCGGCTCGCCGCCGCCGGCCGCCGCCGCGAGATGCGCACTCACCATCCTCAACCGCCGTGCCGCCTTCCCTCCCTCTCCCTCCATCTTTCAACCTCGAAAATCCGAACGAACTATAGAAAAATCAAGAGACGGATATGAATTTATAGGGGAGGTGGGATAGTGGGTGGGCACGTGGCGGGATTAGAACGGTGAGATAGGAATTGTCGACGGTCACGATTGACCACGGAGGTGCACGTAACCGATTTACACTCTCGCGTCTCCAACAAACAGAATGGCAGAGGAAAGATAATTTTAAATATAAAGGGGGGCCACGTGGCGAAAGAGAAGCGGTCGGATGTGAAGCGTCGACGGTGAAGATTTACTGAACGTAACTGATTTGTAGTCTCGCGTCTCCAACAAACAATATGGCAGAGAGGAATGATAATTTTAAATATAAAGGGCTGGCCACGTGGCGAAGGAGGAGCGGTCGGATGTGAAGCGTCGACGGTCGAGATTTACTGGACGTAACCGATTGGTAGTCTCGCGTCTCCAACAAACAATATTGCAGAGAGGAAGATAATTTTAAATATGTGAAAGCTGGCTGCGTGGCAGAAGAAGAGCGGTCGGATGTGAAGCCTCGGCGGTCGAGATTGATGGGGGCAAGTAGGTAACGGATTTCGGTTCCTGGACACGTGGCGAAAAAAGAGTGGTGGGATGGGCGGCGTTGACGGTGATAATTGACGGGGAGACTCTCAGACTTGACCGTTGACCGTGGAAGATGGCCACGTCACCTTATCAGTTTCAGGTTTCAGTAGGATTGACGTGCACGGCAATAATGCCGACGTGTTAAAGCCGGATGTGCACGGCAATTTTTTGAAGGAATATAAAGGGCTAGATTCCATCTGTTACGTACTGTAACTTACATTTAAAAAATTGGAACTAAAAATCAAGAAGACGCAGAAAACTATTTGTGAGGATTTCCTTTTGATTGCAAGAAAAAGAGAGAAAGGGTAAGAATTTAGTTTCTCTTCAGTCCTAATAAATTATTTTAGAAAAATTATCTGTGAAAAGTGAGAGTGACAAGTTTCTATGATTCAGAAAACATTCTACCCTAAGAGTATTAAAATATATTCCTTCCGACCAAAAATGATAAAAATGACAATTAGAATGAATCAGAAATTGAAAAGAACTCAAAAAAAATGTGGTAAAAAACCAGTGAGAAGATACTTGAAATGAGTGATTTCACAGTGTTATATGAGTCAAACATGCTTAGCTTAATGGGACAATCTAAAAAACCTCCGCAAGCTGTAGTATATTAGTCAAACATGATTAGCTTATACCAAAAGAGGTCATAAGGGAACGTCTTTTTCTGTCAGAATTTTGGTGGTCTGTCTGAAAGTCGGTCACCAATTAAACTGAGATGGTCTTTTAGGGTGGACCTAACTTCCAGTCCAGTTTCAGTTGGTTAGTCAAACCAAACACGGGACCATAAGACAGTTACCATACTCTTATTATATTTCATAAAGTTATATTATATACACTTGCTACCTCTCTCGCTCTTTCTCTGTCTCTCTGACTCTATCTCTAAATATCTCTCCCTTTTTGCTCTTTCTCTCCATATCTACTGCTCTTTTCTCTAATATTACCATGTTCTCTCTCTTTCTCCCCCCAGCCTTTTCTCTCTCCACTCTAGCTCGTGCACTCTAACTCTGCTTTGCGTTCTCTCTTTCTTACTCTCTCGCTCTCTCCCTTCTCTCATTTCTCGCACTCTCTTTCTCACTCACTCCCTTGCTCATTCTCTCTTTCTGGCTCTTTCTTTCTCTCTCTCTCTCTCTCTCTCTCTCTCTCTCTCTCTCTTGCTTCTCTCTAGGTCTCTTTCTCTTGCTTTTGTTGAGATCTGGCGTCTCTTCACCATGATCAAGAAGCAGAGAAAGATGGAGAGAAAATAAGAGAGATAAAAGAAGGAAGAAATGAACACACAAAGTAGTTAATAGTTGTATTCACGACAAATTTATAAATACATATTGGTTGATACGTGTAGGATAAACTCTCTGTCACGGCTATTAGCCAATAATGACTGTTAAAAACACCTTATCTTGATTGAATCCTAACCACAAAACTTTGCCTAACAATGTTTGATCCTAACCCTATTCATGTGATCCTATAGTTAATCCAGACTATCTATTCTCATATCGAGTAAAGGGTACTTGTAAGATAATTAATAGTGTATTATTATATTAAACTGTATCGTTGATACCAAGGCTAACGTGTATAACGACCAAGTAAGACTTCTCAATAGTCATTTTTTCCCCTTTCTCCTTGCTCTCACTCTCTCTCACACACTCTCCTCCTCAGCTACTTCTAATGCTACAACTGACTGGAGAAAACGCAGTTGAATTTAGAGTGGGAAACTAAACGATTAAATATCTGATATCAAAATTAATCAAGTATATTAAATAGGTTAGTGAGGATGTCTGCTTATTAAATTTGGTAGCGGAAGTTGATAATGATTTGAATCCATGTTCTTATTAATTATTTTCTTCGGGAAAGGATTATAGCTTATTAATTTAATTGCATGATAGAACTCCTAGTTCTTCTTCATGGCATCATGATCTCAAAACATTATCTTACACTCTTTTATATGGCTTTTTGGGACCTAATAAATCATTTCCTATCATTGTACCATTTTCAACATCATCAAATCAAGAGCATGCACTTCTAAATGTTGTCTTCTTATAGATCTGCTATTGGGTGGACTATAGATGATATTAAAGGTATTAGCACGAAGTATGTGAGCATAGATTTTTAACAAAAGAAAACTCTAAGACTGCTGTAAAGCCTCAAATAAGACTTAATTCGCATATGTTGGAGGTTGTAAAAAACGAATCTTGAAATAGAAATATTCAGGATTTATTTTTGTTACTTTTAGAGTACGTGGGTCATTCCTATACATGTAGTGCCCAAAAGACAGGGATTGCAATGTAGAAGAAGTCCAAACTTAGATAGTTCGGGGTTCGAAAGCTTGCATTGATTATAAGAAACTAAATTGTGTAACTAATAATAACCATTACCCTCGAACATTCATTGACCAAGTCCTCAAAAGATTAGCAAGACAAAAGATTTATTGGTTTCTAAATGTGTTTATTATGTATATGATCAAATTAACATACATGAACATGATCAAGAGAAAACTTTGTTAACTTGTTTAGTGGGTACTTTTGCATTTAAAATTATGTCATTTGGTTTATACAATGCCCCTGAAACATTCCAAAGGTGTATGAAAATCATGTTTGCTGATTTAGTAGGTGACTATTTCAAAATAGATAATGGGTGAGTTTGATTTTTTATCTTCTTTTGATGACTATTTAACTAACTTGGCCACGGTTTTGTAGCGATGTGTCCAAAATAATCTGGTGTTAAGCTACGAGAAGTCTCATTTTGTGCTGGAACAGTGTATTGTTTTGGGGCACCACATCAACAAAGGTGGGGTCAAAGTGGAAAAGGTGAAGGGTGAAGTCATTAAGAACCTTCCCTTGATCACCACTCTAAAAAAACTTCAGGCATTCCTAGGTTGTACTAGCTTCTACATGAGATTTTGCATAAATCTCCAAAATTTTAAGTGATAACATCCATTTCTATTAGATTAATATGACCATGTTTACATGTTTATTTGCATTAAAATGATCACATATATATATATGTTATCAAGCATGAAATAATTCATTTGTTAATGATATTTTGAATTTTAAGTATGTTTAATCATTTTTATGACATCATATTTTGAAAGAACATAATTTTTTGAGTTAGATTATGATTGTACCTGAATTATTTGGCACTATATTATAAAAGATATAAATTTTAAATTGAAAAATATGTATTTTTGAAATTTTATGAATTAATATCTATTTTTTTGGAATTATTGAATGGCTCTTTAACTTTTCTTGTCTTTCAATGTTGGAAGACATAGAAAATGCCAGAAGGTTGAGAATGATCCAAATTCAGATTGCAATAATCAATCATTTATAAGGAGTTCTGCCTGAAATTTTGACGTATATTTTTTTTCACCGCCTCTTCCATCCAAATGGACGGATCTATAAATAGAGCCTCAAAGTTTTGTAAAAATTATCTTTATGCTCACTTCCTCCTAGAGCGACAGATTTAAAGAAAGTGAAGTTTTGAAGGTCCATCAAGAGTGTTCTTGGTATCTTGAATGCTTGGAGATGATCAACAGAGAAATGGAGAGTCTGTTCTGGATCATGAAATGCCATGATCCCCGGTGGAACATTGATGACATCAAATATGTAGTGATAAATATGTATTTTAATGATTTATCTTACCATTTGTCTCAAGAAAATGCACAAAATTATCACTTATTCATGTTGAAATGAAATTGACACAGTTTTGTAATTGGTCCTAACTAATGGGTTTTACGATTTATGAACCAACCCCATTTGATTCCCTTGAATTAAATGGTTTATTTTTCTCATGATTTCCTTAGAGCTTCGTTTATAACAGGACTCAGGTAGTTGGAATATTAATGGTAGGGTAGAGAGGGACCTAAAGCACAATGAAGCCCACTATGGATCAGGCCCAACCCGGATCCCGAAAGGAGCTTAAGCCTAGTCAAAGGAGAGGCCTACTTTTAAGGAAAAGTTCAAGTGGGTGGTTTCTGTTTATTTCCTATAAAGGGGGGCACAGAATTGACTGGCAAAATTGAGAAATATTGGCCACATATTCTAGGTTTCTGACATTGAGAATCTAGGATCCTTATTTATACTTTTCTCCTAAATTGTAATTATCCTTGAATTTCTGTCCCAAACAATGCTTTGGCAGCCTTGAGTGCAGCGGTGTTTCTTGGATCCACTCTGTTTGAGTGTCAGGTTCAGTGAAGGAGGGAATCAGAACACCAGGTTTGGAGAAAACTGAAGAAGAGTACATCCTTGGCCCGAAAGGGAGCCAGAGCTTCATATATTCTCATAAGTTCCTGCCTTCCATACTCAATTTTTCTGGCTTGATTATCACAGGACATGATATCCAAGACTCGGGGCTTTCCAAAACCACAAAAATTGCTAACAAATTTGTCCTACAGCTCAAATTATTGCATTTTTACTGAATTGAAAAACCTGAGATCCGCCAGACATTTTTCAGCACCGGCATGTCAAGTCCACAGTGCTCTTGTGGGAAACCTTAGCACCCTATGCTAAAACAAATACTGTAAGCTATTCTTAGTACTTATTATTTGATTTCTTAATGTTACAAGATTGAAATAAAGTTTATCTTTGAAGTTATTCTCAACATTATTTAGTTTTTCCTTCGTTGCATTTGCTTAAAGAATAAGAAAACTATGCACTCTCTTAGAGTTATTTTTTTATCTATAAAACTAAAAATATATAATCACATGGAAAAATATTCAAATTGATTTCTGTCTCTCTACGGTTCGACCCTTACTCAAACCTAAACTTAGTAAGGAAACATTACAAATGTGTTGTTTAATCCAAGAACTAATGACTTATACTCTTTTTGGGTTATCAACTGGCGCCGTTGCCAGGGAGTCAGTTTTTTTAATTATTTATATTTTATATTTTTATAACATTTATTTCAATGCAGAAAAGGTCTAAGAGGGATTAGCAAGAGCTATAATATTTCTAAAAATATTTTACATAACCTTTTTGTCTATTTATGGTTAACACTACATCAAAGAAGGGAGATCCAACGTCTAAATTTTTTCAAGATAAAAGCAAAGAGGTTGTTGAGGATCAGACTGAAGAAATGGCAGATGACCATAATGCAACATTTCCTACTGATCGAAGAGCCACAAAAGTTAGGGTTTGCTATGAACCTAGCGAATAAGACTTAACACTATGATTTTTTGCTCCCATACCTGAAGGAGTAAATTTTAAAATTCATAATGTCATCCTTAAAATTTTGCCTAACTTCAGAGGATCAGCTTTTGAAGATCCTTATGTTTATTTGGAAGAACTTACCGATATTTTCTGTATGAATAAGATTTCAGGGATCTCGTTAGACTTCATGAAGGTGAAGGTTTTCTCCCATACATTGAAGGATAGAGCAAAAGAATGGTATAGAAATTTGGCTAAGACATTTGACTCATGGGATGAAATTGAAACTTGTTTTCTCAAAACGTATTACCCAATTTCGAAGACTAATGCTTACGGGCAAGAAATTAGATCATTTAACCAAGGAGATGATAATTTTAATGAAGCATGGGAAAAATACAAAGATCTCCTTAGGTAATGCCCTCATCATGATCATACTAGAGTGCACCTGATTCAATTTTTTTATGAAGATTTGAATGATGTTTCTAAGAACAGGGTTGACTTATTCTGTGGAGGCACCATTCTTGATTGCTATGATGAATACTTATTTGAGGTAATAGATAATTGATCTTTACCACATTAGGTTGAGCAAGAAGGGTGGAAAATCAGGGCCTAAAAGAGAAGGAATTCTACACATTAAAGGACAAGAATAAGAAGTCCAACATGAAGCCTTGAACACTTGAATGAATATCATTGAGAAAAGCCTTGAATGAATAGTGTGAATTATTGAGAAGATGGCTTCTAAGGTTAGTATTGCTAATGTGCAACATTATTTATGTTCAACTTGTAGTGAGAGGGATCATGAGGAAGGTGAATATCAAGTGGAAGTGGAAGTCAATGCACTTGATTTCAACCAGACTAGGGGAAAATGGAGAGGGCAAGGAAAACAAAAAAGTTCATCCAACCACTGCGGTCCCCAAGCTCACATTCCACCAAGAAAGAATTTCCTGCAGCCTCAAATTCATCAACAATATCAAGCTTTCTCTACATATCAATATCAATCTTCTCAACCTGCACAAAATATTGAGTCTAATCATGTGCTATTTTATTGCTGATGTTAGAAAGGCAGAACAACATGTTCATGAGCTTTATGCAAGAGATTAAGGGAGAAATTGAGAGCTTAAAGAATGGACAAGCTGATCAAGGAAGAGGGAAAAAAATGGAACTAAATTCCCCTAAAGGTTGATTTCCAACCCAACCACTTATGAATCCTATGAATATATCATTTATTGAATGTGAAAAAAATTCTTGTGGCATGATTTGTGACGAAATACATTCTTATGAGGAGGAGGAGGTACATGCCATTTATAAGCTACGAAAAATGGAAAGGAGCTACCTGATCCTCAAAAAAATATATATTATCAGATAAGGGACGAAGAACATGAAAAGAATGAATAGGTTCAAACTAAACCAAAAGAATATCAAATGCCTATTCATTTTCCAAGTGTGGTGAAATCTTCTAAACCATCCTCAGATCATGAAACAAGAACGATTGATGCATTTGAAGGTGCAACTGTCACGCTTCAATTTGAGGATGTGTTGAAAGGTGTTCCGTCTATATCTAAATATGTTAAAGATGTTTGCACACCTAGGAGAAACCCAAAGAAGGTTCATTTATCTGAAAATGTTAGTTCTCTGCTTTCAAATTTATTGCCTCTCAAAAGAAAGATCCTGGAGCTCCTTTTATTAGATGTGAAATTCATGGCACGATTATCCTAAATCGCTTTTAGATTCTAGAGCAAGTGTGAATATTATGCCGAAAGTTCTGTTTTATAGATTAAAACTTGGTAATCTTGAACCTATATGCATGGGTTTCCAACTAGCTGATGGATATATGAGACAACCATGTGGAAGAGTGAATGATCTTTTGGTTAGAATTAAATAATGTAATTTCCATATTGACTTTATTGTGGCAGATATGAATGTGACTGGAAATTTTAGTCAATCAACTATCATTTTGGGTCGCCCATTCCTTTCCACCGCATAGGCTGTGACAGATAGGGGAAAAGGAACAGTTGAGTTAAAGGTTGGACAGGATAAAAATGGATTAAACATGAGAAAGTTCTTGAAATTTCCCAAGGGATTTCAAGAACTTGGTGCATGTGATTTATTTGACAATGATGATGATGAACCAGTTGGATATCTTCTTGAGATTCAAGATTTAAATCCAAAATAAGACCATACAGATTCTCTTGCATGTAAAAGAGATGCCTATCATCAAACCCTTGAACTCAAACCATTACCTTCTTCATTGAAATATGCATTTTTGGATTCTAACAAAACATATCTTGTTATTATATATTCAAAACTAACTTGTAAACATGAATGTGATCTTTTAAAAGTTCTAAGAAATCATAAACAAGCCTTAGGTTGGACATTTGATGACATAAAGGGCATTCCCTCTCATGTGTGTGAGCATAGAAGTTTTCTTGAGGCAGCATCGAAACCATGTAGACAAATTTGACGTAGGCTAAACCCTCAAATGCTTGAATTTATAAAAAAGAAATTTTTGAAATGGTTAGATGCTGGAATCATTTATCCCATTTCTGACAGCTCTTTGGTTAGTCCTGTTCATATGGTTCAAAAAATCTGGATTAACTGTTGAAATTAATGCTAAAGGTGAAGGAATTCAAAACAGATTGGTCACTAGTTGCAGAGTTTGCATTGATTATAGAAAGTTAAATTTAGTTACAAAGAAAGACCACTACCCTTTGCCTTTTATTGATCAAATTTTTGAGAGACTTTCTGGTCAGAATTTTTTTTATTGATGGTTATTCAGATTACAATCAAATCAATAATCATCTTGATGATCCAGAAAAAACTACATTTACATGTCCAGTGGGAACATTTTCTTTTAAAATAATGCCATTTGCATTATGTAATTCCCCTGGAACATTTCAAAGATGCATGAAAGAAATGTTTTCTGATTTAAATGGTGATTCACTTGAGATCTTTATGGATGACTTTTTGGTTTTTGGTAATTTGTTTTAGACATGCTTATTCCACTTAACAAAAGTGCTTGATATATGTATTAATAATAACTTGATTTTAAGTTAGGAAAAAAATCTCATTTTATGGTGCAACAGGGAATGGTGTTGGGCACAAAGTAAGCAAGAATGGGCTAGTGGTAGACAAGGCCAAGATCAAGATCATCAAGGAGCTACCTCTTCCAACCAACCTAAGGCAACTTAGGGGATTTCTAGGCGATGCAGGTTTCTATAAGAGGTTTATAAAAGACTTTGCCAAAATTTCTAAGCCTCTTACTAATCTCCTCTCTAAGGACACTGACTTTGTTTTAAATAATAGTCCATGGACTGATTTTCAGGATTATCAGACTCGTAAAATAAATAAGTATCAGTTTTTTAACCTAAAAATCCAAGTGTAATAAGAAAATATGTTAATTTGATAACCAGGCTCTTGGTGTTTGTTTCAGACCATAAATGGATTTCTTAAGTTTGCAAATATGATTTGAATATTAAGAATATTTAAAACCTGGAGATTGTTCCATATAGATAGTTTCTAAAATATGACCATGTAAGAAAGCATTAGATACATCTAACTGATGAATTTTCTAATTATTACTAATGACAATTGACAGAAGTAATCTAATTTTTTAATTATAGGACTAAAAGTTTCAAAGTAATCGAAACCTTCTTGTTGACTATAGCCTTTGGATACTAGATGAGCTCTTTATCGATCAATTTCTCTAGAGGATTTGTATTTGAGTTAATATACCCATTTACATCCTATAATATGGAAATTAGGATTCCGAGGAACAAAAGTACAAGTATCATTTGCAAGAAGTGTGTTATATTCAGATTCCATTACTAGTATCCAATTCTTGTATTTCGAAGCTATGGAAAAAGAGGTGGGTTCTACGGAAGATGGTACAGAAGTGTTAAAACAACTGGGAAGGGGATGTTTAATAAAAATAGGTGACGTAGATGGAGAAGAATTGACTAGTTCAGAGTTTTTTTATTTAAGATAGAAATCAGATAATGACTTTACTATCAGCTTAATGCCAGGTTCCGATGTTCTATCTAAGGTGTTGAGCAAATCTACATCAAAATTTAGTTGCTTTGAGACAGAAGAAACATTAGGTGATAAAGGACTTGAACAATACAAGTTATTTCTATGAAAAGGAGATGAGTTTTGAAAAGAGTTTAAGCACGATGAAAGGGGAAAGGAAAGATGATGTCGAGAATCAGTTGACTGAGGTATGGTTAACAAATGAAAGGGAATATGAAAGTAATTATCATGTGGTCTAGTTCCAAGGAGACCAGGCATTGATGTATTGATATTGGAAGTTGAGAAAGGAAAATTATTTTCATAAAAAATAACATGTCGAGAGAGAAAGAACTTACCTGTGTGGAGAGACAAACATCTGTACCCAACATGATAAGCATTGTAGCCCATGAAGACAAACTTTTCTGATATGTCATCTAATTTATGTTTCGAGTAGGGCCGTAAATATGGAAAACATAAACATCCAAATGTTTTAACCAGGAGTAGTTGGGAGAAATCTTAAACAACACTTCGAAAGGAGACTTATGTTGTAAAACAAAAGAAGTCATTCTATGGATAAGAAAAGTGGTTGTTGATACAGCTTAATCCCAAAATTTTCTTGGCATACCAGCTTGGTGAAGCAATCTTAAAGCTGTTTCCACAAGATGTTGATGTTTTCTTTCAGCCATACCATTCTGCTATGGTGTATGTGGACTGGGAATTCTATGAATAATACCATTTTGTTTAAATAAAGGATGAAGATCTTGAAACTCACCACCTCCATCCGATTGAAAATATTTAATTTTCTGAGAAAATTGATTTTCTACTCGTTTCAGAAATTCCAAATACATCAGGTTTCTTCTTAAGTGGATATAACCATTTAAAATCATCAATAAAAATGACACAATAAAGAAAACCAGAATGAGATTGCCAGCGTGATGGCACCCATAAATCAGAGTGTATAACTTCTAAAGGTCTTTCTGACAAATGATTAGTAGAAGTGAAAGGAAGCTTGTGAGATTTATTAATAGGACAAGATTCATACATATTATGTTTTCAAAGATGAGAAAAAGGAAGTCCAATTTTTTATTTTAAGCTGAAAAATCCAAAAATGGGGATGTCCAAGTCGAGCATACCACACATCTGACGACGCTTTCTCCCCAAGAAAAGCTTGAGGTGTTGTTGAACTTGGAGTGTCATGGCAGAAAAGACCATCCTTAAGTGAACCTTGACGAAGGATTATGTTTGTTTCTTGTCCTTCACAAGATAGTATGAAGAATGAAACTCAACATATAAATCATTATCTAAAGATAAATTTTGAATTAACAATAACTATTTAGTTATTTAAGGAAATGAAGCACATCTTTTAAATATAGATTTTTATCATATGTGACAATTTTATGAGATCCTATAGAAAGAATGTTCAAACCTGAGCCATTACCCAGTTGGAGTTGATTAGTTCCAAGATAATTGTGGTGTGATGTGGCATGTTATTGTCTGAAGTAACATGGTGAGTAGCTCCACTATCATGATACCGTGTTTCATTTGTAGATAACCCATTTACATTTGCAATAAAATCTCTAGGTGGATGTGAATATGCAGCTACATCTTGTCTTCTTTGCTGATCTATATTTTTCCAGGTCATAAATCACTGCATTCGTTTGCTTTAGGTCCAAACTGGAAGTAAATTTGACATCTCGGTTGAAATCTATTGCTTTTGCCTCTTCCTCTTCCACGATTTTGATTGTTACTCCTGTAGTATCCATCTCTGCATTGTTGGGTATAGACTGGTGAATTTTGGCTTTGGGTGTGATTTGCAAATGGACAGAGAAAATTCTCCATTGTTTTCTTACTGATATGCTAGATATGCATCATGTGTCTTTAGGTTCATAATGACATCAACAAGCTTCATATTATTAATGTTAGCATTAATGCTAACAACAAACTGTGAATATTTTACCAAATCCTCTTAGGAATGTGAAGATCATAGTAGGCTCACTGATTACTTGATTTGCAATTTCAAGTGATTCAACTATAGAACTGAAGTAGGCTATATATTCATCAGTTGTCATAGTACCTTTCTTCATGGTATGGAACTGTCGATGTATCTCCATAATTTTTTATTGGCTGCTGTTGCATAAAGTGTGCTCAGGTTTCTCTGATCCTTCTCTAGAGGATCTTGCTTTGCTGATGCAAGAGATGATGGATTCTGATAGGGTTGAATGCATAAATTCGAGGACTTGTTGGTCCGATTTCCACCTTGTTTTTAACATTGGATTTTCTATAATTCTTCATTCAAAATCTGCAATCAAAATTGGTGGTGATGATTCTTCAATATATTTGACTAAATCATACCCATCTAGAATCGTCAGAATATAGCACTTCCGTGCTAGATAATTATCATTTGTAAGCTTGATAAACATCGTTATACTAGTGGGAACAAATGCCGGGACTTGTCCAGCAACTGCCAATGCTCCGAATTCATGTGTTCATGGTGACGATAATTGTATTGAATCTTCAGATGTCTTAGATATCTTCTGATCGATGGCACTGATACCATGTTAAAGTTCTCGTAAAGGTGGAAGAAGTAGATGAAGAAGAAGATGAAGAGTAATGGTGGTAAATGAGAAGGAGAGAAGAGACACCAGATGTAATGTACTAAAATGATCGTTGGATTCCCTTAACTTAATGAAGGACAAGTGGGTTCGTATTTATAGATCATAGAGTAAGTAATACTAACAGATAGTTTTAGGACGTTATAACTTGACAGTTATAACTTTCTTGTAGATTTAATCTTAATCGTTAGATTTAATTGGCCATTATATAGTCCTATCAAGATTTAATCCTAACCATCTATATTTTCTTATATTAAATCCTGACCATCTAGATCTCATTACGCATATAGGTATGTGTTCGCTTCTTACTAGTCTACTGTTATTTAGGATTCTATTGGTCGATGATGATGCTGATGTGGCATGTGTTTTTCTGATTTCTCTTCAGTTCTCACCTTCTCTCTCTCTCTAGTGCTCCCGTTTTTCCCTTTCTCTCTATCTCTCAAGTGCTGTTGCTCTCTCCTTTTCTCTCTCTATCTTTTTCTCCATCGCTCTAGTGCTCTCATTTTCTCCCATTCTCCCTCACCCTCGCTTGTTCTCCATTGCTCTAGTGCTCTCGTTCTCTCCCTTTTTATCTCTCTCTCTAGGGTCTCTCTTGTTCTCTCCCTTTCTCTCTCTCTCTCAATCTCTCTCTGTCTCTCTCTCTCTCTCTCTCTCTCTCTCTCTCTCTCTCTCTCTCTCTCTCTCTCTCTCTCTCTCTCTCTCTCTCTCTCTCTCTCTCTCTCTCTCTCTCTCTCTCTCTCTCTCTCTCTCTCTCTCTCTCTCTCTCTCTCTCTCTCTCTCTCTCTCTCTCTCTCTCTCTCTCTCTCTCTCTCTCTCTCTCTCTCTCTCTCTCTCTCTCTCTCTCTCTCTCTCTCTCTCTCTCTCTCTCTCTCTCTCTCTCTCTCTCTCTCTCTCTCTCTCTCTCTCTCTCTCTCCCCCTCTCCCTCTCTCTCTCTCTCTCTCTCTCTCTCTCTCTCTCTCTCTCTCTCTCTCTCTCTCTCTCTCTCTCTCTCTCTCTCTCTCTCTCTCTCTCTCTGTGGGTCTCCCTCTCATTCTCTCTCTCGCTCGTCTTTTCTCTCTCTCTCCTGCTCTCTCTTGCTTGTTCTCTCTCCCTGTCATGCTCTCTCCCTTGCTTTTTCTCTCTCTCTCTCTGTCGTTCTCTCTCCCTCGTTCTCTCTCTCTCTCGTGCTCTCTCTCTCTCTCTCTCGCTTGTTCTCTCTCCGTTGTGCTCTCTCTCTTGCTTGTTCCCTCTCTTTTTTTCTCTCTTGTTTTCTCTCTCTCACTCTGGCTCTCTCTCTCGCTTGTGCTCTCTCTCCCTCTGTCTCTCTCTCATTCTCTCTTTCTCCTGTTCTATCTCTCATTGTGGTTCTCTCTCTCTCCCATTCTATCTCTCGATGTGGCTCTTTCTTTGTCCCGCTCTATCTCTCCTTGTGTCTCTCTTTCTCGCTCGCTCTCGCTTGGTCTCTCTCTCGTGCTCACATTCTCTCTCTTTCTCTCTCTCGTTCTCTCCCTTCTCTCTCTCACTCAAGTGCTCTCTTTCTTCCTCTTCTAGTTCTTTCTCGCCATCTGGCTCTCTTCTCTCACGCACACTCTCTTTCTCTTCTGGTTCTCTCTTTCTCGTTCTCTCTCGCTCGCTATCTCTTCTTATCTCTCGTTCAATCTCGCTTAGTATCTCTTTCTCTCGCATGCTCTCTCCCTCTCGCGTGCTCTCTCTCTCACTCTCTCTCTCTCTCTGATGCAGTATGACTAGAGGATACGGGATGACGAGGGGTGCTGGATACTGGGACGACTAGGAGAATGGGTAGGATAAAACAAGACCACAAATCACACGATCGAATCTGACGAATTAAATTTGATGAAATAGTGATGGTGCAGTCCCTTTCCTCATCGAGGGCGTGAGTACTGTCTTCAACCACCGTGGTGATGCCAAGCACCAAAATCAATCAATTCAAACGATCGTCCACTTGAAGATTAAAAGAAAAAAACTATTCAACTAGTCGCTTGAAGATTTAAAATCCAAATCAAACCCGACGGCGGTGGATAAACTCTCGAGGAACACCGGGTGAAGAACACAAAACACCAAAGAGTGTAGAAATACCTCAGCACTAGATAGTGAGTGACGAGCTTGCGGGGAATTCTTGAAGCATCAATCTTAGGACGACTGACGTGCACGTCAATAGGGTGTCGTAGGGATTGTGTCGACACGAGGAGGATGCGTGGGCGAGTGGCTGCGCGCAGCGACCGTGAAGGGCAAGCGACTGCGCGCGACAATCGCGAGGGTGGGCGGCCGCGTGGGCGAACGGCTGCGCGTGGTGGCCACGTGGGCAGGCTTTTGCGCGTGGTGGCCGCTTTGACGGGCGGCGTTCATGCAATAGCATGGCGGGCGGTCTGCCTGGGTAGGTGGCTTGTCTACGGGCGGGCGGCCAGCATGGCAGACGGCCTGCGTGGGCGGACGGCCTGCGGGAAGGGTGGCTTGTGCGTGTGGGTGGCCTGCGTGCAGTGGCGTGGCAGGCGGCCTGCCTGCGGACGACGTGCAGATGTTTTCCCCCTCCCCTAGCGACGGTAGCAGCAGCAGTGGCAGTGGCGACGGCACAAAAGGGGAGAAGATTAGGGCAAATTTCTCAAGAAGAAAGCTTCAACTCTTGAAATAAAATTCACCAAGTGTATCGTGCAACTTTGGCCTACAGATAGGTCTTGGAGGAAAGAGAAAATACGAGAAATAAGATAAAATAGACGTGTTATCGTGTCACATCAAAGGGCACGTCTGGATCTGGCGTTGACGACGTGTCATGATGCGTGACGTGTTGTGTGTAAGTGGAGACGCGTCTGATGTCAGTGCGTTGATTGGGTCATTACCAGGGCGGTTCTGCACTTGATGTTGGCGACGAGTCAGAATGTGGGATGTCTCAGATGATGGTGACGGCGCGTCTAAAGATGGTGTGTTGACGTCGTCGCCATCACTCTCTCTCTCTATCTCTCTCTCTCTCATTTCTCTCTCATTTCATTTACTAGTGGGGCCTGCTCGCAATGTTCGCTTGGAGGAGAGAGAGAAAGCAGGGACGTCCTCATCCTGGGAGAGAAGGAAATCAGTTTATGAAGAATTCTTTAAATCAGTTTATGAAGAAGGACAGTAAATCTAGCAATGATTTAAATAATTCTTTAAATCATAATAGTTAACAATAAATCATCACCAGATTTTTGAAAAACTTCAAAAATCAACAAAAAGGATAAACCAGTATTAAATCATTTTATGATTTTGAATAACTCATTGCTGAAAAATGTGGTCACTTTTTGAATCGTGTTGCCATATGCTATCCTTGTTGACTCGTGTCATCACTTCTTAATTCATTGTTGACCCAATCATCTGCTGGGACATCAGCATCAACTCTGTAGAACCCTTTCACCTCAGTTTTACTCGCGATGTTGTCTCTTCTGCCGGCTGCCACCTTACATCAAAAAATAAGATGAACATAACTGAAATCAAAATCAAACCCTTCAAATTACCTCAATTGATGATGCTGAAAATACCGATTCTGTCGTTTATTTGATCCAAGGGAAGAACTTACTGATATCTTGAGAGGAAGACCACCCGATGGTAAGCAACGGTGACGTCAAAAAGGGGGAAATAGCCCCCTCTCCACGCTTTCTTCTTCTTCCACTTCTGCACAATATCGCCTACAGATCTGAGGATACATAGTGTTGAACTAAGAGGGGGTGAATTAGTTCCACTTCCTTTTTATTTATATGAATTCCTTGTTTAACTCTCTCGTACTTCACTCAAAGGACAGTAATTTTTTTGCCCTGCTTCGGGGCACTAATGTACCCTTATTGCAGCCACGCCTCGCCTGAGGAGTCGCCTTGACTCCACTAATCACTTTGGCAAATGCAAAGTGAGAAAAACTGTTCACGATGTACAATCGCTCACACTGATCTCGAGTAATCACACACTAAAACACTTGCTCGGTGCCGACGTCTCCCTCGACCTCAATTGAGTGCCTTCTCAGCTTTGAGCTATGTTCTGAGCCTCCCCCTCAGTCCACTCTGTGCTGACAAAGTCCTCACATCTCTGGCCTCCTTCCCGTGTTCAAGTGGATGTGATCTTCCTCCCTTTAGTGCACTTCCCTGAAAGGTAATATGATGACAATATCTTTGTTGACCTTAGGTCAACTTTTCTCCTAACCCAAGTTTTCTTCTGAATTCTATTTTCCCACTTTCAAGTCACAAACAGTGTATCAAATGTCAATCAATGTCAACTACCAATAGATATAACCAAATGCAGTCATAATCTAAAAAAATATCAACTGGTAATAAATCTGCTCAATTGTGATAAGATAGTCGGATGAGATCAATTGATGTTTACTAATATCAGAAATATTCAAAGTAGACAATCAGATCAATCAAAATTAAAAGATCAATTGTCTTAACTCAAATCAAATGTGATTAACAAACATCAATTCAAATAAAGCAATTAGATAATCTGATTGAATGTGATTTAGGAGATATCAATTCAAATCAAACAGTTATATCAACTCTGATCCAATGTAATTAGATGATATCAATTAAAATCAAACACTTGTATCAAATCTGATCAATTGTAATAAAGATATATCAATTGTATTTGAAGATCTAAATTAATAGATTCAGGAAATCGATTTGGATAGTTATTGAGATTTCATACAATACAAAATTCAAATTCAAATTCAAATGTAAAAGATGAATGGATAAATTTCGAATTGAATTTGTTATATCTGAAGAACACTGATTTTCAAGAAATTTATTTAAAACCAATCAGAATAAGGGCGCCTGAAATTATTCCGATATTTTGAAATCAAATTCAACACTGATTTGAATTAATCAATGAATTCAAATCGATTTAAAGCTGTCCATAGATTCAAAAATCAAGAAGTCAAAGAAAGTTTGTTATATGATTTCAAATAATAGCAAACTTCAAAATTGAATTGAATTTTATATCAATTAATTTGGTAGTAAAAGTGATTTAATCTTTAATCTATATCAATCAAGATTTCCATTAGATTTTAGATTTGATTCCACACAATCAAGAAACCGAAATAAATTTGTTATCAAGATTTCCAAAAATCCAAGATCAAAATCGATTTTTCAAATTATGAATGATTAAATTTCGATTTGAGATTCTAACTTCTGAAAATAAATGAATTTCAAGAACCTTCAAATCAATTTCAAAAATCAAGAAATAGGCGCTTGAAAATTTATCAATGATTTGTTGAATCAATAAAATATGGAACAATCTAACCAGGAATTTCTTGAAGAATCAGAATTTCCAAACATGCAGATGATGAGATTCACCAGCCTTGAATTTCTTCACAACCAGCCACAACTTTGAAGAACTAATCAGTTGAGGAGAGAGATCACATCTTTTTCAAAGAGAGAGAGAGTAGGCGCTCAAAAAGTAATTGAAAAAACAATACAAATGGCTATTTATAGCCTTCAACCCTTATTGGGCCCAATTTCCCTTGTCTTTTTGGGTTTCTACCTTAATTATTAAATTGTTACCCCTAATATACTCCATTACATATTTATCTATTTAATACATAAATGTCTATATATTACTACTATATCTGACTACTTAATTAATTTCATTTAATATCTATTATATTAAATCATCAAAATCCTTTTCCTAACACATAGAAAGGCCGCGAGAAAATTCTCGTTGAGTGAGTCACCAACGAATTTAGTAGGAAGTTAGAAATCAGTAAGTTCTAACCTACTGATTATCAAAAACCCAGCTTAAGAAGACCAAATGGGAATCCACCCATTTCATCAAAAGTCGATCTTGTCAATCAACCGAATTAATCTCCATCTGAAATTAAAACCCATATTAATCAACGTAGAATCCACCTTTCAATCTGGCCTCCTACTTCAACGGGATCCGCTCCTTTTCCTAAAAATCCAAAAGAAATCAGGAGATTAAGAATATGAAATAGGTAATCTCAAACTATCTAATGAACCATATGCCATCTTATGAATCTTAAATTTGAATATGATTTTCGTAGATCTAAAATTCACAATCACAGAAGAATTCCATAGATTTCCATAGATCCAAAATTCATAATCAGATGAAATCCAGATTGAATTTAAAGAACAGATAATCAGATCTAAAATTTACAATAATCAATAAAACTAAAATTCACAATCGGATCTAAAATTCACAATAATCAGATGAAATCCACAAAAATCGTGTATTCAAAAATTGAATATGAAATAGAAAATCTACGAAAATTAAATACACAGAATAAACGAAAATTGAATCCAGATTGATGAGTAGATCTAAAATTCAGAGTTGATTTGGATTTTGAATTTAAAATTCACAATCACAGAAGAATCATAGAATAATCGCAAAATTGACAAAATGCCCGCCGCCATGTTCGGCGGGCACCGGCCGCCCAGCATGCCCACCATCAGCCGCTTCCTTGCCACCTCCAACGGGAAGTAGGCCGTCTTTGCCGTCTCGTACATGAAGTAGTGGCAGGTGTTTTAGGGCAGCATGCCAATCAGGGTCGGGGAGATGCCCGCGTACAGCCCTCTGATCCCTTGTCTCTCGTAGATCTTCCTGAAGGCCAGCGCGATGGTCGGGTAGGTTTGTCTGTCTACTGTCAGCCGATCCTTCATCCACAGGAATTCCTTCTCTACCGGTTCATCCTCTTCCCGGAGTCGATCGCGTCCCTTTCTCGTAGATATTTCCCCGACGGCTCTTTTTCGTCGCTGGTTGAAGTACGCCCACTGTCCATGTCGACCAACCATCATCACGATCCTGGAGCAGATCATTTATCGAATGCCCATGGACTGGTGAACCACTCGGCCTTCCTTGATCACCATCGTCGTTTCCAGTCGATCGTGGTCGATCACCCCTCTGTCTACCGTCAGATTTCAACACCATTGTCGTTCCTTGCCTGGCGAGAACGTGATTTGCGACGGTTGGCCTTTCGTGGAACTGCTTGGGCAGTCAATAATCATGATATTGTTGATTGTGAATGAATAGGCCATTCATTGGTCCGTTCAGACAACGATGAACTCCTGTCACACGACGGCCCTTTTTTTATCCCCTCTTCTCTCTCACTCTTTTGTCAGCCAATCAAAGGCCAGAAGGGTACATGTATTCCTATTATAGTAGTAGAGATTATATGTTTATTTTTCATTTGTTATGAAGTCAAACAATTCAATCTGAATCGGATCTCATTATTCAATCCGAACAGAGGTTAGATCAAAAAATATGATCCAAACCCGATGTGAAGGCTGTGTACGAATCAAATCTAACTAGGGTCTGATCGAGGTTCATATTCAATCTTTCAAATGCCTAATTGGATCGAACATTTGAACGATCCCCAATCCCTACCCAAACCAGGCCGGGTGGTTACCTAATTCTTGGAACTTTTGGAATAAAAAAATTCATGGGGATCTTTCATTCTAAGCATGCAGATGATATTCCTAATACTTCATTTTAATGTCTTTTTAGATCATGGATGAAGGGGTGTCGTAAAGTGAATCAACGATACAATGCTAACTCAAAGAATAGCAATGATTAATGTTGGGTGGGGAAGAGGGGGAGGTATGGTAACATGTAAAAACTAAAATAGAAATATCACTCATAACCTTAAATATTTTCATCTAAAATGGATGTATTTGCATGTTATCATAATTTAAATAGATGAAAATAGCATTTGTAGTGACTTTACAATTTTTCCACAATTTTTTGTACTTTTTAGAGAAATAAAAATATTAAAGTAGAACTGGATCCTTTGGATGTCACTCCCGCGACAAAATTTGTGAATGACTGCACTCGCCAGCATGTTATTTCCAGGAACTGGTGCACTGCATGGCAGCAGTCAGGCATGCGACAGTTAGTGGATGAAAAAAGCTGTAACGTTTGCTGCATAAGGAAATTAACAGTACGGTTAGTTGTGTTGGAGAGCTCTTCAATCTAGGACATCTATGAAAATGTTTAGCTGTATAAAAAATGAGAAAATTCAAATGAATTATATGTTTGATCACCCAAACCTCCTTGTAACTTACCCAAGGGCCAAGAGGTGCTTTTCTCTAAAAATCTTAATCAGACTTGAACTCTCTCCCACATTCCTGCAGATCAAGAATAGAAAAAATAAATATAATGAACCAGGACACCAACAAAAAGTTGGGAGTATAAATCGAAGATGGG
The DNA here is from genome assembly GCF_029677425.1 of Wolffia australiana. NCBI lineage: Eukaryota > Viridiplantae > Streptophyta > Magnoliopsida > Alismatales > Araceae > Wolffia > Wolffia australiana. The sequence continues at coordinate 1,114,083 of NC_135847.1, read as the reverse complement.
GTACAGAGAGAGGGGAGAAGAGCTCAAATAGAAATCTCCCGGCAACTAGATTTTATTTCAAGCCTTTGAAGGACTAGGATTACTTGATTCCAGAAGTGATCCATGTTTTTTCCTTAATTTGGAAATAGAACTTTCAAATTCAAAATTATGGGTTAGTTCCACAATTATTCCCTTTAGTTGACCCAATTTTATAAAGGGCTCTAATGGGTTTTCACAATGGACTTATTCTGTATTTCACCTATTGTTATTATCAAGAAAATGACTTAGGTTGATCCTTTGCTTCCAGTTTTACCCCAAATTAACCATTTTATTTACCTAATTCATTTACATAAAATAAAATTCCAACAATATGTTAATAATCCACTTGACTCCAAGGAATCAAGTGGGGTTAGTATCCAAAATCAATTATTATTTATAAAAATAGATTTTAGGAAAATAAAACATAAATTTATCATTTTATCCTTAAAGGATGAATAATGAAAGTGCAAAAAAAAAAGTGGTAAAAATAAATTATAAAAGCATATTTTATTGACCTAATTGAATGTTATTAGTGAGCTTCAGGAATGTGTATGTCATAAAATTAATATAATTTTAGTTTTACAATGAGCTTTTAAGATATATAGTGGAATTGGAAGAGATGCTTTCTAGGTGATAAACCTAAAATTAAGGTTCATTACATTTACTTTAATTAAAGATATTTTAAATCTCCTTAGGAGCACAAAGAATGTAAAGTTAGAATATACACTGATCAAGCATTGAATACCTGAATTTTAACTTTAATTTCTACTTTTACGATATTTTTTATTTTTCAAAAAATGAATCTAATTTAATAAAAATATATATTTAAATTGAGTTAAAAATAATCTAAGATGATGAGAAAATATTTTTCCTATTAGATTAAAAAATTGTAAAATAAATTTAGGAATTATTATGGATTTATAGTAAGAAATAGTAATTGATTCTAGTTAAATAACTTACCCGACACTTTGGAGGTGCTGGGTGGTGGTTGACGTCAGTGGTATAAATGGAGTAGATCACATGAATGGAATACCACTGCTGATTGTTGATAGGGATGGTGGTGGGTACATGCCATTCAGCGGAGAAGTGGGTGAGAATAATAGACTTATCATCATTATCAATGAACATCAGAGTCACTGGTGGCATGCGTGATGGTGAAAAACTAACTCTCATCAGTGATGATAATTTATGGCAAAGGAGAAAGTCGTGAGTGCGAAAATAAAAATATCCCACTAACCTTGTCAACAAGTTCCCAACAGCCAAGTGTCACTCACACGTCATGAGTCTTGATCATATTTTTACTCCAATAATTCACTTTCAAAATGCAGAAAACAGACCCAAAACATATTTGAATAAGTAAATTAATCGACTAAAGGAAAAACTCCAAGGGTATTTTTTATAATTATGGAGGCATATTAATATATTAGAGACTATGGATGGACAGAGGAGTAAAAATATGGACTTTCTTTAAAATTTCAGCCATCCCTTTTAGAAAGTTAGATAGATAGATATTGGGATAAATCACGGCCCTTATTTTGTCTTTCCACATATTGCTATGTGGCATAGAATCTTCATATTTTTAGGTTTTACTATATTGTTCAATCACATGCTTACACATTTTCTCAGATTTTGTTAAAATATCCCCATGATTGCATCGATTTGCAGGCTTCAAATGGCATGCCCATTCAGTTTATGGAACATGTACTACAAAAAAGCAAAAAAAGATCATATCCTACGAATAATGGTGCTTTTGGTGCATTTTCAAATAACAGAGTCAGATTAGGCCACACGTTTTCATGTCCTAAAACTAGTTCAATTTATTTATTGTAAAAAATACCTCCATTTTACCTAGTGTACCCCTTCATATTTATAAAGTAAAAATAAAATCAGGTATAGAGTAGTGCATCATAAACAACTATTCAGGCATTAATTTGTCAATGCTAATAATGCGCTGCAGCCAATGATTCACCAGAACAATCATTGTTCAAAATCCAATCGAATCAGATCGCAATATCTGAAAAAGGGGATTCAATTAAATTAACTCGACTTTTAAATCTTAAAAAATAATTAAATAAATCAATTAATAATTATCTTTTTATAAAATATATTTTCTTTATAAATTTAGTGTCGTAAATACATTTTTTATCACTTCGTATTATCATTTCAAAAATTTAATCAACCCATAATAATATTTCAATAAATACAAAATTATATTCTATATATCATAAATAATTTTATTTTAAATTTAGTGTCTGATAATTTTGTTAAAATATCAGAAAATCATGAAATTCCGGAACTTGATCATAAAAATGTAATAAATCATCTTAAGCTTTAATAACATAAATGAATTATAACTCAGTGAAATAAAGGATATGAATATGTGCTATTAACAATACCATGTTATTTGTGATGATCACACACACCTCATTATCACTTACCCAAGGGCTGAGTGATACCTTTTTCTGCACAAATCTGAATCAAAATTGAAATCACTCTGTCTCCCCCTTTTATAACAAGAATAGATCATGTAAATATGACGCACTAGGCTACCACCAACATGTTGGGATAAGACATCCAAGATAAGATACAATGAGAGAATAAAAGAGGTTAAGTTAAGGTACCCTCTCTCTCCTAGCCTTTTGATTTAATTCAATGGGTTTTAAGGGCCAAATTAATTTGATCTCCAGCTTGAATCAATGTCTGTTATTTCCCAGATTTGGAAATTTCCATTCCAAATATGATTTTTTGTTTAGTTCCAAAATGGACTCCTTGTGTATTTTACCTGTTTTATAGTATGTTTTTCTCAGGCCATGTTTTGGGCTTCTATATTTTCTTGTATTTCATATAAAAATCACCATTTAAATTTCCTAAATCCTAACTTCAATTAAAAGAATGTGGGAGGAATACACTTGACTCAAACGAATCAACTGGGGCTTGTCTTCATGTGCAATAAAATAAATAAAAGTACGTCGTAAGAAATAATTCAAGAATATATTATTTTAAATCTAAATTTAAATGATTTATGTGAAAACCTAAAATCAGCATAAAAGCACATTTTGACTGGTGTAATGTGATGGAATCCCCAGACTCCTATGTTGTCTCCTCCGATACAACTCCTGATGATATAGTGTACTTATTGGATGAGTCATTTATGTTCAGTCATTTCTATTGATGTAGTACTTTATTTCATAATTAGTTAAGTTTTGAAAATCTAATGATGCATGCTCATTTTAATTTGTTGTATCTATATCATGTCTAGGAAATAGTCTCGTATGGCTTTCAATAGTAACAAAATGCACATTGAAATGGATTGACCACCATTACCTGATGATCTTTCAATAGTAACAATATGGAAGTATGCTGCTAAGATGAGTATCAACCTGCCAAGCTCAAAGGCGATAAAATCTGCCACACAAAAAACTTTGCAGGGTCACAAAGAGGATGCGAACAGATTTTCTAGCTAACATTCCCAAGGCGTCCTTAATGCTAGATCATGGACTTTTGAGAATTTATGTGACCTAGTAGGTATCACTATTCATTAGGTGGACAGTTTGTGCAATCTATGTGAGTTTTTACTTGTAATTTGGGAGCTTGACGGAAAGCATGACAGAGAGAACATGAGTGCCACTGTGCTCTAGGATTTGGACAATTCTGGTTGAAGCCTAAAGTTGGTAACAATTGATGATATCAAATTAAATCAAAAAATATTTGCTTATTCATTTTGATCACTTACTTATAGATTTTCACTTGCATTATTCACCATTTTAGGATGAGAATTTGATGATTTATTATCCGAAGCTCCATTTTTATACAATTTACTTTTTTTAGACTCATCCAGCTTGACTCCTTAGAGTCAAGTTGATTTCACACATATTCTTGGAATTTTATTTAAAATACAGAACTTAGGTAAATAAAATGGTGAATTTGTGATACCAAAGGAAAGAAAGGAGAGACTCATGCCCTCTCCTACATCATAAGAAAAAGCCCAATACAGAAGAAACCCACTCTTATAGCCCATTTAAACCACATTAAGAACCGACTCAACTAAAGGCAAGAACTATGGAACTGACCCAAGAAATTTGAATTTGGAAGGTTTATATTCAAATATGGGAAGGGGGGAGTGAGGATATAGTCTGAAAATTTACAAATCCTACCCCTCCCCCCCAAACCCTTGGAATTAAATCAAATGGCTGAGAGAGTTAGGGAACTTCTATTCAAACTCTTACCCCCTCTCTTTGTATCCGATCTTAGATTTTGCCCCCAACTTTTTTGTTGGGGGACTAGCGTATCATATTTGTTTTAGCCCTTCTTGTTATACAAGAGTTTGTGATATAGCCATTCTTGTTCTACAAGAGGCTGCGTCTATTCGAGAGAGAAAGTTCAAGTGCGATCAAGATTCTTAGAGAAAAAGCACCACTTGGCCTGTCCGGGAAGTGACAACAAGCCTTGTGTGATTTCCTGACTGTTTGATTAAATTTTACCACATTTTTCTCTAGCTAAATGTTCTTCTGGATATCTTGGACTTCAAACCTTCCAACGCATCAAACAGCACTGAATACTTCCTCCAGTACCATTTATTATCCACCACATATTTCTTCCCAATTCTCTCAGCAAGTGGCATGCCACTACCCGTTAATTGCATGCTGGCCAGCCCAGCCACCTACAGATTTCACCGCATGAAGAGTAGCCAAAGATTTTCCTTTTACTTAAATTTTAATTATTTCCCTAAAAATCCCCAAAAATACTAAAAATCTGAATAAATTATTAAACTCATAAAAAAATATTGATTTCATTTATTTACAATATTGTTGACTAGTTTTCCTTCATTTTAGTTATTTTTTTTTATATAAAATAGTTAAAATCCTGAAAAATATAAAATCACCTTAAAAATATTCTTAAATATATTTCAATTGCAATTTAGTCTCTCACTACCTGTTTCTTGTGGATTAGACCCTTGCATACTCTCCACTAAGGAAAATTTTATAAAAAACTTTCTCAAGAATCAAAGCCTTAAAACAACTTATTTATCCTCAATTATGGTTTATCAACAACCTAATGCCTCATCCCCTTTATCTTATCATAGTCTTTGAAAGGTTACTATTTTTTAATATATGTTTTTTTCTATTACCACATAAAGTGCCTTAAGTAACAAGCAAATGATGAAGCTACTTGTGAAAGAGCTAAGGATCGTGAATCAGCATTTCACTATGGATCAACATATTCCATGTGGCGAACATTATTATCCAACATGCCTTGAGGTTATTTTCTAGTGTATTGATATTGACTCCCCCGTGGCCTATGGTGGGGTATGTAGTTTGTAATGTAGAGGATTGTGTATACATAGTTGACTTAGTGATTTGGACTCAACAACATCATTAATACATGAACACATAAAAATATGTGCAAGAGAAGAGCAATAGCCAAATCCTTGTACTGCCCAACACAATGTTAAACCACACATCACATGTTAAATGTCACACTAGAGAAACAAGTTTTCACCAATTTAATAGCTTTTCAAATCTTGGCTACAACAGAACAAAATATGAGAGTCTCTTATTGATGGAAATATATGTGGCGGGAAAGCCAATCACACATTCCACATCTCATTCCATGTTCATTAATAGAACATATTCATAATAGTGCACGTGTGATGCTTATAATGAAGTCCATGAATACATGATCGGACTTGGTGAATTATGATGAGATCGTAATACGAAGACCACTAATCTTTAAACATGTGTTCTAAACATTCCTTTTTGAAGGATACGCAAGAAAAACATTGAAGTATCAGGCTAGAATAGCACTATCTAGCCTCACTCATATGATGAGCACGGCCGGTCCCGTAGCCATTAGTGTGGAGACACTAAGGATACATAGTGGGTGCTCTTTAGTGAAAAGAGTTCACTGAATTGATCCGTACGAATCCTTGAATGGTATTATACCGAACTGTGAATCAGGTTGATTCACGTCACGATCGTGTAAGTGGTCCTTAGACTTGAGACACCAAAGATGTATTGTGGACGAACGGTTGTACTTTGACTATGGCCAACGAGTCTCTAATCATGGGATTCTAAACGGTCTTAGTTCGGGTGCATCAAGAAGTACACGAAGATGATTGAGTGGTCAAGATGGGATCGTCCACCCTCCGTATAAGAGGTGACAGCTCAAGGAAGATGTTGTGATGAAGTCTTTGGCCAAGGCAGTGAAATATTAAAGAAGAGTTCTCCGATGATTTCTGAATGCATTAGTATTAACTCGGATGACCAATTAGTGTTTTACAGTTGACCATACCCTAAGTCATCCAAGGAGTATCAAGTGGGTGAGGGATTACATGTACACAGTAACCGATGACGAATAGGTTCCATGAATGAGTCAATACACACTCCTTTGTATCTTCTAGAACACGAGGTGTAGCTTGGCATCCCACGTGTTAGAGACTCGATCTATCGATTGGTTTAAATCGATCCAACATTAATTAATATATATGATGATATAGTTAATTAATTTGGAAGGCCAATAAAGGTTATTGGGCGCACTGGAGTCATTAACTAGACTGATACATGGGCCTAGAGGGTCACACACAAATGGTCTTTTGGACGTCGGAAGATATACTTAAGTTTTGGGGGTTTTATGAAAAATACCCACTTAGTATAAATAGGGGAAGGCCCTAAACAAAATTCACCCAGACAAGAATTGTTCATGGGCCTTCCCCCTTCTTCTCCCTTCTCCCCATAACCCCTCTCCATCCCCGATGTGATTGGGATGACGTAACGACGAGGACGGAGAAAGAACGGGGCTCGTCAACGAGAAGGAGGAGATTCGTCGTGGCAAGGATCACGTGGATACGTCTAGAGGCTGCACACTTGAGCAGCTTAACTCGTCTCACTCCAGGATCCAAGAAATCACGGATCTGATCCGTGCAAAGGTACTTGGTTTTATCGATGCCATTCGATTTCGTTCAAGTCTTCCGCTGCGGAATGTTTTGATTTATTCATCGATGTCAAGGACTCTAGAACCCAACACTTATGAGAAGAGATGTTACCCAATTTTTGTGATATCCTAGGGCACTTTTATGTAAGTATAACCTTTTAGTGGCCCCAAGATAGTGAGGATCATGAAAGTACTCTAACATCCAAAGGCATAGATGATGCATCATCATACCATGCAGCAGTGATGATGCGGAATGATAGGTCGAGATAAACAACCATTCCAGTGTCAATTGGGTGGCTGAAATGTGAATGGATGCCTGATAAGCCTAAAATTGGTTAATCAAACTTGAACAATTATGTCGTTGGAATTAGACTCATGCAATAGAATATATAACTTTTCCCTTTATCAAAATTTGCCAGGAATAGGATGAGAAAGGGGTTGAACCACAGGGAGGCACTTTTCTTAGGAAAATTTTATGTTCTTGCTCAGAATCAAGTTTGAGAAATAAAAAAGTATGTACTTAGTGCTTCCTCCTTAAGACTAATATAGTTGTGTATTTACTAAAATGTATTCATAATCTTTGTATCTGAATTAAATTTTTGATCAAAGAAATTCAGACATGAATTTCCTGCTCTATAGTTTTAGTAAAACCGAACCACACACTGCGGCAACAAGTACTAAATCAAGGATTCTTTTTATTTGTTTAATTGAGAATTAGTAAGCAAAACACTTGAATTTAAAATTAGACTTCAAGATGGATGGATTTCCGAGTGGAACTTTAAGGATAGGTAGAATGGATGCGTAATTGTATTTTTAAACAATCTTTTTCCGATTCTAGAGAGAGAAAAAAGAGGAGATGACCTAGAGAGAGAAATTTGAAGAATTTAGGGGAAACTGAGTTGTATGTTGAATTCAAGGATGAGCTTAAGATCTAATATGTAATATGAGATTAGAAACAGGTTAGGAATGAAGAATTAACCTAAGATCTTGAATCAGAATCAAAATGTAATGTTATTCATCATTCAAATAACTTCCAAGGGCATGTATATCTCGCCTATGCCTTGCGTTTTGAAAACCTTCAAGAAAAAGTTCAAAGGGTGAAGAAGAAACTTACAAATTCAACTCTCGAATAAAGAAATGTCGATGTCAGAAGCAGCTCATGTGTCCTTCCTGACCAAAAAAAGTTTGGAAGAGCTTCCTCGGTGTTTTTCCCCTTTCTCCCGACATCTGACTTATAATCCAACCATCTGGATCATAGAGGGTGAAAAGATAAGCGTACCCTCAAAATTTGGGCACAATCAGATGGTTAGATCTCAAGACATCGCCATTTTAATCTCAATTAATCTCAGTCCTTAGATCAGAATTTATCTCTCCTCCATGCTGGCGCCAGCCAGGTAAAAATGGCGCTTTCTGATTCACTAGACATATTCTTTATTTCCTTCGCCATCGGATCACGTGCCGGCCCTTTTCCTGCGCGCTAAAAACAAAGCAATCAATGCCCATTAAACGAGAGGAAGAATATACCTTTCAAACATGCCATGTCACCCGATATTCGTCAGCACTGCCTTGTATTTAAAAATAAATTTATTTCGCAGTTATTTAATGCACACAGGTAACTCGATTCGCCGCCTGCATTTATTGCACAAAACAGACAAGTATCTCCTCGAGCATGTATGTTCAGCATAGTTGTTTTTTTCATAAAAAATAAAAGCTCATCTCGACTCACGCGCCACGTGCATATGAGAAAGGCGCTGATTAGATAATTATGGCATCCCGAATCACGATGACATACTTATCCTATGGCAAATGATTAGCTGCACCAATCATTGGCCAAACATTTAGCGAGCATGTATCCTATGTGATGGACGTTAAAAATCCCTAAAATGTCAAATAAAATCATGAGATATATTCTATTAACTCTAAAAACTATTTCTTGGCTAAATACTGGTCAGAAAATTATAAAAAATATGGAAAAATCCAAAAAAAAGTAAATGCCTTAAAATTTTCAAGCCAAGTATTTTATGCCCTGCAAAAATTATTTCTTCAATGCACTAAGATCAAGATATCATGTAAAAAATCATGAAACCATATTGCAATCTATTTTAGGTCCGTTTAATTATGATAACATGCAAATATGGGCATTAGAACACATATATTTATGTAATATGCACGAGTTTTCAAAACTAACTTGCAAGTTATCAATGCCAATGTTACTGTGATGTTAAAATCAACGACAACTATAGACTTGCATCAAAAGACACCGGCGACCCTAAATCATGGGAAGAGGGGCTTGGGAATGCCTTTAGGCTCCCTATAACCCAGTCGTCAGCTTGAAGGCCAATAGTGCAAGCACGGCTACTGCCGCTAGTGCGTGCACCCTCGACGAGTCCAACCAGGGATGTATCGATAGAAATCCTCGCCAACAGAGTGATATCCCTATCTATTGCTATCCTAACCCTCAAAGTAGAGATGCGCTCGAGAGGTAGTGATGGAAATAAAAAAACATCCAAAGAGGTAACAGCGAGCGCACCTACGGGGCGCGTAAGCTGGTCAGTCGTGACAGTAGCGATGAGGATTTAGCCGGAGCCTGTCGGTGTTGGCGGCATCGTGGGGCGTGCACGATGGGTGGCACGAGCAGCAACTTCTAACAGTTGTACGCCACTAGGAGACACATAACGCGGTGCCACGAGTAGGAGTGCCCAGCGCAGGTAGGCGTACGATGTGGGAAGGCACATCATGCAGGTAGACGCACGATGCGGGCAGGTGCACGGTGGGTAGGCATGTCGTGTAGTTAGACGCATGGTGGGGGCAGGTGTGCGGCGCGAGTAGGCGCACTACCCGGTAGGCGTGTGGCGCCGGTAGGCAAGCTGCGCAGATAGAAACGGGGCAGATCCACTCCGAGGGGCACGACTAATGGCCAATGAGAAAAAGCACGGTGCTGAATCTTCAGAAAGAGGGAGGGTAGGGACTAGAGGCGGTGACGTGCCTCTGTTTGGTGGTGGCAGTTGTGGCGGCGGCGTGGCAACACAACAAAAGTGACAGGGATAATGACGGCACTACGGTAACGGTTACTACGACGCGATCGGCATCCGATGGCAACAGGCGCTTGGCGATCTGGGGTCGAGGCGGCAGACCCAGCCGGTAGGCGAGTGGTGAGCACGAGGTGACGCGCAGATTGGCAGCAGCACTGGGCTGGCCCAGCGGCAGCAGCGGCGAGAGGGTGTGGCGACGGTGGCTAGGTCGATGGGAGGCGTCCCTTAGCCATAGTTTGGTGCCACTGCACGGGCATCCTCGTGACGAAGTGGCAGCGATAGAGACGACGGCGGGGGCATCCTTGGGGTGGAGCGGTGGCGATGGCCATCGCAACAACGTCCTCTTGTTGCACGCCATGGAGGCGAGCGTGCAATGGTGGGCTTCCCTCCGGTGATGCGACATCACCGTGGCAGACAGCGACGACGTGAAGGCCACAAGCGCACAGCGGTGGCGATTGACTGGCGGGGGAATGCCGGCGCAAAGGACGTGCGGCCTTCACCGATGGCGAGGCGATCTGGACAGCTGGATCTCTGGCGATGGCAGTGGCAGCCGGGCAGCACGGGCCAAGCAGGCAACACAACGGCAGGGGGGGCGTGTACGGTGGTGTTAGTAGCAGCAGTAGCGGCGGCAGCAGACTGTGGCGATGGCGGCGATGCTCCGGTAGGGCTTCACAAGGGGTTGCCAATTCATGATGGCAAAATTGTGGATACTGATTAAAAATAAAAATAGCAATAAAAATAAAAGAAAACAGATTTTATTGCCTTTTCTTCTCTAACAAGTGAGGGGATACCCCCCCCCCCTTACATAGAGGTACTAACGGGCCTCTAGAAGGCCCACACTTGGGGTCCACTTACTCAAGTTCAGATGCAAAGACATAGGCCCGAACATGTAGGCCCACAAAATGAGAAGACATGCCAAAAAAATATGAATGAGGATAACGTCAACCTCCTGGGCCCGTTGACTAGGCCGAATAATTGAAGGCTGGGTCTTTCACCTGCGCCTTGGCTCTTTGAGCTGGTTGAGATCGGGTCTTCGGTGCTAGATGGTCTCCATGAAGTGGTTTTCTGCAACCACTATCTTCATATCATGTAGAAAGATGACCCCTATAAGAACCACATCAATCCAATAGGCTAGAGAACTATGGGAGGATGATATCCAAGAACCTTGTGACCATCAAAGCAGCCATTGTTGACCTTTTTCAACCAGGGGACATCCCTACATCCTAGTGTCAACAGCTACTCAGCATTTGTGCGGTGACTATTACCCCTTAATTGGGAGTTATATGTAGGCACAAGTGAACCTAAAGAAGGATATTGTCACACCAAACTCAACAAGCCATAGTTGCGCAATATTTTCATCTTGTGTGGAGTTAGACCGCAAGCCAAGTGCTTAATCATTTATTACTCTATTCTACTTAAAACTACTGATAAGTGTGTATCATATAAAGTGACAAAAGCATAATTATTTAAACAAATGTAATTTAATTTAAGGATAGCTATATTTATTATTTATGCAATTGAATGTAAATTATAATATACTCAACATCATTGTGAAAACATCAAAATAAGACATGTTCTATCATCGCAGGAAAGGAAAAAGTTTTGATTATTTCAGGACATTGTCTATTCAATGCATGCCAAAGGAAGAAGTTTATTTATGAGATTAAATGATTATAAAGTCATGGGAAAATCTGTAACTGAAAGGATCAATTTCAATGTTGAACATAAGTTAAAGGGTGTCTTCAACATTGTAGGATCAATTGCAATGTTCTGTTTGATATCCTGTAAAGAGCTATCTTGTAAAATGGGAAAGTTTTTAAGACATTTATTTCATGAATTTATACATTGATAATTATTTTTGTATTAGAAACCCTTAAAATATGTTGAGGGGAATGTCTCTAAATAAAATGATTATTAATGAAGTCATGATGATTATGGTAGAATGACAAGATGCTTTGGTTGAATATTATCTTAGATTAGATGATTTTTTCTAGAAAAAGAAAACTCAAAATCATGTATAACTCACAATGATTCGCCTCTCACTCTGATAATCCCGGGTAAGTTAGGAAGAAATCTACATCACTGCAAACACTCGTTTCCTTGCATCCACAAGTTGGAAAAGGCAATTTTATGGAAATCATTTCACATTACTTTGAAGAGTACAAAGCTTAGGCCTCGAAATGTTGCCTCATCCCAAACCTTCTAGACTATGCTGGATTACTAAATAAGTTGATATCAGTCTACATTAATCAGACTCCTCTTGTGGATCATCTACTAGGAAATTGTGAGTGGATCAAAGGTGTTCTCCTAGATTGATTTGAAGATCAGATATCATCGTATTTGATTTCATCTAGTGACAAGTGAAAGAGGTTTGCTGATTTATATAAATGGCTGATAATTCTTTTAGAATGTTTATAACTTTTAGCACATACTGGCTACTTGATGCAATAAAAAGCTAAATGGGCTGAGGCCCATATAATTCACTCACAGAAGCATAGAATATCTTTCCTTTGGGAAGTGAAAAAAAGAAATAAAAATAGAATTAATCTCAAATTCTGAATGAAAAAAGAGTATTATTTGCAAAAAAAATCTCTGTCACATGGAAAGAGAAAAATGGTAGAACAATATTGCATTCCCATGAATTTAAAAACAAAAGGCTCACTTTTGGATATTAGGGTCTGTCTCAGCGTCCCTCTTGGAACTCTCTCTGAGCTCTTTCAGCCTCAAGAGATCGGACTGCTGCAAATTCAAAAATGGGAAATAAGCTGCCAAGACGAGAGACCAAGAAAAATTAAACTTACAGATTAATATGTGACCTAGATAACTCATACAAAATCTTTGTTGTACTAATAATACACCCCACAAATGAGATTCCGATAAAACCAATACATGTTACAGGAAAAACAGGCCATCCAAATGTATTGCACGTTTTTTTCTGGTACAGAAACTAATAGAGAAACTAGTCTGTAATTCAAATGTATAGAACCAAATGAGTAAGAAATTAAATCAAGAGAGATGAAAATGAAAAGTTATAGACACAAATACTTCATACAATATAAAATAAGTAACCCAGATTAGCAAGAAAAGATGTTTGACTGGAGGACGTCACAGTTCTATTTTGAAGAAAAACTCACAAGTTGAGCGCTTTCACAAGTCAGAAGGCTTTCAGTGTGCACGAAGAGCGCCCTCCAAAGCTGCTCGAGGTCTGAATCCAATCTCTGATGTTTTTCATTCCTCACACCCTCTTTGCGCTCAATATCAAGGGACTGACTACTGCCCATATAAACTTTGGCTCCTTTCTTGGTCTTGTTTACTTCTACAAGGATGATAATAGAAGGCCGTGAGAATATACCAAGTAGGATTCAGCATCTCGGATAATGATGACAAGTGGACGATGATGACGATGACAATGATCAATCATCAAATCGGCATGTGCATATCATGGTGATCTTCCTATATCGAAATCATCAAAGGACAAAGTCATCATTAGTCATAATCTCATCATCGCCTTTGCATTCTCTCATCATCCAACCATCATTCGTCTCATAAAAATTACACCATACATCCAAATCATCCAATGACTAATCTGACATCTTTCCAGCAGCATCTCGTCATCACCTCATCATTGTCTCATCAACTCATAATTTGTCTTGAACCAAAAACGGATGACAATAATGAGTGGAAAATGACTAACCGTCAGTTTCCTCTTCAAATATGCGGATAATCTAATGATGAGTTAGCTATCACGTCGTCATCATCTCATCATTCCTCTCATACGAAAGATGACAATAACGAGTGGACAGTGACGATTATGAAGCCTAACCGTCATTATCCGATGTCTGAAACTTCCAATGACAAGTTCATCAATATCTCACCACCACCTTATCATTCCTCTCGTTCAAGAAATGGATGTCGATGACAAGCAGACAATGGTGATGATGAATCATCTTTGTATCTGAAACGCCTTATCACAAATTCAATAACACCTCTGAAACATCTTATTATGAATTCATCGTCATATTCCCATCGCCGCATAATACCTCCCGTACCAAAAATGGATGACATTGGACGGTAAACTACGACGATGATGAATCGTGATGTATGAAACATTCCATTACCCTTTCATCTCATCAGCATCTCATCGTTGGTATTGTACCAACAAAGAAGACAAAGATGAAGACGAATTCGCCATCATCCACCAACCCAAATACCAAGAAGAACTAGAGAGAAGACCACTCACCAAACAGCCGTCCTTTGCAGTCCTGATAGAGAAGATCGGCCCAAATATGTCGAGCTGCAAAGAAAGATTAACAAAAGTTTAAAAAATGTTCTTGGCAAGCTGCGATGTTTAAATGCAGACCATGGAAATTCCAACAACCTTTCAAGCAGAACGAACAGGAGCAGTTTTCACTAACATATGCCTCCTTATTCAAATCCCTCAAAGAATTTCTACTCTCCTTCCCAGAGCATTGGGATGATTTCTCAGCCAGATTAACAAACTCTACATCTGTCTGTTCCTTTCTGTCAGAAATTATCTCAGGGTTGCTGGAAGAATCACCTTTGGAAGGAAAAAGATCAAGAGGAAAAGGATCACACGCCATGGAGCTCCTTCTGAGCCCATCTTCATCCTCGATGACAGCCGAATTCCCTAAGTCATCTTCAAGAACTGCAGCAGACGAAGGAGAACTACTTCCATTGCTAGGACCTTGTTTCAAATGGCCTCCTTGATCTTCAATTTCTGTGTTTGTTGCAAAGGATGAAAGCTTCATACCTTCCATCGTCCAATGAAGTCTTTGCTTACCCTTGTTGACATTCACCAGCTCTCCAATGACTCTCTTCTTCGAGGCAGGATCTTCGAGGGAGACACCTGCTACGTCTTGTTTTCTGATTTTATCATTTCCGATTAAGAATTTTCCAGGGACTAGAGGTTGCCTTCCTCTCTTACATGTGTTTGTCACATCGCAGAGTACTCGTGTTCTCTTGTCCGGTTCCTGTGAATCAACTTTCATTTTTCTCCACAAGAATATGCTCAACAACGCAGACTTAATTCCACAGATCACCGTCTAATTCCATGACCAGATACATGCGGATTATCTTCATTTGGAAAACCTAAAATTAATAAAAAAAACAAGGAAAAGATGTCTGTTAACGTACAATTGACACCATAATCTTCTTGAAATTCCGCAGCAAAAATGAACAAAGAAAACCCAGGAGCGTTCGATTCAAACTGAAACTAAATGACAAAAGGAACTCAGAAATCAGTCTCATGAATAAAGAGCTTATCAACAGAACGAATAAACGTCATATTCTTCCCCAGGAAAGAAGCGACAGAAATTGAGCAATCCAGACCTCAATTCCACAGATCACCATCGAAGTTCGTGGCAAGGAATCAACGTATCATTTTCATCTCAAAAAACCTAATTTTTTTTCAAAAATAGAACAAGAAAAAGAAAGTTTGTTAACAAAGAACAGATAAAACAACCCACTTCGAATTTAAAAGTAAACACGAACAAGGAAAATCCAGACGCAGTCGATTCAAAATAAAAACCCTGGGATGAAGAAAACAACGCGGAAATGAAATCTATCTCACGGCCAAAGAATCAATCAACATAAGAAAGATAAAAAGAACAGCTCTTTACCCAACGGATGAATGGCGAGCTTCGATCAATGGCCATACAATAACAAGATAAATAAATGCTAGAAATGCACAGAACGGATCATCAGAAACAACGGCAAGAACAAACGAGGAAGAGATGACAACACTGCCGCCCGCTCAAAGATGAAGAATTCAAATGAGCGGGGAATTTCTTTTGTTAATTTATAATTCACTGGCGCGCGTTTTTTGGGAGATGATCTTCTCTGAACCGTCCGATCTGTGGACCCTCACCAAGGGATCATTGTTATTATTCTAATCAAGTATATAACTAGTAGCCCAATTTAAACCAAATCCTAATACAGCCAAATCAATGCCTAGTATGATATCAAAATCAGATTTCAGAACTGTATTGTATCTGACATCAACATTTGAACTGACCATCTGATAAGTCTCATTCGTTGGATGCTGATATCAAGTATTATTGGCAGATATAAAATATTGGATTCTGATATCATAATGGGTAAGAATATTTTTTTAAACTGAAAGAATGATATAAAGTATAAAACTATGGAAATATAAATTAGAATATTTTCCTTGATTCCCCTAACTTGCTTTTGCGCCCAATTATTCGATATATGCATTTCAACAAGATGTAGCATGGGGTGAGGGAATGATGGCATTGTGGTGGCCATGATAACGGCGACAGGATGGACTCGACATTGGGTATTGTTGGGCTGCATTGGTGTGCATTTGAGCAGCATTTGATGACAAAGGAAAAAGGAGGCCAAAAAGGTGCGGGGTTTTTGGCAAGGGCATGGACCAATACTCCCTAGACGAGTGGTAGTGAGAGCAAGGTCCGAATTAATTTTAGTTTTTTGTAAATTTTAAAAACTTTCCATATTCTTTAGTGGATTTGTACATTTTATTTTCCATCTTCCTCTAATTATTTACTAATGATTTTACTGTTCACATTTTTCATTTTTTCACAGGTATTTTGTACTTGAGTATTACAAATGCATAACTTTCACAAAGGTATTTTTTATTGGGACTTATAACAAGTGAAAATTCGTTTACTACGCATTCAATAATTTTAAATACATTCAAATTTATCCATTAGCCATGTCAATGACAAAAGGTGTTGGGTTCAGCAATGATTAATAATCTGAGATGAGATTAACATCATCTTCTTGAAAAATATTAAAACCTTTTAATGAGTCCATATTGTGCGGCATCGAATACACAACCATGTGGTTTCTTAAACAAGTTATCTCAAGCTGCATGTCTCAAGCTTCTAAATCTAACCACACAGTAGTTCACGCGTCGTGTCTCTTAATCTTCTTGTTAATCAATATTACTAAATAGTCAGGAGGATATTCTCATCACGCCATGATACGCATAGAGAGGGGGAAGGAGGGGCACCGAAGGATACGCATGCAAGGGTATTTTTCAGTTGGAACATTTGGACCTCTTGTACTTAATTGAGTTTCTTGTAAATCTCCTTATATATTAAGTATATCTTGTAATGTACAAAAAAATCTTATGTGTGTGCCCTGCTAGGCCTTCTTGCGAGACCAGTAAAAGACTTTATAATCACAATAACTCTTTATTTCCTAATTTAAGTAATTAATTATATCCAAGTTTTTTTAACCTAATGGATAGATCAAATTGCCAACACGTGAGGTGTCAAGCTACGACATATGTTTTTTAAAATTTACAAAGGAGATCAATGACTCTTACATGGAATACATCTATTATTACTTAGAGTAAAAGTATGATTCATTATCTTTGCAAGAATCTTTGAGTGGCATAAAGTGTAGTCAATTTTCAAACCTTAATGAGTTATTTTAGGTATTGCTGATGTATTTGGGAAAGCAGAAGAAAACTCATTTTCTAATATTTCCACTACCTTTCTCAAAGACTTAGTTACATTGAATTCCTTGAGTTTTATCCTCCTATAATGAGCTCAAATGATCACATATTCCCCACACAATCCCCTTTGTGAATTGTTTTCCCCTCCAACATAAGACTGATGTGAATCATGTGATTATGAACACATTGGTCATAGTCAAAGCAAAATCATCCATCCACAATATGTCTTTGGTATCTCAAGTATATGGATTAAATAAACAGTCGTAACATGAACTTATTTTACAATTGCATATAGACCCATCTGATAAATGATTCACATTCATATAGTGAACACTTCTAAAGAACACCCATCACATATCCTTATTTTATGAACACGATTGGTTATGAGATCAATCACAATCATCACATGGGCAGGAGTAGATCATAATATTAGCTAGACACTTGAACATACCTCATGAGTATACTATTAGTAAAAGGAATGTTTAGGATGTTTGTTTAAATTTAAGCAAGCATCATATTTTGATATCATCATAATTCAGTTATCAGTATGCATATGTGTAGTTTTTGTTACGAGCATTTCACATGCAGAATACTGAATATGATGTGTATTAATGAATGTTAAATGCTACATGGATTGTGTGATTAGCTGAAATCATATGATAACATAATAGAGCACTATCATACCCAGCAAACAATTGGAATGGAGTTTCCAACTCAGGGGCCCATTAAAAATAGCACAATTGTGGGCCAAGATGTCACATAATATTTCATCATCCAGTATTTTGTACCAATGGATAATGTATATTAATAATGTGTGGTCTGCAACACGAAACACCCATAAAACTTCTAAAGCACAATAAAATATAAGCAAGCACATGGAGAACAAATATCTTTGGATACATTTAAGTGTATCCATTGCATGAGATCCAATGATCCTAAGAGTAGTGATGTGGCGTAGCCTCATTGGTAGCATCTCACTGATAATGGTGATTAATCATCATGCAATGAAGGTTCATTTCCGGGGAAAAAGGACATCATTGCACAATTATTATTTTTGATGGCCTCCCCATGGAGTATCATTAATATAAAATCATTGAAGGGAATATGGAAATGCATCAAACATATTGTGAAGGTCATATATAAACCAGAAATCAAGGTTAACATAGCATTTAACGTCTCTTATGTATGCATAATTTTCAATAATTTCTCACGAATGATAAAGGTCAGATCTATGAGGAGCATAAAATAAGGTTGCTAAGGTTCAATTAAAAATTTTCACTCAATTTTTTTAGATGCTTATAGGAATTAAATATATTTAAAATTAATATGACTAGATAAAAATAATTCAAAACTGATGAAAATTATTCATTTTAGTTCCAAAAAATCTGATTTTAAGGTATTTTTAATGGAATAAAATGAAATTAAATTAATTGCAATAACCTTCACCAAGCGTTGGTGTTTGTCAACGGCAAATTGCAAGAATAGGCCAGTGGGTATGCCACATTCGTAACCTAATTGGAAGCAATAGAGAAAATTATCTATGACCAGATGGCCTGGTCTAAGGGCTATGAAGTCTACCCAAAATCAGGCCAAGCAAACCCTAGAATCCTTCACGTTCTCCTGGTCAAAATGGTTTTTACTTGGCGTGGAGTTGTGGAGTTTTTGGGAGTACACGAATGCGAACAGTGAACATCCATGCATATGATGGAATTTTTGGGTGTAAACCTTACTGAGAGTGGAATATTTTGAGACAACTGGTGTTGTCATAAATCTGAGAACATATGTCATCCAATTGAATGAAAAAAATGCTAAAATAAACATGAAATAGGTCATATCACGCTAACCTTTCTATCACATGGGCAAATGACCAAGTGATGTTTTTTCTTTAGATCTCTTGTTAATCTTCACTTATGTTAGACAAGAATGGATGCAATAAAATTGATGAATTTATGAGCAAAATTCAAAGATGGGGTATTATATAAGCGTGGGGCTCTATATCTAAATCTTAAGATATGACTGTAAAGCAGAGAGAAATGGAGTTAGCATAAAAACTTCAGTCCCAAGTTCCATCTTTATTTTCACATCTCAGGTTCCATAGTTCCTGAATTTTGTGATGATGATTCACTTCTCTTTCTTCCCGCGATCCATGTCATCAGTTTCTAGAATATTAGTGCCACACTTATTTCTCATATTCATTTAAAATTATGCACTCAAATTTCTGCATTCTGAGACAGATTTGATACCAAGTACTTAAAACATGTGACGTGTCCTGCACATAATTTCATTTTAATTTTCCATATAAATGTTTTTTTCCAAGTGTCCTATGTGTCTGATCACATTTATAAATATACAAAAGACATATAACAAGTAACTTCACGATTAAGGCAGTATGTTGTTGCATATCTTGTTACCAAAATTGCACCTTTTCATAGTGATTGACATAACCAATAATTAGTGGGAACCAATGATTTTCCATAATCCAAATGAATTGAATTCAAGACACAACGTAGATAGAGATAAAATCTGATACTTTTTTATAAATTTATTAAAAATATGTTCTGATTTCAAAACTAATATCTTCAGATGGTTGATGTCAAAAATTTCTGTAAAAATACCAAACAATTAGGAAAAGATAGTGTATCATTAAACATACTGTTTATTATTTGAATCTCTATAAACTGCATATGTAATAATATTAATTCTAAGAAACATGGAATAATGTGTAATATATTATATAAGTTAGGGAGCCATTATGAGTACAAGTCAAAAGACAGAGATAATTAGGATACACTTCCATTGGAGGAGAGGATGTGGGTATTGATTGACATCTATTAAGTGTTGCATTGAGTACAGAGAATGATATTAGGCTTTTGGGTGAGATCATTTTATTGGATGAAAAAAATTGGGACTTTTGCGACCAAGTTTTCACATTTTGGGAGCTTTTTGGCAAGCATGGCAATGTTCATATGGTGGTGATTGTACTCCGAATCCTGGAAGAGCTAAGTGATGGAGCGCACCCAAACAATGCTGATGAAACATCATCTGAGTGATCATCGTCCTCATCGACATCACCGCCGGTCCGTGTCCAGCCCGTCCGGCACCCCAAAGCATCCGTGAAGAAGCTCGGGTTTAAATACCCCGGGTAGAGCACGTCCGCGCACACGTTTGTGTTTTAATTATCTGTTTTCATTCATTTAATTTATGTTTTGTGTTCTTCACGACGAGTGCACCCTTGTCATCATGACACGTCCGTATCGTTATGTTTTTTCGTGTTTGTATCGCGGTATCCGTCCGTATCATTTATTTTTGCATCATTTTGATTTATCTAGTTTTTATCTATGTTGTAAGTGGGGGTCATTTAATGGGCCTCCCTAATGGACTATTTGTAAGGGGCCCATCATGGCCCTATATAAATCCATGATGATGGAGGACCATCCAGTCAATCGCGCCCCGACCCGTCGTCAGCCACGTTGTGGTGCCCGAGCCAACGTGAAGAATCTTTAATTTCACTATCAGGTTTGAGAAATGACGACGTCGTCTCGATTCGTGTCAAGTGTCTTCATGTAAATTTTCTGTTTTTCATCGTTGTTGGATTGTGGGGAGGCCCCTTCCGCGTGAGTACCGGCCTCCTGCATGTGTTTTCTTTTTTTTAATTGTGCTTAATTGTCTAATAGGCTTCTTCTTCTTCCCCTAAAGAGCCATTTTAAGGGGAAGCCCAATAATAGGCTTTCCCTTAAAAGGGGGCCCAATAGGGCCACCCACAACTACCACTTTCCCTCTATAAGAGGGAAGGAGTGGATGTGGGATAATGTATACTTGTTTTGGTGAAAGAATCAAATCTGAGTTCTAGATTGGCAGTTATTTTTTTGAGTCATGTTTTTCTGTGTTCTTGTTTCATCGTCCATGATCGGATTTGGGCATTGTCACACTCCCACAACAGTATCTGTTCTTCCATGGTTAAGTTTACATACTACCCCAGTCCATTCTATCCTCTACTAGGATCTACATCGTTGAGGCTATTTATCTTACTCTTGCCTGGCGCAATATTCCTCATTGACGAGGAATCGACAATATAGCATGGTCCTAAACAGCCATCAGCCATTCAGGACTCGACAGGAAGCCCCAATTCTCACGTTGACTATGGTTTTGCCCTTCTTGGTGATAGCCTAGTTCTACCTGGTGATTGCCCATGTTCCTTCTCATCTCGCTTCAGGCCAGCCCTGAACGTTGAAACTGATTTGATCCTTACGCCACCGATACGAACATCATCGCCTCATTAACACCTGAACTACCATTCCTCCATCAGTTGGATCATTGGATTCTGGTGGGCAATGGTGCTAGGCGGAAGTCTCTTCTGCGACCTCTAACAGAGTCCGCCGGCTCTTCGCCGGTCCAACATTGCTGTGAGTCTAGCCGGATCCCCGCCATCACTAGGCTAGTCTGTTTGATTGATGCCATCAGGATGACAACTGGGCATCTTCTACTTCTCAACAAACTCGGAATCCGAGGCTCCTTTGCTGTATCTATCCTCTAGAGTTTTCGGTCTACCCTTGGGCGTGGGCATCAAAGTGCTTATACTACTTAATCCAACTGGCCTATTGCTCTCACGATCCTGTTTCCATGGTATCCCTCAATTTGGTCAATTACTTTGATCAGTGATGACCCCTACATCGAGAGTGAATTGAGTTCAGTCAACGACCACGTTCTATTCCCAAGTTACATTGACGCTGCATTCTTCTCTTCTGTCATCATTCTGATTGTGGATTCTGCCATTTGCTTGATTACCGATTAGGAGATCGATATTCGTGATGGGATCGCTCTTCCTGACGGGTCCTACTTCCTCTAAGTTGCTAATGTTCATGTGAACATCTCTTCCTTTGTCCAAGCCAACAGGTTACATTCTACCAATCTCCGACTTACAGTGTTGATTATTTCTTTCAGTACTGGTCTCTAAATTGCTCATCGCCTTCGAGTAAATGTAAACGTGAATTTTTAGGATTAGCCACCATATTTGAGTTAGGGACTTACTTACGATGTCGGATTTGATCGACTACGTTGTTGATGCGGACGCTCTTGGATGAGATCGTTCCCCACTCATTGTTTTTGATCTGCCCACACGAGTCATTGGGAGTTTGCTCGTGACGAAACCCGTCACGTGTAGTCCAATTGAGCTGCATCTTGCGTCATCTGATGACTGACGTACTTCTCGTTAAATTCTCTTAAATCTAAGCATCACTACCTTGCATTTTGATGTTTTTTGCTGCACAATATTCTGAGAAAGAACACAAACCGGTCGAACGCGGTCCTCGTTTTACATCACATGATGGGCACCACGTTCATGCTCATATTTGGAATTGTTTTTTTTTTGCGGCAGTTACTTTCCCGTCTCAGATCTCAACCCAAGAAGAAGGAAAAAGGAGGAGGAGAAGAAGAAGAAGAGGAGGAAGTGGGGGAAGAAAGAAAGGAGGGAGAAGAGGCATTGGGGTAAACGGAAAGGGCGTTCCCCTTTGCCTCGCCCAGATGACCTTTCCCCTGGTTCTGATCGTGTTCAAGCTATTGTTTCCAAGACTCTACCTGCACGGTTCCTTGGACCAGATGTCGCACAGGCACAAGATCGTAACCTTCGGTCAGATTTCTGTGCGACCCCTCCATCGGTCAAAGAGGCCTTCCACCCACCAACTTGTGTGTTGAGCATTGCATTGCGAGTGTTCTCTGATACGGTCAACGGGATCAACGTACGCACACTTCGCGTAAGTCGAATCAAAGGTGCTAATCAGTTTCGCATGGTGCTGCATTGATAGAAATGGAGACGACCTTCCTGGAGTATCTCAGTCTCCCGCTGATCTGCTGAATCGTTGGATGAACACCGATTGCATTATAGATCACTGGTCTCAGGCGAGAGCATGTGGACGCCCTCCAGTTGGACAGACGTGTTGTGTGCCTCTCTCATTGTCATGAGATTCCCCGCCTACTTGTCAGGGTCGAACGATGGGTTGCACCGTAGGACTACAGTCGTTTGTCATTCGCTATCCATTGGCTCGATCACGCTCGGCAATTACGGCATTTTCACTCTCACTTGTGATGCACAAGCTCTGTTCCGTTGTTCCGTTGCCATTTGAGACGCCTAGGTACTGTGCTGTCCAAGCACCCTGAGCAGATTGATTCCATCAGGTGCGTCACTATCATAGAATCTGCAACGCTTTGCTGCTGGGTTCAACGTGGCTTGCACAACGTCATTCCGCTCGAACTGCTCGTGTTATTCCTGGGATTTCTCCTCTATGTCTTCACGTCTGCTTTGACTGCCGCCCCTGTGCCACATCGTCATTGCCAATCGAGCCTCACCATGACCCTTCTCCAACCGCTCACTTCCACCTACCTGCCCACACCGGTCAGTGCACCAACAAATTTTCCGCGAACTAACGCTGCAACTAACGAGGTATGCCGTCCCTTCTTCGTCCGTTATATTACTTCTTTCAGTATATTTTTGACTGCACTCCACCGCGCTAGTGAGAAAACTACGAGTTGCGCATCTTCCTAGATACGGGCCGAGCTCATCTATTACATGTGAGCCCCTACGGAATTTTTCCGTTCGTCGCCGTCGTCGCTCTAACGAGGGTCAGAAGGTCAACGTCCTCGTCATTGAAGCTCGGAACTCAGCAAATCCCCACTCGTTGGACCTACACGTACACTCCACCTAGGTCATTTGAATTCACATAGTTACATTCACTGTGTGAATTACCCATTGGACAACACCATCGATGACGTCTGACATCACTAAGCCTGCACTCACAATTCAATGGTGTGACAAGCCAGTATCTTTTTTCATCCAGAATGTTTTATGAAATTTTTTTTCTTGTTTATGCCATGATGATTACTTTTTATAAAAAATGGTCTTTATTATCATTTCAAAGAAACTATATGGTGTTCATTTTAGCACCAAGAGTCAAGTGACTTGTGTCACTAATCCCTTGAACAGTGCCATCCATAGGGTTTATTGTTCAATTATCCATAGGATCTGAACCTAAACCTTACCTAAGGATTGGTCTCGTCTGGTTCCAGTCTGGTCTCGGTCGAATCATGTTGACTCATCAAAGTCGAAGAACAAAAAATCAATATAAATAATGGTATGTACTTCTCATCAAAGGAAAAAGTTGTTGCTTACTTATAAAGCACATCTAGACAAGTGAAAAGAAGAATAAAATAAAAAGAGAGAAAGAAAAGAATGTTGAAAGAAGAACAAATGAACAATAAAAGAACTAAAGAAGAAGAAGAAAGGAAGATGAAAATGAAGAAGGTAAAGAAACATAATGAGAAATAAGAAAATCGGGAGAAAGAGGGAGAAGGAAAATAGTAGGAAAAAGGTAACAAAAAAGCAAAAAAAGAAGAAAATAAAAAGAAAAAAATACATAGCTTGACAGAGCCGAGCGTAGAGTGGAGAAACATAACATAGCTTGAAATACAATGAACCAAACTTCACACAGTCGGAGGAGAGAAAGAATCAAGGATAAATTTAACATTCTCAAGATTAAGAGCAAGAAAGAGGGACTCAAAGAGTGGGACAGAGATAGAACGCGAGAAGGCGAGCGGGCATGCGCGCGAGAAGGCGAGCGGGCATGCGCGCGAGAGAGAATGGGGGAGAGAGAATAAAGCGTGCGAGAGAGAAAGAATGGGATGGAGAGAAAGAGAGCATGTGAGAGAGAGAGAGAATCGAAGAGAGAGAGTGTGCGAGAGAGAAAGAATGGGATAGAGAGAAAGAGAGCATGCGCAAGAGAGAGTATGCGAGAGAGAGAGAGAGAGAACGGGAGAGAGAGTGAGAGCGTGAGAGAGAGAGAGAGAGAATGGGGGAGAGAGAGCGTGCGAGAGGGAAAGAATGGGATAGAGAGAGAGCGAATGTGAAAGAGAGAGAACGGGAGAGCAAGAGCAAGAGAGAGAGAGAACGAGAGAGCGAGAGCGTGAGAGAGAGTGAGAGAACGGGAGAGCGAGAGCGCGAGAGAGAGAATGGAAGAGCGATGTTAGAAGAGGCAGAATCGTGAGGAAGCTCAAGAGACGAAGTAGAGGATATGGGAACAGGGGAAGAAAGTGTTGAAGCTTGTTGAAAGCACAAATGCAAGCAATCTTGTGAGAGTTCTTGATACGGAAGTGTTGCTTGAAGGAGAAGAAAATAGATTCAAAATGAGAAGAAGAAGAAGAATGATTTTTACTTCCATGTTCAATGAGATTTACACTACGCTATTTATAACGGTGTATGTATAACAGTTTATACATTGGAATAAAGGGATTCAAATGAAGTCCGCCGTTTGTGAAGGGACGTTGGTTATCATGGCGGGAGATGGCAGTGGTGGTGCTTGGCGGCAGATAATGATGCCACCTGTACAGGCTGATGCGCGTGCGTAAGTGACGAGCTGGTGACGCTTTTTGAAGCAGGGTGTCGTGAGGACTAATGTCCTCAACACTCCCCCGCAAGCTCAAGCTGGAGTAAAGCTTGAGCTTGTTCCTAAGAAGTAAAAAATGTTTCTTTGCGAGGGGTTTGGTTAGGAGGTCAGCCAGTTGATCTTGTGTGGACAAGAATGAAACTTGCATTAAGCCTTGTGAGACATAATCACGAACAAAGTGGAAATCGATTTCGATGTATTTAGTACGAGCATGAAAGACCGTATTTTTACTGAGATATGCGGCCCCAATATTGTCACACTAGAGTACAGGACATGGCTGAGTTAGAATGTGAAGTTCTTGAAGAACGGATCTTACCTAGATGAGTTTGGCAGTGGCATTGGCGACGTCTTTGCACTCTACTTCAGTGCTGGAGCGAGTAATAGTAGTATGTTTATTTGACCCCCAGATGATGAGATTGCGTCGTAAGTAAATTAAAAAACCACTGGTGGACTTGCGATCTGTATGATCGTCTACCCAATCTACATCACTGAAAACGTGCAGTGTTTGAGGCATTTTAGCGTAAAATCGAAGTGAGAAATCATATGTAACTTTAAGGTATCTTAGAGGATGTTTGAGAAAGACCCAGTTACCAGAGTTAGGGTTATGCATGGATTGACATGCTTTGTTAACGCAAATGCAATGTCTGGGCGCGTAAGAGTTAAGAATTGAAGGCTGCCCACTATTTTCCGGTATAATATATCATCTTCTTTGAGATGTGATGATCCACCTGTTTTTAGAGGATCAGTGGTGGAACATGGAGTGCTGATTGGTTTACAGTCAGCCATTTTTGCCAATTGTAAAATTTTTATGGCATATTGTTCTTGAGAAAGGGACAGACCTGTGCGATCTCGACTCAAGTGGATCCCGAAAAAACTTTGAGCTGGTCCGAGGTCGCGAACTGGAAATTGCGTGCTGAGGTTGTGAATGGTTTGAAAGATGAGTTGGTGATCTGGACTAAGGAGTAACATAGCATCTACATAAACGAGTATGTATAAGGGAGTTCGATTAGAAAATTTGAAAAATAAAGAGGGATCAGTACGAGAACCAGTAAATTGTTGGTTTATGGAAAAAGAACTTAGCTTTGCTAACCAGGCTCATGGAGCTTGTTTGAGGCCGTAGAGGGACTTGCATAATCGGCGGACGCGGTCGGGAAGCTTTGAAGATGTGAATCCGAGTGGTTGTCGCATGTAGATGGTCTCGGCCAAATCACCATGAAGAAAAGCGTTATAGATATCTAGTTGATGAATGTGCCACTAGAGATAGAAGAATTCTTAAGGATGTCATTTTGAGAACTGGACTATACATATCGTGATAGTCCACTCATGAACCCTTGGGCGACTAATCGGGCTTTACACCGATCAAGTGACCCATCCGAGTGGAGTTTAGTGCAGAAAATCCACTTGCACCCCACATCTTTTGGTTTGGAGGCGGGGGAACAAGGTCTCACATAGAGTTGTTTAAGAGAGCTGCATACTCTTCTAACATGGTTCTAGTGGCAATTTTGAGGAGAAATAACAAGAGTGAATGGGGTATCTAGTCGACGGAGAGCATAATTCGGCTATGTTTTGAAGTGTCTAGGTGGGGTCGAGGAAGGTAAGTTGGTCGAAGGATTAGAAGGCGTGAGCATTGCTAGGGTGTCGATGGGTGACTGAACGATTGGAGTTTGTGGTTCCATAGTAGATTGTGATGAGCAGAGACTATCTGGTGGATAGTGGTTTTCTAAAGACGAAGCGACATGTAGAGGTATAGGTAAGTTTGATAATGGTAACGTGTAGGACTCATGAGACTTGAATGGAAATATGTTTTCATAAAAAATTACATCCCGGGATATGACTATTTTATTTGTGCGTGAGTTGAGACATCTATACCCGAGATGGCGAGAACTGTACCCAAGGAACACGCACCTTTGGAATGAGAGCTTAGCTTTGAGCTGGTGTATGGCCTGAGATTTGGGTAGTAGATGATGGAAATATATGTGGCCGGCAAGCCAATCGCACATTCCACATCTCGTTCCATATTCATTAATGGAACATATTCATTATAGTGCACGTGTGATGCGTATAATGAAGTCCATGAATACATGATCGAACTTAGTGAATTACGATGAGATCGTAATACGGAGATCACTAGTCTTTAAGCATGTGTTATAAACATTCCTATTCAAAGGATACGCGAGAAGGACATCGAAGTATCCGGATAGAATAGCACTATCTAGCCTCACTCATATGATGAGTATGGCAGGTCCCGTAGCTGTTAGTGTGGCGACACTAAGGATAGATAGTGGGTGCTCTTTAGTGGAAAGAGTTCAGTGAATTGATCCCTGAATGGTATTATACCGAACTGTCAATCAGGTTGATTCACGTCACGGTTGTGTAAGTGGTCCTTAGACCTGAGACACCAAAGACGTCTTGTGGACGGACGGTTGTACTTTGGCTATGGCCAACGAGTCTCTAATCATGGGATTCTAAACGATCTTAGTTCGGGTGCATCAAGAAGTACACGAAGGCGATGGAGTGGTCAAGATGGGATCGTCCACCCTCGGTATAAGAGGTGACAGCTCAAGGAAGACGATGCAACAAAGTCCTTGGCCAAGGCAGTGAAATATCGGAGAAGAGTTCTCCGATGATTTCCGAATGCATCAGTACTGACTCGGATGATTGATTAGGGTTTGACAGTTGACCATACCCTAAGTCGTCCAAGGAGCGTCAAGTGGATGAGGGATTATACATACACGGTAACTGATGACGAACATGTTCCATGAGTGAGTTGATACACACTCCTTTGTATCTTCTAGGACACGAGGTGTAGCTTGGCAAGCCACGTGTCAAAGTCTCGACCTATCGATTGGGTTAAATCGATCCGACATTAATTCATCTATATGATGATATAGTTGATTAATTTGGAAGGCAAATAAAGGTTATTGGGCTGCTGGAGTCGTTTACTAGACTGATACATGGGCCGAGAGGGTCACACGCAAATGGTCTTTTGGACCTTGGAAGATATATTTAAGTTTTGGCGGTTTTTATGAAAAATACCCACTCAATATAAATAGGGGAAGGCCCTGAACGAAATTCACCCAGACCAGAATTTTTCAGGGGCCTTTCCCCTTCTTCTCCACTCTCCCCACACCCCCTCTCCATCCCTGATGTGATCGGGACGACGTAACGACGCCGACGGAGAAAGAACGGGGCTCGTCAACGAGAAGGAGGAGATCCGATGCACCGAGGACCGCGTGGATAGGTATAGAGGCTGCAAACTTGAGCAGCTCGACTCGTCTCGCTCCGGGATCGAAGAAATCACGAATGAGATTCGTGCAAAGGTACTTCGTTTTAATGGTTTTTTTTTCGTTCGATTCGCAAAGAGTCTTCCGCTGCGCATCATTTTGTTCTGTTCATCCAGATCTAGGCTTATAGAACCCAACAATAGAGACAACCAAAACTTTTGAGAAAATTGTAATTGGGGGGTTGAGAGTGGAGTACCTCATATGGTGATCGAAATTGCAGTTGGACCATAGGTAGTCGATTGATGAGATAGACGGCGGTGGCTGCAACTTCATCCCACTAGCGTTGTGGTATGGCCGTGTGATGCATAAGCGACAGTGATGTCTCGATGACATGCCTATGCTTCCTTTCTGCAACTCCGTTCTGCTGAGGATTGTGTGGACATGATACTCTATGTTGAATGCCCCCCAGATGTACATAGCGATGCAGAGACTAGTATCCCCCCCCCCCCCCGGTCGGATTGGAGAGCTTTGAGTTTGCAGTTGAATTGTCGTTCAACTGTCTTTTGAAAAACAATGAAAGTTTCCAACAAATTGCTTTTCCTCTTTAGGGGAAATAACCAGGTATAACGACTAAAATCATCAATGAAAGTAACGTTACAGGAGAAATTAAAATGCGAAATAACAGGACCTGGTCCCCAAAGATCCAAACAAATTAGCTCCAAAGGTTTGGACAAAAAATTATCATATTGTTTAAATGGTAGCTGTTTTGCTTTGGACATAGCACATGATTCACATACGTTATGTCTGGGAAAATCAGTAAGTGGAACCCCAAAACCTATAACTATGTTGTTCAAAATCTTAAAAGCGGGATGACCGAGTCGTCTGTGCCATAGCTCTTAGGGTGCCCGCGCAGCAAAAACTTGCGAAGGTTCTACCACAGTTAGATGATATATCCCATCTCGTACATCACCCTTGAGGAGTGTTGGACCTGTATATCGATCCTTGACAAAACAGGTGTGAGTGAAACTCAACATAGACATTATTATCAAGAGCAAGTTGTCGAACAGAAGGTAGATTTTTCTGAATTCTTGGTACGTATAAAATATTGTTAAGTTGTATAGATTGCAAACGTGTGGACATACTAGATTTACCGGTGGCTTTGATGGACAAACCTGTTCCGTCTCCTATGTAGAGATTTTCTGTGCCGGCGTAAGGAGTGGATTGATTCATGATCTGTGGATCGACAACGACGTGGTGTGTGGCTCCAATGTCCGGATACCAGTGAGTGACATTGGCGGTCAGCACTGATGGGGTTGAGGGCGGTCCTCCAGGGCCCATGAAATAGGCCTGGATTGGTGGATAGTTGAGCTTCGCGTTTGGATTTGGTGAGCGATTTTGGGGAGTTCTTGGTCTGATGCGGTCGTAGCACATATCCGCACAATGACCAATCTTCCCACATATTTGACATTTGGGACCATTCCTGGTGGCCTGATTTTCATCATGTCAGCCCCGTCCTCGGTTCCCTCTCCCCTTGTTTTGCCTTGATGGCTACTCGGCTTGAGGAAACTGTTCCAAATGTTCTTCAGTTTCGGGAGGAAACTGTTCTTCAGTTTGTTCTTCGTCACCAAAAGTGGTTAAGTTCTCTTCCGCTCGAAGCATGACAACAATAGAATGAAACGAAAGGAAGCTAGAGTGTGTATTCACGCTAGTTCTAAAGGCTTGATACTTGTGTCCCAAACCTCAAAGAAAAACAAATTTCAGTGCTCTTCATGTACCATGCAACTTATGGCACCTAGGGACGTAGCATTATTGTGTATTTCTTGAACGAATTCATCAATCGTGCGCGTACCTCTTCGGATGTTATGCAACTTGTTCGTCAACTCCATGACTCGTGCCTCTGAGCTGGAGGAGAGTTCATCCTTGAGAGTTTTCCATGCGTCAAGGGCATTGACGCAGTCTTGAATAACTGGGAGAACATCGTCACTTATCGTGACATTAAGATGGCCATGACAATCATATCTTTCTTCCACCAGTTGCTTTCTGTATCTGAAAACATAGGTTCAGACAAAGATCTTTCGTGAGTTAAGTGCTTACCCAGCCCTTGGGCCATGATGGTAGCTTGCACACAGCACTGCCACACCGAGAAGTTCATCCGGTTTAGATTGATTCCCATCTGTAGAATGTGGGTCACGTAGGCTTTAGCGGGCGATCGAGTTTTTTGTCGCCTTTGACGTTGAATGACTCCTTCATCGGCGGATACGTCTTCAGGGCTCGTCGGGGCATGCTCTGATACCATGTTGAAGCTTGTTGAAAGCGTAAATGCAAGAAACCTTGTGAGAATGCTTGAAACGGAAGTGTTGCTTGAAGGAGAAGAAAATAGATTCAAAATGAGAAGAAGAAGAAGAATGATTTTACTTCCATGTTCAATGAGATTTACACTATGCTATTTATAACGTTGTATATAAAACAGTTTATACATTGGAATAAAGGAATTCAAATGAAGTCCGCCATTTGTGAAGGGACGTTGGTTATCATGGATGGAGATGGTGGTGGTGGCGCTTGGCGGCAAATGATGATGCCACCTGTGCTGGCTGCTGCTCGTGCACAGGATGACGTCTTCAAGTGACAAGCTGGTGACGCTTTTTGAAGTAGGGTGTCGTGAGGATTAATGTCCTCAACAAAAAGTCCCATGAATTTAACTAACAAGATGTCCTTCCTATTTATAAGCTAATGCCATGATGGCGCGTATGGGTTAGCGTGTCGCCACCTGACGCCAGTATGGGTTAACTAATGCTTGTCTGGTAGAAGAGGAACTGTTGAAGAAGAATAGGTGGTGACAGGACAGAAGTCGAGGAGTCCTGGCAATGGCAGGGGAGAGGGGAACACAATCAGCGGGGGAGGGGCGAAGCAAGGATGATATTTTTTATTTTTTTAATCCGGTCCAGGTCCAGTTTGACCATCGGACCGAATCCGGCCCGAGCAGCCAGTCCACACTAAAATGGTGGACCAGCGGTCCCAGTTTGGTCCGGTCCGACCAGTCCGCGGTCCAAAATTTCGAACCCTAATCATCCAAGCTTTTCTATCCCATAGGCGATGGCATCAAAAGATGAATAAGGTATGTGTACAACATGACTACATACTCCAACAATGACCTTAAAGTTGAAGATTTCCAGGTGCACACCAACGAATGTCAGGCCCCATAATGGTGTTATATCTGTCTAGGTAAAACATGAGACCGAGGGACAGACCCATGTTATTGTCATCCATGTGGTGCTGCGTGCATTTGTGAACACAGAACAAACATCATTCACTGGTAGACAGATTTAACACACTGTTATAATACACATAAGACACGCTCAGCCAAATTACCAAATCACAACATAATCAACAAAATTTCTGTATATTGCATCCTCAAAGGATTTAGCCAAGAAATACAAAAAAAGATCTCCAAGAACAAAGGGGACCTAATCAAAGTCTTTTGCCACATTCTTGAACAATTATGTGCTTCGACCAATACATCAACCAGATATTGAAACCAAAATTTCTCATATGGTCCATTTTACTTACATCCTTTGGCTTCACATGGACTGGACAAGGTGATAGATCCTGTCAACAAGCACATTTTTTTATCAAGTGTCAAACCATTTCCACTGGGACTCTAAAAAGAGTATTAAGTATACTAATTTTATTTGTATGCTGATTAGAGTCACCCTGCCCTCATAAGAGTCATGAACAATCCAACATAAGGGAATTTCACTAGTTTGTTCAAGTTTTTTAGTTCATCAATAATGCACTAATAACTTTGATGATGGCCTCTTGGAGTCATATCTTGCTTCACAATCCTAGCATGGTAGTGTATTTTATAGAATCAAAGGCTCCAATTTCATAAATTTTATTTTTGTGGATTTCAGGTGCGTCACAAGTTATCATATGTCATTTCATAGACAAGGAATTATAAATATGATCTTGATTTTTAATTTAATAAATTTTACAAATGTTTCAAAATTGTGTTAAATAAAGGATCACACTTTTTTACTTCGATAATACTAATTAATTCTCCTATAAAAAATTTTTACATCCCTTGTGAACTTCAATAAAGTATTTATCTAATTTTTATCCATCACAGTATGTCACACTGTACTTAAAAACATGTATAAAATGAGTCATTCTTTTTAGATTTAACCGATGAGCAGTTATTTTCAACATGCAAATTTTTTTTTTAAGTTGGCTTAAGCTGTAAAAATTTAAAAAATATTTCTTCACGCGTCAATATGCAGGTAATTAAATTAAATCATTTAGTGATATATTCTTTATTAAACAACTCTGCAATGTACAGTGGTCGTATAGTATGTACTACGTATAATGAAAAAATTCATGAACTTAAAATTTTAATTTCTAAAATATTTGTAGTAATAATACTTTTCCTTACAGTTTCAGCGTTTAAAATATTTCCTCGTGCATTATGTTGATATTGAAATTACCCCGATTAGTGACAACAATAATTCATTATGTAATAAAGAAGTCATATGGATACAATTTATGACTTGTCCATTATGAAATTGTGTACATGATTACTGATTAATAATAGATAACACATGCGTTTGAAAGTTTGTTATATCACCTTACGTTAATATTTTTCTACATAATTTATTATGTAATGATAAATCGTGATATATTATGTGACAAATAAATGTTAACAAAATAATTCATAACTTAATTTTTATAAAAAATGAACAATTGATCAGTATTAATATATTATGATTTTCGTAGCTTACACTATTGTCTAATGTATCAATATGTTTGATATTTAAATTAACCCAATGTGTGCATGAGTAACATGCAGATTACCAATTGAGTATCACACATAGTTCATGAAAATTTGCATTAAATGGTCCATATTCTCATGTAACCATGGATTAAACTTATTAATATAGCCTTTTGGGCGGCTTTACTATTTTCCCATATTTTTTGGTATTTTTAAAATATTCTGTCATTGACTTACTTAAAAAAAAAATTCCTGTCTGCACATTCTTTTTGAATTAGCAAAGGCATTGATTACTTTTTCCCTACTTTATGTATTTTTCAGAATTTTTAGACGACTAAATCATTGGAAAATGATTTTAGAAGCCAAAATTGCACTTTTTTGCTTTACTAAAGACACTTAATTCATTTATTTTTAATTTTTCCTGGCACCTGGCACCTTTTTATGGGCCAGACTGCACCCTTGGGATGCTGACATCGGTGCCACAATAGCCCTAAAGGATATTTTCATTATTATTTTTGTCTATTATTCTCTCCTTCTCTGAAACGATCAGGACATGTAACAGCAATAATTGCAGAGAAGTCAAGGAAGCAATATTAATTAATCAAATCATGGATCCCGATCTAGGTGGCGCTGTGTGGATGAGAGAGAAACAGATCCAACGGTGAAGATAAAATGGAGCAAAAATAATGATTTCATTTCTGTCCAACAGAACTGAAATTTCAAGGGAGGTTTCCTATTTTTCTCCTCTACCATCCGTATGCTTGGATTATAAAATTTATGATGGGAAGACAGAGAAAAACACCGAGGAAGCTCATCCCAACCTAGTTTGCTGGAATGGACACAGCTGCTGCTTTTGAAGTCAAAACTGCCTGTTTCTTGATCTAATCTGTCAGTTCCTTCTTGAGTATCAGATTTCCTTTTTGATTGTTACAAAAAACCAAGGTATCAGTGGCATATTCATGCCCTAAGATGAATTTTGATAATTAAAATCAGTTATTTGCATTCAGAATCAAGTTCCAATCACAGAGAACTTATCATCTACATTGTTTATCTCCTTTACCATCTTATATTCATAAATACATATCAAACAAGCCTAAAAATACACCCAATTTCACTCCACTTTATCTCTATTTTTCTCTCTCCAGATCACTCTCTGCTTTCTCTCTCCGGATTCGGAATTTTATTGTCTTGAAATTCTGATTCCTATCCAGATCCACTCCCTAAAATTCCATAAAATAATATTTTTATTTCCATCCTCAATTTGAATTTCCAATTTTGGTCTTTAGATTCTTCAACAAATACAAAAAATTAATAGTTAAATCTAACATCATTAATATTTGCAAATTGATTTTGCCTTTTCTCCTGGAGGATTTAGTCCCAATTTTCAGTTCTGAAACCTTATTAACGAAAATTAAAAATATACAGAATTCTTATAATATTCTGAAAATCACAAATTATGACCCCTATTGGTAATTACTAAATTCGATATTTAATTATTTTAATCAGGTGATAAAATCAAATTTTATATACATTGGCCTCCTTGTGCGTCGACCTCTTTCTCATTCTATATTTTCTATAATTTGAAAAATAGAATTAGAAATTTTATTCCATAACCTTAACAGTCAATGACATTGTTAAATTCACATCTAATCCACAGAAATTTTAGGCTTACCGCACACAAAGTAATTTATTATGTAATAAATAAGTCATAGGGACATGGTTTATGGCTTTGAACATATTTCAGATTTAAATTCTATTTCTAATTAATAATTGAAAGTTGTCAATATTACCAGGTACATCAGCATGTTGCAACTTAACATTTACCGATAAAGTGCACAATAGTGATATATTATGCAATAAGTAACGCATAAAAATAATAAATGTCTTCATTTTTCTAGAAACAGACAAATATTTGTAATTAATAATACATTCTAGATTTTAGAGTTTACAATGTTGCCTCATGCATCAGCATGTTGCTATTGGAACTAATAGTAGTGACAATATACATCTAAAAATTTAACTTTATTTTTTTCAAAATTATTTTTCTTTAAACAAAACGCAATTTCATATCAATGTTTTTCATAAAAAACTTCAAGCTAATATTTTTAATATTAGCTCACAAATCAAGATGTTGCAAATTAAATAACTCAAATATTTTCACAATAAGACTAAATTATATATCATACTCTAGGGAACATGATACCCTGTCAATCTGAATTTCAGGACTTTCAAATTTTTAACTCTTCACATTTAATTTAATATTAGTTAAAAAACAGTGAGGTAAAAGTTAGTGAGATTTAATTGACTACATTTTCTGTTCCATCTGATTTTTTGCAAATTTATGGAGTGGGATTGAATGGCTGTCTGCAAAGTCAAAATATGCATTGACCGTATGATATTTCCTAAAAAGACAAATATTTTTCCTAGTGAAATGAATGCCGATTGACACATTTTTTGGCACCAATTCAATGGAAAACTAAAGATAACATGTGCTTTATAGTAAATAATACACTAATATCTGCTATCAATACCACTGTCTGTTGTCTAGAATGTAAATCCAGCATCAACATTTGGTAGCATCCACTTGCCAACATTATTTGGATCAATATCTATATCCGTCATAGTCAGTACCAATATCCAATATTGGCATCAGAGTCTGTTTGCACTATTCTGGATATCAGATATTGTTTGGGCTAACATAAATTTCTAGTCCAGATATCAACATTGGAACACTTAATGCTTGAATGCAAATGATTTTAAAGGGTAGATTAATAATAATAACAAAATTGACTAGCTAAGATGTCAAGTGAATGACAATTTTGTAATGTTTTATTTTTAATAAATAAACAAAAAACACCTAAATCTTTGTACTATTTTTATCATTCTCTAAGTGCATGCTTATCTCATGTCCAGACCCCAGAGGTCCAACACTCTGTTCTTCACTACCACAATTTCAAAACTCATTTACTATATCATTATTTCTTAAAGCATTAGATAATAAATAAACTTATTCATCATGTTTTGTCATAGTCCTCGTCATCGTCATAAGGGATGCCTAATCTCGGTCAACATCTGGTCAACCGATGATGAGGCTTTGGCCAAAAATTTAGACTTGAGAAGTTCATCTTGTCCAGTCAATGGGCTAACCAAGTATGTCAAGAGTAGAGGATGAATTCCTCGAGAGAGGTGCCAGTCAAAGTCAACGCTTTGACCAAATACAATAAAAAAGGGCAGAAAAAGGTTTTGGATGAAAAAAATGCCCTCATCCTTTGGTGAGATTCCTGTCGACATTTTTGGCTGCCCTCATGAACATACTTCTGATGTTCTTCGACTCCACGATGGGCGCTGACTTTTTTGTTGACTTTGAGTTTGACCGCTTCAAGTTTCCCTGTTTCCCCTGGCAAAAGATTAAATTTATATATAATAAAATATAAATTTGGTGAATCAAAAAAAAAACCCTTACATTTTGATGCGATGAGTGCGGATTCTGTTCTTCAGTTGATAGTGGAAGTGTCTCCCTTTTGGGAGTTTTTCTAGCCACATCATCCATGTCTATCCTGGCAAAAGATTGTTGAAAGAATGAAAACAAATTAAGATAAATAATAATCTCTAAATCACAAGGACTAGTGGATATCTTGAAAAATAGAGTTATGCAAATTAGCTTTCTAACATGAAAGAAATACAAATCCATCCAAGAACTCTCATATCTTTGATTATTTATTGGATCTTGATAATTGGATCCATACTCCATTTAAACCTTAACTAACTTTTGAATATGTTCAGGGCATTGATGAAGATTTTATCATGGGTTTGAATGACATTGATGCAAAAGATTAATGCAGGACAAGAATGCAAAAAAATATATTGAATTTTACTAGAATTATACAAATTTATGCCTATCATCGCATGTAAAATAACGTTTTTATGCATTAATTATGAATATACGGGAACAGGGCTGACCCGATATGGCTGCACAAGGCCTTCAACCATGTATCGTTGATATACTCCCCCAGAAGAGAAACTGCGTCAAATGCTGGACAACAGTAGATTGTTAAGATACACAGAGAGAGAGAGAGAGAGAGGTAGGGAGTTGGAGTGCGAGAGAGAGACTGATTGAGTAAGAGGCAGATATACATAGAAAGCCAGGGATAGAGAGAGAATGATAATTATACATATGTGGAGAGAGAGGGGTAGAGAGGGAGCTAGATTACCATTAACGGACCAGATTAAGAAAAACGATAATTTTCTCAAACGATAGAGGCGTACTAGAGGGAAATTAGCAACACTTTGAATTACAACAAAAAATAAGTGTACGGTGCAGTTAGTGAGTCCCAATGTAGCCAACCATGACAGAAAAGGCAGAAGAGAAGTCTCAAAAGGTTAAACGATTGAATACCGTACAAGTCTCAGAATCCTCTCTAACTGCAAAGTTTTTGTCCAATGTCAGCAGAGTCGCTTTCACATTGTTTACCTGCATTTTTAAATGACATCGAAGAAATCTGTTAGCAGAAATTTGTCTTTATACCTAAGACCAACCCATTTAGCATAGACCTTAGCATTTTATTCCATCCTTACCTTCTATTAGAAAATTTTGGGCTGTTAACATGTTTAGGGAAGCTAATGGCAAATTGGCCAGTCAGTGACATCAATTAGATTTTGACTCTCATGATGTCAACATCATTGTTAACATGATTTACCTTGTTGATGTTGACGGCCTGATATAATTCCAGTCATAATTGTCAAGAAAGCACAATAAAAGTCGGTAATCTTTACAATGTAGTTGGATCTTGGCAAGGACAGATTAACATAGAGGGATCCCTGAGAAGAGAAAGATGAGTGGGAGATATTAAAGAATGGAAGTCAAGAAAGGGAAAGATAGGGTGGAGTGCTAGGCCGCATCCACCAAGCACCTTTGGATCAGCCATACTGTTAAACATATAGAAAATTCTATGCAACCTGATGACGGAAATAAAAACAAGTCTGGCGTAGTCAGGTCACGAATATCCACGGCTCTATACGCACATGATACATTCTATACGATCAATGTTAATCATAATCACCAAAGCTTTCCAACCTTTAATACACCGTTATAATTAACCTTACTTTTTTCCCTTTCCAACCTTTTATACAAGTCTTCTTGAATGTCTTGCAGGGGGAATGTCTTATTTATAGAGTTTCCATTCAAGACAAAAAACCTCTTTCAAAGGGGCTCTTATGCTGCATCTGCCTCCCTCTTGAGGCACTCCTTGCTATTCCAGAAGTGGTGTTGTGGGAGGTTCATATCACAACCACATTACGTAGATGGATTTCAGGGTTGTTGAAGATGACAATAACTTTGACAAGGTTACCGCCAATGATTCTTATCGACTACGATAGAGTATCTCAGACTGTTGGTGACATGTACCAGCCCTAAAAATAGCAAAGTCCAAGAAAAAAGGATTGTCAACCCCATACAAATCAATGTCACCATCAACGTATGACGACCTAGTTGACGATGGCCAAGAGATACATAATTTTTTTTCTAAGATTATGTATGCTTTACAGCTATGATGACGTCAAAGCCTGTTGACATTGACCCCGTCATTGGCAAGCCATCAATACAACGTCAACATCATTGTCAAGGCCAAAAGTTGACGTGCCGAACCTTAATATCAATCATAAGATGATGACATCAATCATAAAATCAGTTTGTAGAGAGATGGACCCCAACTCTTTCACGGGTTGTAGAGAGATGGACCCCAACTCATAGGAAATATCAAATCCCTGCTTGTAACACCTTCGATACTAGAAATTCGGAAGAATGAGATGAAAAAGTACCAATTTGTCAATAAGATGGAATCTGGAAGAATGAAGTCCAGAACACGGTTCCAATTCCACAGAGATGGTAGAAGAAATATCAAGAAGAATTACAGAATCAATAAGGAAACACCAACGGGGCGGATCGCTCCCGTCGCCTTGGAGTGAGAGTATCTCCCGCTCCTGAAGAAGCCCAACAAACTTTTCCCCCTCTTCTTGTCACTTTGCTTCCCCATATTTATAGGCGGAGTCATCCCCTAATGGCCCTCCTGATCTCGATCTGATGTGGCAGCATTGACCTTCCTTTTCTTTCTTCTTTTTTCCAAGTATGTGCGGGGAAGACTCGTATCAATACTCCCCTTTCCCAAGACTAAATTGTCCTCAATTTTGAAGTTGGGAAACTGCTTTTCAATTGTCGGAACATCTTCCCGTGTCGCTTCACAATGTGGCAAATTCTGCCATTTAATGAGGACTTGCATGCAGTCTCGATTGAACCTGCATGAGAGTATAGCTTCTGGAATAACCTGCCACTCCCAATCGTCAGAGAGAATAGAGGTTAGTGGTAAAACCGTGTGATTTTCCCCTATGACCTTGCGGAGATGAGAAACATGGAAAACAGGATGG
Organism: Wolffia australiana; assembly: GCF_029677425.1. Classification (NCBI taxonomy): domain Eukaryota; kingdom Viridiplantae; phylum Streptophyta; class Magnoliopsida; order Alismatales; family Araceae; genus Wolffia; species Wolffia australiana. The sequence goes on along the minus strand of NC_135847.1, from coordinate 1,073,797 downwards.
ATTGTTGAAGTGGGGGGAAGATCAAGTTTGTATGCAACTGGTCCTATCTGTTGTAGAATTTTATATGGTCCAAAATATTTTGGGGAAAGCTTTTCAGAACGACGTCTTGCCAAGGTTTTCATTCTGTAAGGTCTAAGCTTGACGTAGACAGAATCACCCACTTGAAATTGGACATCCCTTCAGTGTTTATCATGCTGCCTTTTCATATTCGCTTGTGCCTTTGCAAGATGCGATTTGAGTGAACAGAGGATTGTATCTCGTTCTTGAAGCAATTTGTCTAAGGAATCTATCGGGGATGTGAAAGAACCATATCTGATCAACAATGGGGGGTCTCTTCCATAAACTACCTTGAAAGGGGTCATTTTAATAGAGGAGTGATATGACGTATTGTAACTGTATTCAGCCCAGTGTAACCACTTAGTCCATTGACGGGGACATTCTGAAGAAAAGCATCGGAGATAACACTCAAGGCTCCGATTGGTGACTTCCGTTTAGCCATCAGTCTCAGGGTGGTAGGAAGAGCTCATTTTTAAAGTTGTACCTTGATGTCTATGAATTTCCTTCCAAAAGGAACTAATAAACACACTGCCTCGATCAGATACAATAGAACAGGGAATTCCGTGAAGACGTACGATTTCCTTGATGAATATATCAGCAATGCTTGGTGCAGTAAAAGGGTGTTTGATAGCAATGAAATGGCTATATTACGATAACCTGTCCACTACTAGAAATATGGCATTGTATCCATGTGATAATGGCAATCCTTCAATAAAGTCAAGTGAAATATCTTCCAAAACTTGTTGTGGAATCGGTAGAGGTTGAAGTAACCCAGCGGGGGAAAGATTAGAAGGTTTATGTTGCTGACAGACTTGGCACTGAGAGACATAGGCCTTGATCTGTTTCTTCATTCCTGACCAGTAAAGTTGCTGAAAAATTCTCTTGTACGTTTTTTGGAATCCCCCATGCCCTCCTACCTTGGCATTATGAAATTCGTGGAGAATGAATGGAATAAGGGATGAATATTTGGGTAGCACCAGTTTTTGTTTGTAAAACATAAGATCATGATGCATGGAGTAATGTGGTACCGTTGCCTCTTGAGAGCCCAAAATTTGTAGGATGGAGTTTAATTTGGAATCTTCTAAGTATTCTTTGATAAGGGTGGGTCTATCGAGCCAGTGGGTGGTGGATACGGAGTGGCAATTTTTTTCTTCGACTTCCATTGATCTTTATAATGAATCAGCTACTACATTATTTTTTCCTGCCTTGTACCTTATCTCGAAGTTGAACCCAAGGAGCTTAGAAACCCACTTGTGATAATGTTGCGGAATTTCATCTTGATCATTCAAAAATTTCAGGCTGAACTGATCAGTATGTATATAGAATTTCTGGAACAGTAAATAATTCTTCCATTTCCTTACTGATAAAACCACGGCCATTAACTCTCTTTCATAAGCTGACCTCAATTTTGTGTGAGAAGATAAGGCCTTACTGAAATATGCAATGGGATGACCATCTTGAATGAGGACAGCCCCTATGCCCACTCCGGATGCATCTGTTTCTACCACAAAAGGCTTGGTAAAGTCAGGTAGTTTCAGAATAGGTGTAGTTGCTAGTGCTTGTTTGAGTTGATTGAAAGCTAAGGTGGCCTCCTCATTCCATAGAAATGCATTCTTCTAAGTAAGGAAGTTAGGGGGTGAGCCTTGGAAGCATAGTTGGCAACAAATCTTCTATAATAATTGGTGAGTCCCAAAAATCCTCTTAATTGTTTTATTGAAGAAGGAATGGGCCATTGACTGATAGCGTCAATCTTGTTGCTGTCGGTGGCTACCCCTTCTTGAGATATGCAGTGTCCCAGGTAATCTATTTGATCTTGTGCTATTTGGCACTTGGTCTCATTGACCCGTAACTGGTTGGCATGGAGAATCTTGAAGACTGCATGTAGGTGATTTTCATGTTCAGCAGGTGTCTGGCTGTATATCAGTATTTCGTCGAAGAAGACCAATACAAACTTTCTTAAATGCGGCAGGAAGATAGAATTCATGAGGGCCTGAAAGGTAGCAGGTGCATTGGTAAGCCCAAACGGCATTACTGTAAATTCGTAGTGCCCTTGATGAGTCTTGAAAGCCGTCTTCGGAATGTCTGGTTCAAACATACGTATTTGGTGATACCCAGACTTCAGGCCTAATTTTGTAAAAATTGAGGACCCATGTAATTCTTCCATTAGTTCATCTACGATGGGAATTGGATAGCGATTGGGAACTGTGATCTTGTTCAAAGCCCTGTAATCTATGCACATTCTCCATCCACCATCCTTTTTCTTTATCATTAGGGCTGGACTGGAGAAGGGACTGGATGAAGGTCTAATGAAATTTGAGTCCAATAATTCCTGAATAACTCTTTCCAACTCATTTTTATGCAGATGAGAGTAACGGAAAGGTCTGATGTTGGTAGGCTTAGAATTTGGAATCAAATGAATTTGATGGTCGATAGGGCGCTTAGGGGGGAGGCGATTACTTTGGGTAAAGACGCTGGAATAAAGCGTATGAAACTTATGAAAAGGGGACTTCAGTTGTAAAGTGTGTACCCAGGGTTGGTTGGGATTGCAGGCTTCATGTATTTCCCGAAATTGATCCTTGCTCCTCATAAATTCTTGGACAGATAAGTCAGCAGGGACCCCCAGAGGTAGTAAATTTTGGTCAGTTCTGAGAGTGTAAACTTTGCCATTCCATAAGATTTTAAGATTTAATAACTTGTAGTTGCTGTAAAACCATTCAAGAGTTTTCAACCACTGTACTCCCAGTATGATGTCCATGTTCGGCATTGGAATGGGAATGAGATCTTGAGTCACTTGGAGGCCTGGCATATATATAGGGACATTTAGACAAATGCCTACAGATTGCGGGAGCACGTCATTTGCCAGAAGTATATCAAAAGGGGGTCCTTGAAACACCGTAAGGTATAATGTTGTGACCAGTTCTGAGTTGATGAAGTTATGAGTAGCCCCTCCATCGATTAGAATCCTCACTCTGACCCCTTTAATGCTCCCCCACAACTTTACCAAACCGTTTGGAGAGGCAGATACAGAGAAATGGAATGCAATTTGAGCAGTAAATAAAGACCCCGTGTTTATGGGTGTTTCATCAGTCTGCATATAATCCACTTCATCCTCATTAGTTGGAGACTCTTGGTCACCTTCCAGGACCATAATCAGATTGAGATTCCTTTTGCAACGATGTCCTGGGGCAAAACGTTCATTGCAATAAAAACACAAACCTTTGTCCTTGCCTTGCTGGAACTCTTTTTCTGTCAGCCTTAAGTTTCGACGTCTACCATTACGGTCCGAAAATTGCTGAGAATGTGGAGGTTGCTGTCTGCTTGTGGAAGCCACGCTATGAGGAGGCGCATAATGCTGATTATAATGATGGCTGGGTTCATGCGCAGGTCTCTTACCCTTGATATCAATAGTGGATGATGTGGGATAGCATGGATTGTTTTGCCATGCCGTATATAGAATTCCAAGGACAAATCCATAATCTCTTTCAGTCCATAAGGTCTCGCCTTGATAACTTCCCTGCAAATTTCGGGTTTTAGCCCCCTCAGATATGCATTCTCTTTGACGTCCCTTTGAAGGTGAGGGATCTGTGCAATAAGGCGTTCAAAAACAGCTCTGTATTCAGTGACGAAACCAGTCTGTTGAATCTCAAACAAAGATTTATAAAGTCTTCAAGAGCAAATGCTATATCGGCTAGAAAAATGCTCCTTAAATTCTTCCCAAATTTTCATACCGAATTCCAACTCAGCATACTCGAACCAATCTTGAGCATCGTCATCCAAATGTAAGGAAAGTAGATGCATTTTGTCAGTATCATGCATTGGATGTAAATGAAAAAATCGTTCGACTCGCTTGATCCAACCATCCGGATTCTCTCCTTGAAATATCGGTAAATCACCACGCTTGAAGAGAGGATCCGCGATTACCCTGGCTTGTTGGTGACGATCTTCCGGTTGATCGCGAGGTGGCCTTGGCTCAGGAATTGCTGCGGCCCTGGGCGAGGCTATCGCTTTCATTTCTGCCATCTGTACTCTGATGTCCGACATTTGTTCCATAATACTCTCAAGAACGCAGTTTGTGCGTTTCTGAAATTCAAGAATGCTCAATTCGCCCTCCATAATTGATTACGGAATCTTGAAAAGAACTTGTATATCAATATTGCAAGTGTCCGAGGATTAAAACGGGTCCGATACCAGTTGATACGGTCCTCGTAGGAAATATCAAATCCCTGCTTGTAACACCTTCGATACTAGAAATTCGGAAGAATGAGATGAAAAAGTACCAATTTGTCAATAAGATGGAATCTGGAAGAATGAAGTCCAGAACACGGTTCCAATTCCACAGAGATGGTAGAAGAAATATCAAGAAGAATTACAGAATCAATAAGGAAACACCAACGGGGCGGATCGCTCCCGTCGCCTTGGAGTGAGAGTATCTCCCGCTCCTGAAGAAGCCCAACAAACTTTTCCCCCTCTTCTTGTCGCTTTGCTTCCCCTTATTTATAGGCGGAGTCATCCCCTAATGGCCCTCCTGATCTCGATCTGACGTGGCAGCATTGACCTTCCTTTTCTTTCTTCTTTTTTCCAAGTATGTGCGGGGAAGACTTGTATCAATGTCACACAGTTTTTCCCTCAGCGAAGGCATGAATTATTGTGGAATAAAGTTTCATTACCTTACAACAGAGCCAAGCTAACACTTTGGAGTCATTAAGCCGAAAGTACCGAGAGGAACCGATTTCTGCAAGTGACAGGGACAGAACAATCATCCAACAACGGACTTTTGAGGTTTAAATTCAAATAAAAAACAGATAGACTTGAAATTTGAAAAGACACAGCCCATGTTACCTTTAACTTCGCAAACAAGGCCCATGCAATTTTCTGCAGTGGAGAGAAGATGGTGGTAGGCTGGGTAGCCTTCCACAAAGAGAATCTCATTTAGTTCTCTGAACATGCCCTCGTCATGACTCTTCTGCAAAGATAGTGTTAGAAGTGGGGCTGTTCTTGTAAATATCTCTTTAGATTTAGCCCTTAAAATTGACTTTAAACAAAACTTAAGTGCTGCTACACATTCATAGTCATTTTTTTATACATCCACCACCGTGAGAAGGATCATTTTATGCTTCCTCTTTCATGAGAATGAATACACATAAAATGATAAATATATGTATGAAAAAATATAAATAAAAAATCCGGCACAACAACATTTTTAAGCTCACCTTCATTCTCGCTTCTTCAAAAATAGGTAAGAAGAGAAAAATAGGGTCATATCCTGTCGCGATGAAAAGGCTGCCATCTGAGCATCAGAAAAGGGTACAGTTAGCTTATGAACCATGTTAGCAATGGATCTGATGGTTGAAGTCAGATAATAAAAAGGACTAACTTTGTTGAGTCCCAACAGCATTGATGTGGGACAAAGACAATGACAATGACAGACAGTTGACATATGGCAAACGACATCATCAACTCCAGCCGGCATTAGTGTTGTCACCACCAACCGCCCATGCATGAAGAAAATTTCTGCCAGCATCATTGTCATCGTCAACTATGCCAGTTAAAATTGATGATGTCATTGACCATGATGGGATTGATGACTTTCTTTAATTAAAATTTGACTAAGTGAATGGCTGACATTGATGGACGGCATCTACCGGGATACCCCTTCATCCTCATTATCAACCACCTTAAAATTCATCAGTGTCAATGTCGTCATCAATTATCAAGAAGGGGTGATGGCATTGAAATTGAGCAGTGTTGAACCCTAGCGCAGACATAAAACTTTGAATGGATTTCGACAGAAAAATGTGAAAAAAGAAAGGAAATTACCTTCAGAAACATAATCTCCAAGAAACCAAGAACCAAAACCTTGCTTAAACCAGTGAAGCTCATGAACCAACCCATTCCTATGGACATAGCAGGTTGGAGCACCTGAAAAGACCAAGATTTATAATTTGATCTATTGACGTGTTATCTTTCTGCATTTTACAAGTTCAAGCCTAACTCAAGTGATTATTAGTTTGGGAAGTATATATGATTTAAATTGGTGTATGATATAAACCTTGATGTAGGCTCTTACCGGGGAGGGGGCTAGACAAGAAGGTGTAGATGTTCCCAGGGTTGGACAGGAGAAACGGGAATGATTGAAGGAGAGATCAAACAGATGAGGCAGGGACCGACCCGGCACAAGCCACCTGAAGATGCAGTGAGGTAGAGACGATCATGTGAGACGGGGATGGCACAGGGAGGGATGAGGTTCCAACATAGAGGGAAGAAGAGACAGGTGCTTCCAATAACAAGACACTTCTCTGGCTACCCTCTTAAAGGGAAGTGTACTATTTTAAGGGAAACATGCAAAAGAGTAAAGGCACGACTACCAATAAGAGGGGATTAGGATCACATGAGTGTATAAGTCTAAGTAGAAAGCTGCTAGAACTTTGAAAGGAAATAAAGCAAGGCCAGCATCCAGATATCGGATGAGATTTTCTTGCTGAAGTGTCTATTTCCCTCTCTCTCTCCCTGTCTCTCATACTTTTATGAGATTTTCTTCCACTATCATAGTCAGGTTTGTAAGTATGTGATACTGTCATGGTAATTTTGATTTTGGCTAGTTTGGGGTCATTATTTCCCAGTCAATGATGGATTTGTCTAGCCAGTGTATTACATTTAGGGAGTGGCACGGTCCTCCTCTTTTGGAATGGATACAGAAAGTACAACTATTATCACATTCTTTTTTCCTGGCTTGTCATGGATTTCAAAATCGAAATCAAGGAGTTAAGACAGCCACTTGTGATAATGCAAGTGAACTTCTACTTGGTCTGATAAAAATAAAAGGCTGGGAGGTCAGTGTATACAAATTTATTTGGAACATAAGGTAATGTTTCCACTTTTGAATACCCTATAAGACTGTCATCAATTCTCTTCGATAGGCAGGTTTGAACTTGTCAAGGTGATAATACCAGACTCTTGTCTGGTATGAGATTTTTGCAATGGGATGAGATTTTTGAAGCGAAAAATCTGGTTTGAAGTACAGGTTAGAAGATATTGCTAGGTTCAGTGTTGATACGATCCCCACCAGAGAATGTATCAAAAAGGAAGAGGAGGGAGCTGACCCTGGCAGGATGGGCAACACCGAGGGAGCGAGGATGTCGAGGTAGATAGTAGCTATCAAAGGGAAACACTCGAATGTAACTTCAAATCCTACCCTCCAACAAGGAGGGCTACATATTTAAAGGGAAATGCAGACGAGAATGCCCCTAGTGGGCATACTATAGGGAGTAGATCTTAACAAGTGTTTTAAACACAGTTTCTATCTCATTCGACCATTTGAAAGATTTCGTTAGCAAACCTGTAAGTGGTTGGGCCAAAGTTGTGTACCTTGCTACAAATCGTCTGTAGTAACTGGTTTCTCCCAGAAATCCCCTTTACTGCTTGACTGTATTAGGTGGTTCCATTGTGGGATGGCTTCAATCTTTGATGAGTTAGAAGACACTCCTGCGATTGAGATCCCATTTCCTAAGTTTTCAATGTAATGGCGCCCAAACTGGCACTTTTCAGGGTTGACATGGAGGTTGTTTTTGGCTAATAATTCAAATACGGTTGCCAAATGTCTCTCATCCTTCTGACTATCTTTAATGTATATCAGTACGTCATCACAATATACCCTAGAAAACGTGGAAAGTCATTTTTGAAGATAGAGATCATGAATAACTGGACTGCAGCTGGGGCATTTGACAACCGAAAGAGATCAGATTGAATTTGAAATGTCTCTGATGTGTCTTAAAAGCTGTCTTGTAGATGTCAGTAGGATGCAATTTTAATTGGCCATACCACAATCTTAGGTCTAACATAGAAAAAATGGCATTTTATGTAATTCTTCTAACAACTCATTCACAGTAGGCATTGGAAAACAATTAGGGATAGTCAACACATAAGCAATAGCCTCTCTCTCTTTTTTATTAACAATGATGGCTAGAAAAGAGCTATTAGATGGCCTAACGAGATTCATATTGAGCAGCATCTGTGTGAGTACTTCAACGTTTATTGTGAAGGTGAGAATATAGGTCGGGCCAAATGTTAACAGGTTGAGACCCTGAGATTAGGTCAATCTAATGACCACCGCCCCTAGAGGGAAGCAACATCCTTGGTTTTCGAAATACGAATTGAAATGCCAACGTTATGTAATGATGATAAGAGTCCAGGATGGAGTATGCATCTGTAGTGGCCACCATGTGCTGCCTGTCGACCCATTCAATCTTTTGTACTGACATAACTCAGTCTGCTCATTATCAAACAAAAATACTGTTTTGATTTTAGCTCTGGGTCAGCTTGAATGGTGATCTCCTTATCCTGTCACAATATATTTAGAATCAAATGGTTACAGTTGCAATGAAACCATGAATTGGTCCTGAGTCATGGAATGGCTAGGATTATGTCAAAATTACTAAACATGAATGGGTTCATACTCTTTGCAAATTAAAGTCCCTGAAATTGCAATGGGGCATTAATGAAAATTCTTGCAGTATACCCATCAGGGAGACTAATTTCTGACATATGAAGTGAAATTTGCTCCTCTGTCAATTAAGACCTTAACCTTATGGAGTTAAATGGTCCCCATAAGTTTGGATTTAGTTACATGGCCATAAGAACTCTGACTTTCGGCAGTGTGAGAATTTCCTGAATTCCAAGGGCGATATACTTCTTTACCTCAGCTCGAATTCTTGATTTTAATCATCTAAGATGTAGTTTCATGGACACAAGTTGGTAAATGTGATAAGAATGCAGCTAAGGCTTTGAATTCTGTTGTAACCCTCGTACCAAAAACTCAAATTAACTTTCAGCTTAGTTCTCAACACAAACAGAGGTCTGGAGCAGGAAGGAGAAGTAGCAGAGGAATAGAGAGGAGTGGCGAGATGTCGGCTGAGGCTCGCAGCTCCCTCGGTTGTCAGGAGGCTCGGCAGCTCGTTGGTAGCTCGCTGGAGAGACCAAGGGTGAAGGTTAGGGCAAGGGAAGAGTGAGAGGGAGAAAAGTCGAGAGCTTACAAGTTGTGTCGATGCCCTTCAGCTCCTCAGGCTCCCTCCTTATGACTCGCGGCACTCCCGCGAGTCATAACGCCTGATGGACGGGGCCCGAGACGGCCCTCTGTGGAGACGAAACGTCAGGGGGCCGTTTCGTCTTCCATCGATTGTAGACCCTGAGCAGGGTCTTAACAAATTCTGACCAGTAGTTCAAAACAGACCCTGTCTGGGCGAATGTTCATAAGTTGTTCACATAATGATTTAGACAAAAGACTATATCTGCGTTCAAAATGCTTTCTCATAAGAGTCATGGGTCAAACCCAAAGCTTTTCTCTCTATCTTTTTTTTTAATAAAGTTTTTCTCTGTATAAATAAAACAGGCCTGAGCATGCGGGGGCCTTCCATCTGAAGGGAAACTAAGCAAAATTTTTCTGGATCTGAAATACAATAAACTTTAAAAAAGCATATGATGCAATTTAGCCACATCTGGGGGGAACGTACTGTCAAATCAAGGCAAATCTCCTTTTCTAATTGTTTTCTGATGGAGTATCTTGATTAACTGGAATACGAGTGCACACTGTAACTGCTCTTGTTGTGGATCTAGAGGTGGTCGGAATGTTACCTTCCAGCTCTTATTCATGTTTCTAAGTTGCTGTGGAATGTTCAACAAGATTTCGGTGGTTTCTGCTGCTCAAGATTCCACCTTTTCTCTTTTCATTAACCTCTTCCACGACTATTAGTTGATGCACCACAATTTAAAAATATCTTTGACCTATCTGAGCATTGAGCAGAGCAATGCCAATACACCAAATTTATCAGAGAGTTTGTCAGCTTTGTTTCCGCCGGCGTGGGAGTGGAAGACTGCAATGTCTTGTTCTGTAAGCAATGATGGAGGATCGACAGTATTCTAATAGCAGTTGATAACATCATGGTATCAATGCAGGTAATTCTGATGCATAAACCTTCTTGAAGATTCCAGAAGAAAATCCAGCAAATGTAGGTCGATGTCGCTATGGTTTTTCTGACAGGAATGCAGATATGAATCAATGGGGTTTCACAAAGAGGAAAAAATAATGAGTGTTGGATGGAAGAGAAAGAAGACAAGAATGAGAAGGATCTGAATATCCTTCTCTCTGGTCGCAGGCCTCTCCTATACTCCAGTCTTCAGCTGCAGTTGCCTGTCAAGTCAAAGACTTTCTTGAAAAATTTCCCCTATCTTCCTGACTACTCTTTATTTATAGGATCCTGAGTACCTGTCTTTACTCTCCTCTCGCAGACATGGTTGTCAACCTCTTCTAGGCTCGCCTCTGGCATTTTCTTGAAAGGAACATGTCAGAATTGCACTGTTTCTGTGAAGGATATTGTATTTTTAAGTATTTTTAAGTAACGGACCATTCACTCTTCGTCCTGAAGCTCTTATTATCGAGCTCATCCACTTTTTTTTCGAAGGAAAAGAGTTCATGTTCTTATTAATGTGTTGCTTTGACTTCAGTTTCTTCGATGAATTTGATTCCTCGCCTTCGATCTTTTTTAATGGAAAGGGGCAGGCTCCTGAAGGTAGACAACTACAGGCCCCTCTACTAGAAATAACATTATAGAGAGATATGATCAATCAAAATGATTCATCTAAGTGAAATAAATCAGGTGGTAGAGGACATAAGAAATACAAAATATGATAGCCACGAATGCAGATCAAGTAAAAATTTTCCACAGTTACCAGAAGCAAAAAGATTTACCAGACTTTGGATGGCGCAAAGACATGATGCATCCATCAGCGTTTCCACTCTCTCCGCCAGCATTCTCACCGCATAGTGCTGCAGAATTTTCTCTAGACGATGAAGGAAGACCTGAGCAAAATCAAAACCCCCGGGGAAGCAAAATTCGAATGAGGAATCACTCCCAAACTTCAGACATCGCATTAGGACTAGCAAAACAGATCACGAACCAAAAACATCCACAGAGACTTTGAAATTTCAACCTCAAACTCCCACCAGATGATATTGCAGAGCACAAAAACTTTTTAACATAAAATCAAAAAAAACACGAGAAAGAAGACGAAGAAAACGTCAAAAACTTACACGGAAAGATCATAACACGCGTTTCCTTCCCTTCCAAGCCATCAAACCAAGACATTTCTACTCTCCTGCGCAATCCCGATCGCCTTCTCTTCCCTCGTGTTCGCCTTCTTCCCCGCCAACGAGCGCGCCAATCTACAATTAAACCCTTAAATTCAAATACAAAAACGGAATCTGTTAGGATCCAATTAGGGGTCTACTATCGGTATCCATCCATCCATCCGTATCCGAATCCGTATCCGATATCGGTATTCGAATACAAAAACGGAATCAGTTATTGGATATTTCTATTCCCGTTATCCTTACACTACCTCTAAAAAAGAAAGACCCTGAAAGAAACTAGGATAATGTTTAGCAGATAATGATAACGATAACGATGATTATATCTCGCCGCTGTCTAGTCAGCCATTGTCCTCCAGCCTCTGCGGTTGTCGCCTCACACCGCCATTGCTCGGCTCATGCCATTGCAGTTAATATATGAATTTACACATATATTATACATACTAATATACAAATTTATTTTAAAATTCCAAATTTTGTAAATCTTATATGTTTTTTTCCACTATCTGATACTGAGACATGACAAACAATTAAAATAAGAAACACACACGGATAACGGATCCGATATACAATACAGTAAAAAATCAAGAAATGTTGTCCGAAAATGAGTACCGGATATCATTAATGGACTTCCCAATTTTGTACTAATTTTATATGAGATCCATATCGATATCCGATACATGTTTTCTGATTTGATATCTGAACAGTAGCACCCTAGAATCAACCAGAGAATTATGCATAATTGGCCTACTCATCCAACCAAGGGTTACCACATGGCGAGTCAGAAAATTAAGAAATGGAGGCAGCCTCGTCAAGGAAGGAGAGATAGGTTCAGTTTTTTAATAAAATAATTTTGTTTTCCTCTTCTGGAATGGTTTGATAATGATTAATTTGGCAACACCTTCATGCCCATATGACCCGAGGAACCAATACGACAGATCCCTATGCTTATCTCCCACGTTGGGGACCATCATATTTAATATATCTTTATGTGTTAAAAATTATTTGACCAACTCTGGCCATTCACCCTGACCATAGGTGTGCAGAAAAGCCAGAGTAAATGCCCACTGGCCAGGGCAAGGGCACTAAGCAATTCCTATTTCTCTTTCAAAATATATATTTATTTTTTGATATCTTTGTTACATAATTGCTGCAGTTGTTAATCAAGACACGCCTGTGTTTTCAAGAATAAGTCTCTTCATTATGGATTTAAATACAACACGAGCCTGGCTTGTTAGTTCAAATATGGAACATATATAGCAGTCTAAGGCACTGTGATCGAGTGTCGCTGCTGCCACGATCCACTGAGATTCAGCCATGTATCACATGGATTCGTCCCTACGAAAAAACCATCCATGATTGAGATTATTTTCTCCTCTAGACTTTATACTTTGGTTAAAACCTTATATTAGTAAACCATATTATTTATAAGCCAACCAAAGTTTGAATAACTGTTTATATTTACCACCACCTCACCAAATCAAATATTAGGAAGATAATTACACGATTAAGCACAGTGAAAGCCAAGCGTTGGTAATAGCGTAGGCGCCATCACAACTGATGACGTCGCTTGATGCGGACATGACACGTGGAGGTTGCTAGTTTGCACATGTCAATAAGAAAAAGTCGAAAATACCCTAAATGTTACGCGGTATTTTCTGGGTATTTTCGTCATTTGGAAGTGCTGACGTGTAGTAACAAGGTAGGGTAGGACTGGGAAGCTACCGGCTGGATAAGGACAGGTGCCGGTAAGCTGAATACGTGTCGACATTTGAGTGGTTACTTTTCTGGGGAAAATTCGAGAAGTTGATCGCCGGCCTACTATATAAAGCTCTCCAGTGGTCAGTGTAGTCGTCATCCTGTCCATCTTATCGATTTCGCCCCTCTTTTCATCGATCTTCTGCATTCGAAGTAATTTGTTGTCAATCTTCGGTGCAAATCGTCTGTTCGCAGAAGGAATCGTTGAACTGCAGTTGCTCAGGTGGTTTGATTTTGAAATTTGCCGTTCTTTGGAGCTCCGATCGAGAGTTTTTTCCGTGGAATCGAGGCCTTCTTCATTGCCAGGTGAGGTATCTTCCCTGTTGTTTGATTCTATTGTTTCTCTTTCGGTTGATTCTCCGAAGTTTCCTCTGGCTGATTTTCCTGCCGGATCCTTGCGAGAAATCGCCTGTGTCGAATGTTTTCCCTCCTGTTTAAGGCTCCGACCCAGAAAGTCGTTGGGAAATCGAGGAAGAATCTCCTCCGTTGCTCGACTTTAACTTGTTTCTTTCGTTGTATTCTCCAACGAATATCCTTCAAAGTTGTTCTTCCAGTTTCCGGCTCCAATATTGAAATTTACCTTTTAGTGACGAGTCCTTATCCATCGCAGGCGAAGGATCTCCGCCGTTGCTTGATTTTATTTCGATTACTTCTACGGATTTCACGCTGGCGGATTCTTCCGGGGGTTCGAATCCTGATTCGCGTTCTCGATCTTGCAGTAATGGCGCTCGCGATGGACATGTACAATAGAAACATTAGGCCGATGGCGGGAGAAGACGTGATCCCGGGCTTGGATCCTCCCTCCTTCTCCCTCTCCTTCTCTCCGGCAAACCCTAGATCCTCCGATCGCCCCTCATCCTTCCAGACGAATCCAAACCACCAGATCAAACCCGATCAGAGCTTCTCCCTCAGCTACCTCAGCCCGAGGCCACAATCAATGAAGAACACGGCCACCGGACCTTGCAAGCTCTACCGAGGAGTGCGGCAGCGGCATTGGGGCAAATGGGTGGCCGAAATTCGCCTGCCCAAGAACCGAACTCGGCTCTGGCTGGGCACGTTCGACACCGCCGTCGACGCCGCCATGGCGTACGACGACGCCGCCTTCAAGCTGCGCGGCAAGCTGGCCCGGCTCAACTTCCCGGACCGCCCGCCGGCCGGGCCGCTCCCCGCCGCCGTCGACGCGAAGCTGCAGGCCATCTGCGAGTCCACCGGGGCTGCGGCGACGCCGCCGCCGCCGCCTCTGCCGACTGCCGAGCCCGGAATTGGCGGGCTGAAGTTCTCTGATCCTTCTTGGGACGACGCCCAGGACTTGCTGCAGAAATTCCCATCTTTGGAGATCGACTGGGACGCCATCCTCTCCAGCTGACGGTCCAGATTTCTCCAGGTTCTTCCTCTCTCGTCTCTTTTTAGCGATTTCTGGTCTCTGTCTCAGCTGTTTTTTGGGTCTGGGCTGGAGATTAGAGGCGGTCTGTACAGTTTCTTGGCCGCCCTTGAACTAGTCAGTCATCATCTTCGCTGTATTTGAGAAGATTGTGATTGTATCTTTTTTTGCAATTTCGATCTCGTGTGAAGATTTTGGCGTGAAATTGAAATGGTGCTCCAGAGTGGTTGATCAAGATCGTAGTTTTTTCAACCAATTTGAACCGGAACTCTTTCCTTGATTGATATTCGTGTTGAATTTTCTTTCGTCTGTTTTGTAGTCTCTCTCTTTATTTTTGTGCCTGTGTCTTAAATCTCTTTCTCATTCTCTCCCACTCCCACACGCGCCGTCTCTCTATTTGTTTCGTCAAACCCTTCTCTCTCTCTCTCTCCCTCCCTCTTTTTCTATCTTTCTTTTTTCTCTCTCTGCTTGTATGTCTCTCCCTCTCATACTTCCTCTTTATCTCTCTCTCCTCTGTCTCTGTCTCCCCCCCACCTTTTTCTTTCTATGGCACTCTCAATCTCTCTCTCTCTCTCATTTCCTCTTTATTTCTCTTTCTTTTTTCTCTCTCTCTCTCTCTCATTTCCTCTTTATTTCTCTAACTTTCTTTTTTCTCTCTCTCTCTATTTCTTTGTGCCTCGTTTCCTCTCTCTCTCTCTCTCTGTCTCGCTATTTGTGCGTCTCTCTCTCTCTCTGCCTTTCTTTCTTCTCTCTCTCCTCATACTTCCACTTTAACTCTCTCTCATCTCTCGCTCTATTTCTGGGTCTCTCATCTCTCTCTATTTGTGGGTCTCTCTCTCTCATCTCTCTCTATTTGTGGGTCTCTCTCTCTCCTCTTATTTCCTTTAAGTCTCTCTCTCATCTCTCTCTATTTGTGGGTCTCTCTCTCCTCTTACTTCCTCTTTAACTCTCATTCTCTCTCTCGCTCACAATTTGTGTGTCTCTCTCTCCTTCGCATACGTCCTTTTTAACTCGCTCTTCTCTCTTTCTATTTGTGTGTCTCTCTCTTCATATTTCCTCTTTAACTCTCTTTCTCTTTATTCCCTGTCTCTCCACCTCTTTCTCTCTCTACGCCACTCGCAATCTCTTCCTCTATTTTGTCTCTCTCTTCAATCTCTTCCTGTCTCTCTCTCTGTGCCGGAGACCTAGAGAGAGTGGAATATAAGAAAGGTAACGAAGGTAGAAACCTTGGAGAATGAAAGACAAGTCAAATAAAAATGGAGGAAGAAACTTATGGTTAGTGAGAGAGAGCAAATGAGAGAGAGAGACACCGAAAGGTCAAAAACTTGGGATTAGATAATTTGAGAGAGAAAAAAACATATTTTAAAAATAGAGAGATAATTTGAGAGAGAAATAATGAAAGAAGGGATAGAACGGGAAAACTTGTGGCGAACGATGGAGAAATGCGTAAAAATTGTGAAAGACAGAAAGGAGAGAGGAAGATTACGAAGAGAGATAAGGAGTGGGAGAAAGCTGTGGCGAAAGAGGGACGAGGGGAGGAGTCAAGGCCACAAAAGCCAGCAGAGATAAGACTGCAGAATTGACACAGCGATGCATGATTGAGAGAGACTAAGAGAGAGACAGAGAGAAAGAGAAAGACTAAGAGAGAGAAAGAGTAAGACGAGGAGAGAGAGGGAGAGAGAATGAGAGAGGGGAAGAGAGAGAAAGAGAGAGACTAAGAGAGAGAGAGAGAGAGACACGAAGAGAGAGAGGGAGAGAAAAAGAGAGGGAGAGAGGAAGAGAGAGAAAGATAAAGAGATACAGAGACTTGAGGAGAGAGAGACTGCAGAATTGGCAAAGTCGTGCATGAGAGAGAGATAGATACAGATAGGGAGATAGAGATATAGAGAGATAGAGATAGATATAGAGAGATAGAGATATAAATAGAGATAGACCGATCGATAGAGATAGAGATATAGAGATAGAGATATAAATAGAGATAGAGATAGAGATAGAGATAGAGATAGAGATAGAGATATAAATAGAGATAGAGATATAGAGATAGAGATAGAGATAGAGATAGAGATAGAGATAGAGATAGAGATAGAGATAGAGATAGAGATAGAGATAGAGATAGAGATAGAGATAGAGATAGAGATAGAGATAGAGATAGAGATAGAGATAGAGATAGAGATAGAGATAGAGATAGAGATAGAGATAGAGATAGAGAGAGAGGGTCCCATTTAATTTGAGAATGGTGGAGTCGGCAAGCTAGCCTCTTACTTTGCTTCTCTCTCTAGGCTTGGTGGACCGTATGCTGCAGGCACAAGCAATAGTTAACCAAAACACGCCAAAAAAGACATATGGTCAGGAAAGCTCCACCCACTGGAGCACTCAACTTCAGAATATTGCAGACTTTTTTCTTGTTTACAACCATTACCCACTAGAACTCCACTTATCCCAATCTCTCTCCATCTCCATTTTTTTACCCGGATAATGATAAAGCTTGATAATCATTTATCAATGATGTATATAATTTTTTATCCATTTCATTATCCTTTCTGCCTGTTTTTTTCTCATGCATTATTTATCTAAGAGAGTATAGTCTACATCATGTAAGACTTCATTATGTTTTGCTACCTTCCATACTGTTCTTGTTCTCCAATCATCTTTAGACAGACCTTAGATGTTCTATGCATTACTTACTATGATGCTCTTTCTTAAGTCAAATCATAAAACACATATGTATCAGAGCTCTTTCCTCTTTGTAACTCTCTTAATAATTACTTATCCTACGATAAATAATTAAGACTTTAAACTGTAAGGGAAATGAATGAAAAATCTTTTACAAATTATATCTGCTAGTATGGTTAAACAAGTGATGTTTGACCATTCGGTCAATGGACCAAATCATTGAGTTAGGACTCATACTTCTGTTACCTTTTTAAAACCAGGTTATATGGTTATTTTCAAATATTTATCTTAATAAGAAACTATCGGAGTAGTGAAACGTGATGGCCAACATGAACTTATATAACTACCTTAGATATTTATTCCTGAATAATTGGATTATTTTTTAGAGCTTAAATATAGATGAATTAACTTAATTTTAAAAAATTAAGAAGTTAATTTCAGATGTATAAAATATTTTAAAAGATTTTTTGAAGTTAAAGTCAAGAAGGAAATGCAATTATTGACTTTATCTTTTATGGTTTATTAAATGAATATCAAAGTTGTGATTATCCTAATCCGAATTTGAGGCATTTATTCTTTTCATTTTCTCTCTGATATTAAATATATTTGACTTATGGTTTTTTAAAACTTACAAACTTACCCTTTTCATTAGTGAAGCCCTAATTTCAAATCAAATCACCTTTCTAGATTTCAGAAGAAATTTAAAGCTACTTTTGAGAGATCTTTCAACACCAATTTTGCTTTCAACATAATCCCAGATCCATTGGATTTGGAATCATTATTTTTGGTGCAGGTTTGAATAAGTTACAAGGTTAACAATATTGTGACTCAAGAGTTCACATCTTCAATGACTTGGTCTAAATATTACCACTAAGGGACTTCTGAAAACTGGTTTTGAATTTTTGTTGACCTTTATGCTTACATCTAACATTCATAAAAATCCATAGGCTCCAGAATCATATCATTTGATGCAGGATTGAATAAACTACAAGGAGGATTGGTAGCAGGATTGCTATAATGCAGGATTCGTATAGTAATCAACCTTACCCTGAAGATCATTCTCTGAAGATTTTTTTACTATTATTTTATTTTATTGAAAAATATTAATTTCTAATTTTTTTTTAAAAAATCCATATTATCTAGAGTCATTCCATTTGATGCAGTGTTTAAGAAGTTACATGGGAACAAAGGAGAGTGGATCCTTGTAGACTTTAAGCGGATCCTAGTAGCCTTTGGGGGTCAAAAATTCATTGCTAGTAGTGAAGGGCTTTGGGGGAAGAAGAAAAGAAGGCTTTATGGGAAAAGTAAAAACTGGTCAAGCATTATCACTCCATGGAAGTCTTTAGGGGTTGAGGATGATAGAGCTTCTCTAGCATTTTATTTTATTGCTAGACTTATTGTATCCTACTACCAATTGTTTTGGTTGGGGCGCATTCACACATATTCTTCGGCTCATCATTAATTTGGGATTTTTCTCTTTGGAACTCTCATAATAATTAATAATCCTACAATAGAAAATCAAAAATGTAACGTACAAGAGAAATGAATGAAAATAGTTCACAAGCCTTTAGTCTTAACCTTATGATACTTGAAAATTTTGGATTATAAGTCATGGCCTTTCATTTATTCAAATCAGGAATGTAATTTTGAAAATTTCTGATTCCTAGCTAATCAGCATAATGGAGAATCCCTCAAATTATTTTGAAAGATACATTTTCAAAAATTTCATAAAGTCTACTATTTCTCTTTCATATCATAAGGTCTACAACATAAAATATATTTTCCTGTCATTTTGAAAATTTTTAATTCTTTAAAATAGTTTTATTCATATTGAAGACAATGTATTTATAATATCAATCATTATTTAAGGAAACCTTTATTTCTTTAAACATTGATTGACTTGAGGTTATGCTCTCTGATATAAACCACTGATTTATTTGCATTAGAATTGATTATTTAGTTTGTGCATATTTCATTCATCTTTTCATTTCTGAGTTGGATCATAACATATTAATCTTTCTCATGATGTCTGATATCTGGATTGAATATTCCACAATTTTTAAGACATGTTAAGGATGGTTGAACTGGTATTCTATGTCATAGTCTGATTTCTTAAAATACAAAAGTGTTTCATAAAAGTAAATCTTCACATATAATAGTATTGATATAATACCAATGAGAAAAATTTTACAGGAAAAAAATTAATAGAATCTCATTTATGGTGCTTTCTTGTCATTTGAAAAAAAATATTCATATTTTTCAAATGAAATCTTAATTTTCCTCATGACAAGCCCAAAGTTTGGGACAGTTGTCTCCAAAGAAAAATGTATTCTAAATAATAATTTACAGCTAGGAAAGAGGGAATAATAATGACAGACATGAAAAATGATATAATAAATAAAGCAAGATGTATGATAAGTACAGCCTAGATGAAAAGAAAAGTAAGATGTTCGTATAAACCTCTTCAAGTCATGTAGATTTTGAATTATATACACATAGATAATTTTATAATTTCATATAAATGAGGAAAAATGAGATAAATAACTTACTTACAATCTTTAGGTACCACGAAAATATAGGTCTTGAAGGATTGGTGGTTATTCACAATTTTAAGAGAACATATAGACATGACTACATTCAAAGTACTTTACATCTGATTGTGAAAATCATAATCTCTGTTTCACAAGATAAAACCTGTTTTGATACAATCCAACAGGGTTTTAATTGAACAAAGTTATATTTGAAGAAGCCATGCACTCATGAAATAATATACAGATAGAGACGACCCTGACCTCATATTTATATTTTTATCTTCTTTGAATTAAGAGATTTAAACATTTATAACTGACAGTTATCTTACCATGTATTTTCATTTAAATGAAAAAGACAACTTATTGGATATTCAGCTTTGTACCTGACTTTATTATAATTCCTTATTTTTTTAATGATATCTAAGAGATTTTTTGTGCTTTACCAGATTCTTGATCTGGAATTATCTGTGTAACACAACTTCCTTGTGACATTGTTATTATAATTAGAGTTATAATGCAATAGAAGCACTATGGATTACTTACTATGTTAAATTTTATAGAATTTAGTCATTTAAAGACTCAAAAGAGTCTATTTTTCCAATAAAGTGCAACTAAAAATGATTTTGCCAGGGTGATAGAAGAATTCACCAAATTTTATGGTCTTAATTCATAAAACAATGGGTAAAATGATTTGATTCCCTTTTAGTTTTTGAATTTTTAAATATAAATCAAAAGGCCAATAAATCCAAAACACTACAAAAATATATATGAATATAAAATCACAATATTTTATTACTAGATAACACGATATATTTACATGATTTGGTGTATATTTTAAGTAAAAATACATTTTTATTAGTTTTTCTGGATCTTATTATGACGCAACTTGGTATGGATAAAAATAATATATTGTAGTTTTACTTATAAAGTGCAAAATAACTGTGTCTAGCGGTAGAGTTTGAGATCATATGGATTTTTGAATGAACATATGATGATATAGTAAATAAAGTAACATTATCGAAGGTCGGCAGAAAATAAAAGGCACAATATCAAAAATGAGAATCAAGTAAAATAAAGGTTCACAAAAATAAACCATGGAAAAAGGTTAAATAAACTGGTTATAACCTATATGTACTTGATCTAGACTTAGTTCTAAGCTTACTTTACTATATAAACAGCCACAAACACTCAAGATCACAGTATTATTCCATTAAGTACAGGGATTGATTGCAGTTCACTAAACCTTGAGTAGAAGTACCGAGATTTGGTCCCAAAATATTAAATTTAACAATTTCTTTAAGATAAATAGATTAGGAAAATGCTAACTTATTAAGATAAAGATTGTCCTAAGAATGAGATGGGGGTGAATAAGGTACTATACAAATATATAACTAATTATTATCATTTATAATACTATGTACAATTAATTTTGTCAATGAAAAGTGAATGAAAAGGAGGGCAGATGTTTCTGTACAAAGGTTTTTTCAAGACTATTAATCATGTCCTGAGAATATTCTAACCCTGTTTGGCACAATCTTAAACTAGGGTGAATGCGATGCCCCCCAAGTAAGAACACTTGGTAATAAGGTGATACAAAGGATATCAAGAAAATTAAACTCTTACTTTGAACCTTGTCATCATCGGCCCCCCAAGTCTTCAAAGATCCACGGAGTGTCCCTTATCATTGATAGACTCCTAAGCTTTCAATGATATATCCAAGCTCTTACTAAAAATGTAACCTTATACAACATAATGGTGATGTATGTTAGGGCAAAAAATCTAAACCAAATATTCAATTAAAACTCGTCAAGGTTTTTTTGTTAGTCAAATAAAGTTCATGCACTATAAATAATTATCAGATTTATGTTTTTAACAACAGAAGTTTTTTTTTGTTATTTGACAGAAGTACAGAAATGCGATATTTTTTGTTCAATATAAAACACACTGCAAGATCTTCATTAATTGAATCACTAAAGAAAAAATATTTTTATTAATGTGCTTGTCTGATTTATCAAAACATCATTTCAACCAATGAACAGAATGCTGAACCTTGAAGAATAGAATTTAATAAAATTGCTCTTGGAGACTAAAGATGCGAGAGAATATATAGTGTATTGATGTTGGTTCTACCTATGAATATTTTTAAAATAGATTCTAAAAATTTTAATCAGAAAATTACCAAATTAATAATTTTGAAAAAAAATGTTTCCCAAATAATACCTTCAAGAAAGTTAAAATAATAAAAAATATTGCAAAATGCTTCACGATGAAATTACACATCACTCTATTAATTAGACCTGAATATTTGATGAACTGGAACAATATATGTATACGCATAGAAATATGAATATATATATATATATATATATATATATATATATATATATATATATATATATATATATATATATATATGCATTTATGGTTAGATACATCACAAAACTAAGTGCTACCATTTAGCTATTCACCTCCCAAAAGCTGAGGAAAATCAAGTTTTGTTTTAACTCCGCAGCATGGCACACATTCCTCAAGACTCTGATTCCTCCACTATATTTATTCTGGTAATTCCAAAAACCTTAAAGAATAATTTTTAGAAATATAAAATATTCCCATAGCACTCAAAGTACATGTGAAACTAGTTATTATGATAACATATTTGCGAAGAGTAATCAAAATTAAGAATATACAAACCTAGAAAATTGTTAGCAGAAACCAAACGGGAGTAGACTTCATAAGTATTCTCCTTAAATGTCATTACATTAGCAAAAACCACCTCACAAACTATCTCCTTCTCATTCTTATTTCTTTGGACAATATCTCCTCAAGTGTCATTTATCATGACTCTTGTGACAGTTTTATTCTCCATACATTTGGTTCAGGACTTTTCTTCTATCATGACTTCACTTTCTCATTCTACCTTCCATGCCCCATCCCATCCTTCACATAAAACTCCTTACCATGTGTATCTTTGATAAGATCATTTTCAAATTAAAGAATTTTTATTTTCACCTTAAGGTCTTGATATAAATATCATAGTATGGGGTTGATCAACTAAGAGGGAGGTTTAATCTATCTAAATATAACACTCAGTAAAAGAGGGACAAATGAGGGAGCAGTTGGAGAGATTTCTCTTATTTCTGTGATCATGACATTCTAGATCAAGGTTGTTTGAAAATATTACATCTGGGTGACATTATCTGAAGTGAATAATCTAATGGAAAGGTCCCAATTTTTTTTATATGATCTAATACAATGTAAAAGTGATCATGATTAAATGACTCACAATGGGGATTATATAAGTTTACCAAGCAGAGTGTTTTGAAGTGGGAAAGTGAGAATTAGAATAAATAGGGATAAGTATTATTAGAATGAAAGTTTAACTTAGAGTTTGATCTCTAGCTAGCCTCTCTCCTATTGGCCAATCTCTATTGGAGGCAAACTTCAAATATAGATTTACAATTGATAACTGCTCCTAAAATAGAATTGAGATGTGTTTGACAGAGATACTGAAAACTCTGCCATCCTCGAAATGGATCTACCCCATCAAACCTTCTCTTCCCCCCCCCCCCCATAGTTTTGCTGTAACTACCTCGAACTCCTCATTTCTGGTGGTTACACTTGACAAGATCCAATGGTACACATGTGCCCTCTCCTCTATTTCGTCCAATCAAAGTATGACACCTTTTTTTTGTTGAATTCCCATTATCTACGCCTTCATACAATCAAGAAAACATCTAATCCAGAACATATATAGTCACTGGACTAGCCTCCAATGATAGGCACATGATTAAAACATGTGTTGTCTATGGAGAAATCCAGTCTATTGTGACTTCATAGAAGGGAGTTGTGGAGGAATATCAAAACAAAGATTAAGTCAATAGAATTCATCTGAAAATGACATTAATGCATCAATAAAAATGTTATAATGTAACCCTCTAGTTAAATCACTACTAGTTTGTTGCAGTGTCCCATTAGTTTCCTTAATGTCTTCCCCTTCATTTTTGATAAAAATAAAATGTATGGATGAAGTGTTCAGTATACTAATCACATGTTTAGTATGGTGATAGCTGTGACAATCAGGACACTAGTACTTTCATGAATGTGTGGACCTCAGCCCAAATTTGGAAAGAGAAGGTAGCAATGATAAGGGAAGCTTACTCCCATCCAGGTATGATACTGCATTCTAGAATAATATCCAATTTGTTCCTATCTAGGACACTCTCTCACATGTTTGTCTACTTGACGCGTGGTGTTCCCCCCTAGCATGCCTCCTATCTGAAAATAGACAAAATACATTCGTCTCCTCATATGTAGCACATTATGTCAAAGTGCAGCACAAATGGTGAATGGTGAGCAATTAACCATAAATTAAGGGTAAATATGTCATGTAAGTCTTCTCATTTATACACCAATATTTCTAGTTTTCCTTAAGAGCATAGAGCGAGGGTCAAATCCACATGGAGCAAGAATTGAATAAGTGAATTTTAACTTTAATTTTTACTTTTTTTTGAGTTTTATATTTATTTTTCAGGCTTGACTTTCCTTTAATGAAAGAAATTAGGGAAAAATAATTCAAAATAATTATAGGAAGGTCAAAAAGTAGTCATCCAATTTAACTTAATCTATCCAGATTTTATACAATTATACGAGAAATTTATAAACTTTTACACAAGAAAAGTACTAATTAACTCCAATTTAAAATACCTAAGCGAACACTTTGGGAGTGCCGGGTGATTGTAGAGAGTAGTGGTTGTGAATGGTATAGAGATGATGATATAAATACCGTGCTGACTGTGACAGAAATATTTGTCGACATATGCCCATGAGCAGCTGAGCAAGGGAAAGTGATGATGATTTAACCATTGCTTGTGAGCTAGAGACGGAGATGGATATGTCTGATGTGTAGGGGAGTTGGAGGTGGCATGCATGATAGTATAAACGTAGGCTATCTGTGATGATAACTTTGTAAAAAAGATAAAGAGGTGAGTCAAAAAAAGACAAAGATCACACTAACCTATTTTTCATGTGCCCAACAAGCTGACAACTAACCTAGTTTTCTTTACATGTCTTGATCGAAAGGTCACTCCTTCAATCCTTCACTTTTGGAGTCCAAGAACAGATCCAAATGAGATTTTAATTGAACAAATCACTCACCTTGCTAACTGTAATTAGGAACAAAATCCAAGGGTGTCTTTTACAAGGATGAGGGTTTTGTTTATAGATCAAATATGGTGTATGGATAGAGAGAAAGATGCCACTACCCTCAAAAGCTCAGCCCAAAAATCCTTCTAGATTGTTAGATAACATTGTTTTATTGATATTAGCTTTGGCCGCCCCTTTGATGAATAAAAAATGAGGCACTAAAACTGACACATATGAAAAGCATTATTTGCATCATTTCATTGATATTAGCTTTACTTTAATACAATTTTACAGTTCATGCCTCAACTGATCTACCATGTTTATTTATTTGCATATTTTACAAGCCCAAATATTTTCATGAAAATCATATTTTAATCTTACTAATATGAATGGATTCAATTCTTCTCGTTGGTGTGATATTTTATTACAGAGCTGATGGTGTATTAAAAAACTAACAACTTTTTTTTAGAGGAAGCCAAGTGCCGTCAGTAGTACCACTCAAGCCAGCCATAGGTGGGTGAGTGCAGGAGCACTTAAGCTCGCCCGTAGCCGGCAAGCACCACCGCCCAGGGCCTAGCCACCTGCCCATAGAGCCCAATATAAAACTCAGGGAGCCTAACAACGAGCCCACAAGGAGCCCACAAAGGCACTCCCCAAATGTGCACAAGAAGGGAAGTATTTGATTTATATACATGTCTTGATTTTTAACAATGTCAATATGATATTACTTCTAACCCATTAATTTTAGTCCTACACAGTGCTGGGATTATGGAATTAGAAAAGTATCGTGGCCCAAACAGCCACGTTCTTAATAACAAGAAGAAGAAACCAGTATCTGGGCTTTGAGCCACCTCGGGCGAAAGCCTGACTCATGGCAGGCTTATTTTAGATTGGAAGACTTAATCTCAGCCCTCCAGTAGTTGGTGGTGATGATGTCAAAGTAGTTGGTGGTGATGATGTCAAAGTAGTTGGTGACGATGATGTCAACACATCGACACCAGACATGTCACTGCCATCATCTAAAGTCAACGTCCCCACTAAGGACATGCTGCCATTATCAAAGGATCAAGTCAACAGTCCAGCATCAGGCACGTCTCCACCAATGCACGCTCCCTCACGCGTCTTGACACGTCGCCAACGGCAGGTCCACAACTGCCCACTGACGTGACACGTCGCTCGTCTTTATTTATTTTATTAACTGCATTTTCTCTTTCCTCCAATGCCTAAATATATAGGCCATTGTTTCAAGAAAGAGTTAGGTAGTCATTATTCAAGAATTGAGTTTGTTTCTAACTCTTCTTGGAGGACTTCCCAGCCTCCCCAATCCTTCTCCAACCCTATCGCCACCGCCTCCGCCGCCATCACCGCCTCGCATCGCCGGCCACCATCGTCCCCTTCCTCCCCATCTCTCTTCTCTCTTCTCCCTCTCTTCCCCTCGCTCAGGAGTGCCGAGACTCCCGTCCTTGGCCGCCCAGGATCGCCCTAGGCTGCCGCCCAAGGCAGCCCAAGGCCGCCACCCTAGGTTGCCCCAGGTTGCCGCCCAAGGCAACCCAAGGCCGCCGCCACAGGCCGCCTCAGGCTGCCGCCGAAGGCAACCCAAGGTCGCCGCCACAGGCCGCCCCAGGCTGCGGCCCAAGGCAACCCAAGGCCGCTGCCCTAGGCCGCCCTAGGTTGCCGCCCAAGGCAGCTCAAGGCCGCCGCCCTAGGCTGCCCAGGCTGCCGTCCAAGGCAGCCCAAGGCCGCCGCCCCAGGCCGCCCTAGGCTGCCGTCCAAGGCAACCCAAGGCCGCCACCCTTGGCCGTCCTAGGCTGCCACCCAAGGCAGCCCAAGGCCGCCGCCCCAAGGTGCCCCAAGCTGTCACCCAAGACAGCCCAAGGCCGCCGCCCCAGGGTGCCCCAGGCTGTCACCCAAGACAGCCCAAGGCCGCCGCCCTAGGCCGCACATGCTGCTGCCCAAGGCAGCCCAAGGCTGCCGCCGCCCAGGCCGCCTAAGATGCTGCCCAAGGCTGCCGCCCCAGGCCGCCCAAGGCTGCCAAGGCTGCCCGCCCTAGGCGGTCCATGGCCGCCCCTAGGCCGCCCGCCTAGGGTCGCTCCAAGGTGCGCCGTCCACCCCAGCACCTGCACTTGCCCGCCCGGTCCGCTTCTACACTCATCCGTCGTGCTTTCTGCCAGGGCTGTACAACGCCGAAACGCCCAGACTCTCTCATCCTTTGGGCCATTCAATGCCCGAATTCGCCCAGTCTCGTCACGATCAGAATTCCCCGTAGCCTCTTCATGCACCACAGTGCCGAGGTATGCCTGAACTCTTTGGTGTAGACGTATTCTTCGTCCAGTATTCCACGAGAATTCTCCACCGCCACAGATCTGATTTGATTTGGAATTCCCACATCTCTCTCTTTCGTGAGTTTCCCTCGTGACGTGAATTTGAGTATTGACTTTGGTGCTTCAGCATTGTCGTGGTGGTTGAAGACAGTACTCTCGCCTCGATGAGGAACGGGGCTGCACCACCAGCATTTAATTGATTTTAAGCTCCGAATTCGATCGTGTGGATTTCTGTGGTCTGTTTTATCCATCCTACTAAACCCGTCAATACCCTTCTTCCATCGTTGTCCTACCAATCTCCCCAGTCGCCCTTTTTCCTAGTTGTCCTGCATCAGTGGTCCATTTTTAGGTTTCTAATTTGTCGGAGGCTACTATCGAGGACAGTGGGTCTGTCTAATGAACAAATCAGAGCGTCAACCACAAACGAGTGATTGATAGGGCAAAGGACATGACAAATGTGGGCACACCATAAGATATGAGTCCACAGCTGTGACTTAATTGCAGTCGTTGGACCTTAAAAAGGGGGATTGGACGACTGAGGGGTAAACTCATCCTTTTTGTCCACCAACCGTCGTTCCCATCCATCGACTGGTGGAGGCTGGTGATGGAAAGCCATGGACAGATCCAATGGCATTGAGATCCACTTGATCAAGAACCACATGATTGGGGATTGGGAGAGACTGTCTCTTGAACTTTGAAGTACTCATTTGATACCTAGTTTCCATCTCTCAGCAATTCGAAGGTCATGATAATGTGAGAAGATTGTGAGAGCTTCAGGACGGTGCTAGAGAAGGCTTAGGGAGAGGAAGAACTGTGCTAACATGGAGGAGAAGAGAGGGGGAAGTTGCACACTGAGGTCAGGGGGCAGCGACTGGCATCCCCACCCTCTATTCTTCAAATCAGGGCAGATCCAGTATTTCTCTTGGATTGATTTTGACGAAAATCACGCAATGAACATATTTGATTGAGTAAAATTAAGTCGGATTCAAAAGAAACATAATTTGTTGTGTTTTCATAGTGCAATCGCTTTGAGGCATTATGTCAAACACCTACCAGGTGCCGAGGGATTTATCTGGTTTCTCTTTTGATTTTATATATAAAAAATATTAAAAAACACTTATTCGTTATATCTACTTATATAAGCTGTACATCTATTATTCTAATATACTGATAACATCATATAAATATGTTCTTGCACTCCTCTTATGTAATCTTCTTGATTTTTCTCTCTCTTGCTATCTTGTTAAGAAAACTACGTAAAATATTGAAATATATACTCTCTATATAATTGCTTAATTCTTCTAAAATTACATCATACCCATTTTCTCATCTATCTCTCTTAAGCTATTATCATGTATATATATTTCTTACATAATTAATCTATATGGAACTAAGTAATCCTTCATTACTATATATATCTCCTATCATAAATATAACCAACAATTTAATTAAAACCATAAACATAACTTTTCTGCCACCTATTTTACTTCATTATAATAACACAAATAATTTTCATTCCGCACTTACTATCTTTAATAACCGTACAACTATTATGTCTAAAAAGCGATATAATTAATATCACTTGTTAATTTCTCTCTAACTCTAACAACTTATTCCAACTTTATAAGTACTTATTTTCCATCACTTTAATTTTCATCATTATTATTATCACATATCTTACTCAACTTATAATTAATCTATTTTCTTACACTCATTATCATCTTATTTTTCCTAACCCTAACTCAATCATTAGATCTATCTTTGAAGGCCAGTCCATGTGGAGATGATATCATTCTTAGTATACAAAATTGAATGAGTTTTCTATCATTATAACTACACTACAATTAACACTGTAATTTTCCTCAATCATGCCAATCATTGGTGATGGGGTAGTCATTCAAATAATTGTCTATTTTTGCAATTGATACAGTCAAATTTAGGGAAATAACTTGTATTGGTTATTTGATTTTATTAATCAAAATTTATAAACCTTACTTTGTAAAATAATTTTACTGATTAGTGATGAGCAAGAGTCGCCTCCAGATGGAAGGGATATTAGTAATTTAATGTATTGTTATATGGTGATTAAGTGATTAGAGAATTTATTTTATTAATTAGGAATATGGTGAGATGAGAAGGATGATAATTGAAGATAGACATGTGTAATAATAAGTATATATGGAAATATATGGATGGTAAATTGGTCAATCAAATGATGATGGCGGTGAAATTAGATATGAATGAATGGATGTATCAGGGTATCAATGGATGTGGATGGATATATTTGATGGGATGGATGTAATAAATAGATGTGGATGTATGTGGATGATGTTGAAAAAAGGCGATGAAGTCAGTGCAAGAAAAATCAACATATATCCTTAAGGCAATTTACAATACCTTACATCCCTATATTCTACTTAACGTTATAATTTTATAACCTTTTAAATCAAGAAAATAATTTATTTCATTACAATATGATTTTTATATAAATAGAGGATTTCTTGATTAATAAATCAAGAAAATATGGCCTGATAAATCAAGCCATATGGAAGGAGGGAAACCGAACCTACACATAATAGTAAAACTCAAAGTTGCTTCTAGGTCATCAGATCTCACTATTTGAAGTTGATTCATTCTAAACCCTTAGATTTTCATACTGAAAATTTCTCCGGATTGAAGTGTGGTATAAACATTTTGAAAGTTGGGAAAATGTTATAAAATGCATCAAATAATTCCAGAAAATACTTAATTAATTCATAAACATATTGTACAAATACATTTTGACTTAAAAAATTATTTGAATATAATATTAAGCAGTCAAAAAGTATGATGTAAAAAAATAAATAAAAACACCAAAATCCATAAAATTGGAATATCATTCTATAAATACATTTAATAATTTTACCCTTGATAACATACATATATTATCACTTTAGTACACACAAGGATAGCTCATCATAATATTAATCTATTACTTAGCATGTTATTCGTTATTATTAGAGGTTAATATAGAGTCAATATAACCTATTACCCCCAAGCTAACAACCAGGCAGAGGTTTATTATAGAGTGATTAAGAATATTATGGAATAAATAATTATGCCTGTTGGGAAGGATTAGTTAATTGACCACAAAAGTGGCTAGTTTATGTCATTTAAGGCTTCTAATTGACTGATTGAATGACACCTGCTCTCTAGCAACGGGGCCAGATGGTGAACCAGAAATTATAGTTTATTACATCATTCGAGTCTTCTAATTTATAGAAAAACATTTATAATATTCTATACCATATGCTGGGTAAGGAGTAAATCCAGAAGGATAAAGTATTGAATAACTAAAAAATAACTTTAATTTTTTTTTTTTAGGATTTGTACTTATTTTTCATTAACTAAATTTAATCAAATAAAATGAAACTAGGGGAAAATAATTCAAAATAATTCTTTTATGATGAGAATATATTAATCCTACTTAAATTGACTCATTTAGACTTTAAAGTATGACTTTAGGAATTTGAATTTCCTAGGCAGTAGTAAAAATTAGTTCTAATTAAACACAATGGTGCCTTTTAAAATAATAAGAAGTTTTACTAATAAATCAGAGGATACAGATGGATACGCAAAAATAGACAAAGTTGCCCTTAAAATATCAGCTTGAAATGCCTTCTACGTTGAAATTGAGTCATTCCAAACCGTCTAATTTTCTCTCTCCTCCTTGCTCCCTGTCGCATACTGCCATCATGTCATTGATTATTTGGAAATACATAAGAAACTAAAAAATCCTTTAAAATATTTAATTAAATTCAATCTATATCTTATAATTTATAAAATTATTTTCTTTATAAGTTTAGGATTACAAAATTCATAAAATGTATTTTGACTTATAAATTTTTTTATTGAATAATTTAAGGTCAGAAACATTCCCTCAAATACTACAAAATAAGAAATTCAGGTGATCATTCTTAAAAATAAAATACTTATATGAATAAAAGCTGAACATGTTATGAATAATTTTTTATGATTTTTACGTTCAGAAAAGTTTGTTAAAATAGCAAAACATTGTGACATATTGGAACTTTATGTAAAATATAATAAATTATTTTGAGCTTTTAGACCATGCATTCATGATTATTTAAACTTAAATAATCACATTAATTAAAATTATTTACTATTGTAAATTACATGTTATTTGTGATTTTCAGATGTGTGAAATAAAATATTTTTGGGGACCGATCTAGTGTTCTTGGGGAAAATTGTTGATTGTCATTAGAAGGCAACAGGGAAGTGGAAGAGATCTTTTGTGGTGACAAATCACCTTTATTTTAGCAGCATAATAGGATCTACAATAAGTTAATTCCAGTAAGGCTATTTTCTTCATCTCAACATCCATTCATTCACATCTATCCAACTATCCACATCTATCCATAATGTATAATCCATATCACCGATCAGCTTGGATGAAATTGAAGCGGACTTATATTCAAGGATTAAAAAATAGAAGTGGTATTCAATGGAGGTTGACTATTTAGAGATGATTTTTTTGTGCATTTGGTCATTTCGAATTAATTTTATTATTGAGGATTCATATTGATATCGTTCATAAAATATTGGATGTAGAATGGAAATTGATTTTGATTTTTGTAATTTGTGAACGTTATGGTTATTTGAGTGAAGACTGGATATTGATAAATTAGTGTAAGTGCTACATGAATGGTCATTATGATTATTTAATTTAGATAAAGTGGATTGAGATATGAAAATTCAGTCATTTGGGAATTGAAAATCTTAATTGAGATATAGCTTTAGAAAAATCACTTCAACCTTATGTATTGAATATCATCAGCGATATCTTTGAGGGATTATAATGTGATATATTGATTGTGATTTGGAAGATGCTTAAGTTCACATTATTCTTTTATTGATTTGAGATAAATATTTTAAATAAGCTTAAATTACTATTTTTATATCTGTAACTCGACAGAGTTTCTGGCTGACTGGGAAGGAGACATGGCTATATCAAGGTGGCTTGGGAAGCGGAGAGTCAGGAATTGACTCGCGAAGAGTCAGAGATTAGCATTTCAGTCAAAAAGTTGGCTTGGAAATAGTTAACTATATAGGTTTATATCTTTTAAACGACCATGAGGAATGTTGAGGTTTAATGACATACTATGACAAGGCATGTAATGGTAATAAGGCTTGATGACAATAGAGATGGTGGACGGCCTAAACGGAGTATGGAGTGGAGAGAGGAGCTTTGTGAGTAGACATGTATTCAGCCATGCTTTTACACATCATTCATCATCTTTTTATGAGTCAACACGATCTTAGCCAAACAATTCGTGTTAACCGATTACAATTATTTATGTAGATTCTCATTATTCATGCACAAAGCTATTAGCGATTATTTTCATTTATGATCAAAATGGAAAATATTGTGATAGAAATTATGCACAAAGATGTCGAGTTTTCTTTGAGTTACTGATATTTCATACGTTTTTAGAATTTTTCCGCAATGGTTTTGAATTTTATTTTATCAGGAAATAATTTATTTCAGGAAGTGTAAATATTCATTATGGGGATTTATTTCAGGAAGTTGGACTTATCAGATCAACCTATTTGGTTAAAAATTAGGATAAGGGGTTGCAGAGCAAGTCTTCGGAGGTGGCAAAGGCTCGGAGATTATGAGAGAGGGCTTACTCAGCTAAAATGAGCGTATCAAATTGGCTGAAACTGGGCTCTGGGTTTCTGAATTTGCAAGTTTAACACAGTATGGTGTGAGTTAAGACACATTTTCAGTCAACGGGGGTGTGTCATGAGGCGAATGGACCGCACTGGTCATGACTCCTCAAGAATTTGTGAGATACGCATTATCCCCTTTTTATTTGTTTTGTTATTGTTTGGTGATGGACTTCCCTCTGTGTGGACCATGCAAAAAATATCGCCTTTTTGTTTGTTTGGTGATGGACTTCACTCTGTATGGACCATGCAAAAAATATACGCCATTCTAGAGTGTAAGCTGATGGTTGTTGGAAAGGAAAAATTAAGATGCTCGGTTTAAGCATAATGTTTCGTGAATTGGTCAACAGCGCAAGGAGAAAAGGCTGTCTGAATGATAGACTCGGCCTTTCAGAGTTCTGTATAAAGCCAGTAAAACGGGGCCTATAAAAGGTCAATCCAGTGAGAAACCAGGTTAGCCAGAGATTGTGATAGATCTCTCGTCGAAGAGATCTCAAGAAGATGAACGTAGTAACTTGAATAGATCGTAAATGCCTCAATATAGCCTATTGTTCAGATATCGTCACATAGACTGCTTCTCTCCTTCGGTGGCGCTCCGTCTCCTCGAGCAGACGTCTCTTCTCCGAGCTCCTCCTCCTCAAGCAACGGCTCCAGCTCCGTCGCGTGAGATCTTCCTCGCAGGCGGCTCCCTTGATGGCGAGCTCCTCCCTCCAGTCGGTGGCGAGATCTACACCTCCTCCTGGCCCTTCCCAAACTGGTAGTTCGGTTCCTTCTTCAAGAAATGAAAACATATCTGACCCTCTTGGAGTGGGTCTTTATTTATAGGCTGAGGGGAGTCGCTTCCCCTCCTTGTTTACTGGTCTCGGTCAACGGTCTGTTGACCAGATCTTGATTCCTCCTCCTTTGGTATTTCCGAAAGTGGAACTTATCAGACTGTAACTCATTTGCGATCAAGTTTTAGTATGAATTCAGCATTAAAGTACATGACCTTGCTAAATGAAATCGTAAAGTCATATTTATTGATTGTTCCAACCATTCTCATTTAAGACATTTAATCTTGAGTTCTAATGAGTTTCTTCAATTTGATCCTATTCCTAATAGATCAGCACATTTTCCCATCTAAAAAGAAAAATAAAAAATTAATCATTTGAAGCCAAAAGAATTCGCTGATGACCATGGATTCACCATGCCAGAAAACTCCAGATTTTTCTAAATTGATTTCAAGATCAAAATTTTTGTGTGGGGTTTAATCTAATCAAGCAACAGTACATTCCGAGAAATCATCAATGACATAACATAATATCCTTTTACTTACTGTGAATAACATGATATCAAAATAACTTTTAAGTAACATGATATCCCTTTATTAATCAAGTTATCATATGTTTAAACATTATTTAGTTGGATCATAGTTATAGATAATCTTTTTTAGGACGCAAACTAAAATTTAGTTAAATACATCAAGAACAGTTTCATCAATTCATGGATTTTAATTCCAAGGGAATAATTTCAATGGTTTCTTGGTGAGACCTTTATGATGAGCATAAGAAGCAGTGAATCAATGTCGAGTTGACTGAACCGGGGGTTGACAATGCCCCTGTTGTTTTTAATGATACTCATTCACATATCCTTCTATCTAGGATAACTCTGTTTCGTAAACATCCGGAATCTCCAGAGGCATTTGTGCACCTCTCATTTCTTCTCGCCGCTTTAACGGAGATTTGTGAACGTAAACGATCCACACATAAGCAATTAATCATGTTTTCTTTATATTTTACATTAAGAGCACGTCCTTTTCTTCTACCTTCTCCAAAAACATCGCCTTAAATGCTGCTGGCGCATGCATTTTACACAGTATAGAAACATCAAACCATGCTCTAAACAATGCAAACTCGAGAAAATAGGCTGACACGGACGACAAATCTTCCTCTGAATTGGTGCCTTATCATGAATGGATCACAGCTACCTAATCTTTTTCTAAGCGGAGGCTGAAATTCTGCGAAGGAGCCTCAGGCAGTTGACTTTTGGCACAATTATAATAGTATATGGTTAAAATCCAGGATATTTTCAAATAGAGTGCTAATCCCAGACGGTTCATAATCTCAATATGTGCATACCTTGGCTTCGAAATTCTAATCACAGTAGCACAATGGAGGGAAGAGCTTTGAAGTTCCTCTTCTTCGTTCTCCTCGCAGCGCAGGTCGCCGTCTCCGAGCGTTTAAACGGAAATAAAGATCTAACGCTAGTGAAAGTCGGTGTAATCGTCGACAGAAATACCTTAGTGGGAAAGATGTGTTGGGCAAGCATTTCCATGGCTATTGATGACTTCTACGATGGACATCCAAACATCTCCGCCCGCCTCGTCCTCCATCTTCGCGACGGCAGGGCGGATGTCGTGGGCGCTGGATCTGCAGGTATAACTCGTCAAAATACGAAGATAATACTTAATCACGTAAGATATAAACGTAAGTTTTCATCTTATGCGATTGAGTATTGTATTCATACCAAAACATGAGATGAATTGATCTCTCCACCGCGATCGAACCAAAATTTTAATTTTTAGACGTGGGTTCACTCTGGAATCCGCAACTATCGGTCTAGTGGACAATGAAGGTCTTTTATCTTATTTGACTGCGTATTGTCTTCTTACCAAAAAATCTGATGTTTTACAAATCTCCACCCTGATGGCTAAAAAATTTAAAATTTAAGACATGGGTTTGTTCTGAAATTCGCGGTTCCTGGGCTAGTGAACGAGGAAGATCTTCTATCTTCCGTGGTCGAGTATTATTTTGATGCCGAACCGTGTCATGTATTGATTTGTCCAGCCTAATCGTCAATAATCAAAATTTGAAGTATGGGTTTGCTTTGAAATCGCAGCTCTTGGACTAGTGAACAAGGAAGGAGTATTGGCGATCTTGGGTCCTCAGAAATCAGGGCAGGCGAAGTTTTTATCTACCATCGCGGGCAAGGCTCAAGTCCCCATAATCACATTCTCAGCTACAAGCCCTTTCCTCTCCTCTTCTTCAACGCCCTATCTCCTAAGGATGTCGATCAACGACTCCGCTCAAGTAACCGCCATAGCCTCCGTCATCGCGCATTACGGCTGGAGAGAAGTCAGTATAATTTACGAAGACACTGACTATGGAAACGGCGTCATTCCTTTCTTAATAGATGCCCTTCAAGATAACAGCGTCAGACTAACGCGGCGAGTTGTTATACCTCTCACTGCAACAGATGATCAGATTACAGATGAGCTCTCTACCTTGAAGATGCTGAAAAATAGAGTGTTCATCGTTCACTTGTCTCTTCCACTTGGCGAGCGTCTATTCGCCAAGGCAACGGACAGAGAGATGGTGACCACAGGCTACGCCTGGATTGTAACTGATGGGATAGCCAGCTTGGTTAACTCTTTAGACTCCAAAGTCATAAAAAATATGCAAGGCTTCCTGGGTGTGAAACCGCATGTTGAGAGAAGCGCAGATCTGGACGCCTTTATTCCTCGCTGGAGAAGAAGGTATAGAAGAGAAAATCCTGAAGATGAGAGAATAGAGCCTCATATCTTTAGCCTCTGGGCCTACGACGCTGCCAAAGCCCTGGCGTTGGCCGTGGAGAAGGTCAAAGTCAAATCGTTGGCGTTTAAAAAGCCGAGGATGTCAAACAACTCTAC
The DNA here is from genome assembly GCF_029677425.1 of Wolffia australiana. Taxonomy (NCBI): domain Eukaryota; kingdom Viridiplantae; phylum Streptophyta; class Magnoliopsida; order Alismatales; family Araceae; genus Wolffia; species Wolffia australiana. The sequence continues at coordinate 1,037,397 of NC_135847.1, read as the reverse complement.
TGACTTGGACTCGATTCCTACATCTGAAAGTGGACCAGCCATTATCAAAGCGCTTGAGGAGACAGATTTTAAGGGACTTAGTGGCTATGTTCGCTTGGTCAATGGACAGCTCCAGAGCTCAAAGTATCAGATTATCAACGTTGTGGGAAACGGGCAGAAGAGCGTGGGCAACTGGTCGTCGGGGAAGAACAAGGTGACATATCTCAATCCCAAAATGGTCATAATTGAATCACTTAATTAATTGGGGATTAAATGATCGGTTAAATCTAAAACATAGCAATTTACGAAATTACAACTTAACAGGTGGAGCTTGGGGCAGTCATTTGGCCTGGAGACACGTCGTCAGTGCCCAAAGGATGGGAGGAAAAAGGCAAAGGAGGAAAAATGCTTCGCGTTGGCGTTCCAGTGAAGGAAGGATTCTTTGAGTTTGTTAAATTTGAAGTCGATCCCATCGACAACCAGACGAAACCCACCGGTTACTCCATAGAAATCTTCAAGAAAGTGATGAGTTCTTTGCCCTACGATGTGCCCTATGACATTGTGCCCTACACTTTTAACGACACGGAAAACAATGGAACTTCTGGCTCATATGATAAGCTCGTGCAGACGGTTGAGCGCGAGGTAAGCACATTAATTCTCCTCCCTTTTCTTCGCCGATTGTTCAATTAATGATTTATTGGTTACCCAGCTTCTCTCTTTCCTTTTTAACGCAAATATCTTAGTTGATAATAATCGTTCAGACACATGGTGGGTTCTCTTAGATCCAGCATCTGCGAAAGATTTACTGGCAACTCAATGACCCTTGAATCTGAATTGCTGGATAATGGCTGCTTTACCATGGGTTTCCTTACAAAGTTTTCATATCCATATTGAGACATTTATGAATTCGTACATGTGGAATTAAACTTATCCCTAAGATCTCAAGGTAGTTCCTTGGGCGATTCATATATTTGTAGTTACATCAAGATAATAAAGAGACAATACAATGACACAATAATGCAAATACCATGAAGCTGGGTTACCCAGTTTTCAATTTACAAAAACAACAAACCTAAATTCCAGTTACTAGGCAAGTTTCATGCTAATGGAACAATAAATTCATACAGATTTCTTAACTGCGATTCTCACCATAATATAGGGTGGGCCAGTCCATACATCTATCTATCAACCTCACATAAATGTCTGGAACATACTGTTATAAAATTAATGTAACACCTTTTTTGCAAGCAGGAGTATGATGCAGTGGCAGGAGACATTACAATAAGGGAAAACAGGTTCCAGTACGTGGACTTCACGATGCCATACACCGATTCGAGCGTCTATATCATAGTCCCCTTAGAAGCGGACAACAAGAGTGATAGCTTCTTTGTGTTCATGGAGCCCTTAACGCTCCAGCTGTGGCTGTGCAGCCTCGCCTTCTTTCTCTTGACAGGATTCACAGTTTGGGTTATTGAGAGTATGGAGAACAATGAGCACTTTGGGGGTCCTCTTCTCCATGTTATTATCAACGTTCTCTACTTCTCCTTCTCCACAGCCGTCTTTGCACACAGTTAGTGCACTTTTCTCATTATATACTAACAAAAATGAATCAGTATAGTGGAAACGAGCAAATCTAATCATTTGTGTTTAACCTTTCATCCAGAGCAAGACCTTCGAAGTGGATTATCCAAGATGGTTGTCACCGTGTGGGTTTTTGCTGTGCTCATTATCACATCTACTTACACCGCTAATCTGGCATCAATTCTTACGGCGGCGAAGCTTAGGCCTGCTTTCACCAACATGGAGGAGGTGGTGAAGAATGGGCAGCCAGTGGGCTTCGGCAAAGGATCTTTCCTAGAGTCACACTTGAGACCCATCTTTGGCTCCAGGCTCATTCCACTGAGTGGCTACGATGAGTTCGCGACTGCATTCGAAAATGGGACAGTTAGCTCAGTCTTTCATGAACTCCCATACATTCGACTCTTTCTCAAAAAGTACTGTAAAGGCTACACAATGGTCGGCCCAACTCACAGAACCGCAGGATTTGGATTCGTGAGTTTTTCTTTCAGCCAAGATTTGAAACATCTCTCTTTCTCCATCCATCCATCCAACCATCCTTCCATCTATCCATCCATCCATCCATCCATCCATCCATCCATCAAACCATCTGTCTGTCTGTCCATCTATCTATCTATCTATCTATCTATCTATCTATCTATCTATCTATCTATCGAATAAAAAATATATTATCAATCTATCTATCTATCTATCCATCTATCTATCTATCTATCCATCTATATGTCTATCTCTCTCTCTTGGGCTGAGATATAATTGACGAAAACCCATTATTGTGATTTGATTCTCCATTTTCAGGGCTTTCGCAAAGGCTCCCCACTTCTCTCAGACGTCTCCAAGGCAGTGGTGGCTGTGACGCAGGGCCCAGCAATGGACGACATAGAAAGGAAGTGGATGCTTGCGAACAATACGAGCGAATGCAAGCAGGACGAAGATGGGGGCAGCCACATAACATTGCACAGGCTACGTGGCCTGTTCTTTGTCATCGGCTTTACATTTTCCCTCGCCCTTATCATCGCCTTCGTTGTGAGGCTTCTGCGAGCAAATTCAGAAGAACAGTTGAGGAGCCCTCCGATCATTCAAGATGAGGTGCTTGAATTGAGTGGGGAGCTCCCACAAACAAAGACACCAAATGAGGCGTGAGAAGGAAGGTGGAAAGCTTAATAGATATGGTCTGAACATAGGATAACTCACTGGCCATTGACTTCTCGCATATGGCAAGTCCAGAATTTCAGGAAACTAAGATGATCTACGAATCATTTTAGTGCTACGACCTTGGGAAACTTGATGAGCCTTTAAATTAAGTCTGCTTTGACACATCTCTAAATTGTTAAAGTCATTTTGAATGTGTGATAAAATGTGTCTTCAAATACTGACGATAGGTGTCATATGCAAAGTCCAATCTAAAAAAAAGGCAACACGATTTACCTGCAGTAGATATTATTTACCAGAACAATAGTTTGATTTATGATCATTCTGTTAAAAAATTCTGAAAAAAACCATCAAATTACATAAACACAAATCAATTTAAATGGATGACAATAATTAGATATGTCAACCGCAGAGGTTTAGGATATCTAAACCAAAAGCTAGGGATACGCATGGTCACAGTTTATCGTGGAGGTGTCATCTCTTTTCCTGTATTTAGTGGAAATTCAGGGCTCCCTCAAGGTGATTCTCCGCAAGGGACTCTATAAACCTCTTTTCACTCATTCAATATTTATCTACTTTGGAGGTTGAATGTTTTTGTCTTTTAAGCGCTATTCAAATAATTTACACTTAAAACTAATACCAATGCTTAAAATATAACATTACAAAGAAAGAGAACATACCAATAAAGGGCCACTTTCTCAACAATTTAAATTATCTTCGAATTATATGATAAGATGGGCATGTAATAAAGTGCAGCAGTGTAACAGGGATAAAGTCAAGACTTTAAAACTAATCAGGAAAAATATAGGATTTCAAATGCAATATGAATTTTAAATGGAAGATAAGCCCGAATTTTAAATCAAAGATGTTATAATTTTGAGGAGTGTTTGAACTTGTTAATAATTTTCAGGGTATTGGTAGCAATAGGGCGTATGTGAGAAAGATTCTTACATCCTTTCGACCACTATCCCACGCTGGGATTCTTATATTTTTTATAATATGATATCACAAAACCAACACATGAGCACACCACTTCAATCCCAAGTATTATGATGGCCAAGATTATTAGTATCAAATAATACAGGTGTGGAGAATTTTTTAAGGCAATTCTCTGATAGTATGAATTTAAATCAGTTAATTTTAGTCAACTATGAACTATTATTGCACAACTAGAAACATAATTTTTTTATAGTATGTATGCCTTTTTACGTATTTTTTTAATTTTGGTTTTATGTATTTTTTTATTCTGATTTTATGTATAAAATAGTCATGTCCATCTATAGTTTATTGTTATTTTATTCAAAAATTTTATTAATTATCCTTTTTACGTATTTTATTTATAAATTTCGACTTTCATTTTAATTATCTTTTAGCTTAAACCAAATAAATTTGAAATCAAAAATAATTTGTTGTGCATGAGTCATACCCGTGACTAGATTTGTGGTTTATTTTTTTATATGTTTTTAAAATTTTCTTCTGCTTTATTTTTTTGTGTATTTTATGTAATTATATAGATACATTATTGCATTTATTAAAAGATTATTTATATATTAAAAGGGAGAGATTATTCAAAAATTAGTAAAGTTAAAATAAATACATATATTAAAAAAAACAAAAATAAAGCTACGATTTGTAAACTATTCAAATAAAATTTGGCTAATACATCAATGAGAAGGAAATTTATAAATATACATAAAAGTAAAATGCAAATAATAAAAAGAGTAATTAATAAAAAAATGTAATGAAATAACAACAAACTATAGATGGACATGACTATTTTACATTTGGAAATGTAATAAAGCAACTCATAATAATATGATGCAATAAAAAAACACACACGAGATAATATTTTGAATGTTTGGGCAACTATCTACAAAAATAAACAAAATAAAGTGATAAATTAATAATTCAAACAGACGGAAAATAAAAAATAGACAATTAAGTATTTATATACAAGAGCCTTGCATACTTTGGGTCCAGATATAATTAAAAACAAGTATTATCATGTGAGTAGAGGTAAATTATATAAAAATGAATATAATTAAATAATTATTTATAGGGTTTCATATAGAGGTGTAAATAGATGGATAGATAGACATAATAAGACTAACATGGTTAAATAGAGTGAGATATAAATAGAGTTATACAGGGATAAATCAATAGAGACAGAAATATATGGGGGAAGAGAGGTAGGGAAGAATAATATCAAAGAATCATGCACAATTTGTGACCACAAAGTTACCAATTACCATGTCATAATTTAAATGGGATTTCTTAAAATGAATAATTATAATTAAATTTTATTTTCTTTTTAGTGTTTAAATTAAAATAAGTTTTAATAGAAACATATGCACACCAGTTGGTAGAGGTGTTATTTTCAAAACTAAGTATAATTTGACAATCAATATATTTTGCATTTCAGAAACTTTTTGAGATTTATCATTGATATGTAGGCATTTGTATTCTTATACATTTTACTTTATTTAACAAGGAATAACAAGTAAAAGAATTTGAATCCCACATAGATATAGAAGATTGTGAGACCAACTACTACAATCTGAGGTCCAACAGGTACAACAAAGAAAATCATGTCCGCGGTTTGAAGACACATTATCTTTGGGACATTTAAATATTTATTTTTGTCTCAGATTGAGTTGAAACTCTTACGAATGAATTTTAAAACCTTGAATATACCAATGCCAAATAAAAAAATTATTTCAAAATGGTTTCTTTACCTCCATCACATTCTTCTTTATTTTTAGAAAATGTAAGATTTCTGAGGGCAAAAAATTAATCTACAAGTTTTTATTGTTCAAGAAAAATAGTTTTAATCTCGGTTTTGTTCCATTTTTTTGGGAGTATCATCAAAAAAGCGTCAGCATCATGTAAAGTTATTGCTTATAATTTGATCTTTGGATTAATTCAGCGTGACATAGCATTGCTTTGACTTTGCATAGAATTCAAAAATTGATGAGCCCTATGATGGGGCTAAACACCACTTTCTTGATATGTATATTGGCATTGAGTTATTTGAGAAACGCATAAGTGAATTGCTTCCACTTAGATGCTGAAAGTCCCACGATGGATCGTAAAAGAATAGGACAAATCAATCTTTGTGGGTAATGAGGCTTTAGATGCTGAAATAATGCCTTTAATGTGTCATGTATCAAAAAACTAAATTATCTCTGCTCCCCAAAAACTAAATTTATGGACATGAAAAATGAATAACACATAAGCCAGATCAGAAATTTTGTTGCTGTCAGATCAGCTGCCCAGTCATAAAAGTGTGTCATTGAGGATCAGTCACATGTAATTTGTCACCTTTGATTCAAGTAAGCTGTTATGTATTGGGATTGAGGACATTAAAACAAGATTCAAAGCCAATTTTAGCATCAGTGTTAATACCGACACTTGTTTAAGACTAACAATATCACGTACACCTAACTTCTGGCAATAAACTAACTGTGTCTCTATCTTTCCAAGAAACTATGTCAATTTTTATTCTTTGATCCATTTCAGATCATAACATGAGACAAACTTTATATGAAGGTTAGATTCACATATTCTGAAATAAATGATTCTACCAAACCCTTCCCACCAACCCATAGAGGGTGCATGTCCAAGAAATACAAACTAGTCAAGATTTTTGAACACGCCTATCTCAGAGCTGACCAAATTTGATGACAGGTGCAACTCAATGTACAACATCAAAATAATGCAATGATAAAAGTTGACTTATAATTACTTTATGAGCACCAGACTATGGAGAATGAATTCATATGTACCGAAAAAATAAAAGCCCTTCCGCAAGGGTCAATGTGACAAAAATCCCCATAAATTCCCAATATGGATTAGCTTCCCAAGACTTCTCCCATGCATATTCACACCCAATACCCTGATCTCCATTTCCAATACATTGGAGACAAAATATCAATTGATATAGATGCTTCAACAATCCTGGCTATCATTGAGTTTGTGTTGAGATTGAAATCCAACCAAATTTTGTGAAAATAAAAATATCATTAAAAAACAACATTCAGATTGTAATCTACATGAATACGTCCATATTCTTATCCACATGTGATGGCCCAGGAATCAGGGTAAATTTCACAACAATATTTATAATTTCCTTATATGAGAAAAAACAGTTAAGGATTGAATCCAAAAGGACCAAGTACTGATTCAGTGAATTTACAAGGGTTTATATACCTATATATTCAGAGAAATAAATATAATTCAATTAAATTGAACTAGAAAATAAATAAAAATAAATGTAAGATGATGAAAAAATTATTATTATACATAACCTAATTTATTATTATTTATAAAATAATTTTCTAATGAAAAATAATAATTAAATCTGACTAAGTTATTTTGAGCATTGCCTTGATAGCATTTGATGATGGGAATGGAGTTTTACCATCAAAAATTGCAGCAGAGATGGTTAATGTACATGTTGACAAGCATCAAAGTGGGCTTGTGATGTGAATAAAAAATCAAAGGTATAACTTTACGTGTGTTTTTCTGGGTAACAATTGTGGGCACACACACACACAAAGTGAGTCATAGTTAGGGGTGGAAGTGTGCGACGAGCAATAAAATTGTGTTGTGGCATGTGGTGCACAAATAATGCTTTATGTTTCCCTACACGAGGAGTTTTGAGACATGTTTTAAAATATCTAGATCTGGGATATATAGGAAATATTTTTAAATGATTATCTAGCATTTAAGGCAAGAGAAAAGAGGTAAAAAATTATATTGAACGCACTAATCTCATGGTCACACCGACTAGGACCTCAGATAGTGATCTTTCATCTTCTTCTCAAAATTAATGGATATGTATCCCTGTTCTATCAATAACCCTTAAAAATAGAATAACCAATAAAAATGATGCACTAAGAGTGCCAACAATGTGTTCGGACATAATTCAAGAATGGGATACGAGGATAAAATAAATTTAAATGGAGGAGTTACAATGTTCTCATCCCTTGGATCTAATTTTATGAAATTAGGGCACTGTTATAAATTAAAATACAGGCTTTATCCATGTTTTCATTTATCCTTGAATAGGAAATTAGCTTCCAAATTTGAAATTTTGAGGTAGTTCCACAAGTCATGCCTCGCTTTGACATGGTCTCTAAAGAGGGTTAAGTTGGCTATTTTGTCCTGATCCAGTATATAGCTTAGGATTCTCCTTATCTATCATTTTTCATGAAAAATAATATTTCTGAATAAGACTTCAAGCAAATAATAAGAATAATCTACTTGATTCTATTGGGGTTATTCTGATAAACCAATAAATTATGACTCAATAGCTACTTTATGCTTTCTATTTTCAACCATAAATTAAACAAAATGTCCAAAAGCTAACTCATTCCCACCAATCCACACTCGACCAAAAGCTAAATCACTGCTCTTACTCACCCTCCTTTCATTAAACATTGAACTATGCCACCAACCATTAAAGAACTAGATCAGCCTATAATACATCTCAGGAATCAGGAAAGATTTTTAAATAAGATGTGGTTCAATATCCAGACCCAGATGAACTAAATGTAAATAGGGAGTATCAAAGTAGATGTTCAAAACAATGGGACTTCAAAACACTTGAAGTTGAAAGCAAGCACATGATGAGCGCCCTACAAGGCTAGAGAATGAGGTCACTAAGTCCCCCGAGGATCCAAAAATTTAGGGTGAAACAAATACTGATAATGAACTAGTGCTTAGTTCAGGAACACAATACCTATGTCAAATCACATTTATCACAAGATTGAGGTGTTGAAATTATATCAAAATTAACCAAATAGCGCAAATAAAATATGTGTGTCCTGGCATGAATTGAATCCATTTGACACAGAGTGAATGGCTCCCAATGTCTGACCTTTCAAGGCTTCCTTGTTACAAGAGAATCTCACCTCTCCATTATGTATGCTTCCCATAGATGTCAAGAGAGGGAATCTCCTGAAAACGAGGAAATATCATTCTTGGACAATTTTTTGGATTATCAACTCAAACAAGAGAATTTTCATAACTTCGTTAAAGGCCAAAGTTCAAACAGTGCAATACAATAATATTAATTCAATACTGATTTTGTGCAGACTAGTCATCCATTTCATATTCGGGTACTCCAATATCCAAAGGAAGAAAAAACCCCAATATTTTATTCTATCTTCATGCAAATATACATGAAATTAGCACGTTGAAATTATCCATCCCATGTCGAGGAGGACATCTCTTACTAATCTTCTTTTTTCCAACATCTCTTCATCATTCACCTTCCACACCTAATCTTTTCCCTGTTTAGGTGTCGATATCAGAAGTTGATATTGAGATGGATGTCGAATCTGATATCAAAATGGGGGAAAATGATATCCACCTTAAACAAGATTCAAATATCATTTTTGACAATATTATACGTCAGTTATCACACAACAAATATCAGTACATGTCCTGATATCAGAATCCACCATTTTTTGGAGATTTCTATGCCGATGTCAGATATTATTTGTGGATATCAAAATTTCATATATTTGACGTACTATTTTCAAAATATTTGAAGTAATTTTGTATATAACTAAAATAAGTAATGCATGCAAGTTCTAATTATGGTGCTTGATTTAATACTATGATATGAGAGGCCCCAATTTGAATTCAGAAATACTCTGTAAAAAGTAAATTTCTGAAATGGAATGAAGTCTTCTTTAAGTCCACTCTTGATCAGAGTTAACTCTGATCAGGTATCGGCTCTCATCTGAGGCCTACGTGCAATCACAGTCGACTCTAATCAATAATCAACTCTAATTGGTGGTCCAAAATGGGCTGTCATCACAATCCTTTTTCTGAAAAAAGCCTCTGATTAAAGTCAACTTATGAACACATATCAGCTATTATTAGAGTCTATTATGGATCAGAGTCGATTCTAATAAATAATGTTTGTTAAGAGTTCATTTCACTTCACAAACTGAGTCTGACAAAAGTCAATTTCTAAACTCATCTCTGATCATAAATACACTGTTATCACATTCTATTTATGAGCAGATATGGAGTATGTTCACATCGATTTAAATCAGTCCTCTAACAAAAACAATTTTTTTACAGGCTACTGGTACTTTTATTCATAAAATTTTCATTTCCCTGATTATGTGATGACCAAGTCATTGGGGTCTGATCATGCAACGTATGGGCCTTACTTACATTTTGACAAAGACTTAGAACTTTTTTTAATTTTTTCCAAAGATGATCTGCCAAGCTTCATCAATATGATGAAAAGTTGTCCTTTAACATTTTACCTTTGCTTCTATAGACTATCAGTTATAGGCTTAAATTTAAATAAGACATATAATGTAAATTGATGCATTTTACAGTTTAAATGTATTCTGAATGGTGTGTCCCTTATGATATATTCAAGGTAAGATTAATCCTACAATCTGGGATAGTTTTGGCAAAATAATAAAAGTAATTAACAGCTACATATTATGCATATATTCTGAAAAACTTTGTATACATTTTTATCATACTCCACCAATAGGTATAGAGCTGATCCTAGTTATCATAAATACGATTCATGGTATAAATTTTCCATACTCTATGACTTTATGGGAGGGGTCGACATGTTATCTATTACATTGTTTCTCACGGGGCAATTAGTGACCTCCAAAGGTTTTTACGAGAAGCCTTGCTTCAAATGAGTCTTGTGGTTTCTAAATGAAGATAATTTTCTTCACAAAATTTCATTCTAATTTAGCATTTATTGACCTTGATAAAATTAACAATATATGTATACATCTTTAGGTCCTTGATACGTACTATGAGTTATCTTTAAAAGTTTATAAGAATCCAAGGATAAAAGGCCATTAAATAACTGGAATTTGAAATCAAAGTCAGATAACAAAAATGACATGGATAATCTGTAATTAGAAGATGTCATTAATTATTAATATATCATTCTGATTCTTATATGTATTCAAATTATTTAATAAAAAAGAGGAATATAACAAATAAAATTCCTGATTGCCCTAGACATTTACCAAATAACAAGCCATTAGCATTTTTTGGAATAAATGGTGATATAGTATTTGGTAAAATGAGAGTAGTGTAGAAATATTATTAAGGTCCACAAAAAGCTGATGATCTCTTAATTGTTTGATATAGTTGGTGCCCTAAGTGTTTTTATATAGTATTTATACATGTGCATCAAACAATTAATGTATGTTACCCTTAGTCACATTCATGCCTTTTATGCGAACTTACTGAAGTTCATCATTTTAAAATTTTTAATGAATTTATTAGATTATATATTAAATGTGTGAAAGATGAAAACCCACCACATTGACAAAATCAAGCACTTGTTTTGTTATTTGTGGCAATTATATCATAAAATGGCGCTAAAAATCATGTACCATTTTTCTCTAATTAATATATTTAATAACTAATAAATTGAGAGCACAACTGGATCATTCCAGCCAGAACCATGATTGTTACATAAAATAGGTAAAAGAAAATGAAACAGCTTCATCAAGATTCTGTGGCATCTCAAAAGGCACAAAGAACATCCGCCAAACCTCATCACTAATATGGGACTTAAGAGATCCATCAAGTAACAGCGGAACTTTCTAGATATTCATATTTTGATATTCTTATGATCTCGTGCTAAAATGAGGGACGCTTCCAAATATTCATTCATCTTTGAACTTGAACTGATCAAGATCAAAGTTATTATCAATTATCTATTAAGAGTTAAAGAGTCATTAAACCAAACCCTAGACTAGGGAAGGAGAGTTTGTTGTTTGCTCAATTGCTCATGAAAATAACACTTATATTTATATCCAAGTAAAAAATAGTTATTAAAAATATAACTCTGCCCTAGAATCTGTATTGAAAATATAATCTTGATGATTTTCTCTCCTACATTTTTAATGTTGTCTGCGGGGTGAATTTTAATCTCTGAAGAAAATTTCCTCCCTCTACTTTTCGGTTTCTCGGTTCATTGCTGGCAGAGGAAAATCCAAATCAAACTCCATTACCCTATCTGTCAATCTGGAAATCAATCACTAAGAATTGGTGATGAAGAATCATGAAATCACCTCAGAGATCATCACATCAGCTTCTGAAATTGAACAAAAAACAGAAACAAACTTTCTCCACTTCCTATAAGAATGTCATCATCTGATGCTTCTCTACCTCGGTTCTTCCTGGAGTATTTTTGTAATGTTTTTTTTGGCATGAGACGAGATGAGATATTTTATCGAATTATTGTACATAGATGGGCAGGAGGGTTTTGCATTTTTTTTCCAAAAGCCTTCTGGGTTCTCTTTTAGCATGGCGTTCACTCACAAACACAAACGTGTTTGTGTCGAAAGTGCATTCTGATGTTCATGTGCTTGTTCATTCATTTGTGTTTGCAACTAAACAAAGCCAAACTTCCCCATCGTTACGTTAGACCATGGAATAAGAAATTCAATTTATTATTTTCATTGTCTTATATCATGAATCAAAATTTCAGGTCGATATGATTTGATTTGGCCAATGAAATAAAAAGTTTGTGCTAGTACATATGATCAAGTTATTTTTTTGTGCAAATTGAAGTTGATTTGAGACAGTTTACTCAATTTTATAAGGATCTGAAATGATAACTCCAGATTAACTAAATCATCTTAATATTTATCTTAATTTTGGCATTCAAAGAAAGTACCTATACTTGAGGAGCTCAGGGAGCTTATTTGTAGGGATAAGCTCTTAGGGAAAAAAGAGCTGTTTTATTGGGTAGTTAAAGTGTTGAACCAAGAAAGAGGTTTGAGAAAGAGAAAACCAACTTGATTAAAAAGATAAGAGGGGATTACAAGTGTTTATATAGGGGAGCCCTAATGGGCTAGTTAAGAATGTCCCATATGGGACTATTAGTTACAAAAAAAAGAGCTTAAGTGTCAACACTCCCCCTCAAGCTGGGGCGTGGATGTTTTCCACACCCAGCTTGCCACAAAGCTCCTCAAACCTAGGGGCATGGAGCCCTTTGGCGAAGATGTCTGCGATCTGATCTGCTGAAGGCACATACGGCACGCAAAATTTTCCCGACTCTAGTTTCTCTTTAATGAAATGTCGATCAATCTCTATGTGCTTCGTGCGGTCATGCTGGACTGGATCATGGGCAATGCTGATGGCCGACTTGTTGTCGCAGTATAGCTGGATGGGAGAGGAAACCAGACAATGTAGCTCACGTAGGATCTTTGTGATCCAAAGTGCCTCACAGAGACCATGTGCAAGCGCACGAAACTCCGCTTCGACACTGGATCAAGACACCACCTTCTGCTTCTTACTCCTCCACGTAATAAGATTGCCGCCCAAGAAGGTGCAATATCCTGAGGTAGACCGACGATCAATAATGGACCCTGCGTAATCCGCATCGGTATATACCTCTAGGCGAAACCACTGTGGCGGCGGACCAAAAGTCCACGACCAACTGTGCCCTTTAAGAACCGAAGAAGTCGATGAGCAGCGTGAAGATGACTCATGCGAGGAGTCTGCATGAACTAACTAAGAACCCCCACGGAATATGCAATATCAGGTCGCGTGTGGGTGAGGTAGATTAGCTTGCCCACAAGTCATCGGTACTGTCCAGGCTCTGCAGGATCTTCATTCTCATTGGCGCCAAGGCGGTGATTAGCGTCAATAGGTGTAGTAATGGGCCTGGAATCCTCCTTTCCAAGCTCATGAAGAAGATCCACCGTGTACTTCCGCTGACAAATGAAAATCCTAACAGAAGAGTATGCAACTTCAATGCCAAGGAAATACCTCAACGGGCCAAGGTGGTGAATAGCAAATTCCGACGATAGATAGGCCACCAGTTGTGTAATAGCCTCCGTAGCACCACCCGTAATAATGATGTTATCCACGTAGACTAGAAGGATAGCGACTCCCCCTGACATGGAATGATGGTAGAAGAGGGTGTGGTCCCCATTGCACTGGCGATATCCAATACGCTTCATGGCCGTAGTGAAATGACCAAACCAAGCGCAAGGAGATTGTTTCAAGCCATATAGGGCCTTCTTCAAGCGGCAAACAACCGAGGAAGGAGTAGAGGGGACCAAGGAGGCATACCCAGGAGGAAAAGCCATATAAATTTCCTCAGTCAAGTTGCCATGAAGAAATGTATTCTTGACATCATATTATTGCAGTACCCAGCCACGGTCTGCAGCAAGAGTCAGGAGAATGCGGATAGTGTTCAGCTTGGCCACTGGAACAAATGTCTCCTGATAATGGACGCCATATTTCTGCGTAAATCCTTTTGCAACAACGCCTGCCTCATGCCTCTCAATCGTGCCATCGGAGTTTTGCTTTTCAGCATAGACCCAACGGCTATCAACCAAGTGCTTGCCCGGTGGGAGAGGAACAAGATCCCACGTATCATTTAGGGCAAGAGCTTGAAGCTCCTCCTCCATAGCCCGACGCCAATGAGGCAAGGATAAGGCAACGTCCACCGTCTTCGGAAGGGAGATGGAGTCAATGGAGGTAAGCAGTGCATGGTATGGTTTGGAGAGACGATGGGAGGAAACGTAATTAGTTAAAGGATATAAAGGAGGAGAGCGGGAAGGAGGCACAAGGGCCAAGGAAGATTCTGGTGGAGTGTCTTGGGAGGTAGAGGATGAGGCATCCAAAGGAGGAGGAGAGGAGAGGGTGCGGCGAGAGATATAGGTGAGGCCATAGCGTTTTTCCGGAGGGCAACGTGGTAGATTCGTAGGAACACCTGGAGGAGGGACAAGAGGAGGAAGTGGATGAGGAGCAAAAGAAGGTGGTTGGGGAGAAGAGGGTTGTGGAGAAAGATCCACGGGTGTTGCATAAGAATCTGGAGGAGATTCGGATGGCTCTCCAATGGGAATCGACGCGGTGCCGGGGAAGGGTAGAGACGATGGTGCGGCTGGAGGTGAAGGGGCTGGGGAGGATGACGGGACTGTCGTAGAAGTGACTGAGGAGGAAAGAGGAGGGAGGATAAGGAACTCGAGCGGGTCCGGCTGAGGAGGTAAAGAAGGTGGTATTGTGGAGGAGGGATAGTAAGGAGTAAACTCATCAAAGGTAGCATCTTTGGTGACAAAGAAGCGACGGGAAGGCGGATGGTAGCACTGATAACCCTTTTGGGTAACGGAATATCCAATGAAAATGCACTGAATGGCGCGAGGGTCAAGCTTGTCCCGACCGAGCTGATTGTTGGGGACAAAGCAGACGCACCCAAAGACACGTGGAGTGAGGTTTGTTTTGAGGGAAGTGGTGGGAAAGAAGCGCTGGAGACAGTCAATAGGAGGGGAATGGTTGAGGGCACGAGAGGGAAGGTGGTTGAGAAGATGGATGGCGGTGAGAACGGCTTCACCCCAGAAATACTTGGGAACATGCATATGGAACAGGAGGCTCCGAGTCGTATCAAAGATGTAGTGAAATTTCCGTTCTGCAACACCATTCTGCTGAGGCGTGTAGGGACAAGATGTTTCGTGAACAATGTCGTTTTATTGGAAGAAATGGGTGAGGGTAGAATTGACATAGTCTCTGGCGTTGTCGGAGCGAAAGTGACGGATGGGGGTGGAGAATTGGGTTTGGATAAGGGAGTAAAACTAGGGAATGATGGTGGAAAGTTGGGATTTGTGTTTTAAAAGGTAAGCCCACGTGAAACAGGTAGCGTCGTCAACGAAAATAACAAGCCATCGAGCGCCAAAAGTGCTGTGAAGGGGGGCCGGACCCCAAACATTGGTATGAACAAGAGAAAAAGGCGTGGTTGCACAAGATGAAGATAAAGGATATGTTGTGTGATGATGTTTAGCAATTCGACATGCGTCACAAACAAAACGGTCAACAGCATGACCCTGGAAAAGTTTAGGAAATAGACGATAAAGGGTGTCAAAAGAGGGATGTCCGAGGCGTCGATGAAGAAGCCACAATTGGTCATGAGACGCCGAGAGGGAAACAGTAGCAGCAACAGCAAGAGAAGAGGAAGAAGGTCAAACAAGGTAGAGCCCCTCACGCTCCTCAGCAAGTGAAATTGTCTCCCCCGACACCTTGTCACGATAAAAACAGGAATTTGGAGAAAAGGTGAGATCATGGTTTAAATCACGAACAAGTCGGGATAGAGATAGGAGATGATGAGCAAGACGAGGAACATGAAGAACGCGCGAAAGTGTCATAGAAGGGGAAAGAGTAACATGACCAACACCCGCGACGGTGAGAAGATCTCCAAAGGCGGTTTTGACTTTGGAATGACTAGAAACAGGTTCATAGGTTGAAAAAGCTCAAGGATTAGGAGTCATATGAGCGGTGGCACCAGAATCAAGAAGCCAAGTGGAAGATGACGAAGGAAATTTTCCGAAAGTCAAGGTTGGAGAGGCAAGAGCGGTGGACGTACATGCGTGGGCTAAAGAACACGAGCCCACGACGGGAGGATCAAGAAGACGTCGAAGACGCTCCATTTCCTCAAGAGTGAAGCTAGGATATGAGGAGGCATTGGCCGGAAGCAGAATATACTGCATAGGCACTTGTCCTGGACTCGGCACGCTCGGTGAGCTGGCAGGAGGGGCAGCGGCAATAAGGTGACTCTGTTGAGTCTGCTTCCGTTGGAGCTTGAAGCAGGTTTCCTTTGAGTGACCCCTCTTCTTGCAATAATTGCAGAAGAGTGTGGGATCACCCTGGGAGACTCCTCCGAGCGAGATGAAGTCCCTCGGGCGGAAGAATTCGGCGATGAAGCATGAGTAGCCGCGGCTGGTGTTGCCGCAAATGCCGAGGTGAGGGAAGGTGCCTGCTGAAACCGAGACTCCTCAATCCGTACACTCCAGAGTGCATCTTGGTAGGTGAGCATCTTCTCCCGATGAATAAGTTGGCCACGTAGTGATTCATATTCCGGGTTGAGACCCATCAGGAATTGAAACACACGAAGTTGTAGCACATACCCCCGCTCCACCGAATTCACCTCTGGTGGCATGTAATGGTCGATCTCATTCCACAAAGAGGTGAGTTCATTACTGTACTCCAATACCGTCCGATCCCCTTGACGAAGATTAACGGCCTGATGCACCAATTCGTACAAAATGGCACTATTGTTCCTCTTGGAGTGGTTGTTGAGGGCGGCTTCCCAGACGGCTCGAGCACTCGCCAAAGACAGAAACTCCCCCTTAATTTTAGGGGCGATACTGTCAAGTAGCCAGCGTTGAATGACTCCTTCAACGTTGAGCCAATCATAGTATGTTGGGTCCATCACCGGTAGTCCGTCTTCCATTAAATGACGCATTAGTCGTCCTTTTAGAGTGATCTGCACGTGCTGTCACCATTGAAGGAGGTTGAAGCCAATGAAAATTCCATCGGGCGGCATCTTGGGCAAAGTAAATGGTGCTGGACCGATGAGACTAGTCGATGCAGCCGCTGTTGGAGGCACAGGAGAATGCATCGGAGTCATCCCAGATGTCTGAGAGGCAGAGGTCTGTTCTTCAAACATCAGACAGCACGGATCGAGGCGCAGGAGAACCCGGATGAAGCAGGTCACCCGCGGGACGCGCACATGGAACCCGGATGGAGCAGGTCACCCGCGGATGCGCGCAGAGAGGCTACTCCGCACGAAGAAAGAGAGGGTTCGCGAAGGAGAGGGTCCGCGCGCGGGGAGAGAGAGAGAGAGAGAGAGAGAGAGAGAGAGAGAGAGAGAGAGAGAGAGAGAGAGAGCTGGTCGGTCGATCGATCGCGGTCAGTTGGTCGATTGAGCAGAGGACGCACGACGACAGCAGGAGCCCGTGAGTCGGAGCGATGATGAGTGCGAAATTTAGGGTTTCGGCTCTGATACCATGTTGAACCAAGAAAGAGGTTTGAGAAAGAGAAAACCAACTTGATTAAAAAGATAAGAGGGGATTACAAGTGTTTATATAGGGGAGCCCTAATGGGCTAGTTAAGAATGTCCCATATGGGACTCTTAGTTACAAAAAAAAAAGCTTAAGTGTCAACAAAAAGCACTTGGGTCAGGTTGGAGAAAAGGGCAGGAGACTGGTCAGAATGTTTGATGTCATCCCAAAGGTTGAAACATGACGGTGAAGGCAAAAGCCAAGCAAATTAAGGAGGTATGGAGCTGGGATAGTTTTACAAACATTGTAGAACAAACCCCTTAAGGAGGTTTGATATCAATTGAGTGATCTCCCCTTTGTTTCACATGGCTCTATTTCCACAAAGACATAGCTGCAACTGTCTACAAGTTGTAACCTGATTCTGTGGATACAATTGAAGACGTGACATTGTAAGTGAAGACTCTCTTAAATTGTATAAACATTCAGTTTGTTGAAGAGTCTTCACACAATCATAAATAGTAGCAAACAACAAACATTTAAGAACACATTTCATAAGTAAATTAAAATATTTAAAAAATCTTGGAAAAACAGAATTTCAAAGAATGTCAGGGGGCAGCAGACAAAGACCGTGTAAAGGGGTACCCCCTCCCTGGAAGAATGCCTTCGATAAACAGGGGAATGAACAAGTAGGGCTCAGTGGGTGTGTCCGTAGTCATCGTTTCCCCCAATTCTTCACAAAATTTGTTAAAAAATAGGCGCTTCAACCCTTGAAATTCTTTGAAAAATATAGTTGAATGAAATTTAGAAAGGTCTCCAAGATTAAAGAGACTGTGGGAACACATTATGTTTTATATTTGAAGTATCAGCTAATTTAGTGAGATAACTAGAACATTCTAATTTTGAATTTGAAAAGTATTATGTTGCATAAAACAAATGGATTTAAGTCTAACCACAAATCTCTTCGATCAACATTGATAATTACAGAATATCTCCAGAAAAAAGTACACTAGGCTCATACTTTATTTGTCATGAGTGGGAAGTTATAGTTTGACAAAATATCCATAAACTGATAAACCAGAAGAAGGAACAAGAAGTTGCATGACATGTTCCACTCTAGATGATCAGGCTAAGTCATGCCAATAAACATGATTGAGTCTAGATGATTGAGAAATTCATTACCACAACAGGTCCCTCTTTTGTTTGGTTATACCAAGGAGAAGAGGAGAGAGACAAAATCTATGGGTGAATATCACAAAATCTACATAATTATTCCAAGTATGTCCAATGGTCATAAATAAGAGAGAATTTCAAAAAATATTTAAGCAATCAAGAGATCTGAAGAATGGATATGTTAGTTTGGGAGAAATAGAGAGATGTTGAGGAGAGGAGAAGCTCCAGCCAATAGCGGCGCCTGAGACAAAGTCTTGTAGACAAAAAAGAACAAAAACAAAGAAGTGTTTTTCACGGCTAGGGCTTGGGGCCTTTTAAGAGGCCCCATTACAAGGTCCCACGTGTGAGTCACTTAAAGGCTCACACGTGGGATTTTACTTAAGTGAAATTCGAATAAAAGGAAAGAACTCCCACGTGGGCCACTTATAGAACGTGGCCCACTCACAATGGAGAAAGAAATAAAGTGAAAAAAGAGAAAGAGAGAGAGAGAGAGGGAGAGAGAGGGAGAGAGAGAGAGAGAGAGAGAGGGAGAGAGAGGGAGAGAGAGAGAGACTCGGTTCAACACCCCCCCGCAAGCTAGGTGTGGATGTTGACCATGCCTAGCTTGGACACTAACTGTTGAAATCTCGGACCAGGCAGAGGCTTGGTGAAGATCTCGGCTTTTTGGTCGACGGATGGAATGTACTCTGGTCGAATAATTTCCCGATCAATGTTCTCCGAAAGATAATGCCGATTAATGGCCATATGCTTGGTCCTGTCATGTTGAACAGGATTTCTGGCAATTGCAAGGGCAGACTGATTGTCACAGTAGAGTTTGATTCCTTCACCATCATATAATCCAATATCCTCCAACAAATGCTTCAACCAGCGACATTCTGAGACACCCCGCTTAAGTGCTCGAAGTTCAGCTTTCGCACTAGACAGAGAGACTTCCTTCTGCTTCTTACTCCTCCAAGTGACCAAACTACCACCCAAGAGTGTACAGTAACCGGATGTAGAGCGACGATCAATCACCGACCCGGCCCAATCAGAGTCAGTATAGGCTTCTAACGTCAGACCTCCTTCACGAGTGAATAGAAGTCCTTGTCCAACAGTGAATTTCAAATATGCCAGAATCCTGTAAGCTGCTCGCAAATGAATTTCATATGGCTCACTCATGAACTGACTCAATAGGCTGACAGCATACGAGATATCTGGTCTTGTATGGTTGAGGTAAATCAGTTTCCCAATCAACCTTTGATAAAGATGTATGTCTACCGCCGCTCCATCTCCTTTTCCAATCTTTACATTAATATCAAGGGGGGTTGTCGCTGGCTTACACCCCAATTGCCCAGTTTCCTGCAGCAGATCCAACGTATACTTATGTTGGCTGAGAGAAATACCTTCGTTGGAGTATGCAACCTCAAGACCCCGAAAATACTTCAGTGGGCCAAGTTCCTTCATATCAAATTGTTTGGACAGTGCCTTGGTCAACCGATCAATTTCTTCTATATCTCCACCAGTAACAAGTATATCGTCCACATAGACTAGTAGAACAGTAACTGCTCCACCTGCTCCCTTCTTGATAAAGAGAGCATGATCTCCTCTAGCTTGATAGTAATTCAATTCTACCATGGCCTTGGTGAAGCGTCCAAACCATGCCCTCGGTGATTGTTTCAACCCATACAGAGCCTTCTTCAGTCGACATACTTGATTTGGTTTTTCTGTCAATCGATATCCCGGGAAGCTGCATATAGACTTCTTCTTCCAACTCTCCATGGAGAAATGCGTTCTTCACATCAAACTGAAAAATTTCCCAATCACACTTAGCTGCAAGTGCAATCAAGACTGACGGTGTTAAACTTTGCTCTCGCGAATGTCTCACCATAATCAATTCCCTCTGTTTGTGTAACCCTTTGCCACTAGTCTGGCCTTGAGCCTTTCCAACGTTCTATCTGCCAGAAATTTGGGTGTGAACACCCATCGACATCCCACTGCCTTCTTTCCTTGGGCAGGAAGTAATCTCCCAAGTGTCATTCTTCATGAGAGCATACATTTCATCATCCATAGCTGCTTTCCAACCCGGATCTCGGAGGGCATCCTCGACTCTGTCTGGAACAACAATTTCACCCAGCAGAGTGAGAAAACTCCGATACTGACTGCTCAGTCTTTCATATTTCACGTAATGGCTGATCGGGTACTTCGCCTTAGCTCGGCACGACCTTACTCCCTTCCTCAATGCTATAGGCCAACCTGAGTCATCATCCGATGCTTCTACATTGGTATCTGCAACTGCATCTTCTAGTGAGTGTTCCGAAACTTCTTGGGTCAATTCTTCCTCAGGATTAATTTGATTGTCCATAGCTCCCGCTGGTTCACCCTGCTCATCCGAAGGCTGAATCAATTCATCTTCGGCATCATCAACTATCTGCCCGCTTGTGTTGACCTCGATCTCCCCAGCTGGAGTGACAGTAGAACAATGGGTTTGATCAGGAGTCAAATGACGTAGAAATTCAAATACGTGTGAGCCTTGTTCAGTCTAGGTTGTCGCATACACATTTTCAACAGTGGAGTACAGTTCTGTCTCGTTAAACACCACATCTGTCGACACAAAGAATCTTCTTGAAGGAGGGTGAAAGCACCTATATCCCTTTTGAGTCCCAGAGTATCCAACAAATATGCAACGGATTGCTCGTGGGTCAAGTTTGCCTAAATTCTGATGCACATACACCACACATTTGAATACTCGAGCAGGAAGTCCAGAGAACAGACGAACTTTCGGAAAAAATTCTCATAGTCGATCCAGGGGATTGTTAAGATCAATGACTTTCATAGGAATTCTGTTTATCAGATAGGCTGCTGTCTGTACCGCCTCTCCCCAGTATTTTTTGGACAACTTTGCTTGAAATAATAGTGACTTGGCAGTGGCCAATGTGTAACCCAAACGCCTCTCAGCTAGCCCATTTTGCTGAGGGGTGTTGACACATGACGTCTCATGTATAATCCCCTGGCTCATAAAGTACGACTTAACTTCGGCATTGAGGAACTCAGTTCCATTATCAGATCGAAAACGTTTGATCTTCTTCCCAAACTGATTCTGAATTAAACTGCAGAATTCGATAATTACTGTTGGCACTTCTGCTTTAGATTTCAGCAAGTATAGCCACATCGCCCATCGCGATCGTCAACAAACACAATGAAATAACGGCTGCCCGTTAAACTCTCTACTGGGCAGGGCCCCCAAACATCACTGTGTATACAATCAAACGGGGAAGAGCAGCGATCATCCATAAATTTAAAAGTAGTTCTTCGAAGTTTGGCCATACAACAGGCCTCACAAAATAATTTTTCAGCTAAAATCCCATTAAACATAGAGGGATAACAAGTCTTAAGTAAGTCAAAAGGAGGGTGTCCCATCCGTTGATGTAAACGGATCACCCTTTCCTCCTTGGTGATCGTATGTTGTGACACCATGCACTGTCGAGGCAAGCCATCAAGGATGAGTAAGCCACCTTCCCTCCTAAAGGACGAAATCTTCCTCCCGGAGACCTTGTCATACAAAAAACAGTCATCACTGTCCAGAATAAATTGACAACCCAAATCATCTACTACTTTTTGTATAGATATCAAGTTTGTCCTTAGGCCCTCTACATGTAAGACTTCTTTGAGGAGCCCAAGGGGGGGAACCCGAATCTTTCCAACTCCCTTTACTGACAGATAACCATCTCCAGCTGTTTGGACTCTATGTGTCACTGCAGTAGGGCTATACTCGCTGAATTGCGACGCATCTGGGGACATATGATCTGTTGCCCCAGTATTGGCAATCCAATCATGGGGAGAGGAATTACCTGACTTTGCCAATGAGGTAGAGCTGAGTTTTTCTTGCACTTCTTCAACTGCTTGACTCGTCCCGGCTGCTCCAGAGTTTTGTGGTTGGGAAGTAGATACATAAGCCTTCTTCCCTGCGTTCTGATTCTTGCATGCTAGCTTCCAACAATTCTCTTTAGTATGTCGACGCCTTTTGCAGTAGGCGCAGAACAGCGCATCACGAATGTCTTCCCCTTCTGGTGAAGCAGTCGAGTTAGGTGGCGGTGGACGAGTGGGCCAGCTCGTATTTGGAGCCGCTTTAGCCTCTGGCTTCCTTGATAAAAATGCAGCGGAATTTTGAGTCTGAGGATCAGAGGCAACACGCAGTCGACTCTCTGCCTGTCTGATTGCTCCAATAGCTTCTTCCAGACTAGGCAATTTTTCTCTGTGCAGGAGTTGGCTCCTCACAGATTCATATGTGGGATTGAGACCCATCAGAAAAGTAAATAATCTCTGCTTCAAAATATACTGCCGCTCCACTGACTGTGGGTTGTGAGTGGGCCACAAGTAGTCAATTTCTCTCCATACTGCTTTTAGTTTTGAGGAGTACTGAAGTACATTGTCCGTCCCTTGACGTGCTTGAGTCGCCTGGACATTTAACTCGTAAATCCTCCAGTCATGACTCTGTTCTTCACTGTATTTCTGAATATCATTCCACATTTCTTTTACTGTATCACAGTAGAGGAAATCTCGTCGCATCTCTGGTGTCATCGATCTGAGCATCCAGCTAAGGATCAGAGATTCCTCAGCCCTCCATTTTTTGTACTCTGGATCCGATGCAGCTCTTGGATCATCTGTCAAGTGGTCTCCCAGCTGGCATCCATACAGAGTGAGAGTGACCATCTTGGACCACTCAAACATATTTCCCCCATCAAACTTGACTTCTGGTGGGGGAAAAATAAAGTTAGGACGACCAGCATCTTGAACTTGAGGAGAGTCAGACTCTCCTTGTCTAACTCCACTCAGTCCTTCATCAAAAGTAGCCAAACTTTCATCGCCATTGTTTGCCATTGCAGACAGAGCTTGAGGAAATCTGAGACGAGCTAACAGCAACAGGGAACACCTCCAACAACGACTTGATCTGCTCCAGTTGATGAGCCCTTCGAGGATCAGAGATGCTCTGATACCATGTTAGTTTGGGAGAAATAGAGAGATATTGAGGAGAGGAGAAGCTCCAGCCAATAGCGGCGCCTGAGACAAAGTCTTGTAGACAAAAAAGAACAAAAACAAAGAAGTGTTTTTCACGGCTAGGGCTTGGGGCCTTTTAAGAGGCCCCATTACAAGGTCCCACGTGTGAGTCACTTAAAGGCTCACACGTGGGATTTTACTTAAGTGAAATTCGAATAAAAGGAAAGAACTCCCACGTGGGCCACTTATAGAACGTGGCCCACTCACAATGGAGAAAGAAATAAAGTGAAAAAAGAGAAAGAGAGAGAGAGAGAGAGAGAGAGGGAGAGAGAGAGAGAGACTCGGTTCAACAGGATATTAGACCAAAAAAGATTAAAAACGAACGATTGAACCAAAAACTGCAGATTCTGATCAGAAACCCTACTCATTAAGATGTGGAGTATAGTACACTGGGATAATTAAGAAGTCGCATGCATTTGATAACATAAAATTAGCACAAATCACTGAACCACGCTTGTTAATTAATTAATTTCCTAAATCAACATATATAACATCTGTTTCGTTAGACTCTCATAAATAAAAAAAATGTGACGTAGGGATTTAAAACTATTGTTTGATGAAATTTCCGAGGATCCATAAATGAGAGAAAAATGCACCAGTAAAAGCAGCAATCAAAAGATATAAACAAGGAAAACTTAAAGAAAACAATGATCCAAGAAAAAAAAGAAGATGTGAGACAATGACTAGAAGAATCATTCTCAAGAGAATCAAGATCTCCATCCGGTTTCACTATACAACCTACCATCTAAAACTGTTATTTGATGAAATCTCCGAGGATCCATAAATGGGAGAAAAATGCACCAGGTAAAGCAGCAATCAAAAGATATAAAAGATGGAAAACATTAAAGAAAACAATCACCCAAAAAAAAAGAAGATGTAAAACAATGACCAGGAAAAGCATTCTCAAGAGAATCAAGATCTCCATCCAGTTTCACTATACAACCTACCATCTAAAACTGTTATTTGATGAAATCTCCGAGGATCCATAAATGGGAGAAAAATGCACCAGGTAAAGCAGCAATCAAAAGATATAAAAGATGGAAAACATTAAAGAAAACAATCACCCAAAAAAAAAGAAGATGTAAAACAATGACCAGAAAAAGCATCCTCAAGAGAATCAAGATCTCCATCCAGTTTCACTATACAACCTACCATCTAAAACTGTTATTTGATGAAATCTCCGAGGATCCATAAATGGGAGAAAAATGCACCAGGTAAAGCAGCAATCAAAAGATATAAAAGATGGAAAACATTAAAGAAAACAATCACCCAAAAAAAAAAGAAGATGTAAAACAATGACCAGAAAAAGCATCCTCAAGAGAATCAAGATCTCCATCCAGTTTCACTATACAACCTACCATCTAAAACTGTTATTTGATGAAATCTCCGAGGATCCATAAATGGGAGAAAAATGCACCAGGTAAAGCAGCAATCAAAAGATATAAAAGATGGAAAACATTAAAGAAAACAATCACCCAAAAAAAAGAAGATGTAAAACAATGACCAGGAAAAGCATTCTCAAGAGAATCAAGATCTCCATCCAGTTTCATTATACAACCTACCATCTAAAACTGTTATTTGATGAAATCTCCGAGGATCCATAAATGGGAGAAAAATGCACCAGGTAAAGCAGCAATCAAAAGATATAAAAGATGGAAAACATTAAAGAAAACAATCACCCAAAAAAAGAAGATGTAAAACAATGACCAGAAAAAGCATTCTCAAGAGAATCAAGATCTCCATCCAGTTTCACTATACAACCTACCATCTAAAACTGTTATTTGATGAAATCTCCGAGGATCCATAAATGGGAGAAAAATGCACCAGGTAAAGCAGCAATCAAAAGATATAAAAGATGGAAAACATTAAAGAAAACAATCACCCAAAAAAAAGAAGATGTAAAACAATGACCAGGAAAAGCATTCTCAAGAGAATCAAGATCTCCATCCAGTTTCATTATACAACCTACCATCTAAAACTGTTATTTGATGAAATCTCCGAGGATCCATAAATGGGAGAAAAATGCACCAGGTAAAGCAGCAATCAAAAGATATAAAAGATGGAAAACATTAAAGAAAACAATCACCCAAAAAAAAAGAAGATGTAAAACAATGACCAGAAAAAGCATTCTCAAGAGAATCAAGATCTCCATCCAGTTTCACTATACAACCTACCATCTAAAACTGTTATTTGATGAAATCTCCGAGGATCCATAAATGGGAGAAAAATGCACCAGGTAAAGCAGCAATCAAAAGATATAAAGAAGGAAAACATTAAAGAAAACAATCACCCAAAAAAAAAGAAGATGTAAAACAATGACTAGGAAAAGCATTCTCAAGAGAATCAAGATCTCCATCCAGTTTCACTATACAACCTACCATCTAAAACTGTTATTTGATGAAATCTCCGAGGATCCATAAATGGGAGAAAAATGCACCAGGTAAAGCAGCAATCAAAAGATATAAAGAAGGAAAACATTAAAGAAAACAATCACCCAAAAAAAAAGAAGATGTAAAACAATGACCAGAAAAAGTATTCTCAAGAGAATCAAGATCTCCATCCAGTTTCACTATACAACCTACCATCTAAAACTGTTATTTGATGAAATCTCCGAGGATCCATAAATGGGAGAAAAATGCACCAGGTAAAGCAGCAATCAAAAGATATAAAAGATGGAAAACATTAAAGAAAACAATCACCCAAAAAAAGAAGATGTAAAACAATGACCAGGAAAAGCATTCTCAAGAGAATCAAGATCTCCATCCAGTTTCACTATACAACCTACCATCTAAAACTGTTATTTGATGAAATCTCCGAGGATCCATAAATGGGAGAAAAATGCACCAGGTAAAGCAGCAATCAAAAGATATAAAAGATGGAAAACATTAAAGAAAACAATCACCCAAAAAAAAAGAAGATGTAAAACAATGACCAGAAAAAGTATTCTCAAGAGAATCAAGATCTCCATCCAGTTTCACTATACAACCTACCATCTAAAACTGTTATTTGATGAAATCTCCGAGGATCCATAAATGGGAGAAAAATGCACCAGGTAAAGCAGCAATCAAAAGATATAAAAGATGGAAAACATTAAAGAAAACAATCACCCAAAAAAAAGAAGATGTAAAACAATGACCAGGAAAAGCATTCTCAAGAGAATCAAGATCTCCATCCAGTTTCACTATACAACCTACCATCTAAAACTGTTATTTGATGAAATCTCCGAGGATCCATAAATGGGAGAAAAATGCACCAGGTAAAGCAGCAATCAAAAGATATAAAGAAGGAAAACATTAAAGAAAACAATCACCCAAAAAAAAAGAAGATGTAAAACAATGACCAGAAAAAGTATTCTCAAGAGAATCAAGATCTCCATCCAGTTTCACTATACAACCTACCATCTAAAACTGTTATTTGATGAAATCTCCGAGGATCCATAAATGGGAGAAAAATGCACCAGGTAAAGCAGCAATCAAAAGATATAAAAGATGGAAAACATTAAAGAAAACAATCACCCAAAAAAAAAGAAGATGTAAAACAATGACCAGGAAAAGCATTCTCAAGAGAATCAAGATCTCCATCCAGTTTCACTATACAACCTACCATCTAAAACTGTTATTTGATGAAATCTCCGAGGATCCATAAATGGGAGAAAAATGCACCAGGTAAAGCAGCAATCAAAAGATATAAAGAAGGAAAACATTAAAGAAAACAATCACCCAAAAAAAAAGAAGATGTAAAACAATGACCAGAAAAAGTATTCTCAAGAGAATCAAGATCTCCATCCAGTTTCACTATACAACCTACCATCTAAAACTGTTATTTGATGAAATCTCCGAGGATCCATAAATGGGAGAAAAATGCACCAGGTAAAGCAGCAATCAAAAGATATAAAAGATGGAAAACATTAAAGAAAACAATCACCCAAAAAAAAAGAAGATGTAAAACAATGACCAGGAAAAGCATTCTCAAGAGAATCAAGATCTCCATCCAGTTTCACTATACAACCTACCATCTAAAACTGTTATTTGATGAAATCTCCGAGGATCCATAAATGGGAGAAAAATGCACCAGGTAAAGCAGCAATCAAAAGATATAAAAGATGGAAAACATTAAAGAAAACAATCACCCAAAAAAAAAAGAAGATGTAAAACAATGACCAGAAAAAGTATTCTCAAGAGAATCAAGATCTCCATCCAGTTTCACTATACAACCTACCATCTAAAACTGTTATTTGATGAAATCTCCGAGGATCCATAAATGGGAGAAAAATGCACCAGGTAAAGCAGCAATCAAAAGATATAAAAGATGGAAAACATTAAAGAAAACAATCACCCAAAAAAAAAGAAGATGTAAAACAATGACCAGAAAAAGTATTCTCAAGAGAATCAAGATCTCCATCCAGTTTCACTATACAACCTACCATCTAAAACTGTTATTTGATGAAATCTCCGAGGATCCATAAATGGGAGAAAAATGCACCAGGTAAAGCAGCAATCAAAAGATATAAAAGATGGAAAACATTAAAGAAAACAATCACCCAAAAAAAAAGAAGATGTAAAACAATGACCAGGAAAAGCATTCTCAAGAGAATCAAGATCTCCATCCAGTTTCACTATACAACCTACCATCTAAAACTGTTATTTGATGAAATCTCCGAGGATCCATAAATGGGAGAAAAATGCACCAGGTAAAGCAGCAATCAAAAGATATAAAAGATGGAAAACATTAAAGAAAACAATCACCCAAAAAAAAAGAAGATGTAAAACAATGACCAGAAAAAGTATTCTCAAGAGAATCAAGATCTCCATCCAGTTTCACTATACAACCTACCATCTAAAACTGTTATTTGATGAAATCTCCGAGGATCCATAAATGGGAGAAAAATGCACCAGGTAAAGCAGCAATCAAAAGATATAAAAGATGGAAAACATTAAAGAAAACAATCACCCAAAAAAAAAGAAGATGTAAAACAATGACTAGGAAAAGCATTCTCAAGAGAATCAAGATCTCCATCCAGTTTCACTATACAACCTACCATCTAAAACTGTTATTTGATGAAATCTCCGAGGATCCATAAATGGGAGAAAAATGCACCAGGTAAAGCAGCAATCAAAAGATATAAAGAAGGAAAACATTAAAGAAAACAATCACCCAAAAAAAAAGAAGATGTAAAACAATGACCAGAAAAAGCAATCTCAAGAGAATCAAGATCCCCATCCAGTTTCACTATACAACCAACCTAACATCTGCCCAGAAGAATTGGGAGGGAAGTTGCAGGGATACCTGCTCATTTAGAAGAGAGAAGCATCTCTGGTTTCCTTGGCTTGGAGGGGGTGTTGGGGTTGGTGGAAGACGTCGGCGGCGCCGCTGCCCTGTAGGCGTCTCTGGACCTCTTATCCAGCTGAATCAAGCTTCTGGCAGCCAGCATTGCCTGTGGCAGAAGATCATGGCAAGCTCTCCTATGCACCCGCCGCACCGCCACCGCCGCCGAGTCCCTCACCTCCGGCGGGTTCAATGGCGCCAGCAGACAGTGCCCCAGAATCCTCAGCACAGGCTGAAGCAGCTCCCACGGCAGCGGAACCCGCGACCCGGCCCTCTCCTCGATCTCCAGCCTCGCAATTCGATCCCCCCCGTCGAGATCGCGGCCGCCGGAGGCCCAATTGGGGTCAACCGCGTCAAGATCCTCGTCGCCCGAGCCGAATTCCCCGGCCCAGGCAGCGGCAAACACGCAGAATTCCACCTTGGCGGCGCTGGGCATGGCGGCGATCCGCCTGGCGAAGCCGTCGAGCGCGACGGCGACGATCGCCGCCCGCTTCGTCGACTTGACTGTCGTCTGCGGCTCGAGAGGGGGACTGAGGACGGCCACGGATTGGGGGAGCTGGCCGGGGGGCGGCGGCGGCCTCGTGGTGTGGTAGAGGGACGGCTGGGAGAGGTCGGGGACGTGGATGATGAGGGGTTTGCCGCCACGGGACCGGGCCTCGGCAGCGTAGACGGAGAGCAGGACCGACTCGAAGCCGGCCAGGGAGGGGGAATTGGCGCCGGAGGCGTAGCCGGCGACGGCCCGGGAGAGGTAGAGCCCGGCGAGGAGGGGGACGAAGGCGAGGACGACGAGCCGGAGGTCCGGGTCCGGGGACTGGAGGGTCTCGTACAGCCATTGGCAGAGGGCGTCGGAGCTCGAGCCGGAGGAGGGGAGGGAGAGGGCGGCGGCCATGGCGGAGTAGGCGGCCGGGGAGGCGAGGAGGGCGCGGGCCGGCTGGTCGGAGTCGGCCATGGCGGCGAGCTCGGCGGCCGAGGAGGGGCCGAGGACGGCGGAGAGGGACTGGATCCGGGACCGGGCGCGGGAGATGGACTCCCACCATGACTGGGAGGAGTTGGGAGATGGGTTCGGCCCGGAGCTCGGAACGGGGCCGACCCATGTCCGGTTTCGCTCCGCTGGGGAAGGGGACGAGCTCGCGGGGGCGTCGGGGCGGGTCTTGGGGGGTGCAGGCTCCATGGGTCGAGCTCCGATCGGCCGGAGGAGGAGGGGGAACTGCGAGACTTGCTTCTTCTCTGGGTTTTCTTTGCGACGGACTTCTTCTTCGTCTTCTTCGTCTTCTTCTTCTTCTGGGTTTCTTTTCTCTCGTCGCTGGTGGAGCGCAAAATCAAGGGGTGGGCGTCTGGGGCCACCATGGTTAAGGCGCTCATTGATGGCCTGGCCTGGGGCTGGGTCTTGGCCTCTTGGGGGAGAGGGTGCTGGCATGGAGGACTGGCTGGCCAGTAGAGTGGTAGATTGATAGATAGATGGATAGATCGAAAGATAGATGGATAGATAGATAGATAGATGGATAGATAGATGGATAGATGGATAGATGGATAGATGGATATATAGATGGATAGATAGATAGATAGATAGATAGACTATACTAGACTAGACTAGACAAGACTAGATAGATAGATAGATAGACTAGACTATCCTAGATAGATAGATAGATAGATAGACTAGACTAGATAGATAGACTAGACTAGACTAGACTATACTAGATAGATAGATAGATAGACTAGACTAGACTAGATAGATAGACTAGACTAGACTAGACTATACTAGATAGATAGATAGATAGACTAGACTAGACTATACTAGATAGATAGATAGCGAGAGACAGAGTAGACTAGACTAGACTAGATAGATAGCAAGAGAGATGTAGATAGGGAAATAAGGATAAAAATAAAGAACTGTTGATCTAGGTAGAGAGAAAAAGGTATAGATTTGAAAAGGGAAATGGGAATAGGGGTAGAGACAGAGATAAGGATGGAGATAGAGATAGACATAATGGTTGAGCTAAAGATAGAGACAGAGAAGAAGATAGAGAAAGAGATGTAGATAGATATTTAAAGATAGAGACAGAGAAGAAGATAGAGAAATGGATATATAAAGATATTTGAAGATGGAAACGGAGAGGAGGACAGAGATAGAGATGTAGATAGAGATTTGCAGATAGAGACAGAGTGGAAGATAGAGATAGAGATGTAGATAGAGATTTGAAGATAGAGACAGAGAGGAAAATAGAGATAGAGATGTAGATAGAGATTTGCAGATTAGAGACAGAGATAAAGATATGAAGACAAGGAGAAATATTTGAATATAGAGATAGAGATTTGAAGATAGAGACTAAGATGACGATACAGATAGAGATTTGAAGATAGAGACAAAGATTATGATACAGATAGAGATTTGAAGATAGAGACTAGGGATCAGTAATTTTAACTGAATGTTCGAATGTGTTATTGGACCGAGGATTTGAAGATAGAGACTAGAGATTTGAAGATAGAGACTAGAGATTTGAAGATAGAGACTAGGGATCAGTAATTTTAACTGAATGTTCGAATGTGTTATTGGACCGAGGATTCAAGAAATTAAATCTGAATGTCTAATCAAACCCGAGTGAAATTTGATTTGCACTAGATGTATGTATCAGAATCAAATTGCATTTTCAATCTGGACCAATGTTTGGATCAAATCATCCTTTCCTATTCAATTCAAACTGTTTGTTTCATATCAGTTTGGATCAGATCAGATGAAATGTTTGAATAATCTCACAAAATACATTAAAATAATCATAAATCTCTTTGGGCCACCAGCCCTCTCGATTTTTGCACTATTTCCTTTTGTGCGCTGCATTCTGCATTAAGAGTGAACTGAGGAGATGTGCTTGATTGAAAGGTAAGGCTTTTTCTTATTTAGTGTATGTTTCACCTAAATGATACAAAAAATCAAAAGGGGTGGTTGACACGCAGAAATTTCTTAAATTTCTAGTGTATGTTTCATTTTCATTTTTATAAAGAAATGAAAAATTATTATCATTCTGCCTTTCTATTATTGTCCCAATCAGTGAGAGTAATTGTGAAAATATTGGCTGAAAGGTAAGATGTTTTTTAATATATATTGGATCTATGAATGGTGATTGTAGATGGTTGGGGATGGATGTATGGATTTTAGATGGTTATGTGTTAATGATGGATGGAAATATGAATGTCAGATTGATGAACAAACGGGCTGAAAAATAGATGGATTGTAGATCAGTAGACAAATATAGGAATGATGTATCCATCTGTAGTTCCCTCTCTCTCTGACTATCCTTCCCTCACTCGGAGGAAGATTGTAATGAACAGGGGAAAATATATACAAAGATATAGAGGAATAGATATGAAGAAAGAGATGAATCTTGGATCTTGACTTCTATCAAATCCCTCTCTAAGGCAGTGACCTTGATTCGAACTCAAATTTCTCCATCCTTAAGGCACTGGCGTTTAATCTCTTTCCCTCACCAGTTTTTTCATATCTTATCCTTCAACAAGCACAATCACTCCAATACATGGAATAAGAATATCTATATCAGTAATGAAGGCAGACATAAAGCTTTCACTATAGTTTGGGATAATTTATAGTCTAGTCATTAGGAAGGTTTCTTTCAAAATTCTAATGGGACAGTTGGGTCCCATTTAGTCAAAGATTACACAACTAGAATATTAGTTACAGATATATTTGTGATAACTGGAATTTACCTAAAATCTATCAGAACAATGAAATATCAACTATGTGCACACATTAGTTGTGGTCTTAACCTGATATCTTAACACTTTATTAGTCCAAGCCGTATCATCTATTTTTTATTGGATAGTTGTGTTTTCCCCATTTATATATGATTAATTTAGGCTACATATATTATGAAATATGATAAAATAAAAAAATTATTAATAATATTTAATGTTCATCAAAATGGTATTCTTGAAAATAATGCAACCATGAAAACCCATAAACATTAAGGACATTAAGATATTTACAAAAATTCATTCTAACAAATTTAAATTTTAATACTGATATTTATAAATTTCTGATCGGTAGGGCTCAATCATATTCCATGCATCAGAAAATCTTCTAAAATTGAATAAATAACTCATAATATTCATAAATCATGACTTAATCCTCGACATGGACCAAAAAACATGTAAAGTTTTATTTTAGAGACGAGTAATTACCTTCATCATAAGGTCAATATATACAGTCAGCACAATTTTAATTTCAACACTAAAGTGTTAACGTGTGAATTTTAAAACGACATTATTATGAATATTGAGTTATTGCATTGAAAGATGATAAATTAATATCTTTTATTTTTATTTATATATTTATTTTTATATTTTATTCATGAATATCACCAGAACATAAATTTTAATTTTTTACTTTCATTTGACATGACGTTTAGAAGACAATATCCAAAATTTTCAGCCTAAAATGGATCAGGGAAATCGATGTTTTTAAATTAATACACTATTTTAGAAATGTAGAAAAATAGTAGCTTAATCCTATAGATACATAGGTATTTATGGTATTCAATGATTCACAAAACCATTCTAAAGATCATGACACTTAGAATGGTGTGAAAATAACAAAGTTTTGTGCTTCAATCTGAGAGAGATTGCTTCTCAAAAATGGGAAGAAAAAAATTACTGTATTCTATTTGTATTTTACTACATTCTATTCGTATTTTACTTCATCGTTATTTTTTAAAAGCAAGTATATATATTTGATATAGTTTAATAATATAAATGTAGTAAATATGAATTCTGAGATTCACTCAGGATAATAACTTTGTATAACTTTATGTTTTATGTGAATCTTTCAAAAGGTTTCAAGGCAAAAAAAAATAATGAAATGTACTGAAAAAAGAGAAAAAAGGAATCATATGATGAAGATTTGACCTATGTCATCAAACTTTAGGGAGAGATTTATTCACACATGGATATATATTGATGCTTAAATACACCTATAGAGAAGCTAGGATGACAAAGTGGAAAAGGACTCAAAGATCTAGCCCTCAATCATTCAATATGTGTTAATTTTATCACCAGATAAAATGGTAAACTTAGGTCATTCAAACATTGAATTATTTATTAATTTTACTTATGTAAGTAATCTAACAATATAAATTTTTTTGTGAATATACATAAATGTTTATTAGAAGTATAGTTTAAGAAGACTGATAAGAATTATGCATACTATAAAAGTTGAGAACAGTCACCAATTTTATGCTCAGTAGTTCTACAATAATTTTGAGTATGAACTAGGTCTTAATTTGTTACGAAATTGTCCAATCAGTTTATTATTTTTCAGGTTTTTTAAATAATTTACTTCACATGGAAGGCCATTAAACATGAGATTTTATATGCATAATCTAAAAAAGTAGGCCATTACTTCACATGGAATGACGAGAAGATGAAGCATTCTTCAAAATTTCAACTCAATTGGCCTTTTGGATAATCAAATATCAAACTTTGAAGTTGGAGCAATCCTAGCCATTCGTTACTTCTCTCCCCTTGTGATCAACAATGATGCTTCCTCATTTTTCTGTTGGTGGGTAAGCATCCATAATCCTAGTCTTCTGTGATCACGAGTTCGAGATGCCACATGTACCTAATTAGAATAAAAGACAAAACAGAATGTTTAAATATCATTATTTAATCTTTGGGACGTGGTGACATGTTACCATGCACCATGTCACAAGATTTCTCTTTTCGTCCTTTTCGAGTGAATGATATGATGGTGCCTGTCATTAACATCAAAAAGGGGGAATATTCCCAAAAGATTGCCTGATGTGATGCGCATTTGTGAGTGCCATGTAAGCATATGTCTCTTCTTTAGTCAATTGTGATGGGACATGTGCATGCCATGTGTACATCCACAATTTTTGACTTTTTGCTCTCCCTTTTTTAATATTTTTTCATCTCAATCTATAATTGAAATTTATTATGATTTAAATCCCATATGTTTTATATTGGTCCATGTTACCCTGCAAAGAAAATAAAAAGAATATGTCAATCAATCATTCAGGCATCATGACAGCAAGATTTGCCATGCCATATTTTCATCTTTTCCAATGATAAGCAAAGCTATTCTTTGCAAAAGCTTTTAATTGGTTGTCATTCAATCCAATCAAATGTTGACACGTGGCAGGTCAAAAGTTTAAACCATAATGTATTTATAAACCATTATAAAATGAATAATATGTCAGAAACATATAATATTATTATATATTTGGACTTTGAAAATTTGCATCTCCATGAATATACTGTCAAATATATTAAAAATAATATTCCAAACATAAAATTAAATAATTTAGGAATACCTGAATCCTTAAAATCCTTAAAAATACTATTTAATTCTCAAAAATTAGAATACCACGTTAAAATTAAATTTAATCATTTAAATATTGATAACGCACATTTACATTTATTTTAATGCATACCAATATGTATTTTTCAGAAAAATAACTGAATAATTTTTGTGTTATTAGGTAATGCTTTTTAAAATAAAAAAACTAAATTTATCTAAAACTTTAGGTTAAAATTATAAGGTTTGTTCATTAAGTATATTTTCAGTAAAATTTGGCTAATATATTTCAATGATACGACACAATAAAATTCATATCATAAAATTTTAGGTTAAAGTTTTAAGGTTTCTCGTTGTATATATTTTCAATCAAAAACCATTTTCATAATCCTTCAGATACAAGGTATGGATCTGATTTATTTTATTCTAATATTTTTCCTCCCTAATTCTAAAACATATTAAAACTGGCTATTGTAAATTTGCCTAAGTAAAAGTGCTATATCGAAAGGTTAGCTGCTAAATTTTGGACTTGGGAATTAAATAAACTTTAAAAGTAATGAAAATGATAAAGTCACATTTGAGGGCATTACTTATTAATTGTTTTAATCAAGTTGAATAAAGAATATGTAATCTTTCCATCAAGTGAACACTATTTTGGCATAGTATGAATATTTTATTTTGGATACCCAATTATCTGAAGCCATGGGGAATAGTTAATAAATAGAGGAGATTATCTATCTGTGGAAGCCATCTGGTAAAGGCTAGGAGGTAGTTTCTGTGGCGTTTAATAATATTTGGTTTTGTTTTTATTAATATGCAACTTTTTTATAGGGCAAAGAGCTTTGGTATCTTTGAATGTTTGTAGGCACACAACCTGATGGTGAGGCCCAATCTTATATCAATTTACATTGTCACCTTATAATAATCTAGATATAAGCATTATTATTTTATGTCAGAATTTTAAAATATTTTTACAATGTATTCATCATGCTTTATCAAAAATGTCTATCAATTCAGTATCATCAGTTTTTGGGATAAAATAAAGATGTAACTGATGAATAAAATGTTTTGGTGTTTATCAGGCCAAATATATATTCAGTTAAAACTAATAAATAAACCTGATTTCTCGTTTGCAAAAAAAATGGCAGAGCTAGGGTTCTCTCGAAAGGAACTAGAGTGAAATGATAACTCATTTGACCTTTAAGAGGCTGAAATGAAATGGTATAAGATGGATTTAAGTACGTAATAAGATAATTAAGATAAAATAATATTATACAAAACACAGTAAGAATAACATATAATTAGAATTTTCATGAGTGGTTTAAGATTCGTACATCCATAATTGGCTATTTACAATTTAGATGTCATCTTATTTATATAATTAGGACGGATTGACACAAATAATTGGGAGCAGATTATACAAGATAGGATAGTTTTTTTATTATCTCATATTTAATATCTTACTTGATCCAAATTTATCCCTTTTATTAGTTGAACTATTTATCTTTTGTTTCCTTTATGTCTTGATTGATTGATAAAAGATAAAGACGTAATTAATGCACATCAACCTAGTAGATCTGGGTCGCTACTCAAAGTTAAGAGAATAGAGATTTTAATATGTTGACAAAAAGGAAGCTTACATGTGTTTACATAGAAAGGATGAGAAGAGAGAGAGGGTTATAGATAGTGGAGGTAGCGGCGGAAGAATATGGAGGTGGGTTAAATAAGTCCACAATGAGCCTGATGGACCTAGTGGGCCTACGCTAAACTCCCCCTCAAGCTGGAGCACATAAGTAAACCATGCGCAGCTAGGTGCATGTCACGGCGTGAAAGATCCCCACGAGACTCTTAGCGAAAACATCCATGAATTGATGAGATGAGAGAACGTGAAGAGCATATGAAACATCTGACATTACTTTATCTGGGATATAAGGGAAGTTCTTATTGATGTGATCCATCAGGCCAAGCAATGTAGGATTCCATATAGTAAAGGAGGCAATGTGACTACATAGTGCATGGGCACTGGAGTCAGAGATGAGATGCCAAGGCATTGGAGTGAATTGATCCACACCATCTACCCCGTTGTCTCTGACATGATACAGGAACTCAGCACTAGAGAAAGGTACCAATTCCCATGTTATAGTGCACCATGTACAAGGTTGCCACCCATGTGCAATGATTAGTGGTGGACTTATGTTCTCCCTATTCACCATCATATCCTACATCAGAGTTGGCTTTAGAAGATGCATTGTCATCGATAGATAAGCCCTCTCTTTTTAACTCTTTTTATGTATGCCTGAATTCGTAAAGCTCCATCCTAGTGAACTTGTCGAGCTTCATGCATAAAATGGGTAATGTCGCTAACAATGTACGTGATGTAGAGACAAGTGATGTTTTAGTAGATCAGTTTCCCAAAAAGTGTCTACATCAGTTGGTATTGTCTTGTATTAGGGACGATGTATCTTTGAAATGTGGACGTGCCTCGACAGGTGACGACTATGGCTTGCACCCAAGTAACACATTCTGAAGCACATCAATAGCATATTTCCACAGAGAGAGAGTGAGCTTGCCATCTTGAGATGAAAAATCAATCCCACTGATGTATTAGAGAGACCCCATATCTCTTATATTGTAGTGTATTTATGTTTTTTTTAGCTTAAATTCCAACATCATCACATCCACTCACAAGAATGTCATCCACATTAACAACTAGTACGATAGTGTCATCTTCAGAAGTTTTTGTAACCACTATAGGATTCATAAAACATGGTGGGAATATGAATTTCACTAGAAGACCACCAAATTCATGGACTCATGCACATGGACTTTGCGCAAGTATGTAAATGTCATGTTAAAAAATACACACATTCGATGGTCCCTTTGAGGAACATACCCTGGAGCTTTATCCATGAAGATATGCTCCTTAGGATCACCATAATGAAATGCATTCTACACATCTAACTAATATGGATACCATGTATTATTCACCAGTAGCGAAATGATTATGTGAATTACGTTTACTCAAACAACTAGAGAGAATGTCTTGGTGTAGTCAATGCCATAGTCATGCATGAACCCTCGAGCAACCATCCGGACATTGTGTTGTGCAATGAAGCCATCTGGGTTATACTTGGGTAGAAAGCGCCACTTGCATGTGATGATGTTGACATCACATGGACGAGATACCAGTGTCCAGGTTCCGTAAGACACCAAGGTATCCACCTCCATGTCCATAGTCATCTTCCGTGTACGTACATTTGCAACTTCAGCAAAACACCATGGAATTGACTCGGAGGCCACAAAAAGAGCAGTGATACATAGGCAAGAAGAAAGGAGATCATACGAAACAAACTGAGAAATGAGATGTTCGGTGAATGCACGCATAACTTTGCATAGTGCAATAGGAAGATGACTGTTATCTAGTTGAATATCAGAACTGACAACTATATGGGTCTTTTCAATAGATGATGAAGGTGAATCTGCTCCTAGTGTGGGGTAGTTGGATGATGATGGAGGCCGAGGAGCTTGTGGAGGAGCAGAGGAGGGAGAAATTTAACTGGTAGAAAGGGTAGGAAAGGAATCTGTGATGGCCACTAAAGGAGGAAAAACACATGTTGATGATGCGAGGGATTGGGGAGGAGTGGATGTTGGAGAAAAGAAGGGAAACTTCTCATGAAAATTAATGTTAGCTGATGTCACGTAGTAATATGTATCATGAAAATAGAGTTGATAACCCTGTTGTGACCATGAGTAGCCAACATAGACCCCCTCGGGGGTGGGAGGGGGACTTTTTGGATAAAATTGTGCATCCAAAGACTCAAGTGGGTAAGGAAAAAAGAGAAGAATCAGGGGAAAGATGATGAGGTGGAAGGAAGCTGATTTAAGAGATATGTGGCTGTCAAGAGGGAATAAGGGAAAAAATCATGTGGAACATTTATTTCAATGAGTAGTGCTCCCTCAATATCAAGAAGTTGATGATGTTTTGTTTGGCAACACCATTTTATGGAGATTTGTGTGAAGAAACCCACGATTAGCACAAAATGTATGAAATGAGTCTCGAACCAGCTCTAAGGCACTATTCGTGCGAAGAATTTGACTGCAGTAGAGTATTGAGTGATGACCTCAGTAATGAAGTGAATGAGGTTAAAGAGTCCCATTGATGAAATCTCGTCTCGACTGAAGCACGAAGAATGATGGTGTTTGCCAAATTGACGTAACTCACATTAAAACTTATGAAGATAAAGCCAAGTCAATATTTTCTAGAAGTTATTCAAAACAAGGATAGCATAAGTGATGATGCAACAAAAGAGATGAAGTTGATATGGACGACAAAAAGTTCCTAAAGGCTAGAAAAAGGTTGATAAAAAAATAACTCGTAGTTGCATTGTCCATTACCACATCTTAAACCAATATTTCACATGATATACAGATCAAGGGAGGTAAAATGAAAAGGCAAAATATGACTGAGCAAAGGAGGGATTGGGTAATGACACTGATAGATAATAGTTTAGTAGGAAATCAAGGAACCTAAAGAACTTAAGTGAGATGAATATTCAGAGAGATA
Source organism: Wolffia australiana (assembly GCF_029677425.1). Lineage (NCBI taxonomy): Eukaryota > Viridiplantae > Streptophyta > Magnoliopsida > Alismatales > Araceae > Wolffia > Wolffia australiana. The sequence continues at coordinate 997,475 of NC_135847.1, read as the reverse complement.
CAGATATTACCATGGCCTTTCATTGAAGAAGTCTGCCCAACAACAACGGTAACGAGAAGATGATTTGGCGTAGGCTGGTAAGGGGAAAAATGGTGGGCATACTGATCATGTGGGTGGAGGCCCCCAAATTAGTAATCTATGGTGAAGATGAAGATTGATAAGTCAAACTTTAGAGGTTTTATGTCGTTGTTTTGATTCAGACTTAGCCAACAATATTTATGAAAATTTTCCACTTAAATCCTCTATAATTAATATAGGGAAAGTAAGGGGTCGATCCACAGAGAAGTAGAAATTTAATTTCAGAATTGTTTCTCAAGCTTGGGGATGAATACAATGATTTTAAAAGTGAAAAATACAATTTCTCGGATTTTTCTAGATTTTTAGGTATTTTAAATAACTTCCTATGATTTAAATTAAAGCCAAATACAAAGAAAAACACAAAAAACTAATTTTTATTTCTGATTTCTTAACAAAAGAAATAAAAAATAAATATTTTTAGAAATTTCTGGAATTTAATTTACATCACAAACCACTAGGTATACTAAAAACAAGAGTAAGTATTTTTTAAGAATTTTTTTAGATGTTAAAATGACTATAACTTGATTATATGAATTTTCTGGATTTTTCCTAATTTTTAAATACAGAAAACAGTTTTTTTCTATTTTTCTGATTTTTCCTGTTTTTTATAATATTTAAATACTAAAAATATAAAACTTTCCTGCTCCGGCGATCGCCGACAGTGGCGGTGCGGCTGCGGCACCAGCGGTGACAGCGGCGGACCAGTTGGGCTGGCGGGCCTGGTGTGGCCCGTACAGGGCTAGCCTTAGTGGGTCAGCCCACTAAGGCTCAGCCCAGTTTAGCTAAGTGGGGACTTAGCCAAATGGGCTTAAACTCTATTGGGCTTAACCCAATGGTCAGGACTTAGCCTTGGCTAAGTCCTGCACAGAGCTACCCTGTGCCGTGCGGTCGTGTGCGCTGGCCGCGCACAGACCGGCGAGCAAAAAGCACTGTCCCTGCCACACAAGCACTGCACGGCAGCACACGGCAGCACACGGCAGCGCACAGTGGCGACTAGAAGAGGGAAATTTTGATTTTAAGATGATAAAAAGTGATATTTAAATGCAACTGTTTTTGGGATTCAAGGTGGGGAATGCTTGAGGATCTGGAGAGAGATAGTGAGATGTTTTAGAGGGATAAATAAACATTTTAAGAGAGAGAAAAAGGTTGAAACGAGAGCATAGAGAGTGAAAATAAAGAGATAGAGAGAGAGAATGAAAAGATGGTGTAGAGAGAGTTTGAGAGGGAATTTGAAGGTGTAAGTGAATAACTTTGTTTATGAAAATTTCAGGGGATGAATTATGTATATGGATGAAGTTTTAGAGAGATAAATAACCAATTCTAGAGAGAGAAAAGGCAGGAATGAGGAGATAGAGAGAGAAAATAAAGAAAGAGCATAGGAGTTAGAGATAGAATTTGAAAGTGTAAATGAAGGAGTTTTTTATGAAACTTTTAGTGGATGAACGATGGATATGGATGAAGTTCTAGAGAGAGATAAAACCTATTCTCAAGAGATAAAGTGGAGAAAATGAGTGTTTAGAGTGGGAAAGTGATGGATTTTAAGGGTAAATGGATGGAAATAATGGAGAAAGTAGAAATCTAAGATCCTTAAGCCTCAATGCAAGTTTACTAAGCCCTCAATGCTTCTTCTCAAGTATGTATCCTTATATTTTTGCCAGGATCAGGCATTTTTCAATGCAAACAACAGATTAGATTAAGACAAAACTTCAATAAACTTACATTAAGCAGGTTGAACAACCTGAATTCTGAAAAATGCCTTGTCCTGATGGTCAGCCACTTGCTAGAGCACGGCCAGAATGAGGGAAAATGAGGGAGAAAAAGTCTATTTATACATTGAGAGAGTTACTGAAATACCCTTTTGGGCATTTTCTATTATCTTTTCTTGCCATTTTGCCCCTTTTTTTCCATTGGTTGGGAGTTTCCCCTTGTAATCTTTAGCTTCTTTCTTTATAAGGCTTTTGAAAGCCCAATGGACAGGTCAGGTAGTGGCCCATATTCCTCAGATTTCTCTTTTGAAGTTCCACAACTCCACTTGATCCTTTCAAGCATCTCTGTAGAATCACTAAGCTCACATAAATTCTCCAACTCTTTAAGAGTTAACATCTTCTCATTCCTGTAAATTTCTTCACATGTGAAACTATAGAATGCTCATCAGTACTACAATTGCTTGACTTCAAAGAAGTCAAGGAGTTTAGTAAAAAATAACCATAATGTACAAAAATTAGAATTTATAGCTAGTGCATAAATATTTAGTTAATTAGAGTGATAACATGATAAATTCTAAATTAATTATAATAAAAACATCTAAAATCTATGAAAGTATACATGCAGTTATCATGTTATCAAAGATGCAAGAAGATCATGTGTACCTGATGTAGAAGGAGTGAGAAACTTGACCATATTGGATGATCGAATAACAATACCTCTAGAGTGGTATAGTGCTACAAGTCTAATTTATGTCAATTTCACTTAAAAAGTCTAAGACAGAACATTGGATAGTGCTGAAGAAGCTAGTAAAGGGGGGGAAAGCCAATATGATTCTGCTTGGCATAGTAGATGCCTGGATGAAAGGAATTGTGGCCCTTTCCTTGCATTGGATGACCATAATTGGATCTTGAAACAAGAGCATTCTAGGGTGCTCGGTTAGCAGACAAAAATGTTATAGAAGAAGTGATGTATATCCCAAGGTAGGATGGCCTAAGGTGGCATGTAGGGTGCATGTACACACTTGAAGAGCATTCAAAAAATATATTGAATGTAGCACTCAAAAGCACTAGGAGATGACACGCAAAGCGTTGGGAGGTGGTGCACAAGGCCACTGGGAAGCAAACCAAGGGGGTTGCCATGAGGTGGCATTGTGGGGCGCCAGAAGATGGCACATGTGGGTGTCGGGAGACAGCACAGCTGGGTGATAAGAGGTGGAGCAAGGACCCCTAGGAGGCTGAAGTTAGAGGGTGGATCTCCACTTACGGAGGATAAAGTGAGATGGTCATCATAGAGGAGGGCAGACGATAAAGGAGACATCACGCCAGAGGCAGTAGAGGAAAAACTCTAGGGCTTTGATACCATGCCGAAAAATTCAACACAAAACCCTAGATTGATTAAATAAGGAGAAGAACGAGAAGGAGATAAAAGAGTGGATCTGATGAAGGAAGAATAGGGTCATGGGTTAAATAAGTCTACCATGAGTCAGATGGACCTAGTCGGCCTACTCTAACATTAGATATTTTGGGCCACTTGACTCCCCTTTCACAATACATTTTACAGCCCATAATACCACTTTACTCCCCTTTTTCATGCTTATTCAAGCATGATTCCACAATTGTTAGGCTCTGTGCCTAAAGGCTGGAGCGCATCCCTTAGTTTTGGGATTCCAACCAATGTGCACCCAAGTTATGGTCCCATTAGATGGCTTATCCACCCAGATATGGATCTAGATGGAGATATTAATGGAGACCTTCCTAGGCCCTCCAATTCTACTTTCTTGAGCAAAACAGAATCCATATATGAGACGGTCTAAACATTGGCCTGGTCTATGGGCTTATCGAGGCCTTCATCTTGCTATCATTCACTAAGGCCCATTAGGTTTATACATATCAACTACTGATCTTAAAATTAGTACCAAAGTCTAGTAACATTATTGAAATTAAAATTAAATTATAAATACCAACTGGCCTCTAAGAAATCAAGTGAGGTTTGTAAAATACACATGTAATTCAAGTGAAATCAATAAATCTAGACAAATGAAAAAAAATAATGAACCAAATGATGACAAGTATAAAAACACCACATACATGTACAAAATCATCTATAGGTAATGCAATATGTTGATATAGATTTGTATTATCGATAATTTAATTTGTACACATCAAAGTATTAAAAATTTGATGAAGAATCATCAGTTTTATGTTGAAACTAGATGATGGGAAAAGTCAAATTTCATGTGCAAGTTGAGCACTTTTCTCACTTAAAGACAATTTATCCATTATATGGTTTGACTCAACATTGGTTGACAATTTCTTTGAATAAAATAAATATTATTATCAACTTTTTTTTAATGCGGAGGACTATTGTTTTGCTCATATCAGATTTGTATAATATCGAATCGTACTCTGTAAAATTTATGCAACCAAAACCTCATTTGTAAGAATAAATTATGTTTCTATGTTTAAGGCCATTTCAGTTGATCAATTTCAAAATTTAGATATTAGATATTCTCTCACAAACACTTAAAATCAACATAGATATTAGGTCACCCCTTCATCACAAGTAAACCCGATCGATAAATATTGACACTTTGATGGCCAGATAAAATACTCAATAATAAAAAATAAGAAATAAAGACAGATCAGTAGGTTGAATACATCGAGACTTTAATGGATGGTAAATATAGTCATAAAGTGCAGATAGAGCAATTAATATACTTGGACCGACTCATGGATACATGGAAAAGAGCTGAGCGGATTGAAAAAGCAAATAAAGCTAGAGGTGTCGACAGAGTGGCGAGATTCATGCATGAATTAATAGATCAGTACTTTCAAGAATAGGAAGAGATTGTTATAAAAAAACAAATATAGATATACAGTTTAAAGAAGGGGGATAGAAAGCGTAACGAGAGAGAAGGGAATAAATACTTGGAGGTAGAGTGAGCAGCGAAAACACGAGAGAGAGAGAGAGAGAGAGAGAGAGAGAGAGAGAGAGAGAGAGAGAGAGAGAGGGAGGGAGAGAGAAAATTAGAGAGATGGAGGGACCTAGATGAATAGAGTGGGAAAGGGAGGAAGAAAGAGAGATAGAGAGGGAAGGACAGAGATAGATAGAGAGGGAGGGACAGAGATAAATAGAGAGCGAGAGATAGAGAGGGAGGGACAGAGATAAATAGAGAGAGAGAGATAGAGAGGGAGGGACAGAGATAAATGGAGAGTGGGAGAGGGAGAGGGAGAGAGAAAGAAAGATAGAGAGGGAACAAGGGAGAAAACCATTGTGGCAATGTCTCCTCGTAACGGCGGCCTACAGCGCGCCTTCCAACGCATTGACCTGTGGATACTGCCATATGAAGAGAAATTAAATATCCTCCTGACTCTGGTCACATTTCTAAGCCAAGATACGTAAGACGGCCACTCTCTTCCTTCCTATCTCTTTCCCTCTCATTAATCTGGGGCCAACTCGTCAGAGACAGCATCCTGTAGGACCGTAGGAGAAGGAACTGTGAACAAGGCTAGATGACATCGCTCTTTTTCCTATTCATTGATCTCTTCCCCTTGTCTCAGTGCAGACAACTTGGACAGAAGGAAATCCAGAGATGGGCATCTGACGTAGCTTTGTGAATTCTCTCTCTATCTCTCTCCTCTCTCTATGCTAGAATTATCTTCGAGGCCTGAATGAAGTCTATGGGGATATTTTAATGTTTGATAAACGTACTGGCCACATGAATGTATGAAAAAAGGAATCGATTCTCTCTGTTTCTCTCAATCTCCGCCTTTTTTCTATCAATCAATCTCTCAATCTATCTAAAAAAAATAAAAGTCTACCTCTGTATCTATTTTTTTTGAAATTGCTTCGTATTGATGTGGAAAGGTAAGAGCATCGTTTGACAAAGGCATCTTTGGATCTTTGGTACAGCCGATTTGGACACCGGATTTGTGGGTTGATGCGAGCTTTTTTCTATCCTATCTATCTATCTATCCGTCTATCTATCCGTCTATCTATCCATCTTTATATCTATTTAGTGTATCTGTGTTCATTTAATGTCTAGGCCAGCTGTTTGACTATTGCGCAGAGAATAGCAAGAATCTGGAGCCTGGTAAGGTCAGATCGAAATCCCTATCTCTTTTCCGTGCTATCTCTTTCTCCCTCTTTTCTATGCTTATATCTCTTACCATTCTGTTTCATCCTGTCATCACCTCGACTAGGAAACAAGGGGTTAGATCCCCTGCTGCTTCGCCTGTCTTAACCAAAGGTCATAAATTTAACTGTTGTCTCGTCCTCTGACCTCATTTAATACGATTATACTCATTTATAAGGTCAGAGGGACAACTATAGTTTCCTACGCAAAACAGGTAATAAATTGGATTATCTCGCAACTTAGATCAATAAGAAAAAAACATTAGTTCTGGGAGCTGATTAAACTGAAATTGGTTGACCTAGACATGTCAGACAATTCGACATAAATGTACACGTGGCGTCAGATAGGGCCACGTTGGCACTTCCTGTTCTCTCTTCTACCTTGCCTGCAGGCAAGGGTTGATGCAGCCATGCACGTGTTTGGACAGTGGGTAGAACTGAGACCCCGGTGCCGGGATTCCAGCTCATCTCTTTGTCTCTCTGACTCATTCTCCCTCTGTCCATCACCCTTCCTGTACTTTTCTCTCTCTTTATCTCGCTTCATCTATCTCTAGTTCTTTCTTTTTCTCCTCCTCACACCAAGTGGCTCCATTTACCTCCCTCTCTCTCTAGCTCCCAAACTTTCTATCTTTCTGTCTTTCTCTATCTCTCTCTATATTTATGTTTCTCTTTATTTCTCTCTCTATTTCTCTCCCTCAATCAAAATCTCTTTCTCTTTCTCTCTCTCTCTCTCTACATGTCTTTTTTCGATCTCTCTCTCTCTCTACATGTCTTTTTTCGATCTCTCTCTCTCTTTCTCTCTACATGTCTTTTTTCGATCTCTCTCTCTCTCTACATGTCTTTTTTCGATCTCTCTCTCTCTACATGTCTTTTTTCGATCTCTCTCTCTCTTTCTCTCTACGTCTTTTTTCGATCTCTCTCTCTCTCTCTCTTTCTCTTTATACATTTCTCCATCTCTCTCTATCTGCATATTTCCTCTCCATCATTCTTACTCTCTCTCTGTCATTGGTTTTATCGTTCTCTGTCTTTCTTTCTTCCTCTATACACTTCACACTTTGTTTTTATATTATCTCTCACTGTTCTTCTCCAGCCCACTAGCCCATTATCAAAATTGGACCTTCTTCACCTCAATTTCCCTCTCCAAAGAACTACAGCTCGATGAGACCGAAGCTTCTCTATCCCTCTCTTTGAAAACTTCACTTCTCACTCTAGGCACGCACTCCTCTGAAACCTTCACCTCTCTATCTCTTAGCCTTTCTCGCTCTACCAATCTCTCTCTATTGGGCATTTTGCTTTGTGCGATGAAGCGGGGAAGGATGAACGGTTTCATTTGCAACTCGCCGTCGTCTACGGCGGTGCTCGGGTCGACGGTGATCTCACGAAGGCCAAACCGTATCCTCGTAGACCGCGGAGGGGTTGACGTGAAGTACTCTCGCCTCGTCGACTCCAGACGCCAAGCCGTGGCCAAGAGGGAGTCAAGGCTGCAGCTCGTTCCTTCGCACAGCGCGGCGCCGCCGCCGGAGAGGAGACTGCAACTCGTTCCTCTGCCCGCGGCGGCGCCGCCGGAGAGAAGACTGCAAATCGTTCAAGCGAAGAGTCTCGATGAAGCCACGCTAGCGGCGACGAAGCCGCTTCTCCGGCAGAGGCCGACGGAGCATGATCTCCAGGTTTGGTGCACAGATCATAAGCTTTGTTATTCGTTTCTTGGAAAGAAGATGGTTTGAGAAATAGTAGAATTAACTGTCATCGAGCTTCAGTTTGTTTTGAGTTTTAATTTGTTTTTTTTATGTTTTTGAGCTGCATCTGTCACAGACAGACTCTTATCTCTCTCCCCTTCTCTTCCTTCGTTTCTTTCTTCTTCCCATCTCCTTATCTGTATCTCTACATCTTATTTTCTCATTATGTTTCTATATTCTCCCTGTCTTTTTTCTATCTCACATTCTCTTTCTTATTTTTCTCCTCTTCCTCTGAAACTGGTCTCTCTCTCTCTCTCTCTCTCTCTCTCTCTCTCTCTCTTTCTTTTCCCGTAATTGTTTCTTCGTCTCTCCAACCCAATGTCTTCCACTACAATACTTTCAAAGTTTCATCCATAGCCCTCTCTCTCTCTCTTCTGGCCTATAATTATTTCTTAATTTCTCCTTGTCCCTGGCGCAATTCTCTCTGTTTTCTGAAGTTCTATCAAGATATCTCTCTCTCTCTCTCTCTCTCTCTTTCCCCGTAATTGTTTCTTGGTCTCTCCAACCCAATGTCTTCCACGACAATACTTTCAAAGTTTCATCCATAGCCCTCTCTCTCTTCTGGCCGGTAATAATTTTTTAATTTCTCCTTGTCCCTGGCGCAATTCTCTCTGTTTTCTGAAGTTCTATCAAGATATTTCTCTCTCTCTCTCTCTCTCTCTCTCTCTCTCCTTTGTAATTTTTTCTTCATTTCTCTACCTCCATGTCTTCCGCTTCAATTATCTCTATTCTGTGAAGTTATCCATCCATATATTCTTCTTCTTCTCTCTCTCTCTCCCTATTCTTTTCTTGATTTCTCCAACACTATCGCTTCCGCTAAAATTCTCTCTTTTAAAGTTCCCTCCGTATATTCCTCTCACTCTCTCCCCCACATTTTTTTCTTGGTTTCTCCATCTCTGTCTGCCGCGGCAGTTCTCTCTGTTTTGAAAGATTCCCTCCTGTTCTCCTCTCGCTCTCGCCTTCCCCGTATTTTTTTCTTCTTTTATCCATCTCTTTTTCCTGCGCTTCAATTCTCTCTATTTTCTAGATTTTCCTTCACATATTCCTCTCTTTCTCTCACTCTCTCTCTTCATTTCTCTATGCCTCCGTATTTGACTGATTTCGTTAATCATGGCTCGAGTAGGTTGTGGTGATGAAGGTCTCCATCCACTGCGAGGGTTGTGCAGGAAAGGTGAGAAAGCTGCTTTCGAAAATGGATGGTGAGTTTAATCAACTTATTGAAAGCTTCGGTTCAGAGAACAATCAGAGGAATGATGAATCAGAGTTATTTATTGTTTTTGCAGGAGTCACGTCAGTACGCATCGATCTGGATGAGAAGAGAGTGACGGTGCAGGGCCACGTATCGCCAGCGGCCGTTCTCGAGAGTGTTTGCAGGGTGAAGAGGGCCGAGCTTTGGCCGTCTCTTGAGCTTTCAAGGGCATGATCAGAGATAGAGATTGATAGAGAGACAGAGGTGGAGAGAGAGTGAGAGAGTTCAAGTGATAAGTTTAAAAGCCAATCCGGTTCAGTATTTCGCTGACAAAAAGACTAGCTATATGATTAGAAATCTTCACTTTGAGCAGTCTGGTGCAATTATGAGTCCTTTCTCTGGTTAATTCAGTTCCAGGAGGACGTTTATGAGAGGGCACGCATGTCATACAACCATGAGTGCCAAGAATGCATTTAGTATTTATTTATTTTAAATGTGAAGCTGTGGGAAATTCGAAGAACGGATAGTTGGCCGATCATTCTCGTTATGAGTTCAAATCCAATTAATGCATGAGCTATGATCACTCTGATATATTCTCAAATGCATAGTGATGGAAGCAAGGCCAAGTCTTTGGTATTTTCGCATCAGAATCAGGAACTTGAAACTTTTCAATTTGTCGTTTTTACTAATAGGTCTTTTCTAAAATAGAAGTTTTTAACAAATATATGCTCTGCATATATATGATAAAGAGGACAGTGTGTTAGCCCTAATGTATCTAGGGAGATATCCAAAGACAAAGTTGGCTTCATAGTAAATAATTCAAAAACATTTTAATCTCCCTCAACAAATTCAATGAAAAAATGAATCAATACATAATTCACATTGAACAACATTAAGATCAAATTAATCTCACATACCATTAGGTATATGCACTGTCAAAAAATGTTTTTCATTCACGAGAAAGTCATAAAAGTTTACAAATTTTGAGTACCATTCTGTAGAATATTTTTGTAGCCCATATGCAAACCTATTACTCTTGCAAACCATATGTTTATTTCCTTTAACCTCAAGCTATGGAGGTTAATTCATGGAAATACTCTACCTGTAAATTCTGGAGAAGCCTATCCATTTTTTTTGGCTCTAGGTTCTAAACTAAATCGCTAGGTGATGAACAAAAAGTAAGCCAATCTGATGGGACAAGCGAAAAATTATGATAGTAATTAGTACTCCCTTTGTGAAAACTTTTTCTCTCCGAATATGACCTTCTAAAGCTCACTTTTCACATAGGGATTTACTTGAGTCCTATAGCCTCATTTACTGCTGATTGATTTCTTTCCAAAGGGTAAGTCCACGACATTTTAAATTTAAGTATTATCCATTGGTGTAAGATATACTTATTATTGTAAAAAATGATAAGACATTGGATAATTCATCAAGTATAAGAAAGAAACACATCCAAATACTTTAATCATTTCTAATACTATTTCAGTGAAAAAAGGATCCTATTTTTTATAAATTTACCATCTCGTAATCCAAACTTTAACCTAGCCAATTAAGGTCAATCGTTTTTCTAAATATAGTTTTAAAACCTAAGTATTCATCTTCAAAAATCATAGCTTATGTCAACATAATACTAAATTAAAAATCAAAATAGGCTAGAGTTGAGTGAAATTGATCTGATTGTAATGTTTTGAAATTATCACCACTTTATACAAAAACTAATATAATTATTTGTAAATTATATTTTATCATATCTGTGAAATACATTAACATATCTCTGGAGAGACCGTATATTTATGTCACCAAACCTCGCTCATACAATCTTCTTTGGTTTAGCAAATTCCTGATAAATTTAAAGTTCATTAAAGTCATTTATAAAATTAGTTTCATACTCAAAGAGAAATGTTTATCCACTGATATCCTTAACATCATTCGAACTATTCTGGGGCTGAGTCCACAAAATATCAAAACTGAATATATAATAAATACCGACGATAAGTCCCTCTACTTTATATAGTTTAACAGTTTACTTCTACCATAATTGATCCATAAGATGAGATAAACATCATACTTTAAAACATTCCAAACTACATTGAAAATCACTGCCATTATCCATTTCATTTGTGACATTGAAAATTTATATCAGCCATATTTGTATCCAATTTTTATTTAAAGTTTTATCACTTTAATTATACTCTTGAATTTCTTCGTAATCTTACACTGCATTTCATATTTTTTTCATAGGGAAATAGGTAGTGTAGTTTCTCATTCAACGGCATTTGTAAGAGTAAGATGAGGGGCATTGAAGTCAAAATCAAATATTAACCAAGCATAGACCAATGATCCCTAGAAATGAGTTAATTGGTGCTCTAGACTGGTACCTAATAATTTGTAAGCAATTAAGGGAATACTCTAGAGGAAATTTAAGATACACTCATCTTTTTACTTGGCTATTGGGGATCTTTACACCAAAAGTAGATGAAATATATTTTTCTAGTTATTTCATGCCCATTGAAATACTTAAAAAATACACAAATAACCATACAATTTTGTTTTCATCTACATATGTATAATGTTTACATATAATGGATACTTTATTTTATTAATTCTTAATTTTTTATTTATTTAAAAGTCTAGTTAAAACCTTTTTATGAATATTTTAGCTATATTAATTTATATTTTTTATTTATCTTCTTTACTTATGCTTGATTTTACGTGCAGAAAATTCCAAAATTACATGGATATACTATTTTATCTTTCTGAATTACTGACAGGTAATATCTTCATGTCTGTAAGTCTTGTATAAGGTAGTTTTCAAATTACTTATGTATCATTTCCTTCTATTTATACAAGTAATTCCTGTTATTTCTCTAAGAATAAAGGTATTAAAGTTATCTTCTCATATTAGGTTAGATTAGCTCGATATTATTCTCTGGTAAATGAGCAACACAAATTGAGAGTAGAATTGAATTGATGGTGATTTTTTCGCTTAACTTTTAATTTTTTTTCTGCACTAGGTGATACAATTTTATTATGCACAATAAAAAACTAGTTTACCTTTATACACATTTGAAAAAACTACCAAAATCGCATCCTATCTTTGTTAGTTGGGAAAAGGCATTTGATATAGTATGGAAGACATAAACTATGCATTTATACGTTATATATTATAGGATTGAATTGATATCCCAGTTATCCAATTTAATAATGTACTTAGCTTAAAATAAACCATATGTGAATTTTTTAAATCTAAATTTTAAAAACATTAATTTCATTGTTTGAAATAATCAAAGGCAATTAGGCATAAATATTTTGCTCAGAATTTCTTCTCTCATACAAGTAAAATAAGACACACCTTTAAATATGACTGAATTCTGATAACCTTAATGGTATATTTAACTTTCTATGTTTTCAATTTATCAAATACCAAAGGGAAATTCTCAAAATAGGTATGAGAATTTTGAAATCTATTCAATATGTATGTATATATTAAGAACGTAGACGTATATGAATTTCTATGATTCTGAAAATTTTTATTTTAAATATATTAATATTTTTTGATTTTAATTTAAACATATCAACTACAATGTTGAAGAAGAGATCTGTTTTCTCGATAACTTTTCATTTGTATCTACCATCACTTAATGAATAATGATACTAGCTAACTTTGAGTGGTCAGTTAAAATAAAAAATAATATTATAAAGTCGTTTGAATAAAAAGTAATGTAACTTTTTCAACCATGGTTTCCGATAAAGTAATGGAATTAAGTGAGAATTTAACCATTTTCATTTAAAATGAACTGGGTGGTTGATATGTAAAAAGAGTATGTAACATTTTAATACATCGATATGTTTGGGGAAAATATTTATGATGTAGATTATCCCTTACAACCCAAGTTTCTTAATTGTACCTTGTTCTATGTATCTTTAAGTCCTTAATAAATCAGAGATCTTTAAGACAATCATTGTTACATTTTTTAGGGCTTGAGATGTGATAATGTTATCTTTAAGCCATCACTAGTTATAATGATTTGCATCTTTATTAAATCAAGCCATGACTTGAGTGAAGAGACTTTAGTGCTCAAGACAAAAACATCAAACTTAGAAACTTAGATCGAATGTTTCCCTCTTATATCCATCCATTTCCCCCATTTTTCCTTCATTTTCTCTCTTTATTGGTCCATTTTTATCAGAATCTTCCTATAGAGAGAGCCACTTACCTGTCTCAAGATTAAATTCATGATAGGTCTCAAGATTATCTCTATAAAAAATCACCAAAAAATCCATGATTTGCCTCCCCAAACTCCTCCCCTGGTTTCTATCAATTGTTTAGCATCAATTCGATGATATATGGATGCAATAGCCATGCACGTCATGCTAGAAAATATCTCACCCTCCCCTATGGATTCTTTTTTCATTGACTTTGTCTTCTGTCTAATGTTTTCCATTTTCAACTCTTGCTTGCTAGGCATCATCATCACAAGAGCCAGCACTGGCAACTACCCCCAAGGTAAATTACATTTATTCTATTTATAATTAATATTAACTCAAAATTTATATTATCAATAGTATTAATGATCTAGCAACTACATCATTAATACATCTAGAAATTGAATTAAAAAATTAAATATATTAATAAAACAATTAATTTAATCTTATTGATACTAAAATATATTTGTTTCATAAAATTTTAGCTGCCTAATGAAACAACTAGAAATTCACATTAAGAAAATAATAAAAAACGATATATAAAAATAATACTTAAATTAATCACTAAATTAGTTAATTCTGAATATGGGTGCATTACACTTTACATGTGACATAAAACAAATTGAGGTATATATTTTATAGTGGTTTCTTGATTTTCCTAAAATTTGTGTCAACAAAAGAATAGTCACAAGGGAAAGACGTAAATATTATTTTTTATTTGATTAAAGTTTTTTATATCTTTGTGGAAAGCTCCATGAGAAAATTCAGAAATACCTTTTCATTAATTATTGATCTTCAAATGTTTGATTTGAATTGAAGAGTGCACATAAAAATAATTATTATTGATTTCTTTATAATTTTCTCGATACTAAGTACATGTTGAATGCAAAGCATGAACATTTAATCATCAAGGGATGACCAAGTAGATGATAATATTTTCTCAAAAAATGTCACTTTGACCAACTTACTTGTCCTTCCAACTTAAAAATAATATTTATGGTACAAAAGAAAATACATATTAGATATTGGAAACAAAATATTGATATTCCAAATATAGAATTAAATATTATTAATAATTTATGTCATTTTATAATATCAATTATAAAATTTTCAAGTAATAAACTATGTCTCATCAGACATTGGAAATTATTTGGAATGGAATCAGAAAAAATCAATTATCGGTTACAGCTAAATAATATTTTTCAATATGTATTTTACTCAAACTATGATTAATCATAAAAATCATATTTTTGGATGTGTAATAACTAAAACAATGTTAAAATGAATTTTAGGATTATCATCAGGAAATAGTTAAGTACTTCGGTGAAATACACTTTATTTGTATCAATGTGGAAAGATACTTTGATTATATGGGAAGTAAGAATCAAAATTTTCATCAGTAATACTATTGCTTTTGAATATAACTTATTACTTTTGTCTATTATATTCATATAATTTTCCAATTAAAAACGTTTATCTTCTTATTAATTTTTAAATACCTATATTTTAATGTTTTAAAAATTTTGTCTCACGTTTAAGGACATAGAATACAATAAACATTGGAACATCAGAAGAAGAGACCCTTGGCATTCAAATTATATCATGAGGGTAATCCATATCTGATATTTTAAAATTCATATGAGAATAGTGCATTTAAGATTAACTCTCAAATCAATACAAATATTGTGTATTTCAGATATACGTGTTCAATACATATATTTTTTTCTATACTTGAATTGATCAAATTAATTATTTTAAGCATCACCATTATTTCAATTTTATTAATGAAACGTTATCAAAATATTACAGCCTTCAAATAATACTCTGAGTGACCAATAATATGTTAGTAGTTATAGTAATATAACAAACTTTCCATGCTTATTTTCACTAAAATGTTAAAAATGTGTGTATAAAGATTAAATTATTAAATATATTTAGGATAAGATTTTTTCTTTATGAATTTTTTCCATACGCTTAAAAAACTTCTGACATGATATTCTTCAAGGAAATGAAATTATAAGGGGATATATTTTAATGAAATTTTATGTCATTAAGTTATAAATAAAACTTTGTGTCATGGAAAGTGTTTTTTAAGAATATGATGACAATATATTTGAAGAGATATTAAATTTAAAAGTCAGTTAAATATTTGAAATATTTAATGAATTCAAAATTATTTACTTTGGAATTATTTAAGGGGTTTTATAAATGTTTATGGGTTTTCGGAAATTCTTTCACATATTGGGAATCTAACACATGGATCAATGTTGAGAGAGAAAATCTTATATCAACAGTAGTTTGACAAGAATCTTTGAAGAAAGCAACAAAGATAGTCTACGAGCAAGAGAGTTAAGAATACAGTCACATATATAACAACACATTTTCTTTCCATCATTATTGATGGGGACCATCTAGCACTAAAGACCCGATCTCAACCAGCACAAGGAGCCAGTGCAAAGGTGAAAGACCTAACCTTAAAGTATACGGCCTAGTCAATGGGCTCTGGAGGTTGACTTCATATTTTTTAGCATGTCTTCCCCTATTTTGGGCCTACGTATTTGGGCCCAAGCCTTGTGTCAAAGCTTGAGAAGGTGGATCCCAAGCATGGGCCTTCTAGAGGCCTATTAGCACCTCTACGTAAGGGGGGCACCTCCTCACTTGTTAGAGAAAGAAGGAAAGAAAAAATATTATTTTCCTTTTTTATTGAATTTTTCTTTTTTTATTTATTGAATTTGGAGTTTCGAAACCCTAACAGCACCGCCGCCATCCCCACTGCCAATGATGCCACCACCACCATCCCCACTACCAATGATGCCACCACTGTCGTTGCCGCTGATGCTTCCGCGGTGGTAGCCGACGTCGCGCTTGCCCATCCATCTACCCATGCCTCCAGATCATTTGCCTGCATTGCCCCTGCACCCTCCTGGCCGTTCGGTCACCCAGTTGCCCACCCGGGCGTCCGCCTGCTCGACTGCCTGCCTAGCTGCCAGCCCGACTGCCCACCCGGCTGCTAACCTGCAATGCCTAACCGCCCCCCAGTGCCACCTGCATCACTTTGGCCGCTTGCACACACCCAAGTTGTCCGCAACGCCGCCGTACTGTCCGCGCTACTGCCATGTCCCCCTGCTATTGCCCGCACTGCCTTGCTACCACTACAATGTGTTGTATCAACCGCGTACCGATACCCTCACCATCACCCACGTCATCGTTGCCAGCTTTACTCACGCCACCCGTGCTGTGGTTGCATGTTGTCCACATCATCGACGCGTCGCCCGCCGACTCTCGTTATCGCTGGTACAGACGATAGGACCGCAACTAATCTGGTACGCTCTAGACCTCTCCCCATTTGTGCATTCATTATTTCTTTGAGTACCTCTCGTGCCCGTCTCCGTTGCCGGGGTTAGGGTAGGTCCCTACAGGAGTACCGTTCTGAGGGTTAGAATTTCTGTCGATACATCCTTGGTTGGAACCGATGAGGGTGTGCGCACTAGCAGTAGTAGCTATGTTCATGCCGTGGGTCTTCGACCGGAAGTCCAGGTCATTGGGAGCCTAGTGGCATACCCAGTACCCTCTTACTGTGATTTGTTGGTTTTCAGTGTTTCTCAATGCCCGAGTTTATACTTCTTATTGATTTTTGCACGCGCATTTGCGTCATCATCTACTTGCATTACTTTCGCCAAATTGATGATGGAACTGAGGATCGACCCCGTCCTTTCATTTTGCATCAATTATCCAAAGTCTCGATTTCAAGTTATCAATATAATTATTAACATAAAATTTTAAACTCCCATAAAGTTGCACACACCCCATAACACTTCCCAATGTGTTGTGTGTGATGCAGATTGATGACCTTAGGTAAGAGGTGCAGTTTGACTCAAAAAATGAAGGTTTAGATTCTGTTGTCGGTGTTTTTTTATTTTCACCAATAGTTTTTTGTGAAACCAATACTCAAGCAAATAATTTACCTAATTATGTGTACATGTCATCTCGATAGGGAAATGGGATTAGGGTTTTCACATTATTTTAATGGTGATTCTGATGGAAATATATGTGGCCGGAAAGCCAATCACACATTCCACATCTCGTTCCATATTCATTAATAGAACATATTCATTATAGTGCGTGTGTGATGCGTATAATGAAGTCCATGAATACATGATCGGACTTAGTGAATTATGATGAGATCGTAATGCGGAGATCACTAGTCTTTAAGCATGTGTTCTAAACATTCCTATTTGAAGGATACGCGAGAAGGACATCGAAGTAACCAGATAGAATAGCACTATCTAGCCTCACTCATATGATGAGTATGGCCGGTCCCGTAGCCATTAGTGTGGCGACACTAAGGATAGAGAGTGGGTGCTCTTTAGTGGAAAGAGTTCACTGAATTGATCCGTACGAATCCCTGAATGGTATTATACCGAACTGTCAATCAGGTTGATTCACGTCATGGTTGTGTAAGTGGTCCTTAGACCTGAGACACCAAAGACGTCTTGTGGACGGACGGTTGCACTTTGGCTATGGCCAATGAGTCTCTAGTCATGGGATTCTAAACGGTCTTAGTTCGGGTGCATCAAGAAGTACACAAAGGTGATTGAGTGATCGAGATGGGATCGTCCACCCTCGGTATAAGAGGTGAAAGCTCAAGGAAGATGATGCAATGAAGTCCTTGGCCAAGGTAGTGAAATATCGGAGAAGAGTTCTCCGATGATTTCCAAATGCATCAGTACTAACTCGGATGACCGATTAGGGTTTGACAGTTGACCATACCCTAAGTTGTCCAAGGAGCGTCAAGTGGATGAGGGATTATACATACACGGTAACCGATGATGAACAGGTTCCATGAGTGAGTCGATACACACTCCTTTGTATCTTCTAGGACACGAGGTGTAGCTTGGCACCCCACGTGTCGGAGTCTCGACCTATCGATTGGGTTAAATCGATCCGAAATTAATTAATATATATGATGATATAGTTAATTAATTTGGAAGGCCAATAAAGGTTATTGGGCTGCTGGAGTCGTTAACTAGACTGATACATGGGCCTAGAGGGTTACACGCAAATGGTCTTTTGGACGTTGGAAGATATCTTAAGTTTTGGGGGTTTTTATGAAAAATACCCACTTAGTATAAATAGGGGAAGGCCCTGAACAAAATTCACCCAGGCCAGAATTGTACAGGGGCCTTTCCCCTTCTTCTCCACTCTCCCCACACCCCCTCTCCATCCCTGATGTGACAGGGACGACGTAACGACGCCGACGGAGAAAGAACGGGGCTCGTCAATGAGAAGGAGGAGATCCGACGTGCCGAGGGCCACGTGGATACGTCTATAGGCTGCACACTTGAGCAGCTTGACTCGTCTCGCTCTGGGATCGAAGAAATCACGAATGAGATTCGTGCAAAGGTACATTGTTTCAATATTTTCGTTGATGCCGTTTGATTCGCAAAAGACTTCCGCTGCGCATTGTTTTGTTCGGTTCATCCAGATCTAGGCCTATAGAACTCAACAGATTCAAGAAGGCTGAGAGAAGATATTTATACAAATGAGATAGTGACAAGACAGATGGTGAGGTGAGGATGTTATAGCAACTATCCAATAAGGACACGGCATGTATTAAAAGGAGTAATGAATAAGAGGATGTGCTTTGAGCGAATAAGGATGGGGTAGTAAGATGTAGAATAAGTGAAGATGAATAAGTGAAGAAAATGATGAAATGGGAAATTAGGTTTTCTGGTTAAATGGAGATGAGACAGAAAGCTAATCCTAGGATGGAGATAATGGGATGAGATGTAGTGATGATGGTAAAATGAAACGAGAAGAAGAGAATGAAAGAATATATCCTTAAATATGTGATGGAAATGAATCAATGTAAGGCAAGATAAATTACCATAGGTCCTTACATTTAACCAGGACCATGGTAATTTTTTGATGCAGGCAACCCTTTCCTCTTATCTCTTGATCTTCTCCAAGTACTCAAGGCACTAGGGGACACTTAATGCATTTTCAACACCTCACTATCTTTGAATCAGCCTCCAAAAAACATGTTTTTCAAAAGATCAGTAATCATCCTTAGGTACAGCCATATTTTTGGATAGAGGACAGAAATAAAATTCTTCTCGTAAAAATGAGCTTGATTGGTCTTTTGGATTTCCAGAAAACAAGCTCTAAAGATGGAAGACTTTGGCCGTTGATTTAATTTAATTTTTGCTTCTCACCCCTGCCACCAACTCATATCTAAGGTTTAATCTTTTGCTTCTCCAAAAATTTTCTTATGATTGGATAAGATTTCAGCAAATTATTCATGATCCATGGCTTATAGACCGATATGTGTACTGGCGCAAAAAAAGTAAAATAAAACAGGAATAATTAATTTATAAGGGGTTTGTGATGTGGCGCCACATCAGCGCATGCCACTACACATGTTCCCTATTCTGAAAATATAGTAATATATACAAAGGGCCCATGTATACAGATGGGCACCACGTGTATGTTTGGATTTGCTTACATGTGACATGTGTCGCCGCCCCCATTGTTGTCTTTTTTAAAATGTAATAAAGTATTATTCCATTTTCTCAGCTCTAAAATTCATATTTATTGAGACTAAGATCATGTGTGTTTTGTATTCACCTACATTACCACCTACGACTGAAAAAAAATATAGTGCTGGTCAATGCTTAACCATTATGGAATTATGATATGGAATGCCATAATGACATATTTTCAATGATTAATAACACCAATCATTGATAAGTTTTGAGTGAGGCCAATCACTGTTAAAGACGATGATTGGTATACATTCGATCAAATTGAATGGCAAAATGTGGCATACCAGTGAATAAATCTGTAAACCCATAATTAATTCATATCAAATCAAATATGTCAAATAAATATAGAAAAATATGTTTTCTGAATTTAAAAAATAATATATTTATAAATTTAATATCATAAAATTCAAGAAACATCATTTTATCTAGTTCAAGAAAATACTTTATTTCGTAGTATGATGTTGAAAACTACTTTACGTACCTAAAAATCAACAAAAAGTAAAGGAACATTATAAAAATGAATTTAAAGAATCAATTTAGGCTGGATAACACACACATATAATCAGTTTAATGCAACTAACTCTGGCCCTATTTACTAAATATGAGTGCTATTAATGGTGCAGTTCAATTAATTATACCACATCGCACACTTGGAATATTTTATATTATGTACTAAGAATACAGCACAATCATCTTCTAAGTTACCATCTCCTATTATGTAATCATTTGATGATATTAGTAAGGCTTAAAATGTATGCTTTTATTCCTTTTAAAAAAAATTAGACTTAACCAACAATAATTTACATTATTTTTTTCATACTTAATGCTGTACTTGAATGATATGGAGCAAGTACCGCATTTATCCATAGAGAAGCAGTAATCCAATTTTAGAATTTTATGAACTTGAAAATGGAAAAATATATTTCAAAATTCAAAAATATAATTATGATTTTTTGGGTTTTTATATGATTTATATTTAAGCGGAGAGTGATAAAATGGTTGAAATATTTTATAAAATATATCCTAAAATTATGTATTCTTATTAAAGAGAGGTCGATATTTTTCTATAATTTATTTAGAGGCTAAAAATTTTGAAATAATAAATATGATTTAAATTTTTTTAATGATATTATATAATATTTAAATGCTAAAAATAAATAAAAGTATGAATGGTTTTAGGAGTAGGCCCGAACCCGAGCAAAGGGGATCTCTGAGTCAAAGTGACCCTTATAGAAGTCTGGACTCAGCAAAAGTTTGGCTAAGTCCAGATTAGACTAAAAGTTAAATGAGATTTGAGCAAGATTTTAAGTCTAATTTTTACATGAATAAAATAGAGATAGTATGCAAGCTTTAGAATGATACAATTTTGAATTCTAGAGAGAGAAAATAGGAGAAAATGGACGGATAGCAAGAAAGTGACATAAAATAAAGGAAAAGTAGGGTAATGATGGGGATGATGAAGAAGCTTAAGATCTATGTTAATTATGAGTTTGTTCTTATATCTTTAGCCCCCAATACCTTTTCCTTAACTTGGATCCTCATATTTCACCAGTATTAGACATTTTTGTCTGCAAGAAAATGATGAGCAAACAATGAACACTTACAACACTTACTATTAAACTCAAACTTAGGGTTATAATTTGTTGTTGGTGCTTTTGAGTTTAGTTAATAAAATATAAACATGCACCTTTTTTTAAAAGGGATAGTTTGTACGCAGCACTTATTTTGAAGAAAATAAGGACATGTTCATGTTGTCCCATAAGTTCTTCCATGTCTTCAAATTTTATTTCAAAAGTGCCTTTTCTCTGATTGCTTTGAAAAGTTGTATATCTACAATTTAAATGTGCATGTCATGTAATTGAAGAATACAAAAGGCAGTTCTTTCATTTCTTCAATCTCCCTTACTCTCATGACAGATGACATTTGCTAGACCCTACTCGAGCCCTATAATCTAATATATAAAATATGATATTTATTTTATTTTTTAGGTCAAATAATTAGATTCGATCTGATCCGATCCAGTCCGATTCAAATCACAAAGATCAAATTGTCTTTGTCGACTTCTTTGTTTGACATTCAAAGTAACCCATCCATTCCCCAAGCTCTACCATCGAGCTGCCCACTAACCGACCAGCGGGTTACTAAGTCAACGAATCTTCAGATGAATGCTACGAAGTCAATGAAGATTCGGGCCATTCGAAGTATCTTATCAATCCCCCAAGCTCTACCATCGAGCTGACCACTAACCCACAAGCGGGTTACGAAGTCAATGAATCTTCAGATGAATGTTACGAAGTCAACGAAGATTCAGACAGATGATTCAAACATTATCCAAGCCATAAAGAAAGAGTCAAAGACAGTAAGAAAAAACCCAATGCCTATTTTTTGCAGTACTACAAACCCACCAACCTCCCCACACCAACCCACCCAGAACCCCATATCTTGCTGCGAGCTTCTTCCCCACCAGCTCAATCCACCAAACGCCGACGACCCTTTTCCGCCATGGAAGCATCGCTCGGACCCATCTCCTCTCCGGCCTCTTCCTCCACTTGCGCTCTCCACTGGGCGAAAACAGCGCCCCACAAAACCGCCGCCTTTGCCGGGTAAATCCACTCTTCCCCTCCATCTCACTTCAACAATCCATGCACACAAATGCATTATCTAGAATATAGTCTTTAGCAATAATCTATGTATACAAGGGCACGGAAGAAGAGCAGGAATCTGAGATTCTTCCCCTGCTCATGGGTTCGGGCGGCGCCGCCCAGATCGCAGCTGCAGGATAGCGTTAATGGTGAATTGGGGCCAGAGATTGTTGATATCAGTATCAGTCCTAGAGTGAATTCTCTGAAGCCCTCCAAGACCATGGCTATAACGGACCTGGCCACCTCCCTTGTGCAGGCCGGCGTGCCGGTCATTCGGCTCGCCGCCGGCGAGCCCGACTTCGACACCCCTGCCGCCATTGCCGAGGTTCTCTGCTCCCCAATTCAGCTCTTTGAAGGCTGATTATGCATGAAATTCAGTGACTTTGGTTTGATTAGGCCGGAATTGAAGCTATTCGCCAAGGTTTTACCAGATATACTCCCAATGCTGGGACTTTGGAGCTCAGGAAGGCAATCTCTCGCAAGTTCCAAGGTGAATCAGGGAAAATTAAGCTTGAATTTTGATTTTTATTGATGAGTTTCTCCCTGATTTTTGTTTAATGTTTTGGATTTTGCAGAGGAGAATGGATTGGCTTACTCCCCTGATGAAATACTCGTCGGCAATGGTGCCAAGCAACCGATAATGCAGGCTGTTCTCGCCGTCTGCTCTCCCGGAGATGAGGTCAGCCATGGAGGGAGATATCTCTACAAACCCAACCTCTGACACCATTTTTAGAGTCATTAGTGTAAGTCTCTTGCAGAGAACAAATTAGGGAGAATGATAGTATTATTGTTTGTTGAGGATAGGGAAGATCGTCATAATTGTCTTCCTCATCCTGTTGGCGGATGAATGACGACACCGATGATGATTTCATCATATTCTCTCGTCATCTGTGTGAGCTTGACTGAGGGAGAGAGATTTTTCTTTTTTGAAAAATGAACAGAGGGAGAGTGATGAGAAGTGAAGGTGAGATAAAATCATAATTGGCATACTAATTGTAGACATGGACAAAGACGACTTGTCCTCATCGTCTCCGCTTCGCCATTGATGATGGCAAACAGTAGAAATAATGATGGTTATAGGCCTGGATTAGTGCTTGAACTCTCTTTGGGAAGATTGCCCAGCCAGTACACCAACTTCTTGCCTGCCCCATTAACGGAAGGCTACATGTATTTAAAAGAAATTAATGTGAGAAGAAGGACATAAATATACCTAACAAGTCCTGGGAATTCGATTGAGAATCCTCCCAAATCTGTTTTTGCTATTTTTAGAATCTTAGATAAACAAGCCTATTAAGCTTATGAATGCTTCAGGGTTCTGAAATTGATGCTTGGGATAAAATAATGATAGTCTGATTTCATCCCACAGTTTTCATGGTGAAGACTGGGCGAATCTCATCTGTTCAAAGATTTTTGGTTAATCTTAGGCGTCCAATGCTTGCCCAGTATCTAATCTTGTATTATTTTTTATGGTTGCTTTAATTTAGGTTACTATCCCAGCTCCTTACTGGGTCAGCTACCCTGAGATGGCTCGGCTGGCGGATGCCACGCCAGTCATCATCTCGACACGCATCGAAGATGACTTCCTTCTCCGGCCCGAAGATCTCGAGGCCAGCTTGACCGAAAAATCAAGGCTGCTGATCCTCTGCTCCCCGTCAAACCCGACTGGGTCTGTGTATCCCAAGGAGTTGCTCCAGCAGATTGCAGAAGTTGTGAAGAGATTTCCCAGGCTCCTGGTGATTCAACTATCCTTAAATGATATTTAAAATTTAAATTCTAATTAGAGGATTTCTAATCAAAGATCTGGATCTGTTCTTCAGGTGCTGTCTGATGAGATCTATGAGCACATAATCTATGCGCCGGCAAAGCACACGAGCTTTGCGTCTCTTCCTGGCATGTGGGAAAGGACCCTTACTGTTAATGGGTTCTCAAAGGTAACCTCCCATAAGTTTACTTCCCTCATGAAGCACAAACGAGAAATTATTATTATTTAAGGATAAAAAGGATGAACTTGGGATGTTGAGGAAATTAAAATATTTATTTTGATTCTGTTGATTCTCAGGCTTTTGCGATGACTGGGTGGCGTCTCGGCTATGTCGGGGCCCCCAAACATTTTGTATCTGCTTGTGGGAAGATCCAGAGCCAGGTGTGCACTTTTAATTGATTAAACTCTGTTCATTCTCTTGTTTTTTCTTATCCCATATAGGAATGAGTTGCAGTTAACCAATTTTCCAACTATAAATATCCAGTTTGATGTATTTATTTTTGTCCAACACTTTCTTCTGGTCCAGATCCTGCATACACTACTATTCATTGACCTCAGTAACGAACAATACTGATTCCTTATTTTTTTTAATAAGCTGATTAAAGTATCAAATACAACGTATGCATCAATTCTTGATTTAAAACAACTGACTGGCCTGTTAAAAACTCGTTGGTATGGAAAAGTCTACATCCGGGGCGAGCAGCATCGCTCAGAAGGCGGGATTGGCGGCCCTGGGCCTTGGCTTTGCTGGCGGCGAGGTGGTTGCCACGATGGTGGCAGCCTTCAGGGAGCGGCGCGACTTCCTCGTGCAGGCCTTCCGGCAGATAGACGGCGTGAAGATCTCTGAGCCTCAGGTAACCTCTCTGATCAATGTTGACTTTTGAAAAGTCAGCACTATGATAAGCTGTGGCGTTGACTTTCTGTTTTCTCCAGGGAGCATTTTATTTGTTCATGGATTTCTCGTCTTATTACGGGTCCGAGGTAGAAGGCTTTGGGGTAATAGACGACTCCGAGTCCCTCTGCCGCTATCTCCTTGACTGGGCCAAGGTGACTATCGTTGACTTCCCCCTTTTCTGGTCACCTAGATTTGACCTTTTTCCCTGCGTCTACTTAACGTTGACTTCTCAATTGTGACTTCGTTTGCCTTCAACCTTTCTTTTAGACATTGACATGTCGAAGTAGAGTTCTCAATCAAGATGTTGGCCTCTTGGAGTTGACTTATTCAAATTTGACTGCTTACTTGGCTGACTTTACCATTTTTCCCTTTGACATCTTTTTTGCCGTTGACTTTTCATCTGGGCATACTTCTGGCGTTGACCTTGCTGGGGTATTATCTGTTTAGGTTGCCGTAGTGCCTGGTGGCGCATTTGGAGACGACAGGTGCATCAGGATCTCCTACGCAGCATCCATGCCAACTTTAAAGGAGGCGGCGGAGAAGATCAAGAGCGCCATTCAGCTCCTCCGCCCTGTCGCCGTTGTTTGATTCAGATATGCTTTCTGGTAATCAGTTATGTTTTATGGTTATATTGCACACAGATAAAATGATGAAGATTGCAGATGATGGGAATTCATCTTTTTCTGGAATTCCAAGTGAATTAATCTGTGGTCCTTGAGTCCCACATAAATAGAAATATGAAAATTGTAGATGGGAAATTTTCTGACTTTAGGAAATACAAAGAAATACATCACAAAAAACGGTCTGCTCTGGAGACCCTCCAAAGTAAATGAATGAAATTGTAGATGCTGATAAAATTCTCAATATTTAATGGATGATGATAATTGATGTTTCGTTATTGAAAGTTACAAAAGTAGGAGAAAGATAATTATTCATGATTTATAAACCCATAAAAATATGGGATAACAGATGGAGGGGATATACAAGGCAACTAATGATCTGATCTTGAGATCTGCCAAAGTGAAACAATGAAATCGTATATAATGGTAAAATTCGGCTTTTCAGGGATTCTGCTCGAATGATAAGTAATGATCTGTTCTTTACGCCACAATAGTAAAACGATGAAAATCGCATATGGAATTTTGGTCCCATGATAACTGATGCACTGTTCTTCAAATAAAAAGATTATCATTTTACATGGGGTATTTCTTCTTTCTTGGGAATCATAAATTCATGGCAAAAATGTTCCTCTCTTTAAACCCACAAATAAAGAATGAAACCGTAGACGATGATAAAATAAAATTTCCCCCAATTTTGCTCCTGTGAAAATTGATGTTCAGTTCTTGAGGCCCACAAACTGAGAATGAGAAAATTGTTCATGAGTTGTAATGGAATAACTGATTAAATTTCCAGGATTCTTGGTAAAAGTCGAGCAACTTGAAGCAATAATTTCATTGAAGGACAGTGATCTCTCCATTTTCATTAAAAAGGAAACATAATAACAAGAACATGGAGAATCCGGAGTTACATTTAGTACTTGGAGTTGTCGAATACCCACGGCTCGTGAATGAATAGCTCGCGGCCGGTCATCCTGGCAGCGCCGTCGGCGATCTCCTCCGCGCGCTTCCGCGCCGCGTCCACACGCCTGGCCGAAGCAACATCGTCCTTCAGAAAAAAAACATGGTCCTTCAGAAAACCCTAGCGATGTCAATCCCAGTTTCTCGATTCAATAAAGGCCTCTCAGCAGCTTAGAACAATAACAACACGATAATTCTGAAAATTATTCTTAATCGAACGTGCATGAGTATCAAGGAATTGGGCGCATTGTCACCAAAAGGTCGAATTTATGAAGAGATAACTACCTTTCGGCGCTTCCACGAGAGAAATTCGGCTTCGCTAATCCTCTGTACCGCTGAAGAACGAAGAACTCCACCCTCCGACCGTTGGTCGTCCGACTTCGTTTCTGCGCCCATCGTCTTGGAGACACACAGATGATGTTACGGAAGGGTAGATGAATTAGGCAAATTCCATACATAAGTACATGAATACTTATATATATATAAATACATACACAAATACATACCTACGTATATAAATACACATTAACTATGAACATAGATATGTATTAATGTAGGTATTTATACATGTATATGTGTGTATCTATCTATCTAGATACGTATAAATGTAGGTATTTATACATGTATATGTGCGTATCTATTTAGATATCTATTAGTGTAGGTATTTATACACGTACATATGCGTATCTATGTAGATATGTATTCATGTAGGTACTTATACATGACTCTGTGCGTATCTATGTAGATATGTATTCATGTAGGTATTTATACATGACTATGTGCGTATCTATGTAGATATGTATTAGTGTATGTATTTATACATGTATATGTGCATATCTATGTAGATATGCATTAATGCTGGTATTTATACATGTATAAGTGTGTATCTATGTAGATATGTATTAATGTAGGTATTTATACATGTATAAGTGCGTATCTATGTAGATATGTATTAATGTAGGTATTTATACATGACTATGTGCATATCTATGTAGATATGTATTAATGTAGGTATTTATACACGTATATGTGTGTATCTATGTAGATATGTATTAATGTAGGTATTTATACATGACTATGTGCGTATCTATGTAGATATGTATTCATGTAGGTATTTATACATCACTATGTGCATATCTATGTAGATATGTATTAATGTAGGTATTTCTACGTGTATATTTGCGTATCTATGTAGATATATATTCATGTAGGTATTCATACATGTATATGTGTGTATCTATGTAGATATGCATTAATGTAGGTATTTCTACATGTATATTTGCCTATCTATGTAGATATTTATTCATGTAGGTATTTATACATGACTATGTGTGTATCTATGTAGATATGTATTAGTGTATGTATTTATACATGTATATGTGCATATCTATGTAGATATGCATTAATGCTGGTATTTATACATGTATATGTGCGTATATATGAAGATATGTATTAATGTAGGTATTTATAAATGTATATGTGCATATCTACGTAGATATGCATTAATGTAGGTATTTATACACGTATATGTGTGTATCTATGTAGATATGTATTAATGTAGGTATTGATACATGTGTAGGTGCGTATCTATGTAGCTATGTATTAATGTAGGTATTTATGTATATAGATGCATCTTTTTATCTGTGCGTGTTTTGAAGTGATGCCTGTCGACATAATTAAATGTTACTGTTTATAGTTGAATGTAATGATAGGCGGCGAGTGTGTGACATTGAGTGATCAGGACACAAGCATTAACACCGTTGAACCTTGGAACATCCATTAGTGCATCTATTTGAACCATTTTATATACATTTCTATTTTTATTTTTCAACTGATAGCTGCTTTACTCTCAAGAACCTATTATGTGTCTAAGTCTATGCTAAAAAAAATGAAAAAAACTGTCATTTGCTCTTCTATACTCATCTGCATGATTGCTCATTGGGCACCCTTGCTGCAAAATGTGCTGCTCGTACATGCCTGCCAATTAGCTTGAGTTTTTAGTATATCCCTATCCTATGCTCTCTACGGCCCAATCAGATGCCATCCAAGTGCATGACAAGACGAGTACTCGAACAACGCTGGTACGCAAAATCCACATGCTTGATGCTCCAACCTCAACCTTCACAACTGAGAGCGATTAGGCCACCAATGATCGCTGGCTAAGTAAGAAATATATCATTTTATTTTTATTAAATGATATAAATAACATACCATCATCAATCTTATAAATCAACTAAAATTGTTTCTAAGCATATATGAAATATTCTATAAATATAGTCATCTTTTTTTAAAAGTCCTTCTCGTAATTCCAACACTATATAATTTTTATACCTGCATACTACCTCAGTGTGGATCCATATGTTTATTGGCTGATATTTATTACAAAGTTACTATAGTGGAAATAATAAAAATATTAACTGTTAATATGAATTTACACAATACTTTATACATAAAATATACACTTATTAGAAAAGTGTAAAAACAAAGTTTTTATATATTAATGAATATTAAGGTTTCATGATTCAATAATAAATGTTAGATAATTAAAGTAACCTGTGTCCCTTGGATCTGTATTTGTGTGTTGGCTTATGTGGATTAGGTTCTTCTAAAATAATTATCAACTATAATATAAATATCCAATCTATGCAAGTAATGATATATATTTATAATTTAAGAATTTAATAGTTTACTATAACTGTTTGAAATGTATGGAATGAAATATATCATAACATCAACAAACATTTTATACAACTCAGGTTATCCTTAACCTTATATCACGATATCCAGTGTGGAGATTCAAAATCCCTGGCCGATGTTTGTGTTTTAGGCTCCCATGCCAAAACACTTGGAAAATAGGGATATTTGACCTCCTTGAACCCAAAATCATCAACAAAAGATCATAATACCACCTTTGGTGAGTATCCAACAGGTTTTCTCATTTGGCTTCCAAACCTCCCCCCAAATTTGTCTCGTCAGCCAATCCTAGTTGGTCCCTCAACCATCTAGGATACACACACTTTACAGCTATAAGTATAAAAACCATTTTCAGATCATTTGAAACAATATTTTTTGTAACTTATGTAAAGCTCAATCGCTCATTTATCATGTAAGTGACTCAGGTATCTGCTTTAGTTTCAAGCAAGTAAATATCTCAGATATTCTCGACGACCTTTTTACTCAGATCTGTATAAAATTTAAATATGAAATGTTAAGTATAAAGCATATAAGAAATTATCAGCTAGCTTTCTCCTTTTATATTCCCCTTTTTTATATTTCTCTTTCTTTTGATCTTTCTTATTTTAATTGACCCAAGTATCTGGTGTAATTTTCAAGTTAGTAAACATCTAAGATATTCTAAATAACATTTTTATTATAATTTCTGAAAAAATTAATATTAAATTATAAGTATAAAGCATATAAGAAATTATCTACTATCTTTGTCCTTTAATCATTCTTAAATAAACCTCCACACAATATTATATTCCTTCTCTCCTTTTGACTATTATATCCTAAAATCTTCATTCTCAAATTATATCTCATAAGCATTGAGTTTTTGTAACTATTTCCAGCTGAAATATATATTTTAATTACCCACCCCTCGTTTATCCACGTACTTCAGCTTCTTATTATCTATGGATCAGAATTCTCTTAACTTCCACTCTTTTTTCTCTTATTTTACTCAGTCCATCATCAAACATCATCAAACATCTGATAATGCTTATTTTCTTTAATTTACCTCGCATGCCAGATTCTCTTCATTTTGTTTCTCTGATCTCTCTATTTTATTTATTTATTTTAGCTCTTTTATTATTTCATAATTTTTCCTTATATTCCATTTTTAAAAGTTCAGCACGTCCATATTAGTTACAGTAAACATAGGAGAAACTAAGGATAGTAGGACATATCAACAAAACTTTATCAATATAATATTTATCATAATATAATTAAGGAAAATATGTCTGGAGGAGCCTTACCATCATTAGATCATACTCATTGCAGCCGGCATCTGAAAATTGAAAGTAAAAATATATGGATACATGAGAATCTAAGACAAACATTTTGATCATCCAAAGCCTCCTCATCAGGAAATTAGCTGACAAACTCTGCCAAAAAAAACGATTTTCAATCCATTTCATAAATGAGCAAATGAAAATAAGAAACCCATAGCCTGGGAATCAAAAGGGGAAGTGACATATTTTCGTTTAACAATGATTCTTTTATTTCTCTCATGATGTTTTCACCAATAACAGATCAAAATATTATCGGAGGACCAAAGGTGGTCATAAAATTTATTATTGCGTGTATTCCTATTTATCCGGTCAATAATTACTAAAACATTCTTCATAGAGTTTAGTTATACTTGATATATTACCCTTCCAAATTTTATCTAACAAAATCTCTCTGAAGGACACATAAATCCTGTGTTCTATATGTCTGATTAAATAAGTGAAATAAATACATCATTATATTATTATTTTTAGCCATTTAAAATCAGTAAATTACTCCAGTTTCACCTTTAATTTCACACAGATTTTGAAAAATATGGTAAAAATTTGACAATACATTGTTCTATATTTTTTATTTGAGAAAGTAAATAATTTTGGATAAGTCTATTTAAATTTCATAAATGAGCACTGACTATCAAATTTAACTGGACAAATTGTCTCAGATTGAACAAAGTATCTAATCATAAGTAGATGATATTTTATATTCATGTCATGCGGTTCTTGAATCCTAACTTTTTCACTGGCTGATTGACACTATGGTCAAACCTTACTATGGCTCAAAATGAAGCTATCCACTTTGAACATTCATAAAAGGGCTGCTGAAATTTCCATATTTTCTATTATTCCTTAGTCTTTATTGCCCATCATGTCTTTGTTTGAAGCACTTTATTGAATTTCTGGAAGTTATCGGTCTTCTAGGTAATTTGTAACACAGTAATTATTATATTAGTATCACAAAGGTTTTATATTTATTTGCATTAAAACTATTATAAATTGATTTTTTTAAGCATAAAATGGTTAAATTATATTCAGGAATGCTATTATTGTTTTTATTATGGAATTTCTCAACGACATATTCATAAATAAAATAATTTTGTAAAGTCAGGATATATATTTAGAACTTGACGAACATTTAAATTTATATGTTGAAGTATATTGTTTGAATTTTATGACATTGAATTCTTAAAAAACATTTTTTATTTAGAATATATATATATATATATATAGATTTTTTGAATTTTATTTAAATTTATATTAATATGTTTAAGTAAAATAATAATACATATTTCCAATAACTTATGTTCTAAAATTCTTTAATGCCTTTTATGGTTTTTTATTGGCGAGGATCATCTTTTTCCAACTCTCGTGTTTGTCCTTTTTTTTGTAGGCTATCCGGACCGATAGCATAGGTTTCTGCTATCACACACACCACCTTCAACTCCACCTCTTGTCGGTGCGTATCTGGGTCCATCTCTGTCACATGAAAGAAGTAAAATCATCATCACTCTCCCCCCCTCCTCCGCTCATCAGCGCATATTTGCCATCATCTCTGTCAGAATCAGCATTGTATCTCTTTTATCCACTCTACTCCACTTATGACCATCTCCGTCTACCCCATCGCCTCGCATCCCTAAAGAGTTGCTAAGGTATTTTAAATATAACTATTTAATAATTTGGTACTATAAAATCTGAATATATTAGGTTAAATAAGATTAATATTTTAGAACATTTTAATAATTATTTTGAATTGCCTTCTCCAGTTTTCTTTCTTTTGATTAAATTTATTTCTTAAAATAAAAAAACAATCCAAATAAATAATTTAAAGACAAATTCGCTTCTCAAGACTTGCTCCCTTTAAATTCGTCCCTTGCTCGTAAGGAATTTTTTTTTTATTACTAGAAGCCTTAAATGAAATACTTTACCTTAATTTGTTGTTCGTCAATGGATGAGAGTGATTCAAGTTCAAATTGCAATATCCGATGATCTTAAAGTAGTTTTCAGTTGTAATTTTGAGCGTAGGTTTGTCTCTCTATGTCTATTTGTCTCGCTCTCTCTTCTCTATTCAATCGTACATTTTGTACCTATCACTACCCCTTTATTCATTGAAAAAAATACTTAGAACTGGTCTTTTTTTAGTGGCCTGCCTTTAGAAGAGATTTTGAGATCCATCATGTTTTCTTGGAGCCAGTAACTGATTGAAATTATAAGGTGAAAGATAAGTGGAATAGAAGGGTCTAGGGGAGTCTCCTTGGATTTATGTTGTCGTCATCTTCTCAACATCTATCCACCAATCCATTCCTATTCATCAATACATGTGTATCCATCATGCACTGACCCATGTATATCGGTCCATCATTCTCCATAGATCCCATTACTGCGTATATTACTTGTTCATTTTCTTATCATCCTCATCATATGGTATATTCATTATTATATTCATTTAATTTATAGATATCTTGTCCGATCACTTAATCACCAAATAAAAAGCATTTCAAATCCCCAATTTCAATTGCCATGGGGAGAACCCTTGTTCATTACTTAGAGTCAAATTCTTTTATGAAGCAAATTTTATTAATATTTTTCATTCACTAAAATAATAATGATAATTCACGACCAAAAATGTGAGTCTACTATTAATCCTAATTTTCTTAATTTTCCTATTTATATCCATCCATTCTTCACCCTGATCGAAAACTAAATCCTAATTTCAATTTGAAATACCCTAGAAAGAATATTATCCATGAGGATAGCCTATTTCCTCAATTTTCCACATGCCACAGTTGATTCTCTAGCTCTCTAGTGTGAATTAACCATACATTTCTGTCATAAGTAGTGGCGCATGTCTTCATGACTCACTCCATTGCATCGCTTTCCAAAGTGTATGGTAAGTCAAAATTTAGGAGGCTAACCTAGTTGATGTGTAATTATGAGACTTATCCAATAAAATTTATAGTTACCGCAAATTAACTTATTCACTTATTACTCTTTATTGTAAAGTCCTAGCTCAAAGTTGGAAATCGACTTTCTTGGCGCTTATCCCAAAAATTGACAATCCAACTTCATTTAGAGACTTCCGTCCTATTAGTATTTGTAATGGATGCTATAAAGTTGCATCTAAGATCATTACAAGTCAACTAGGGACGTTACTTGATAGACTTATTTCACCTGAACAGTTCGGTTTTGTCAAGGATCAATAGATCCATGACAATATCATGCTAGTTCATGAGTTTGCCCAGTCTCTCGACACTCATATTCTGGTTCGAATTTCATCATCAAATTAGATATGGAGACGGCTTTTGATCAAGTCCAGTGGGGGTTCTTACCAAAGTGTTACGTCGCATAAGGTTCACCGACGCATTCATCGCTCTTGTCAATGCCTGCATTAGGGAAAATCACTTCTCTATCGTGGTGGACGAAAAATCCACATGTTTCTTCACTACCACACAAGGACTATGCCAAGGTGATCCTATCTCACCCACCCTTATCATATTGATGGAGGAGGTCTTCAGCTGATCACTCACATGAGCGATCGCCCATGGCCTCATCCAACCCTATTTTACAAAAAAGGGTGCCCAATCCTTTCGCATTCTCTGTTTGTAGATGGTGCCATCCTTTTCCTTAATGGATCTAAAAAATTTATTAAGGAACTTATGAGTGTACTCAGTGCATACAAGCGGGCCTTTGGTCAACTCGTCAATGCCTCAAAGAGTAGCTATATGGTGGGTCCATCTACCACCACAAAGCACTATGAGATTATCCAGCACTATACCCGATACTCGATACTCTCGCATGCCCTATCTTTCTCAGAACCGCTCGACATCACTATTTTGATGCCTTGGTGGGCAAGCTGAGAAAGAAACTAGATGGATGGAAACTTCATTTTTTATCATCTAATGGACACATCCAGCTTATTTGACATGTCCTCATGAGCATCTCGTTACAAACCATAGCGGTCCACTCACTATCGCTCACAGTCCTCCGCTCTATGGAGCGATTGTGAGCACGTTTCTTATGGTCCGGTCACCTCGGGGGAGAGTGTCACCACTACTGGGTTTCTTGGGAGAAAGCTAGTTGACCGACGAATGAGGGTGCTTAGGGATCAGACATGTAAGACATGCTTCAAAAGAACTTCGTATGACACATGAATACCACGCACTCCCAATTGGGGAGTTTCAGCTTCGCGAAGTATGGCAAATGGGCTCATCACGAGTCGGACGTCTGAGGCCATCGTTGATGGTAGACTTGGCAGATACAATAGCTATACATAGCCACTGTCACCCGCTAGCATGCCGGCCAAGGCATGATTAGTGCATGGTATGATATATGGCTTGCAGTCGTGCCTTTAGCCCGTCACCCCAATTTCGCTCCTCATCAATTGCGATTGACCGTGGCCCAACTGCTCATGGGCAACACTAGCCACCTCTGGGAACATGGCTTCCCACCTGACACTTTACCACAGGCTTTGAGTACTACCATAGGGACCTATCATGACCGAACTATTTGGACGCTCACTCTAGATGGGTCCTTTTGTCGGTCCTCTTGGGAGCATTTCAAAAAGAGATCCCCCCCCAACCGTGGGATGTCACATCTGGCATCCGACAATCCTCACTTGCGTCTCCTTCTTCCTTTGGTAACATATGCATCGTGGCCTTTCGACTAATGATCGGGTAACCTGTATTGGGCACTTTCTCATTTTGCGTTGCCACTATTGCCCCACTTCCCCCCAAACTGAGAATATGGAGCAATTTTTCTTCCATAGTGAGACAGTCCTAGCCTGTTAGTGCCAATTTACAAATCATTGGCACCCCTCCTATGCACCTCATATACTCTGACACTGTTAAGAGTATTTTGGCAAGGTGTTTGTCTTTGCCCACATGCTCTAAGCGGAGCCTATTCCTTCACGTCACCATAGCTTACTTACTATGGGAGATCAAGAAAGGACAAAATTCTTCTCGTTTTGTAGGGACCCCTATGCGAGCCTTGGACATCATGCAACGAGTCAAGCAATGGATGTTGCGCACCCACACCTCATTCCGCCCCATGCCTATACCTCAGCCGTCACCTGCAAACTTCTTTGCACTTGGGTTACCCCTGGTGACCCCAACCCCCATCGCCATTTGGCTTCAGATTGTCCATTGACATCCACCGCCAATCGGCGTCCTCAAGTTGAATGTCGATGGTGCGACAAAGGGAACCCAGGGCTAGTCGGAGGGGGCGGTATTCTCCGTGACCACACATGGAGTATTCTCTTTACTTTTTCACCTTCCAATGGCATTTACACTAATATAGTCGTTGAGGCTAAGGCAATACGTGATGGTTTACTCCTCTATGATGAATGAAACCTTCACAATATTGTCATAGGATCGGACTCACAAGTGTTAGTTGAAATGCTACGTGCAGATTTATGCTCCAAGTGCCGATTGCAATGCGTCTGACAGGACATCATGTGGTGATGCCCTCGCTTGACTAGTGTTCGTCACCAGCTGCATGAGGGAAACTAGACGATGGATGCCCTTGCCAACCACCCATTATAGACCCGAACCCTACCTTTTTTTTCTCTCTTGGCACGAACTCCCTTAGGCAGCTCGTGGATGCTATCACGTTGAGCACCTTGGCTTGCCAGCTCTTTGTACGCATCACACACTAACAAAGGAGGGATCGCGGGACTGGCGTATTGCATTTAAAGTGGGAGGCCAGAGAGCGTGCCCTCTTGCCTGATAGTCTGACCTGCCGTGCACCTCAACGTTGACATCTGCGGACGATGGGGTGGACTGCGCAAACTCCAAGCATCACAGCTGCTATAAGGGTTCCACACACTTCTACTCGCACGAGTGATCTTCTCCTAGCTCTTACTAGGTATCCCTTATGTACTTTTTTCTTTTTCTCCACCATGGGCATGGGCGAGTAGGGTCCGTGTGTAATTGGAACATGTATGCTTGCTCCATACCTATAAATGCTGATAAACACTACATTTAATAAAAACCCCTGGGTGGCGTCCAGGACACGGATGGATCGGTCTACGGGCACAATCGTAGGGTAGGTTGTACCCGACACAATGTTTTTGCCATTAAAAAAAATGGTGAGCAAAGGGGATGAACATAGCGAAGACTTTGTGATTAAGATTGATTTTGGAACAAATCAGTGATTAAGAAAGTGGTTAAGATGAGACAGCATGGAAAGAAGAGATACTAGGTATATATTGTAATTTTAATTATATAAATTTATATGTATAATTTCTTAATTCTTACTCATAAGAATCAAGAACTTATAACAGAGAGTGTGATGCTTTTAAATCGTGAAATTATGATAGAATGAGATGAATGATGGATGTGATGAAGACACCCTAAATAGGGGTTTCCTATGAAAAATTTAATTAGGAAGATGTATTGTATAAGCTATTAAGATGTATTGTGTAAGCTATTAATCCCTACTCATAGGGTTTAATAACATTTAACAAAGAGTGGAAATATAGGAAAACATGGAATGGATGGATGAAATGGAATCGGAATGAAATGAAACCCTAATTAAATATTTAGGAGTTACATTTTTCTTTGGCGGTGCTCCCCAGCATTGATCTCTCCTCATGAGCCCATATATTTTGCCCGATGCTTTAGCATGTTACAAGTGCACATAAATGGATCAAAAGAGGAAAAACCCTTAATTGGCACTTATACACCTTTTTTTCCCCAAGGTCACCCACATAGAGAAAGGCAAAATGAAGTACAAGAAGAGCCTAATTTTGGGATCTATTTCTAGGCTCAGCCATAGAATATGGAAAGAAATAAGAGGTGGGTCTCCCCA
This sequence comes from Wolffia australiana, assembly GCF_029677425.1. Lineage (NCBI taxonomy): Eukaryota > Viridiplantae > Streptophyta > Magnoliopsida > Alismatales > Araceae > Wolffia > Wolffia australiana. Next base: position 960,193 of record NC_135847.1, on the reverse strand, counting down.
CAAAATTTCAGCCAAAACTACCCATGGGTTCAGCAGTTATGGCCATTTGAATTTTGAGCATTTCTAGCCATTCATTTATTTGACTAGTTCCAGCAGAATAAGGCGCCACCAGAGCATGCCTCATCCTCCATCATTGTAGGGCATGATATTGAAAAATTTGTTCCACAAGAAAAGAGAGCCACCAGGTTGTTTCACATCATCCCTTCTTAGTGGGCCTCGATTTTACCATTTTTAACCCAAAAAATACTTGAAAAATATCAAATATAATCCAGAAGATTCTCTGAAATTCAAAATCATCTCTTTATCTGTAACTGATTTTTGGATGAAATTTTCATCAAATTAATTATTTTTAAATATAATATCCATTTGAATCATTACAAACATAAATATACTGAATTTAATGCAATATTAATAATTTAGCTGACATATATATTTTTGGTGAAAAACCTTAAATTATTTTGACCAATTAGTGTGATTAAATATTATTGCACCCACAGAGAAGTTTATAGATTTATGTTTGAGGAATCCAAAACCTCATACAATATGTATAACATGAAAATCTAGTGTATAAAAGATAATATCTAATTCTAAAAAATAGGCCCATAATTATAGTACCATTTTTTTATTTACTCTATGATGCTTCAAAAACATCTTTCATTTGAAAATTTTATCTAATATATATATATATTATTAAGTAGTTTATTTTATTTCTAGGTTGATATATATTTTTTCAAAACTAAATAAAATCTGAAATTTTATTGATAAATTATATTTTAAAAACATTATAAAAATGAAGGAGTTTTTTCAAATTCACTATCACGAGAGAAAAAAATTTGAACTAATTATTATACTATCGTTCGATAAAAAAAATAAAAGTATATAATTTAAAAATACTCGTTATACCATGAATATAAAATTAATACTGTAATAAAAATTTAATATGAAATTTCATCTTCTATCATTATGCTTTATAATATTTAGCCTCATTAAAAGGTTTGGTCCATTTTTAGAGATTTAGGATATATTGTAATTACTATTTTCACATTAATTATGTTAAAGATATCTGCTTAATGGTCTATGGATAGTCTATAAATGTAGGGAAAAGGTGTATGTTGCCAAATAAGAGGATAGCGATATGTAGTCAACTAAGTGTATTATCTAATAGGAGGGTCTGAATTCATGATATGTAATAGGAGGGTGTCAGTTCTTATTGTATTTTTGCTCTTCTCAGATATCTTCTTTGGCTAGATACAACCATAAGAATGGATAAATATTATATTTATGAAGCTACACAAAATTTCAGCCCAAAACACTTTCAAGATTTTTAGCAATCAAGATTAGAAGTTGAATCATTTCCAACTATCCAGTTTTCTGCCTCCCTTGATTCATGTGAGAAATTTATAGCATGGAAATCAAACTAAAAACCCAGAAAATTCATAAAATGAATTCAATTATTACAGAAAGTATATTTTACTTCTTCAACATGTATTCTCATAAAATAATATAAAACAACTCTAAAATATATTTTATGAGTTAAAAATTATTTTTCATAAAATTTAATTTTATACAATTATTTTGACTTAGGAAATTATTTTGGGTAAACATTTAATGTGAAAAAATTCTAAACATGATATCAGATAATTTAAAAATTATAGACTTGGAGAATTATCTCGTTGTTAAATATAATGTCAAAAAATAAATTTATAATCATATATATATATTAATTGTTAATGTTAGAATATTAATTTATAACTTGAAAAACTCTCAAATATTGTTGCAAAACTCAATTTATGCTAGAGTACATGGATATTGATAACATAAGTACTATTGGCTTATTACTTTGTGATTTCAAGTTTTTGTGCATTAAATTAATATTATTTGTGTGTTATCAAGCTTAAAATATTTAATTCTGTTTTTGGTGTGATATTGTGATGTTTATGGAATCATGCCCAATCTTTTAAAGTATTCTTCTGACATCATATTCTTGAATAAATAAATTTACAAGTCAATATATTTGGAATGAGCATTTTGACAATATAATCATATACATATATATTAATTGTTAATGTTAGAATATATATTTACCACATTTTTATGAATTAATATTAGTTGTATGCAGATTATTTAATAATTTGGTGTTTTTTGTGCCTTGCCATGTGGCATCATTCAATTCAGTTGAATTTGAATAATCATATCTTTTGGATTATTTAATGATTTTCACAGTTGATCATTGAAAAAGCCAACATTAGGACGCACAACTCAACCCCATAATATACAAATATTAGATGACACAAATTTAACTTTCTGATCCAGAGGAAGGTGGGTACGGTGGAAAGAATAAGCGATCAAAGTCACAAGAAATCTGCCTGCGGACACTAAGAATGGAAACCATTATTTATAGGAATTTATCAAAGGGGAACAATGACATGATGTCATGTGACTGGCAGAAAATGGAAAAAAAAAGCTTTGACATGGCAAACTAGTAAAAGGATTGTACATTAAATACGTTCTCTTAAGAATGACTCACATTTGTGTCTTTTTACTCAAATGGAAACATATATTGAAGTTTTTGCAAGCAATGCTGCACCATGTCAGACATTAGTTAACATATTTTGAACATACCTTTTTGTCTTTTTTTTTTGTGTAAGACACATCATGCTCTTGGAGGTGCTGTTTAAGGAAAATAACAAGAATGCACCAATCATAAGAAAGGGAATTTAAGGGGATTGAAAAAATATTTAACGAAACAATCAGGAAGCAAAAGCTACATTAATGAGAGACAACATCGAATGATCTCTGTTGGGTTTTGGTGCCATGCTTATATGATAGAAAATAACATTTCTATGCAACAGAGGCAATAATTGATTCCAAATTGATCCTTATAATCATACATCATATGTACCTTGTGGGGAACTTGTTACTCCCTTGACTTGTTCACTTTGAGATTGTTCTGAAGCCGTTCACATGCCTAGCCTCTAGAAGCATCCTCCGGTCACGTTTCTCTTGGGTCTCTGATGTCTAACGTCATCAACGGCAACGTCCGACGTGTAAATCACTAAGTGAATCTAATTACGTGGATGCAAATGACCTAGGTGGAGTGTACGTGTAAGGCCGACGAGTGGGAATTTGCCGAGTTCTGAGCTCCGGAGTGGGCGACCGATGACGATGACGATGACGATGACGGTGACCTTCTGTCCCTCGTCACAGAGACGACGGCGACTACGGCGCTGATAACACCCTAATTTCGGTCTTTATTTCATGTTATTAGCATGATTTATGCATTTAAAAGGCTTAAATTTGGGTTGTTATCATATATTTACACAAAAATAATGCTTCCAAGTAATTTATGATTTTTCCCTAATTTTCTGTTAATTATATGAATTTTTAAGGATTTATTGAAGCTCGAAATAATTATTTTTGGATGAAAATGGCACATTAAAAAGTTTATTTCGACATTTATCAACATGGGAATTAATCAGGGAATTTTCTAGAATTTTCTAGAATTTTTTACGAATTTTTAGGAATTTTCTGGGATTTATTTCAAGAAGAAATGCATTTATTCTATGAAAAAAGGGCATATTTATAGGAGAAAAAAATGTATTTATGCAATTTCTAGACTTTTCGGGGCCTTTTTGCAACGTTTCATTGCAAAAAGACCCTGAAAACAGCTCTCGGTCGCCACATCAGGCGTAAAGATCCTATTTAAAATCATTCAGGGTTTTATTGCAATTTTTAATATATATTTTTAATTTTTTAGGAGAAATCGGAGGAGAGAGAGTGCGCCAGGGGCATATACGCAATTACTTTTGGGCGTCCAAAAGCAATTCCAGGCTTTTTAAGGACTTTTCTGCAAAAAGGAGGATTCAAAATGCGCCAGCCAATGAGAGAGCGACACGTCATTGCGTGTTTAAAAACGAAACTAATAAATAAATCAATTTTAAATCCAATGGATTAAATTGGTTTAAAATTGATTTATTAATAACTTTTGATCCTGAAGTCCGATTGAGATGATTGTTTTATGGATTTGTTCGTCTTGATCCCCTCTTTCTATCTGTATGGTTAGATCATTCAGATCTAGCCTACATTGATAGATAAATATTAAGTACTAAACGGGGGTAAAATGGTGATTTTTACCCTATAACCTAAGTATAAAAGCTGAATTTCGAGAGGGGGAGCTCATTCTGGAGGGTGCTTCATCACAGCTGCAAGACAGAGAGGAGTCCCAGCCTGGATCAACAGTTTTGGTATTTTTTTTCTTTCATTGTATTCAAACTTTTGTGCATTTTGAATGAAATAGGTTAAGTTGTTTGTTTCTTCATCTCCATTCTAGTCTGAACTTCTAAATCGCTTGGCTTGAGCGGCATGTACAAGCCCTGATTAGGATTGAGAGGAGAAATTGAGGAATTTTACCTGGGCATTCAATTGCATTACAAAGAAAATTATAAAAATTTAGTTTTAATTTTTAGAAGTCTCAATTTACCCCATTTTAGTTCTGAATTATCAATCTGAAAAATCAACCCAACTCATTTTAAGAACCCTCTTTCAACCTCTCTAAATGATTTCTTGGATCCTTTAATTAGGATCAAAGAAGGAAATTTAGAGCTCTTAATTCTTCTAATCTTCCCATCTCTCCTACCCCCCTCTCTAAATTCTCACATAATTAGGGTGACTTGATCCTCATTGAAGATCAAATTCACTCTAATTAGGATCTAAAACACCAAAAATTAAATCAAATTGAAATTCCTACTTGCCTCCCTTGGACGACACTCATACTTATCACTATACATATTAAGTAGAGTTTTATAAATTTTATTGCATAAGCCAAAAATTCACAACGACGAGGGCTAAAAATTTGCGTAATTTTCACCCCTATTTTCGGCTTATCAGGCGCCAAACGGAATAACTCCGTAGGGGCTTGCACATAATGGACGGGCTCGGCCCGTACCTAGGACGACGCTCAACTTTGAGGTTTTTTTTTTGATAGATAAAATCTCTCACCTATCTCTAACCCGAGCGCAGTTGAGTGCAATTGAAAATATACTAGAAGACGTAATATAACTGACGAGCAAGGGGAATGGTGCACCTCATTGGTGGCGTTTGTCAACGTCGTCGTCTTCGTCGGTACAGGGGGCGATGCGGGCAGGTACAGTGAGAGACGTACCATAGGCGGGTACATTATAGCTCGTCAGGTTGCGATGGTGCGGTGCTGGAGCATGATGTCGAAGAGGGGAGTCGAGAGGAAAGAGAGAGCAGTGACAAGTACGATGTGAACTCCACACAGCAGCAACAAGGGTGGGCGCGACGATGGTAGTCCTATGCGTGGCAACAATGAATGCACAGGGATGGTGACTGTACCTGTTGTGCTGTGAAAGGCAACCAAACCTTGGGCAAGACCAGCACTGGTACGCAATGGATGGTAGTCGCAACCGTCGTTGGCGGTTTAGTTACGCTCGGAGGGTGCAGAAATGGAGATCCCCAACCACGTCACCAACGCATCACGTAACCAGCGTGGGACTTGCTTCACGCAGCGATGTGGTTACTCTGTGCATGCACAATGACCGTCGATGGAAGTCTCGACCAGACTACCTGGCACAGCAGATTGTGCAGTGGTGACATAGCTTGGAGGGATTGCTCCATAATAAGTCAGCGCGCGCCTGGCGGTAGCCTTGCAATAGTTTACCAACAGGGTTCAATGTAGCCGCAAGGGGGAAGGAGGGCGATCGCCAGAACACCCCACCCAGCATGCGCGGTTCGAGCGCGGAGGCCTCAAACTGATACGACAGATCTTGCGTTGAGTGGGGCTCATGTGGCAACAGTCATCACCGGGAGCACCCAGGTATTGACCAGGCGCAGCGAATCTGATGGCGTCGTGTGAGACTCGTATGGCAGAGATAGTTGTCGCAAGGAACACCCACGAGGATAGGTCTGACTGGACGTGGTGAGACTTCCTGCATCGTGAGTTGGCGAAGAAGCACAACACACCGTAAGGGACAGTGAATCTTCTTTGCGTCGCAGGTAGGCGGTCGACCTGGCGTCTTCAAACGGTGGTGCAATGGAAGTAGCAATCAGACCGATTTGTGGATGAACAATCAACCCAGGGAAAGCAACACCCCTCCCTTCACCTTTCGATCTCTCTTCTCCTCTGATCTTCCCTCTATTCTTCTTCACCTTTCTCCTTCTAACGTGAGATCAGAAACGAGGACGTAACTGCCACAAGAAACTTCCACATCTGATTGATCGTGGTCCCATCATGGCCTTATATAGGGCCATGATGGTCCCCTTACAAAGAGTCCAACAAGGGGAGTCCAGTAAGAGATCCCCCCATTTACAACATAAATAAAGAAATTACGAAATCAAAAGACATGAAAATAAAACGATACGGACTGGTACGAAAACACGATGATACAGAAGCGTCACAACGAGTAGGATGTACTCGTCGTGACAAACACAACATAAAATTTAAAACAACTGAAAACAAATGATTAGAACGCAAGCCCATGCGTGGACGTGCTCTCCCCGGAGTATTTAAACCCGGGCATTTTCACAGATGCTTTGGCCTGCTGGTCAGGCTGGACACGGACCGGCGGTGATGCTGATGACAGCGAAGACAGCTCTGATGATGATTCGTTGATGTCGTTTGGGCAGGCTCCATAGTCTCCATTTCTTCTTCAAGTCTTCTTGGAAATATTGAAGATATTCTCACCATGAAGACTATCTCCTTGGATGTGCGGAGAAATAGGTAGAATGAAGAAAGGAGGGGGGCACCTAGCTCTAGCTGGCCTAGGTGCCTAAAATGGGTGCCCCTTCCCAATTTATATTTTTACTCAAGCTTTTTCTCTAAAAAAATCAAGTATATTCACCAATCCCCCTATGATCTCATGCGCGTCATCTTCTAGGCCCATGTATGATTTTAATTAGTAACTTTAGTGGGTCAATAAAAATTATTAGCCAACTTTACTAATTAACTATATCAACATATAAATTAATTAAGGATGGATCTAACCAAATCGATAGGTCAAGTTTCCACCCCGTGGGATGCTAAGCTACACCTCATGCTCTAAAATATACATAGTAGTATTTGATCTCTCTCATGGAACCTTTAACATCATTGGTTAATCTAAATGTATAATCCTTCATTTGCACAAAACTCTTGAATGACTTAGGGTATGGTTGATCGTCAAACCCTAATCCATCATTTTATTAGTACTGATACGTAACAGGGATCATTAGAGAATGCCTTCTCTAATATCCTCACTACCCTTGCCAGGGTTTTAGCCACATTGCCCTCCTTGAGTCAATCTCCTCTTATACTAAGGGCGGATGATCCCGTCTTGACCACTCAATCATCTCCATGGCCTTCTCCTACATCCGAGCTATGAATTGTTTGAATCCCATGGTTAGAGACCCATAAGTCACAGTCAAAATATAGTTGTGCATTCACGAGATGTCCTTGGTGTCTCAGGTCAATGGATCACTTATCCAACTGTGACATGAATTAACATGATTGATGTTTAGGTATAATACTATTCAGAGATTATTTGCATCAATTCGCTGAACTCATTTTTGAAAGAGCACCCACTATATGTCCTTAGTGTCGCCACACTTACAACCACAAGATCAACCATACTTATTATTGGTGGTACTATTCTATTCGGATAATTCATCAAATAAGAATATTTAGGATACATGTTTAAAGACTACTAATCAGTGTATTATGATCTCAACATAATTCACTATGTCATTGCACGTATCAATGTACTTCATAATAAACATCACATTGGAATGATAATAAACTAATATTTTATTTGATGAACTTAAATAAAAACACATTGGTGTGATTTGGCTTGATGGAAGCCTAATATTCATCAACTTCTTCAACTTCATAGATTGATATAGGATAGTCAAAAAAACCAATTGAGTGGAAATTTTGAGGGTAGCTTATTCTATGCTAATTTTTTCCGTCCATGCCCTCATATCTGTAAAGTGAAGGGTTGATATTTTTTTTTAAAATATCCTTAGAATTGTTTCCTACATTTTTGGGCTAATTAAAAGATAGTCAGTTTCTGAGATTCATTACTCTCATTCTTGGTGTCTTGGGTATTTGAGAAGGGGCAACATTTACAAGGCGTTGCATACATATGCTTTCAAGATGTCATAATCCTAGCAAAGCATACTGATATATTGTAAGTGTCCTCCCCTTAGATTAGTTCTTTTCAGAATCATCGTTAGCCTAGATCCATCTTCTCATCACATCTTATGTTCACATCTCGTATTTATACCTTTCTATCATGTCTTACACCTTTCATGTCACCATGTCTTCATCGTCTTATAGTCATCCCACTTACACAAATACCGAATTCATCACATATCTACTTATATGCTTTATTATATCATTATTGTCACTCCTTTTTGTATCTAACACAATATTGTTTATATTACTACGTACTAAAAATTATTTTAATCATATTATTACTTATTACTTTCTCACCTCACATTTTTTGCGTCTCTCGAGACCATAGTTTCTACTTAATCTCCCTTCATCATGTTAAGCACCATTTAAAGGATACTAAATCGTTAATCACCATTCCCTGTTAAGACGATCTGTACTCATCATTAGCTAAATTTATTTGCATGAGGACACATTTTTATTTATTGATTAAACTCAAAAGTCACCAACGATGAATTAAAAAATCTAATTTTGAGCTATCACATAAATATTTCTTTAAATGCATATAATGTGTAAAATTCATGTTATTAATCTAAGAATTAGTGCTTTATTAGCCTGACTTTTGAGCATACTCTAGTCATACAAGGAGCATCATGTGGATTAGGGAATACATGAACATGATAACTAATCTCAGTAAGGTTCCATAAGAAGGTATATCTTGGCGTTCCATGAGCTTGAAACTCAACCTATCAACTGGATTTAATCAACCTGTGATTAATTAATCTAGATGGTGATGTAGATAATTAATCATAAACTGGAGTCATTAACTAGACTAATACATAAGGTTAGAGGTTTACATGTAAATGTTATATTAGATGTAGAGAGAGATACATGATGTTTGGGGCTTTTATAAAAAATCCGGCCACGTAAAAATAAGTGAAGGCCCTGAAAGAAATTCACCCAAGCCCAAATTCTCCCTTCTCCCCTTTCTCTCCTACACACCTGATGCAATCTAAATGGCATAATGAATAAAAGTGGACTGATAATGGGGAGCATCACGATTGAGGATAGTTTGGATATGTCTATGGGCTACACGCTTGAGCAGATTAGCACATCATGGTTGGGAAACTGAGAAATCATGGATCCTATCTGTTCTCAGGCGATTTCAATTATATTTTAAGTTTCCTTCTTCTTCAAGAATCATCTTAGTTTTATGTCAATCACGACTCTAGAACCCAACAAAAAGCGAGCACAATTAAATAATTCATTTTTGAAGTTATAAATTCTAGAAAAATTATCTCAAGTCAGTATTTAATCTTAGTACTTATACTTCTCAAGAACATATTTAAATATAATAATTCCCTTTACAATTCTAAAGACTACTTCAATGATACACTCTTAAACTCAATTTATATTGATGTAGATGAAGTCAAATGATTCAGTTGTCAGAAAATGGATATTATTAAATTAAGATTTTAGTTTGTTATTAGAATACACATTATAAATATCAAGTTAAAATCATAGGAATTTCCAATGCACATAAGAATACATTAGAAATTAACGTCTGAATTACAAAGCATCAGATTTATCAATATAATATTTATCAAAAATATGTAAAGAAAAAAATTTCCTTCTCAAGAAACTATCGATCAATTAAATAAAAGTTTAAGTAAAGTGAAAAAATTTAAATAAAATTTTAAGTAATGTGAAAGAGGAAAGAAAACTTTCAGATAGCTATATATTTATAAAAAAACTTCAAAATTATTCTTTGAAAATTTTTAATTAAAAATAGAAGATTAGAAGAGAGATCCGTACTATGGTACTATGAAATTTGAAACTATGAATATAGATGCTGATAGATACGATACTTTCAGGAACTGACATGAGATATTAAAATGACGAATATAAAACCCAATAACAATATCATAATGAACATTTATCTATTCTCAATTTTTTTATCAAAATGTTTATTCAGAAAAATAAAATTATATTCAGACTGCCAGTTAAAGCTTCAATCAGAGAGGAACCAGCAGCTATGGGAAAGAAAAAAAACTCAACCTAATATGTAGTCCAGAAAAAATGGATATTATCAACTAATAAATGGATTCAAGAATGTCTAAACACCTCAATTTACTGTCCAACAGAAAAGATGGTTCAGTTAGAAGTGATTTCGGCTCATGTTTATGTGGAACAAAGTCACGAGATGGATGAAACGATGAGAGATTTGGATAAACCTTTTTTTCCAAAATAAATATCTAATAGAATCAATCCCCTGGAATGAAATTTCTCACAAAATTAAGGATGAAGATCATAAAACGATGATGCAAGTAATATACTCTCCTACTCTATTCGTACCATCGATTTTTATGTGAAATCGGAGTACATCTCCATGCGATCGTATTTTTTAATGTTGATGGAGAATATTGACACGTTTTCGAAGAAAATTCCCATAACATTTTTATCTTGAATGTTCTTTATAGATTTACAGTGAAAAGCGCCAGTTAGCGTTATTTGTTTTCCTTTTTTTCGTAAGATCCAGAATTAACTATACTCATTTCTATTTTCCCCGATTTTCAATTAGGATATCATACATTTAACCAAGAACTCAAAAACTGGATAATCTATTAAGTATTCACCGAAACTTCAACATTTATGGAAGGAGTTCTAGAAAATGAAGTCTTATGATTCTATTAGGATGATGATCTATCTTATTTGTGGGCAAGCTGAAGTAGATCGAAAGAATCAAATGTCTGCCGAATTGGATCCAGAAGTAGCAAACGACCAGGCCAAGAAGTAATCCAGATGTTAAGTGTAGCAGTCAATTGTAAGTCCATGAAAGAGTGGGAGGATAATTTACAATAAACCTAATAAATTGTTCAGAAGAAAAACAAGGATTCAAATAAATGGAGGAAAAATCCCACTGGCCCATTTCACTAAACAAGGGCACGAGTTCTCTCTTCCGAGAAATTGAGACCATTGGATATAGTTTGCCTACTTAAAAGAAAAAGGACAGTGGGTGTGTATATAAACCCTCAAATACAGATCTGGTGGGGCATTGGAGAGATCTAAGCCAAGAATGGTTGTTAGAGCTTTAATGAATCATATGCCTCTATTATTGGTGTACTGCCTACTTTGGCGGTCAATGAGGACTTGGAGGCCTACAATTCGGATTTCAAGAATGCTTTACTTCATGGAGATATTGATGAAGATGAGTACACAGCTATAAATATGGATTTGGAGACCCATAATTCTGATTTAAAGAATGCATTGCTTCATGTATTTATCGACGAAGATTTGTACACAGCTAGACCACCTTGGCAACAGTGTGACGGGCATAAAATGTTTTGGTTCAGAATAAATAATGCTCGCCACAGGCTACATCAATCGCACAGAATCCACTGAGGATATTAAGAAGACCGAGAAAATTGGGCTTTGTGATGTGCAGTAGTCATAACAATCCCTTTCTCTTCAAACATTCATAGTCCAAAGTGAAATTATGATGGTTTATATAGATGATCTTACAATCCCTTGTTATGATTGAGAGGAAGATACAAGACACGGGGATTCACAAGCTGGGAGTTTGATTTCAAGTTGCTTAAAAAGTTGAAATATTTTCCCGTTATGGAGAAGAGACCTTTATGTCACACCATAGATATGCTTTTGACATGATCAAGAAATCTGAAAATTGAAATGCCTACTTAGGAATGGCCCTGTGGGTCTAAACGTACAATTGGATGACAGGGAAGACATCCCCCTTCTGAGCTGTGATTAATACCGCAGTTTGATAGAGAAATTAACCTATACCGAACGTAACATACCAGATATTAATATGCACGCCCCTTGTGAAATATACCTTCATGCAGCTCATCGTGGCCTAGGTTACCTTAATGGACCTTATAGGACAAGGGATACGCTTCAACAGTGGCAATGAAATATCAATGAAACTCTACACTGATGCTGACTATGCTGGCATAGTGTTAGATCTAAGGTCTACTTCGGTTGTTGTGTCTTGTTGGGTGGAAGCCTTTTAAGATGCAAGATTAAGATGGACGACGTTATCAGTAGATGAAGTCTGTATGTAAATGCAGATTTTTGGCCCAGGGTTCTGTGAAGACAACTGGATAGATGCATCCTAGACAGACCGATGCTTGTAGCTGACACACCTATTCTGTATTTCTTTGACAATATATTCACAATTGCCATTACCCATATGCCAGTGCAGCACGGGCAAACTAGTCATGTTGAACAACATCAACGTTTGTATACGAAAATTTAGAAGGTGGAGACCAGAGTTACGGCTCTCCTATTTGTGGGATCATCTGAAAACATTGTGGACATAATTACCAAAGCACTTGCTTCATCCAACTTCCACAAGTTGGTGTTTAAGCTTCACAACGACAACACCAACACCAAGCTTGGGGAGGGGTGTTAGACACCTTTTGATATCTGGGAAGTCGTTACTCTTATTTATGCTTCTCACATAATAGATATATTGAGAGAAGAGAATAAGTCCATACCATTTGAAACTTAAAATGTTTCCTTATTTCCTTGAGCGACTTATGAGTTACTCAGGTGGTTCTAACTTATTTCTAGTGGGTCTTAAGTCGCTCTCCCACAAATTTTATTTCGATTTTTTCTTTTTCCTTGAACCTTAATCGCGTTGGAGACCGGGATGAACACTGCGTCTATATCGCTTGACACTTCAAAAACCAAAGCATAGAACAAACCTCATAACCCCACATCTCTAAAACCCTCTATTTCAAAATTGTTAAACATAAATCTAAAATCATGAATTTTAGATTCCATAGCCTAGAAAGTCAGAACCCTAACTCCATATAATTTAACCCTATACAACGATTCCTTTAAACCCTAAACCATAAAATACAATGCTTAGATATAATCAATGAAACTTTTCACTCGGGGCCCCCAAACTTTAAACCCCTGACGCCTTAAACCGTAAATCATCCATTTTAAACACTAACGCCCAAAACCCATTCGATAGATCTTATACCTAAATCCTGAATCCAATAACCTTGAACCTGCAAACCTTGAAGGCTGTATCTTTGATGCGTTGTTGTTTCATGTATTTATTCTGGGTACTCTTGGGAAAACTGTTTTCTAGATATAAACTTCAACGGAAAGAGAAGAGGTGACCTTGAGAGGTAGAAAAAAGCAAAAACCTTGGGAAAGTGAGATAATAAGGAAGCACCGCCATAAATATAGCGGATAACCCACAAAACATGGGAGGATAATCCATAAAAGAAGGGTGGACGGTGGGGGGAAACAGAGAGAGGAAGGAGATAGACAGAGATAAACAGACACACAGACATTGGAAATTCAGTATGGACTTCATTTCTGTTCTATCTTCCTCTGTGCTGCTTTTATACGTGGGTCACATGCTTCGGTGCGCAGGCATGAACGGCTTCCCCTGCAGTGAGGAAGATTTTGTCTTCGCCAATAACTTCAATAAACTTTGATGCAAAGAATTTCTCCATCACTGGCTCCGCAGGATTCGCTAAAACGAGCTGCATGGACAACATAAACTTATTAGGTCACCACACACGCGTTCTTCAAAAGAAACAAATGGATAAGTACACCATCTGCTCAATCAACATTGTAGAGAAATCTGGACGCAAAATTTAATACTTTAATATTTACCTGTATTCCCCTCCTTTGTAAGGCTTTGAAAAGATCTTCGAAGGCCTGAATGCCACTGGTGTCGATATTTATAACGGCTGTTAAAAGGAACAAGAGTAAGCCGTTGAATAAACTGGTCCCATATGCAAGGCCCCATCCAGAAAATCTCATGAGAAATGTAAATACTTCTTCTCACATCGTTACGGTTTTTACAATTAAATTTTGTTTATCTTGGAGCGCTACAAATAATATAACTGAAGATAATCGTTAGGTTTCTTACGAGACAATTCAACGATCACAAACTCTATTTGCGGAAGCTTATTTTCTGCTGCATACTCCTGCTCATCGGTGAGCCACCTCAGTATCCTGAAAATTTAAGACGTAGAATCAGTATAAATAATCCCGTTCGATTAAATTTGCGAGAAATTTATCCCCGCTTTTTGTAGAAGGTTCATATTCGTCATCTCGGATTGCAGAGAAAATCACGAGAAAACACGTGATTTCAGGTTATGAGTTTTGAAAGACAATTGTCTTGAAACAAGTGATGGCGACTTCGATGACTAATTCATTTATTAGAAAATGTCGTTAAAGACACCCAATTTCTTGAAGTACCATTTTTCCTTTTTAATACTCGGACCATAGTTTATATCATGTAAATCTTTGGGGACGGAAGACGTTACCTTTCTCTCACGTAGTTCGAGTTTGAAAAGTAAATTGCGGAGTCAACTCTGATGATCATCAGCCCCGGAACCTTGACTGCTTCAGGGTACTGCTCAACGTTCCTGTATATGTTGGTCCCTGGAATATTTCCAAGCAAAGCAGTCCTTGGCCTCGTGACGTTGAAGATAATCTTTGCAAAGGATATTATCACCTACCATGGAAGAAAAGTTAAAAAACACTCTAATTCCATGAACGTAGCTGAAAATATGAGCTGACATAGTACTGAATTTACTCGCCCAAAAATTAAATAATAAATCATAACTTAAAGATAAAACAACTCACCGCGACCAGCAGGCCGATTTCAACGGATTTGAAGACGACCCCCAAAAACGCCCCCGTACATGCCAAAAAGTCGAGCTTATCAACCTTCCAGAGCCTCACAACTTCGTCATAGTCAATGAGGCCAAGCACAGCGTTGATGATAATGGCTGCCAGGACGGCATTTGGCGTGTACTTAAAGAGCGGTGTAATAAACTTCAACGTGAGGAGGACAACTACGGACATGATTATGTTGGAGACGGGCGTTTCACATCCAGTCATGAAGTTCACCGCTGATCTGGAGAAGGACCCTGTTGAAGGAAATAATAAATAATGGACCTAAAAATATAGAACATGAAATAATTGAAAATGTAACACGATCTTGTTACCTGTGGCGATGTAACAGGAAGTCATTGAGCCGATAATGTTCATACTGCCGAGGGCAACCATTTCTTTGTTTCCGTCCAAGTGATAATCCCTGATCGCAGCAAAAGTTCTTCCAATGGCAGCGGCTTCCTGCAAAGGATTATTGGATTTTTTAAATACTGGGGAAAGGGCAATATTGGCGTCGGTTTTAAACTGACCGTCAGAGCCACGAGGCCGGCAACGAGGCCGATTTGGAAGCCCTTTTTCATGTACGAACCGGTGAAGTAAATCTGATCAACCGATGATGGATTAATGCCTTTTCTGATGTTTTTGACCTGAAAGTTTTTTGTTGTCTCAGCAAAGGCAACAGTAATAACAAGAAGTTATCATTAAACAGGGGCTTTGAGGTTTACGATGGCGACGCCCTTTTTGTCAGCACGCGTAATGTAGACAAAGGTGGTGGATAGGATGACGGCGGTCAAGGGGGCTAAGGCTGGCACCCAGATGTACTTCTTGCTCTTCTTTCCCTATGAAAGTCAATAAATTATGGTTAGATTTCAACGACGACCCATCTACGCGTTTAAAACGTTTGATCCTTACAATATATTTTGCAGCGAGAAGGAAAAGGAAGCAGGAGAGCGCGATGACAATCGTTTGCCAGTTCCACTGCATAGATTCACCAGTCGGTTGAGGCAGTGAAATGATTGAGAGAGAAGAGATCGAATGAACATTGAGATGTAAAGAGAAATGGCAGACAGGGAAAATTTATAATGGATAAGAGAAAGAGAGAGAAATCGATAGACATATATATATATATATATAGATATATATATATGGATAGATAGATCGAAAGATATATCGAAAGGTAGATAGTAGTCTCTCACCCCATGATGAACTGCTTTCCAAACCGATTTCATAACAGATATAATATCGGTATTTGTCGTAAACGTTTTTATTCCGAGAAAGCCCTTGAGCTGCTGCAGTGCGATAGTGACCGCTGCTCCTGCCATGAACCCTACGATAGCCGCATGGGAAAGAAAGTCGATGATAAAGCCCAGCCTGTAATTTAGTCATGATTAGGATATATAAAAAATAATGGCAAGAAATATAATAAGCAATAATAACTTTCTGCTTTATAGGCAGCGAGACAAGTTGAAGATCAATATTTTAAAATGAAGATAGCCATCTTGCTTCAGGGGTTAGCTTTGAGCATAGAGTAATCCACCTGAATTTTAACGACTGGTGAGTTACCTGAAGAACCCTAATCCGGCTTGGACGATGCCAGCGAAAAAGGTTGCCGTAAAGGCCAATCTCAAGTACTCGGCCTTTTGCTTGACAGGATCAATCTCATTCCGAAGAAGAGTTCCCAGTAAGAGAGACACCACGGCTACAGGTCCAATGGCTATCTCACCCGAACTGCCCATGAAGGCGTAAACCAGCGGGGGGACAAAGCTCGTATCTGACAAAAAATTTAACCCCATAAGTCGTCAAACCCTAAAGATGCGTGATGATATCATAATAATGAGATGCAAGTCAACGGTATTTAAGAATCTTACAAAGCCCATATTGCGGGTCTAGGTTTGCCAGCTTGGAGTAGGCGATATCCTAAGACAATACCCATAACACTCTTTAAGTCAAAATTGCAATTTACTAGGGGGGGATTTTCTTATAAATTTTTTGTCACCTGGGGTATGCAAAGGCTGGCTATGGTAAGTCCGGCGATGAGATCCCCTCGGAACTTGCGAAGATTGTACTTTCTTCCCCAGGAGAGAATGGGGAAGAAGGATTCTACACCCAGCCAGATCTTCTTTCCTGTGGTTTGGCCCTTGAAAGGGCGAAGAGGGTCATCATGCAAGAAGGTCTCCTTCATGGTATCTTTGAATTCAGATGCTAGGGTTCTGGGCCGGGGAAGGCCCACTTTGTAGGCAGTTGATCTTGCAAAGCCGCCCTGTCGCCTGGATGATACATGACCTGCTATGTCTGAATCTCTTCCCTCCCCAGAATCAGAAACTGATCGACCCATCTTAACCCTTCTTTAGCCTGCGAAGAAACAAACAAACGATCACTCTCATGGTCACACACAAATTATGAAAGATCAATTAAGAAAGTAATATGAACTCTCTTCCCGAAATAATGATATTAATATCAACCTCAGGAAAGGGGAAAGAGCAGACAAATGAAACGAGAGAAGAGGACAATGAACCAAGGAAAGACGAGAGTCGATTACCTGTTTTCAACAGGAATTGCGCCGCATGCTGCACCCCGATTGAGGTAGGCCTGCTGGGATTATATACAATCTTGGGTTAAACCCACAGGGATTTTTGTGATCTCATCTGGGCATCAATCATAATCACTTGACGGGTGAGCATCTTGACAGATTGCTTAAGAAACATCAAGCAAAAGTCAAACGTGTCCAGGTTCAGTGTACCAAACTAGATTATTATCGTAAAATGTGTAAAGTCGTGGGGTTGAAGCCCAACTATTCAATCCGAAATATCTTCTTTAATATATTAGTTTTGGGGAAAGTTTTTAATTCACGATTCACGCGACAAGCTTCGTCATTCTCTTGACGTGTCTTATAAGTTTATTAGCCTTTCCAATTTGCGCCAACAACCGATTGTCAATGAGTACGATCATATCCATATCCGCCGCTTGCACATGACTAACAAGAGTTGAAAATCTTTACGGTGACTTTACCTTAATAAGCATCATTCCAAATATCGAACGATGCATTTTCTTCCACATGATTTTTATAATTCCCCTAAAAAATGGTAGGAAGTTTGATGTTCATCTCCAAAGGGGCGTCCCGATTCGATATATTTTTCCCCATCCTATTTCAAATTCGAATCAAAATTCCACAGTTCACAGTTAGACTTTTATCACGTTAAAAGAGAAGCCTAGCGGTCGTAATTTAGTTCATGCCTATGAAAAGGATGGTTCATTAAAAAAGAAATGCTCAGATCATATGTCCCATTTAAATACTTTTCCAGAATGAGTAACCGATAGGTCTGCAGTAGAAATCTAATGGACATGTGACATTGACAGGTTTTATGATGTCGGCAAAGCATGCAGAGTTCATTACGCAGCCGCGCGTCGACGCCGTTCAGATCACGATAACAAGTTTCTGATTTTGACTTAGTTTCTTTCCAGGGGATCCGTTCATGTATTATGGTGTTTATTCGCCTTGAAGACCTTTGATATAACAGCTGCCAGATGGTAAGAGATTCGACAAGGGTGTTTAATATTGTCGTACAAATTAGATACTGAAGAGACGACGCATTTATGAGAGTCCATTTCCAAAATGCGCTAGTACAAGGGACTGGTCGAGCTTCATATCATGATTATGATATGATAGGAGATAAGCAAACAGGGAGGTTAGAAAGAGTATAAAACTCGATCTACAGTTGGTATTTTTGGTTCCAACCAAGGGGAGGTTTGAACATTGTCGTAATCGGGTAGTTTTTTCCATCGAATGAGTGTATGATGGGCTAAAGTTATCATGATTTTGGTACACAGATGAAACAACTGCTAAGAAATACGTGTTAAGGAGCTTTGAAGCATGACTTACCCTAAGAATTTATCTTTTTGGAAAACTACTGGTAGCATGAAAGATCCATGATAATCCTGAGTTGGTGATCTTCTGAGGATCATCCATTCTGGACTCTCATACAATTGCATATCAATAAGCATCTAGGCATAGCACTATGCTAAATTTTGTCTATGCGAGCACAGGTGAAGTGCTATTTCTTCGACATTGGGTCCGGGTGAGCAAATTGATTCTTAATTAGATAATTTTTATCTATTATCAATCATTTTTGGACCAGAATCTGCCAATTTTTCATACTCTTCCAACACTGATATGGCCCAGATACACTACATGATCTACACCACGTTTTTCTCCTAAATACGTCTACTCTCCATTAGTACCGACTAGTGTCTTTCTAGTGCTGGTTAGTAAACGTCAAGATCACATAAAATGGAAGGGTGCATCATATATTTCAATTTTTTAAACTTACTCTTCCTATATATCCACTAAGTATAGTCCTACAAGCAGATTAGTGATAGATGAAATGGGAGACAATAATTTCTTGTATAGGTGATGAATAATATCTTAGTATTTTATTGGAAATTCTCCTTGCATAGTTTCTACTTCATCCTTATGTAGTGGAGATACAATTACAAATAAGATCACTAAGATTACTCTCTACGAGGCTTTTTCTCGTCCTCATACCCTAAGGCTTCCATGAATTAGTGACACATATCTAATTCAACACCCCAAAAGCCTTCTAGAACATGTCACATCTCTGCTAAGCTGGATGGCTACAAAAAATACAAAGATATATTTAGTTCAATTCAAAACCTACACTCAACAATGTCCTCATTTTTATTTCTACAAATCTCAATCAGCCAGTTTTATATTAATCAATTCAATGAGAAAATACTAAAATAATAATGTTTAGTTTTAAATCTGGTTGTGTAAGAAATATCTAGCATGTCTTACCTTTATGTTTCTATTCGGTCTCCTTCAAGTTTCTCATTTTTATATCTCTAGGTTCAACCAAATATAATCAACGATAATTCCACATTCCTACCAGATTTTTATAATGTAATGACTACATAAATGAAAGAGGTATCCTATTCACTTCGACCTAATATAAACTTTTATTTTAATATTAACTTAATATTCATAATATAATCTGGAGCATTCTAATTATTTTAAAAATACATAATTTATGAAAATATCTTTATCCAGTCCCAAGTATTTGAAAAATATCACGATATTGATGCATATATTTTAAAAACGTATATGTAATTGTGACTTGAATATTTCTAATTTTTGGTTTATAGGGCTAAGGTATGAGGGATATTTTTAAATAGAGGGATCAAATTAAAATATTAGACATCGAACTAAATCTAATCCAAATGATTTTAAATATAAATAATGTTAATATTTATGGAATGAGGAGGATGATAAAGTAGACTTAGTGATTTTATTCAGTTTTGGCAAGTCCTTTGTCCTGTTGGAGAGATATCTGTCACAAAGTTATGAAATCCCTAACCAAAGTACGTGGAGGTTTTCAAGCCAGAATACATGGTAAAAGATATATCTTCATGCAAATATCAAAAACAACATTAGTGCATATCTGATCTCCCTGAGCCCAAATTCTTCATTGGATGTCCAAAAGGTCACTTCCTCCAAGTGGCACCCAAAGCCACCTTCGGAATGGCCACCAAAATTCTTTCAGAGTCATCCCAAAAGAGCTTGTAGAATATTCTCAAATTATGTCTTTAAATTTTGATCCATAGGGGCAAAAACATGTTACAATTTCATCGATGAAATGTTCTAGTGAAACCACAAAATCACTAGGGATAAACAATGATAAAAATTTCTCAAATATTCACGTGATTAAGAAACAAGATGATATCTCATGATTATTAATTTAAAAAATATTTATCAAATAACTTCAAAAAGAATTTTTCTGTGATACATTATATGACATTGAGTTAATGAACTCAATCCTGAAGCATTCGTTAGATATGACAATACAAATATAATTACTTTACTTTACCTACATAAAATATACCATCATTTTATATTGTCCTTCTTATCCTTTCTAATAATATTCTTCTTCAGTTTGTATTCCCTTACCCCCATGGATATAATTTTGATTCTGTTATTATTTGACGCTTCTTTAAAAAGTTCTTCCATTTTTTGATGTAACATGTAAAGCTTATTATGTATTTACCTTTCAGAGACTATCTTTGATATGCCTTTGCAATGTCAATCCAAAGGTCATGATACTGAATTTTAGAAATTTATGTTATTTTAGGAAACATTTTGTGAAAAATTGAAATAAATAAGGTAACTAAGTTCTCCAGAAGCTAATTTAATGCCGTACTAGTACAATTCCCCCAAGGTAGTCTTCTTTCATTTGTAATTTCCAAACAGCATGAATCCAGATAATATGGATTTAACATTGGAAAAATTTTTTTCCATAAAATGTGCAAAGACATTGATAGTTCCCCTTCTTTCAGGTAATTTCATTATACCAATACCTTCCTGAAACTTTGGTCAAGCGCAAGATTCCAGATTTAATGATTATTTAATTTGTGTAAAAATAGAAATTATTCTAAAGGAATTATTTCAGCAAAAACTTAGAAAGGCCAGTTTATCAATTAGATTGTTAGCAGTATGTATTATTGAATACAATGTTCTTAAACTTGTAAGCCAAAGAGAAAAGCCCAAGAAAGCAAGAATTTATATTTTACCAATCTGTCTTTGTGTTTCAAAAATAATTTGAAATTCCCCACAAGGTGATGTTCTTTGATTCTTGTTGCTATCCAGTTTTCACCACAAGTGAAAGGAAATAATATGATATTAGGGCAAATAAATGTATGAAGTTCAAAAGCGAGAATTCTTAGTCTAACACAAATATATATTAAACCATAGGATGAAATTTGGGGTATAAATACTAAGTTGATATAGATGCATTGACTATCATATTTTAGTGGTCAAATGATGCCCGATTGAGAAAAGGGTTTGATCAGAGATGTTAAAGGAATTGGCTCCTCTATGTTTTATGAACCAGGAACTAGGGTTAAATTTTTTTTAAGGCTTGTGATTAGTGCAACAATATTTATAAATTTCCTTACAAGCATAGGGCAAGGAACAGTCGAATCCACAGAGAGCAAGTATTGAATAAGTGAATTTTATCATTGTATCTAATTTTTAGGACTTCATATTTATTTTAGGAAATAAATCTATTTTTAAAAAGAAAATTAGTGAGAATTAATTCAAAATAATTCAAATATAATATATCCAGTAAATAATCAACAAAATATAAATTGATATTTTATGGCTAGTAGAATTAATTCTAAACTGCAATAAATAAGGAAGGTATAGTAATACTATGAATTACCTAGTATCGAATACTGGTAATAATATCAGCAAAAGAATATTCTCCCGTGCTTCCAGACACCCTGAGCTCCTTATATTCTTGTACAGTCAAAAGGGGGAATCAATTCTGTAAAAGATGGGATCAGTAAATAGAAAACTACTGACATAACATCTTTGTAAGATCGTCAATATTGCACCGAAGGTGTATTTAGAGTATACCAAATCAGTATAGCTGTCCTTCCTTTGACACAGCTACACATTTAAGAACAATATTAAGATGAAATCCTATTTAATTTTTTCCTATTTTTTATTGTTGCTTGTCTATGTGTATGTTATTCAACACAATATACATAAACTTCACGTGTTTATTTCTTAGTATAAAGAATAAAATTTTTATTGCTGGTTTAATAGTATAAATTCCTGAGTTTAGTTAAGTTTGAATAAAAGGTTCTGTTTCTAATATAATTCTTAAATTAATATTAATTTTTTTGATATTGATGCAATACATCAAATCCTAAATCCATTTTAAAATAGTTTTTTTTGCTCTACTATAACTTTATTTAATTTCAAAATGTGGATGTGTCATACAATAGACGTTAAAATTATTGAGTACGGGTTTTTCTGTTATTGTCAAAGTGTATCTGGTCTTTACACGAGTTGTTTTCCTTGGTTAACACTGATTGTTGTTCTTCCTATATTTGCGGGCTGTTTCATTTTTCTTCTCCCGCATAGAGGAAATAAGGTAGTTTGTTGGTACACCATGTGTATGTTTATTAGAACTTCTTATAATGACCTATGTATTCTGCTATCATTTTCAATTGGACGATCCATTAATCCAAATTGAAGATTATTTTAAATGGATAAATATTTTTGATTTTCATTGGAGACACAGAATTGATGGAATTTCGATAAGACCTATTTTACTTACAGGATTTATCATTACTTTATCTACATTTGCGGCTTGGCCAGTCACTCGAGATTCCAGATTGTTTCATTTCGTGATGTTAGCAATGTATAGGGGTCAAATAGGATCATTTGCTTCCCGAGACATTTTACTTTTTTTTATGATGTGGGAGTTAGAATTAATTCCAGTTTATTTACTTTTATGCATATGGGGGGGGGACGTCTGTATTTAGCTACAAAGTTTATTTTACATACTGTTGGGGGTTCTAATTTTCTTTTAATAGGAGTTTAGGTATTTGTTTATATGGCTCCAATGAACCCACTATAAATTTTGAAGCATTAGCGAATCAATCATATTCCCTAGCATTAGAAATACTCCTATATTTTGGGTTCCTTATTGCTTTTGCTGTCAAATTACCAATAATACCCCTACATACATGGTTACCTGATACACATGGGAAAACACATTACAGTACATGTATGCTTCTAGCTGGAATCTTATTAAAAATGGGAGGATATGGCTTGATTCATATTAATATGGAATTCTTATCCCATGCTCATTCTCCATTTTCACCATGGTTGGTAATTTCAGAACTTTACGAATAATTTATGCGGCTTTAACCTCTTTCGGTCAATGAAATTTAAAAAAGAGAATAGCCTATTCTTCCATATCTCACATGGGGTTCGTAATTATAAGTATTGGTTCATGAACCAACACTGGGCTTAACGGAGCTTTTTTACAATTACTCTCCCATGGATTTATTGGTGCTGCACCTTTTTTCTTGGGGGGAACAAGTTGTGACAAAGTACGACTTGTTTATCTTGACTAAATGGGAGGAATTTCTATCCCAATGCCAAAAATTTTTACTATGTTTAGTAGTTTCTCAATGGCGTATCTTGCATTGCACGGAATGAGTGGTTTTGTTGCAGAATTAATAGTATTTTTGTGAGACTAAATCCGGCAGCAATTGCTGACTCTGAATAAGTAGCCCAGCAATAAGCTCAATTTTTCCAGAAGGGGTGGGGTTGTGCATGAGCTGAATGACGTAGGTGCACAAGAGTACTTCGCGCCACCACCATCTCTTTTTTATAGGTTCTACGGACCGATGCCAGCTGCTTCAGCTGGGAGAAAAGAAGAATAGATATGCCAGTAATTAGAAGGAAGAACCACAATAAGAATTTTCCTCGTGTATCATCTATAGCAGAACTATGAATGAGAGCCAGCAATCCAGACCATATTGAAGAGGTTCCTTAGACACAACATAGAAGAGTCAAAATATTAAGAAGCGAGGTCCATGAATGAAGAAGGGGTAGAATGACTGAATGAATACGAGCTGTGGTTAATACCCAAGGCATAAAAGAAGATTATTTTCGGGATCCTGAAACCACCAGCCTCCCCGACCTAATTCATGATGAGCCCACCAACTTCCTAGCGAGATGCCTACGGTTAAAAACAACCGACCTGTCAAGATCCAAATTTGAATGTGTTCCTGGTCCTGGTCAGAGACCATTGTGTTCGCACCATCGATCCAACAAAGAGGTTCTAAAGGAATGGTATCCTTCTTTCCATTACGAACCACACGCTTCGCCTGCTCCCTCCCCGAGTCTATTAGCACTCTTGTCCAGAGCGAAGAGAAGGTTCTGAAAAAAAAGTGCCGCCGAAGCAGGGTCAAAAAAATCTTTCAATTTATTATTTTACTATCTTTGACTTTATGTATTCCACTATATGTAGAGTACATTGAATGTACATAGATGGCTATAACAGATTTTCTGTTATTCGTATTAACAGCTACTCTTAGAGGAATGTTTTTATGTGGTGCTAACAATTCAATAACTATCTTTGTAGCTCTACAATGTTTCCGTTTATGCTCCTACCTATTATTATGATATACCAAGAGATATGTACGGTCTAATGAGGCTACTAAGAAATATTTACTCATGGGCGGGGTGAGCTCTTCTATTCTGGTTCATGGTTTCTCTTGGCTATATGTTTTATACGGGGGGAGATCGAGCTTCAAAAGATAGTGAATGGTCTTATCAATACACAAATGTATAACTCCCCAGGAATTTAAATTGCGCTTATATTCATCACTATAGGAATTGGGTTCAAGCTTTCCCTTGCCCTTTTGCAGGTTGTAACATGGTTGAGATTGAATCTAAAGGATCCACCGTTGGATAAATACCTTTAGCAGCCAATCCTCTTGATAGTACGGTAATTGCATCTAAATGCGCAAATGTCGTTGCAGGCGCAGGGTCAGTCAAATCGTCTAAAGGTACATAAACTGCTTGAATAGAAGTTATAGATCCCTCCTTTGAAGATGTAATTCTTTCTTTCAAAGAGCCCATTTCTGTACTAAAGGTAGGTTGATAACCCACCGCATACAGCATTCTACCTAATAAAGTCGATACTTCGGATCCTGCTTGGACGAATCTAAAAATATTGTCAATGAATTGCAGTACGTCTTGTTCATTAACATTTCAAAAATATTCCGCCATAGTTAGAGCGGTCAAACAAACCCTCATATGAGCTCCTGGAGGTTCATTCATCTGATCATAGACGAGAGCTACTTTTGATTCTGCAATATTTTTTTCATTAATGACTCCGGATTCTTTCATTTCCATGTAAAGGTCATTTCATTCACGAGTACATTTGCCTACTCCACCAAATACGGATACACATCCATGAGTTTTAGCAATGTTGGTCAATTCCATAATCAGTACTGTTTTACCCACTCCAGCTCTCCCAAATAGTCCAATTTTTTCTCCACGGCGATATGGGGCTAAAAGATCCACTACATTAATCCCTGTTTCAAAGATTGCTAATTTCGTATCTAACTGGATAAAGGCGGGTGCGGATCTATGAAAAGGAGATGTTGTGCGAGTATCTACAGGACCTAAATTATCAACAGGCTCACCAAGAACATTGGAAGTGTGTCTTAGAGTGGCTCCACCGACTGGAAAGCTTAGATCAGCTCCCGTATCAATCATGTCCATTCCTCTCGTACGACCAAAGATCTTCCAATTGAGAAGATTCATCGACCTGAGACGAATAAAAAGGTCTATCTATTTTCTTTAATGATTCAGTAAAAACAAATGATTCGTTATTGGAGCAGATAGCAACACAACATCATCGGACATGCATACTTATTTCATAACCTGGTTTCGTTAATGGAAATTTTTTATATAGTGAGGGTTAAAAACTAGATCATTATTTTTAGGCAGTTTATATCATCCTCTCAACAAATAAGTAATTGTTATAGTGCAATTTAGAGCTAATTCGAATAAGCACAAAGCTAGTATAAGTCAAAAAACATTATTACGTACTATTTTAGTATAGAATTAAAAAAATGGATTAGCAAATAAAAGTGCTAATGCGATAACTAGTCCATAAATTGTTAAAGCTTCCATTAAAGACAAATTTAACAATAAAATACCTTGCATTTTACCTTCTGCTTCTGGCTGTCTCACAATACCTTCTACAGCCTTACCCGCAGTTGTACCTTGACAATCTCCATGTCCAATAGAAGCAAGTCCCACAGCCGATCCAGCAGCAATAACAGAAGTGGCAGAAATCAGTGGATTCATGATAAACTAAGCTCCTTGCAAAAAAAAGAAGTGGTTAATGATACAATCAAGGAATACATCAGCAGAAAGACATTAAAATATCGCTTTTTGTTGTTATATGTGAGAGAGTGTTTTTTTGTTTTAGATAAATCTCTATGCATACCATTTGTTTATTCTAAAAACCTTATGGAGAACCTAATATTCTAGCAGAATACATAGCTTTACAGTTAAAAAATATAGTTTCATTTCGTATAGCTATGAAAAAAGCTATTGAATTAACTTAACAAACTGATACAAAAGGAATTCAAATCCCAATTGTAGGACGTATCGAGGGAAAAAAAATTGCATGTGTAGAATGGATCAGAGAAGGAACAGTTCCCCTACAAAGAATTCGCAAAAACGGATTATTTTCCTATACAGTTCGAACTATCTATGGAGTATTAGGGATACAAATTTTGTTATGTGTAGAGGGAAAATAATCTAATTAATATACCTTTAGTTATATTACAAGTCTCTTCAGTAATATAAAACTACCAATTTTTTTCCAGTTCTTGATTCAATCAAAGTTTAAATTAATTCTATAGTGATAAATGAAAATGTCATTTACTTTTTTGGTAAATTTGCTATGCTTAATTTGTGTCTCATTGTCGTGGTTTTTCATTATAGTTAGGAAAAAAAATAGGCTGAATCTTACTATGAATCAGTAACTATGGAAAATCATAACTATAGAAACTACTAACCAACTTATGGCGTCATATTGTCAAGATCCCCCAGACAGTCACTTTATGAGGTATTAATCATTTAGTTGTAGCTACTGAAAAATTTTACTTTTATAAAAATATATTGAATTTTATATTTGAATAAAAATAAAAGAGGGAGATGTGTAGATAAATGGAAGGATGATAGATAGGAACAAAAAACTCTAAATGATATATTATTACAAGATATATGGTTTATGAAACATTTTAGAGTCTAAAAGACATTGTGATAAAGCATGAATAAAAACTAAAGAGCCCTGAGTAATAAAAAATAAGGAGATTGACTCTGAAACAAAATCTTTTGGGAGCTCCATTGTCGAGTTCAAGCCTAATCATTAACAGAGAAGCTAGGGGAACGACGGAACATGTGACCAGACAGGATTCATATTTACTTAAGTATGAGTCCTGATGATTCATTGGTGGGATGGCGGAACAGACCAGGAACCTTTTTAATTTTTTTGAAACAGTGACAGGAACTTGTCAATAAAGCAGAAAAGAGTTAATATTTGCCCGCAAAACGGTGATTTGATTGAAGATTCATTTAATTTATTGGATCAATAAAATTTCCATTACTGTATTATATGATACATTACATAGAAACACTATTATTTATTGAAATTGTATTCTTTAATAATTTGTTTATATTTCATTTCTAAAATTTTCATATACTTTTAAATTCAAATTTAATAATAATTTGTAGTCAATAACTGAGTTATTTAATTATATATACTGAAATTAAATTTCAAGTAGGACCTTAGCGCACGATCTAGGATGTTTCCTCTCGAGTTTGGACCTTAGGACCCATAAACTCTGTCTGTGCATTCATGAAATTAACAACATAAAATTATGTAAAAGTAACATAAAATAAAAAAAACTGGAAATTTATTATAAAAGTTCAATAATTGACTTTATTCATTAAGAACAAGGATTTATGATCATTTAAATGAAAATAAGCACATAAAATATGTAAAATTATTATTAAAGTAACATGTAATTTATGATTATCAATGTCTTACAGGTATCAATTTCTATGTCATGATTTAACATAATAATAGTGTATCTTTTTTTACAGAAAGATAGATTCCAAAAAAAATTTTGATTTCATGTGTAAGTATGATAACTATATTGTATGAGGTTATGAACTCTAGCTGACAAGGTTCAACACGTGATGTGAGACAAACCCATTGACTTTGGGTCGAAATGGAATAATTCAATTTTAACATTTGTTAGAAATTTAGGCATTTTGACACAAACTCTGTGTATAAATGAGATTTTTTATTTTACCATGAAACCAATTTCTCGTAATTTATTTTTATCATATATGTTATACTCATATATTATGTGAATGTTTTGGAAAATAAAGCACGATAAATGGTATGTAAAGCAAAAGTCTAGCTCCTTTGTTTTCCTATTCTCTTTTGTTTATAGATTACTTTTTGTACTTTGTTTCTTCTAATTCATGGTCTTTTCCTCTGCTTATGCTAGTATGTGTTAAAAGTTTTTTTAATAATACATGCATAAGAATTATTCTGATGCACCATATCCCTAAAACCAATATTGAAAAAAATGATGGTTATGATAAACCTTAGTATTATTCTCTTATTTCAATGAGATTACATCATGACAAAGGGAAACCATCACATGTAGTGAATACAACTTCAAACATACCATATCACATTTCCATTAATAGTTTTCCAAGTTTTGGCTATTTAAATGTTCCTAGAGCGTTTTCAACTACATGGCAGTTAAAGAGTGCCAAAATACATCCTAACAATTATGAAGTCTAACTGATGATAAAATCAGTAAAATCAGTAAACGCTTCACATCAAATAGACTCAGTAAGTATACTGAAGTCCATTGTTCTGTTTATAGATAATGAGTGAAAATCATTTAGGTACATAAATGAATTTTTTTGGCAAAAAACATGGTGTTGGTTACGACCAACCCCTAGGGTTGTGCCCGTACACCGATCCAGCTGTGCCTTGGATGCCACTCAGGGGGATTTTATTTATTAAATGTAGTGTCCAACAACATTTATAGGCGTGGAGCGAGCGTACATGTCCCAATTCCACACAGGCCCTACTTGTCCATGCTCTTGGTGCAGAAAAGAAAATAATACATAAGTGGTACATATAAGTAGCCAAGAGAAGGTTGCTCATTGTCATTAGTGTATTGGAGCTCGCAGCGTGGTAATGCATGGAGTGTGACTTTGTGGTGCACGGCAGGAACGTCTATCAGACGAGAGGGCGAGCTCTCCCACCTCCAACTCTCAATGCGATACACTAGTCCCACGGGCCCTCCTTCGATAGTGTGTGATGCGTACAAAGACCCAGCATGCTGAGGCCCTCAACGTGATAGCATTCACGAGCTGCTTGAGGGAGTTCCTTCCAAGCCAGAAAAAAAAGGAAGGAATTTTGTGCAAACTGTGTGGTTGGAAAGGGCCTTCGGTGCCTGGTTGCCCTCGCGCAACTGGTGACGAACACTAGCCAGGCGAGCATGCCACCACATAATGTCCTACCATATGAGGTGCAGCCGCCACTGAGAGTATACGCATGCATGAAGCATGTCAATTAACACTTGTGAGTCTGATTCTATTATAATATTGTGAAGGTTTCATTCCTCCCAAAGGAGTAAACCATCATGTGTCACCATAGCCTCTATTACCGTATTACTTTGAATGCCATAAAAAGACAAAAAAACAAAGAGAATGTTCCATATATGGTCACGAAAACTACTGCCCCCTCTGGCTGACCCCAAGTTCCCTTTGGCCGCACCATCCACATTCAACTTGAGGATGCCGACTGACAGTGGATGCCAAAGGACAATATGTAGCCAAATGGTGATGGGGGCGAGGGTTACTAGAGTGCCTCAAGTGTAAAGGAGGTTACATGTGAGGGGTGAGATGTTGGGTATGCTTTATCCATTGTTTGATGCAGTGTAGGATATAGCGTGCTCGCATGGGGTCTCTATAAACCAAGAAATATTTCACCCTTTCTTAATCTCTCATACTAAGTAAGCTATGGTGACGTGAACGAATGGGCTCCGCTTAGGGCGTGCTAGCGACAGAAAAGTCTGGTCAAAACATGCTAGCGATGTTAGAGTAGGGGGGTAGATAGTGGTAGGTGCCAATGGTGTGTGATTTGATGCCAACAGAGTAGGGTGGTCTCACTATGGAAGAAAAGATGTTCCATAGTCTTAGCCTAGGGGGAAACTAGGCAACAATGACAACGCGAACTGAGAAAGTGTCCTATATGGGTCACCATTAGTCGAGAGGCCACGATGCATTAATCTCCGAAGGAAGGAGACATGGGTGAGGATCGCCGGATGCCAGAAGTAGTGACCCCATGGCTCTGGGGGGGGGATCTCTTTCGAAAATGCTCCCAAGAGGACTAACAAGAGAAGAACCCATTGAGGGAGCATCCAAATAGGTTAGTCATGAGAGGTTCCTATGGTAGTACCCAAAGCCCTGTGGTAAAGTGTCTGGTGGGTGGCCATGTTGCTCCCAATGGTGGCACGCGTTGACCATGAGAAGTTACACCATGGTCAATCGCAATCCAGATATCATACCACACACTAATCGTGCCCTGGCCGACATACCAATGGATGACATTGGTTGTCTCAAGCCAGTGTCATTGCCAAGTCTGCCATCTACTATGGCCTCACATGTCTAACTCTCGACGGGCCCACTCGCCGTACTTTGCCAAGATAAAACTCCCCAATAGGTAGAGTGTGGTACACATACGCCACACAAGCTTCTTTTGAAGTATATCTTGGATGTCCTGAGGGCGCTTAATCCCTAGACCCCCCTTGTTTGTCAGCCGACAAGCTTTCTCCCAACATATCTTGTGGTGGCGACTCTCTCCCTCGTGGTGACTGGACCATAAGAAACGTGCACATAATCACTCCACAGAGCGCAGGACTATGAGCGATAGTGAGTAGACCGCTTGGGTATGCAATGGAATGGTCATGAGGACACGTCAAATAAGCTGGATGCATCCAACAAGGGATAGAAAATAAAGTTTCCATTTATCTAGTTTCCTTCTCAGCTTCGCCAACAAGGCATCAAAATAATGATGTTGAGTAGGTCTGAGAAGGATAGGGCATCCAAGATAATCAAAAGGGAGGCAGCCTCATGAGTATGGGGTATAGTTTTGGATAATCTTATAGCACTTTACAGTGGTCGATGGACCAACCATAAAGCTACTCTTCGTGGCATTGACGAGCTAACCAAAAGCCCGCTTGTACATAGTGAGTGTACTCACAAGTTCCTTAATGGATTTTTTAGATCCTTTGAGGAAAATGATGGTATCATCTGCAAATAGAGAATGCGAGAGGATCAGGCATTGCCTTTTTGTAAAGTAGGGTTGGATGAAGGCGCGGGAAATCGCTTGTGTGAGTGATCAGAAGTAAAGAAGCATTATGGTTGGTGACATAGATCACCTTGTTCTAGTCCTTGCGTGGTAGTAAAGAAGCATGTGGAATTTCCATCCACCAAAGAGAGAAATGAGTATCTCTAATACAGGCATCCACAAGAGCGATGAATGCATCGGTGAATGATGTAGCCCAAAAGCCCATTTTTTGAGGCCCATTGGCAACTTGTGGCCCAAGAAAGAGATTCTTCTAGAACTAACAGGATCTGCAGAGATATACCTAGAGACCCTCAAAATCCTTTGACAGGATTTTCTCTAACAAGATCTTCTAACAAGATTTTCTCCGACAAGATCTTCTGACACGATTTTCTCTAACAAGATTTTCTCTAAGAAGATCTTTTGACAAAATCGTGTGCCAGATTCTTCTTCTACTAGGATCTCTGCTCTAACTTGTTAGAGGTGCATATCTTCTGTTTGCTCCCATCAAAATCTTCTTGAGCCACACAAATATCTCCTGATAGCTTCTACACGCCCCATAATCTATAGGATATCTCTGCTCAGGCTTGTTAGGCTACTTATCCTTTGTTTTAGCTTGTCACAATTATTTTTATCAATGTTTTGAGTTGTCTTGTCATGGATACATTCATTATGGACGACCCTGCACTTGTTATGGCCTATATAAGGCCACCATGTACCCCTGAATGAGCATTATTGAAATCTATTGTCTTGTTGAAACTGTTGCTTCTCCCCTCTAAGTGTTCTCTTTGTTAGAGAGTGCTTCTATGCTTGTAGATTCAAGTACAACTTGTGGATTCAAGGGTTGGAAAGGCTAGTTCTGTGGATTCAAGACTAAGCTCCTTCAAGTAGAGCAAGGCTTGTGGATTCAAGTCCTATTCCTACGCTGTTCATGTACAAAGGCTATGTCATTGAACCGAAAGTGACTTAACACTTTAATAAGGAAACTGCACTCGACTCGATCAAAAGCCTTCTCCATATACAGTTTGATGATGACATTTGAGCCCTAAATATGCGTGTCCACTAATAGGGCCAACACGTAAACGAGCATGATATTCTCCTGGATTTGTCGACCCTTGACAAAACCACACTATTCAGGCAAATTAAGTCTATCAAGGAAGGTCCCTAGACGATTTATAATGATATTGGATGCAACTTTATAGCATATATTACAAAGACTAATAGGCTGAAATTCTCTAAATGAAGCTGGACTATCCACTTTTGGGATAAGAGCCAAGAAAGTGGATTTCCATCTTCTAGGTAGGACTTTACTTGTAAAGATCTCCTTGATAGAAAGCACCAAGTCTGTGCCTACGATATCCCAACATACTATATAGAACTTTGCAAGAAACCCATCCGATTCTGGGGCCTTATTTTGACAAAATAAAAATACCACCTCCTTGATCTCTACTCATGTAGGAAGGGCCATAAGAAGGGAGGTTTCCTGGTTGATCATCAAGTGGGGGATGGAATCGAGTAGATCCTCGCTCTTGACAGTTAGTTGTGAAAGGAGTGAAATATAGTTTGCGACACCAGCAGTTGCTAGTTGGGCGGGGTCCTGATTATGCAACCCTAATAGAGTTGCATAATTAGGATGAGTTTTGTGTCAGATTGCGGCGTGAAAGAAACACATGTTCTTGTCATCCTCTCGCAACCATTGGATGCACAATTTTTGGAGATAGAAAATCTCCTATTGTCGCATGGAAACTACAAGCTGCTCCCTAAGTCGAAGCTGGCGCTCTTCCATTTCATCCGTCCACGCATCCTATAGGTGTCACTTGATAACTACGAGCTCCACCTTGAGCACATCCCCAACAACATGTTTATTTCACCATGGCAGGTGGAACTTGAGGTTCCTTAGTCTATAAGTTAAATTATCTACAGGTGATGTAAATATCGTGCCATGCTAGTGGTTGTGCGCAAAGCTATGTAAAGCTTCGTCTTCCAGCCACATAGCTTGTATTCGGAAGGGTGGAACTTGAGGCACATAAATGATAAATTATATGGTCTTTGATTGAATGATCCTCTTATAATTGAAGAGAACAATATCATCTAAATTTAAATATTTCATCCAATAGTTGGAACAAGAAGAATCAAGTTGATTTGGGATATTAGCCCTTTACTTTGAAATCTAGAATAATTTCAGTTATCCTTTAATATTTATATTTTTCATACATTTACTATGTTAATATTGAAAAAAATATTTTATGATTTTTTATAATTTACAAATAATTAATAAACCATTATTCATTATTTAGAGTTCTTGGCATTCTTTCGCTATGTTTCAATGTATTGACATGATTGACGTAATAATGTTAACCAAGCCTTGGAAAACATGAAGGATTGCAACATCTTCACAATATAAATTAAGTATGTACAATCAAATACTCATCTTCAATGTATAATTTTCTGAAAAATTCCATATCTACTATGGCACTAAAATTTCCATCTGTTCAAATGCAGTAAAAAGCTCCATATTATTTCATTAACTATCAGATATCAAAAAGTTCATGACAAATCAAAATGTTACTACTCACCCATTTGGGAGGTAACTGGTAAACAAAAAGACAACCATATACGATTATAAGGCATTTACATGAAAATAATTATAAAATTTCCATATAACATGTAACTTAAAGTTTGAAACCCCTCGAAAAAGGTAAAAAAAAATAAAAATCTCGTTTCGAATTCTTTTGAGATTGAAATAATTGTTTTCATATTTTTGAATCAAATGTAATTTTCTATTAATCAAATTAAATGAAAACTAAATCCCAAAATATAAAAAATCTTAAAATGATATAAAAGTATTTATTGTGTATATGAAATTTTTAATATTAGTTTTTGGAAATTTTTGGAGTTATGGGAGTTTTTAGATATTATCGAAACAATAACTTTAGTAATACAAAATAAAACTAGTGAAAACAAAAATTTAAAAATTAGGTGACAAATTATTCTATTTTTATTATATTATAACAATTGAATTTTTTAGAGGAAGTTTTGGTATTAATTATCGTATTAAATCAAATTTAAATGATCAAAATACCTTTCGTAGGTATGGCTGTGGCAATATGTAGCATTGGCAACTGGCTAGGGTGTGGACACAAGCAATTGGTGTTCATAACCAGTACATAGCCTTGAGACCTATTACACAACCACATAGTCAACTGAGAAGATTTGTTTGCAAATGGTTTAGCCATGGTTGACCAAGTGGATATAACATTTGCTGAGTTGAAACAATTGGATCAGTTGTTCAACTTTTCACGATGGTCCAACGTGGATAGGAGTCGGGTCAGCCTCTCGTTGTGGGCATTCATAATTAATCACACATCAGTTCATGGTGATGAGAAGTGGTAGGTGGTAGTGATTACTAGTGAGGGGCGGCATCATAACATTATTATAACTTGATAAAAGGCGCCAAAGTATGTGGCATTCAAATGTAAATACCTGTGTGCCAATTGCACAATGTAGGCAAACGAACTTTTTTGAGGGGAAAATGCATATAATTAGGTTTAGAGTAGTGAGCTCAGTTTTTTGGGTTATCACAACATGCACCACGAGTAGTGTCTCCTATCCCAGATATTTAAGGCCAACTGGTGGACATGGTGCTCATGTCCACCAGCAAACTAATGTAACAGATCAGGAATAGGCCGTCTATGCAGGCAGTTGATGCCAACACTACAATTTGGGGGTACTCTAGGGGGAGGGGTTGTATGCCACCAAGGGCAAAGTCATGTGAACGCTGCAACATATTTAGCCATGGTGCGTAGAGTGCCAAGACATATGCAGGGCACATGCCTTCGTATGGCTGGAGTTGTAGCGTGCAAGCTTCGAGGCTTGGGCACATGGAGCAAAGTAGAAGAGGTGTCAACGTCGATGTTGGAGGCACATGGAGTGTCAAGGCTACCCTAAGCATGATGGTACTATAGGTAGACATTGAGGCAGATGGTATCACTATCTAGTGCACTAGGGGTCATGGCCCACGGCCACGTGGAATGCTTGACGCGTGGACACACTTGAAGCAGTGGTGCCTGCAAGTTCGCGTGTGCTGCAAGCCCCAACAAGCATAAGCATTTCTACCCATGGTGTAAGATGCGCCTTATCTCTACATTTTTGTATGGGCATTGTGCTGTATGTTATGGTGACGGAGGACCATTTAGTCAAGCGCATCCAGACTCATCACCAGCCACTTCACAAAGCCCAAGCCAATGTGAAGAACCTGAATTTCTGCTACCAGGTTTGAGAAGCCGCACTCGCAACATCTTGTTACGTGTTGTCTCTTTGTGGTTTTATGATGGCACATTCCTCATGTACGAGCCCTATCTTTGCATCCTTTTAGTCTTTCATCATCGTCTTTGACTCTACGGAGGCCCCCTCCTGTGTGTGTACGAGCCTCGCCGGTATGTGTCTGTTTATTTGATTTAGTTTGTACCTTTAGGGGGGCAGTCCATGCTTGGCTTCTTTCCCCCTCCTAAAGGACCCTTTTACGGGGGAAGCCCAATAAGCTTCCCCCTTAAAAGGGGTTCACTAGGGCGCCCATAACTACCCCCTTTCTACTATAAGAGGAGAGGCATGGGCGAACGTGGGACAGGTTTTAATTATTGGTGTTGAAAGAAAACTTCTTGTCATTTTTGGAAGAAAAGAATCCTCATTTTTCTTTCATGTTATTTGTGTGAGCGTTGTTAGGGTTCATTATAACCTGTCAGTGGGAATCGTTCATCTCACAGTGTTAAGAAGATCAACCCGATCAATGGGGGTAGACTTCGTCGTGCCCTTCTCCTTCCCATTGCCAGAAGCAGCTTTTTGGAAGGAATTTTTGAAAGCCGATCATTTATTTTGAAGCGGTAGGATGGTGTAACTCAAGGGTTGCCCCATATTTTTCAACGTCCACGCTAGGAAGAAGGAGATCAATTGCCAATCAATAGTGCACTCGAAAAAAATCACCCTCGTGCCACTATTCTGATAAGAGAGAAGGAAGATCGTCTCCGTCTTGGCTGAGTAGTTTCACAAACTGGTCTGTTTGGTATGTGTTCGTCAACCTTTGTGTGTCCATTCATTCAACGATCCATGGAATGCTTTTTGGTGATTCAACCAGTATGGGCTTGGAAAGTTGATTACGTCCTTGTCGTGCGAACCCATCAGACTCCTGCCAATCCCTTGACTGATCTAATTTCTCCCTCTTCTGCTATGCCTCTCCACGAGTGTTGTAACTCCAGGTATGAATGCCCGTCATGTTAACAGAGGGGTGTGATCCTCCCAACGCATGATACAAAGGTTATTGGTTACGCAGTCAGAGCACGAACGACCGTGGCTTGCCTTATTGCATGGTCCTTTTGCGTCCATGACGTCAGGCGTGCCGCCTGTCTGTAGTTTCTCTATGCAATCTTCTATGCATCTTCCAATCGCTCCTATCGTGCCACTCTACAATCAATGTTCTACATACAATGCGGGAATATTCAACTTCCAGCTACCAACGTCGGTCAACCTACCAGGCTATCCACTTTTTGCCCCGCACCCAGAGTCTACTATGCCTATTTTTTTTCATCAAGTCCAGTTCGACCACCATTCGCCACTACAGCATGAACACTATCCACAAGTTACGTCATTTTGTGTCCCATCTTTTGCAGTATTATTATCTTTGTTAGTGCTGATCTCTGATTGTTCCACTGCCTTGAGTGAATCTATTTGTGTTTAGGACTAGCCTTCATAATCGTAGTAGTTATATTCTTTGACGGTGCCAGAATTGCTAGTTCACGTCATCGGTGCGGAGGTTCTTGGACGAAGATTGTCCCCTGTTCTGTCAGCCCATAAGCTGATCATACGGGACATTGGGAGCTTGACCGTGTCACGATTCTCCCCGTATCGTCACATGGGTTATGCCTTGGATCACCCTGATTCTCGTGTACTTCTCTTTGATTTATCTCAATCGTCTGTATCATTTCACCTTGTCACATCGCATTTCACGTCGTTCGCCAGTGGCGTAGCACAAGCCGTTCAATCCTGGTCATCGTGTTACATCATATGGATGTGGCCATCGATGCATCTTTACAAGGGGTTCTAGTGGAATTCTTATGTATGGAACATGTTGTAGAAATTCAAATAAAAACATAATAATCCACACAAAAAACTTTGTCACTTGATAGAGAGAAGTAAATATATTAAAGAAATGTACCCAATCATCCTTAAAACTCTGATATATTTCTACGGTTTTGGAGGGCTAAAATTATTTGATACCCAGCCTGTAACCATGTCCCTCCTTTTCCATATTTGGAGACAGATTGTCCAAATATGAATTTTGGGTCAGTTCCACTATTGTTGTCTTTATCTGATTCAGCTCTAACAAGGTCTTAAATGGAGTCCAAAAAAAGGCTTCTTTTGTAGTAGACCTCTTTCTCAATTCCACACTATTTTGTGGACTTCAATTTTTCTCCCATTTTCATCCAAAATGTACCATTTAGTTGACTAAGCCCTCTATTTTAATATATTTCTAAGAAAATATGAGAAATCTCCTCCTTTTTTTAGCAAAAAACACGGTGTCGGGTACGGCCAACCCTCTGGTTGTGCCCGTAGTCCGATCCAGCCATGCCTTGGATGGCACCCAGGGGGATTTTATATATAAAGTGGAGTGTTTATCATTGTTTATAGGCGTGGAGCGAGCATAAATATCCCAATCACACTCGAATCCCACTCCTCTACGCCAATGTGCAGGAAAGGAAAAGATACATAAATGATACCAAGCAGGAGCTTGGAGAAGTTTGCGCGTGCCGACATCTCACCCGTTCTTGCTCCCTCCGAGTGAAAGTGGGGGCGAAGTGTGCGGTGGTTGCGAAGCAGCTACAATGGTGGAAGTGTGCGAAGTCTACTCGGTCGTAGGAATGTCGGAAGTCGTCCGATCAGGCGAGAGGTTGGGCGTGCCCACCTCGAGTGTTCCATGCAATCTGCCACTCTCGCGGGCCCTCCTTCGGTAGTATGCGACGCGTACGGAGAGCCGACAAGTCGAGGCATTCCACGCGATAGCATCCTCGAGCTGAGGGAGGGAGGGCCTGCCAAGAAAGAAAAAGAGAGGAGGGGTGTCATGTGTGTACCGCATGGTTGGCCATTGCATCTGCTGTCTGATTGCCTTCTCGTAGCTAGTGATGTATACTAGTTGTGCGAGGGCCGCATTGCATGATGTCCCACCATTTGCGATGTAGGCGTCAGTTGGTGCATGTACCTACACGGAGCATGTCAACCAACATCTGTGAGTCTGATTCTACGACGACGTGGAGAAGGTTTCGTTCCTCGTAGAGGAGTAAACCATCACGTATCGCCATAGCCTCAGCTATTGTATTAGTTTGTATGCCATAGAAAGAGAAAAAAGCAAAGAGAATACTCCCTGTATGATCACAGAGGATACCACCTCCCCCTGTTGGCCACGGGTTCCCTTTGGCCACACCATGAACATTTAGTTTGAGGATGCCGATTGGCGGTGGAAGCCTAGGGACGACCTATAGCTGAATGCAGACAGGGGCAAGGGTCAATGAAATGCCCCAAGAGCGAAGGAAGCCACACATGAGGGCTTAGATGCGATCGCGAGGCAAGATGAGATGGTGGGTGCGCTGTACCCAGAGCTTGACCCGACGCGTGATATCTGCGGCGCACATGGGAGTCCCTACATAAAGAGAAGAATTTTGCCCTTTCTATATCTCTCATACTAAGTTTGCTATGGTGATGTGTAGGATGGGGCTCCATTTAGAGTGTGTTAGCGAAATAAACATCTTGCTAAAACACTCAAACGGGGTCAAAGGGATGGGATGGTAAGGCCAACAGTCTAGGGATGTCTCAATATGGAAGAAAAGACGTTCGATAGTCTCAACCTGTGGTGATGCAGGGCAGCAGTGACAACGCGAGCTGAGGGAGTGACCTATATGGATCACTCGATCATCAGTCGGAAGGCCACGATGTAAGAGTCTCTAAAGGAAAAAGGAGACACGTGTGAGGATCGCCGGATGCCAGATGCGGTGACCCTAGTGCTGGTGGGGGAAATTCTCGCGGAAATGCTCTCAAGAAGATCTACAGGAGAAGGTTCCATCGAGTGTGAGCATCCAAATCGCACGGTTGGGAGTGGTCCCTATAGTGGTACTCTGGACCTGAGAAATCTCCTTGACTCTTCACAGTAAATGATTTAGGAGTAAACTGGGTATAGTCTCAAAAAAAAAAAACAAAAAAAAAACATAAGGAAGTAAATTAAAATTATCATTATAACTTTAAATCGTAAATAGTGCGAGGAGAAACCAAAAAAGAAGTCGCAAAAACCAAATATAAGAGCACATACTATTAACATAATTTGATGGTTTCAATGCAATATGAAATAATCATAGTGGAAGTAAACTTCTTGTGAACATTATATTCTGATGGTCTACCTTGAAACTAAAGTCATAGGGTAGTTCTTGCAAACCATAACTAAAATTTCCTGCAATATGTTACACAAATCCAACCAGGTTTACATATAAATAACCTAACTTGTCAATTGTTATTTGATATTATTTTCACAAAGAAGGGTCGGCCATCATGAGATAAATGAAGCGGATGGGACATTCATGTAATGAAAACAATACAACATCCCAATTCGAATTATTTGTGCTATATGTTTTGTGTTGGTAATAGCTAATAACCAATGTGGTCCTTTGGAAGCTCAAAACATACCCCACATTACTAACATGAGTTGACTCATATTGAGCTAACTTAACTAGTCAACTCAGAAGACTTTCTCCTTAAACCTATTGGGAATCTCTTGGTAGGCCATTAAACTCCTCCAGGCCACCACTAAGCCATTGATGCAATCCATTTGAATTTTTAAAAATATTATAGACTTTTTCACTCGTAGAATTTCTTGCCATGGTGGCAATATGCCTCACAGATTAGTGGAGAGACAAAATATGATGGCACAGATTGGTCTGAATTCAAACGATGATATCTATCAATTTTTGTAGAGTTTAAGGCTGAAAAGTTGAGGGTAGTTTCATCTTTACCATGTATATCAATTTACATCTCACATTTAAAAATAGTGCCCCAATCATTTTGAAAAAGGCATTCTTATATTTTGTTCCTAATTATGATTAGCATAATGATTTGCTGATTAAAAAACTCATTTGCGTCCGTTCTTGCATTCTATGGATGAGGATTGAATGGATGACATTCATATTGAGACTCGTGAAGATAACACCACTCCGTCATTTAGGCACATGAAGACAAGGTTAGTGTGAACTTCATCTTTTTCCGTCTCACATCTTGATTATTTTTCCAAGGTTATTGTCATGGATAGCCTGAATTTTCACTATCATGCACACCTCCACCATACTTTTAATGCATGTAGGCCTCATATCTGTCACTTTCAATGACCTTAAATCCTGATCACTTGCTCCCATTCTGCCACTCATCAGAATGTATCTGACCCCATCTCCATCACATTCAGCAACAGTATTTCATTCGTCCATCTCCATCACCTCCATCAACCTTCACCAAGCACTCTTGAAATGTCATAAAAGGTAAATATTTCAAATTAAATTCTATATTCTTTCTAGAAAAAAATATTTAAAAACTCTTTAAATTATATGATAAATTATGTTAATATCTTTTACTGGTTTAAATTTATTTTATAATTATTTTTAATTCATTATAAAATAAATTTGATTCTATTAATTTATACTAAGTTCCTGAAAAAAAATACTTTAAAGGCCAAAAAAAATTAAAACTTTGCTTCACCTATTCAATATTTGATCCCTCTAGATTCAACATTTACTCACCCTATGATGATAAGTAAAATTATAGTTATCACATCATAAATCAGAAGCCTTAAATGACATTTAAACCCAATTAATGTCTGATCACATTTCCCTAGGCCAAATTTTTAGTACAATAAGTGCATAATGCATATAAATCAACCTAAAGAAATATAACTCATTTACATTATTCATTGATTGAATTAATTGAATAAAGTTTCTCAAAAGTTTTGATGAGAAATTCAATACATAATAAGAAAATTAATATTGATCAATCACTTCTAAGTCTAACTATATTTCAATTAAATGTGAACTCATTCTATTGTAAAAAAATAATGAAAGGGTTTTGTGAGTAGGTATACCTTTGAAGTCCTCTTTTGAAGTTTTTCTACAAGACAAAAAAATGAAATTAGAATTCATAAATTAAATAACACATGTTCCTCGGCAACGATGTCACTTGATGAACTAAAATTAGGGTCAATTACGTAACTTGAGACCTTCTGAGTTTTGCATTAGTATTTATAAAGTGATTTCCTATGATTTTGGATGTCTACATATTTTAAATTATTAAATATATTCAATAAAACGATTAAAATATCATTCTTAGTTAATGATTCCGCACGTCGTCAAGGACGTCATCCGGTCGGTACAGAAGACGATACTTAGATACCGAGAAGGTGGTGTCGGACGTCGACGATGTCGTCGTCCGACGGATGGAATAACCCTAACGGGTATATGTAACTACGATGCATGATGAATGCGTCCTATATGTATTACGTGCAGGCTCCCACTCGAGGGAGATGCCAAGCTCCGTGCTCCAAAGGGGTCGCCGGGTGAAGGCGACGGTGGCCTCTCGAACCTCGTCGGAGGGATGAAGATGCCTATGGCCGAACGGAATCAATCCGTAGGGCTTGCACGTAACAGACAAACTTGTCCATACCGGTAATTCGCTCACTTGCATTTGTAGTTTTCTCTAAATTCTGTCCTCTCTCACCTACCAAGCCCGAGCGCGGTGGAGGCAAGACAAAAGTACACTGCAAAAGGTAAACTAACAAGCGGCAAAGGGAGGACATACCTCATCCTCGGGCGGCTCATCGTGCTGGTTGTTCGTCGTTACGGCAGCCGGAGCGGGTGCGATGGAGGGGAGCCGGAGAGCATCGGCGGCTCAACTGGTGAATGGACATAGGAGCAGTTGGAGGGGAAGGGAGCAACGGCGAGAGAGACGGTTGCGTCGGCACCGATTGGTGGTGTTGAAACCAACGGCCGACAAACTTTGACTGATGATGGCACGAGAGAGAGTATTCAACAGACAAGAGAGAGATTCCCAAACAGCGTTGAGACGTGCCTCGATCAAAGGTGAGCCTTGTCAGTGGGGTTCTGCAGTTTCAACAGCTGGGACGTTCGATCATCGGCTGAGGGATCGCTTTAGTCCACCGTAGTGGATTGATTTTGCTGCTATTGCCAGGGGGGACACCCATCACCAATGCCGGTCGGGGTCATTCTGTGGTGGCGCAGAGGTCCGCAATGGAGTGCACCCGCCTAATGGGCGCGGATCAATCCGTTCCCACGTGGCCAAAGAAGACAGTAGAGAAAGGAGACCTGGGTGATCACTTCCTCTGTCTCGTAGGCAGTCAAGATCTGGGCCGCCCATCGCCCGATCAGAATAAAAAAAGGAGGGGCAATGATCCTCCGACCTGTCCTTCTGCAGCATCTCGCCTCAGCCCGCTGATGGAGCGGGATATACGTGTGGGAATAAGCCCAAATTACTGGCTCAAACCCGCGTTGACGTTGACTGTCTATCTCCTGTCAGCGAAGAAGCATCAAGCGACGGGTAGGAGGTGTCAACAGTGACTACCTCCTGTGAGAGGGATGGGATCGACTGCCAGTTTTGGTGGGATCTCTCCCAAATCACTCTACTCGTCGTCGATCAATCGTCTTGGCTGAATCCTCGGATATTCCGGTGGTCTATGGAGCAATGGACACTTGAGGATACCGACCAATTTTGGTGGACGCCAGGGGGTCAAAGACGATGCCTGAAGGGCGTGAGGGAAGGGGAGATTTCCATGACCGATCTAGAGGAGGTTTACCCCTTCCCGCATAGAACCTTCTTGGCAATTGTTTCCCTTCGACCAGATTCCATTCTTCTTCTTCCTTCGCCCCCTTCGCTCTTTCTGTCGAAGGGGTGAGACCTTCTTCCTTATCAAAAATTCAACCCAAATTTAGGAAAACAGGTCTGTTTTTCTCCTTTATAAGGGGAGGTTAATTGGGCTCGAGGAGGACAACAAGGGGGGGGGGGGAGAGAACTTGGGTCCATTTAGAGGGGGCCCTTATATAATGGGCCCCCATTACAAACATAAAGGGGAAAAACAAAACATAAAAAGAGAAAGAGGGAACAAGGGAGGGGAGTCCAAAATGACTAAGGACCACCTCTCACATGACGACGAAAAACACGAAATGCGACTAATGAAGATGAGGGAAACCGGCATACGATAAAACAAGCTTGATTAACCCGGGCTGTCGACGATGGCAGCGGTGCCTCGGATGACTCCTTCGACGGGTCACGGTGGTGTGTGCCATCAGTTAACCTGTTTAAAAATAATTATAACTAATATTGGGAATCCTCACGGAAATTTATACTAATTAAATCAAATTAAGATACTTTGTCATCCACTTAGGAAGTGCCGGTGAGGGATATACTGGTGGATTTGAGTGGAGTAAAACAGCTGAATTGAATAACATTTCATTGTGATGGTGATAGTGGCGGATAAGCATTAGCAAGCAATGATGTGGGGTTGAGAGATAATGATTTTACTGTCACTAGAGGAGAGGGAGATGGAAGCAGATACACACCCATATACAATGGAGGTGGAAGTTGAAGGTGTGATGGCAAAAACCTAGGATATTGATGACTATAACCTAGTGTCACGCGATCATATTTGGAGCTAAGTACAATGCTCAAACCAAATGTGTACTGGCCTCAATGCTTGGGAAGAAATACTGATCAGCCTTTAGATTACATGGAGGTTAAGGAGAGAGGGTAGGACTAGGCCCTTAATATCAAAGGGGTCATTGTATTATTAGGAACAAGATAACATCAAAGATTGTAGCCATAACAGTGGGGAAGACCTGCAGCCTTGCAGGCGTGCCTAGCAGAACTGCCTCTACAAATGTGCCCCGGCTATGCACAATGCACCCACGGGTCATGCCTCCTTGCATAACCCCCAATGCGTCCCAAATTGACGCTCCATGCACCTTCAGCACCCGTGCTGACACCCCCTTGCTTTGTTCGCAGGGGCGACCCCATACTCTGCACCCCAATCCTTGGTGCTGCGTGCCCAGCACTACTCGTAGGGGCGCCCTACGCCCCCCAGCCATCTCAGCACTCTTTGTAGCAATGCCTTGGTCTCCAAGTGCAAT
Source organism: Wolffia australiana (assembly GCF_029677425.1). NCBI lineage: Eukaryota > Viridiplantae > Streptophyta > Magnoliopsida > Alismatales > Araceae > Wolffia > Wolffia australiana. The sequence goes on along the minus strand of NC_135847.1, from coordinate 915,362 downwards.
GTCTTTCACAATTCGCCTGCGAAGACAATCTGCACGTCCTCGGTGGCCTGATCCATCATGCTTCAATGCCAAGGAGCACGAGCACCTAATGGCAGTTGACTTTAAAGATCAGGTACAGGTGTCTCCACCCATGATATCACGATGTACATGCTTACAAGCTTGATCCCCAATTTTGAGTCCATGTATCGGGCATGTCCTCAATAGTTAGCACACAATTCTCTGTGCATCAATGTTGCCTACTTTGGGGGCTTATAACTAGGTATGTGGTGAAAAGGATGAAGACATAAGTAAGAAAATTATGAAGATCACACTAACCTCCTTGGCATGTGCCCAATGAGCTGAGAGGTGGTTTTCCCTCACGAGTCTTGATCTTAAAGGTACCCCTTCTTTTCTTTGATCTTAGAATGCAAGAACGAACGAAATTTGTTCTTGAATGAATAAATCATTCTAAGAGTGGCTTTTTGAGAAGGATCATGTGCTATATTTATATATCAAAATAGTGGATGGATAGCGACAAATATGGAACTACCCTCAAAATTTCAGTCCAAAAATTCCGATAGAACCTTATATATCATTTTTGGAATTTGAAGAAATCTAAGCCATCTGATTTTCTCTCTTCTTTGATTTATGTGGGGAATTGCTATGGTACCAAGCAATTCTAGGAGTGGATAAATAAATAAATTAATTTCAAGAAACATTTAAATGAGTAATAGTTTATATTTTAATATATATATTTAAAATTCTTTTTTATGAATTAAGTTCTAAATATTTCATAAAAGAGAATACCCACAAAAATCAGAATATCATTCTCAAATATAATAAACCCTTTTGAATATGTAAAATACCATAAAATCTATAAAAATCATAATTTGATCCCAAAATTTCAGTAAATCATTTAATCTTTTATAACATGCATTTATGATGATTTGAATGAAAAAAAATCACATAAATAAATGAAAGTATCTGGAGAAGTAGCATGATATTGTTATTATTTTATTCATAGAAGTGTAATATGCAAGATATATTACATCTGAATGGTAATTGATCAATGAAAAGGTTCTATGAGAGAGTTGGGATACCCTAAGTCTTTCTAGAAGAACAATATAGATGACTGATGACATATACGTGGTCACTCATGACGACTTAGTGGAGGAACCAAATAAATTGCATTTTTGTCATGCTCACGGAGATCTGAATATCGTGTTTTATTCTATAATGATTGTGTTTTGATTTACACTAGAACCCAACACTAACATACGAGTGCTAAAAGTGTCTGCATTTTATCACTTATGTTAATAGCTTGAGTTTTGATTCATACCTAGAAGTCATCATTTGTATGACTCATGAAACTAAAACTAATAAGGAAATTATACAGGCATTTTTTGGGGCTAGAAATATTTCAACATGCTGATGTGATAGACATATGATTATCCACCATAAAACATGCATTTAAGACTATATTTTAAATCAAACTTTCTCAAATTCCATGTTGCATGTCTTTATTCATGTCGAGGATATAGATTAATATGCTTAATTTAAATCCAATACTAGTGTTAGTACATATTCACACCTCATTATATATTATGTTAGGATTTGGGTGTCTTAAATGGAAAAAGGTGATAATTGCATTTAAGTTGAACTTAATCATTTTGGATTTTAAGTTATCACTTACCTATACTTTTAAATCATGAAGTATATAGGTGTTTTTAATGCTACAAGAAGGAAATTTGGATAGAACCTTGTTGGCTTTTATGATCTTGATATGGATGAAACAAAGTGGGTTCTTACAATAGAAGACTGATAACAAGATCCAAATAGCATCAAAAAAATTAATGATAAAGCATATATGCACAAATTGTATCTATGATTTCTTGGGTCATCGAGTGAGATGTGTTGAGGTTTCTTCATTCTCTATCATCGTCATTATGCAGGTCTGATCGCATTGGGAATGAAGACGAGCCATGGAAAAATAAGAGAAGAAGTGGAAAGCCCTAAAAAATTGTAGCCTGGTGAATTTGGTCCAGGGCCTTCTCCTATATAAATTCTGAGGTTTTTTCATAATAACTCCGAAACTCTTAGTATATCTTCTAGTGCCCAAAAGACCATTTGCGTGTGATCCTCTAGGCCCATGTATTAGTCTACTTAATGACTATAGTTTCCTAATAACATTTATTGTCACTCCAAATTAATTATCTATATGATCAATATAAATCAATTAATGACAAATTGTTTCAACCCAATAGATTGGTTAAGTCTCCAACCCGTGGGGTGCCAAGCTGCGACTCCTGTTCCAGAAGATGCAAATGATTGTGTATCGACCCACTCATATGGAACCACAACATCATCGATCATCATGTAAGTATAGTCCCTCATCCACTTGTCTCTCAAGGAAAAGTAAGGTTATAGTCAATTTTCAAGCCCTCATTGGTCATCCGACTTAGTATATATGCATTCAAAAATCATCGGAGATGTCCTCTCCCAAATTCTATTTCCTTGGCCGAGGACTTCATTGTGGAAAGTCCCATCTTGACAACTCAATAATATTTCTGAACTTCTTAATAAACCCAAAGTAAGACTATTTATAATTTCATAGTTTTTTCTCTATAGAGCACCCACTATCTATCCTAAGTGTTTCCACACTAATGGCTACGAAAATGACCATACTCATTGTATAAGTGAGACTAGATAATGTTACTCTATTGGGATATCTAGATGTCCTTCTTGAATATCCTTCAAATAGGAATATTCAGAACATGTGCTTAAAGACTAACAATCTATGTAAAATGACCTCATTATCATTCGCGAAGTCAGATTATGTATTCATAGGCTTCATTATAACCATCGCTTGTCCACTATAATAAATAAGTGATATAATGAACAATGGACAAGATGTTGAACGTGTGATTAGCTTATCGGCCACATATATTTCCATCAGATATTTGATTTGAAAAATCTTGGTTGATAAACTCCATATCAAGAAAGTAAATGTAATGGGTTATGAAATTGATCAAGATTATGCCCATTTCCTAACTTATTGGAAAGCCAATTAAAGATAATTCAAGGCACTATCAAACAATCTATGAGTGCATGATACCTTATAACCATCCCCATCAGAGAAGGTAGGTCTAGTCCTAGACTTCAACGAAAATGACTAAGGAAAAGCTCATGATGCACCTGGGAGTGCAAGCTCATCATTGTTTCATAATATTTATCATTAGGAAAAAAACAGATGAAAACCATGTTAATTAACAATCTACAAGGTGTAACATAGCAGGTTGGTTCAAAACTTTGATAAAAGTTCTAGTAAACCTTTATGTACTACGATGACTACTCTTTGTCATAGTATTTCTCAAAATGAAAAAGGCAAATTATGTAGGCCACATATGACCTCAGATATATCATTTGGTCTACACTTGATGAATTGACTCAAAAGGTTGACATAATAGATTGCATTATCGCTTGGCCAATTGGGTTCCTACAAGCGTTAGACTAGACTCTCACCTTAAAGCTATTTTAGTTAGAATTGATGGTTACAATTGATGATGTCCTTTGATAGTCAGTGATAAAATACAATTTTAGGTATTTTGTTGTAATTGAATTGAGTTAATCATAAAATTCTATAAATCTTTGAGTCATAACAAAATTTGACTTGTTATTCATGAGCAAAGGTTGTCTCTGCAAGGAATGTAAATTATGATTTTGAACAACTCTTATCTCGTGATTAGGGGATGAGAAGAAGTATTTATAAACTAAGAGCGTGATAAGATGAAGAGGCTGATAATTAGAGATATTTATATGAAATAGCTGATGTATATAAATGAATCAAATAAGCTATTGTGGTGAATGACAATGATGGGTGAAATATAGATGAACAACTAGTATGGATATGATGGCTGAGGTGGATCTAGATGGGTAGACATGAATGGTGTTGGGTTCTGTGCCTTGGTTCGTTCATGGAAAACACATTTCCATGGATGCCGAAGCATGTCGATCGTTTCACAATCGATCTTTAAAATCAAACATTGAATGTACCATGTGGGGAACTCATTCCACCCTTGATTTTGCCACTCTGAGATCATTCTGAAGCTGTTCACGTATCCGGCCTCTAGAAGTCCACGCAATCACTCAACGCTTGGATCTCCATGTCTTCTTCTTCAACTCTTCTTAAAAATTTTGAAGATCTCCTCACCATGAAGACACTCTTCCTTGGATGAGTGGAGAAGAGAGTGGAGAAAGGGAGGCCTTTCAAATCAGGCTTGCATGGGTGCTTAAAATGAGACCCCTTTCCCTCTTTATATTTCACTTAAGGTTTTTCTCAAAAACCCTACAAAGTAAAATATATCCATCAATGCCCTTATGACCTTGTGTGTGTGACCCTCTAGGCCTATGTATCATTCTAGTTAATAACTTTAATGGCCCTATAATATTTATTTACCAACCTTATTAATTAACTATATCAACATATATATTAATTAAATAAGGATCCCTTCAACCCAATCGATAGGTTAAGTTTCCAGCCCGTGGAGTGCCAAGATACAACTCGTGCTCCAGAAGATACTGAGTAGTCTTAAAATCTCTCATGGAACATTTACCTTCATCAGTTACCGTATATGTATAGTCCATCATCGGCGCGAGATTCTCAAATGACGTTGGGTATGGTTTATCGTCAAACCCTAATCCGTCATTCGATTAGTACTGATGCGTAACAAGGATCATTGGAGAACACTTTTCTGCATCATCTTCCTTGAGTCAATCTCCTCTTATACCGAGGGTGGATGATCCCGTCTTGACCACTCAATCATCTTCGTAAGCTTCTTACTACGTCTGATCTATAACTTGTTTGAATCCCATGACTAGAGGCCCATAAGTCATAGTCAAAATGTAATCCTCCAATCACGAGATGTCCTTGGTATCTTAGGTCAGTGGATCACTTATACAACCGTGACTTGAATCAACCTGATTGATGTTTAGGTATATTACCATTCAAGATTTGAACGGATCAATTCAGTGAACTCTTTCTCCAAAGAGCACCCACTATCTGTCCTTAGTGTCACCACACTAATAGCCAAAGGATCAGCTAATGCTATTCTATCCAGATAATTTGATATCTATCTCAACGATCCATCGAATAGGAATATTTGGAATACATGTTTAAAGACTAGTGATCACTGTGTAATGATCTCATCATAATTCACTAAGTCATTGCACGTATTTATGGACTTCATTATAAACATCACACAGAATAATGACGAACCTAAATATTTTATTCAATGAACTTAAATAAACATGGTAGTGTGATTGGCTTGACGATCGCATAATATCCATCAAATGGAAGGATGTGATTAGGTGGATGATGTTGAGAAGAAGATGATGAAATCATCACAAGAAGACTCATCATAAATCCTTATAATTTTCCATGATCCAGGTGATTATGACAATGGGAGAGTCCCTACACTTCTCTTAACCTTTTTGACTTCATTTGATGATGAACACCACGAAACTTTGATGGATCTTGAAATCACTTTGTTTCATCGACCAACTAAAGTACAATAAATTACAAGATGATTTAACATTGATAGAAGGGTTTTCTTATAGATCAAATGATATGTATTGATAAAGGATATACATAGAAAGCTACCCTCAAATGTCTTCCCAAAACTTCTTATGGATCCACATCTATTGTAATTTGAAATTGAACCATTCTCTCTTCTTGATTCCTGTTACCGATTAGCATTGTGGGAAAAAACTTTTTGAGACCCATAAAATGTCACAAAATACATTAAATAATAATAGGAAATATATTTTGATTCTTAAGAAATATATTTAAATTGCCGTAGAAAAAATATTTTATTTATGAACATGATGTAGGAAAATTCCTTAAAAGCATCTAAAAGAATTAAGTAAAATCACAATAGTGAGCCAAAGACAATTAACCATTTTAAGGCTGATAACACAAATCAATAATTATCATATTAATGATAATAACATAACAATTAGTGTGCTATCAGTTTATAAACATTATATTTTATTATACACTAGCCACAAAACTTGCATCCAAATTCACCATGTGGCATATGAATTACACATTAAGTATATCATAAAAATGCATCAAAAGACTTTATACTTAAGTATTAATTATTATGATTTATGGATTAATTGCAATATACATTCTCTATGTCAAAGGCAATGATTCTCCCAAAATTTTAAATCTACATTGAACGCCGTTTATATGTGGTGTGTATAAAGAATTCAAGTGACAGTTAGGAATGTAGAGAGTCCACACCAGGGCCCCGGGACATCCATAGCCTAGTTAATAAAATCAGAAAGCTTCCAAAAGCCAAGTCAAAATGGATATGGTTAATGTCCTGAAATTCCCTATTATTGGTCGGACACGGAGACGTTGTAAGTGTTTGAAAAGACATTTGAAAGAAATCCTGGACTGTAATGTTGGAAATGTTGGAAAACTTGAGATAATTAGATGAAATTTTAAGAAATGGAGATAACAGAGGAGTGTACTCCTGGATGTGTTCTCCTGGATGTGTTTCGTTGAGCTCTCCTGCTTTTAAAAGAGGGTCCTGAGTGAATCAGAGATTACTGTAACTGCCGGAGTCAATATCCTATATTTTCACACTTAAATTATTGTAGCTATTGACAGGTCTATTCTCTTTGTGTACTTACACAAAAGGTCCTCCTTGACTTCTTTTGTGGGAGCTGTGACTCTAGAATGTTAGAGTATCGTTGAGTCCCCAGTTACTGCAGACATGGATATCTTCATAGATTAAGTTACTATAAACGTGGACCTTAGTAGGTTAAGTTACTATAAAATACTTACGGAGAGAGAGAGAGAGAGAGAGAGAGGGAGAGAGAGAGAGAGAGGCGGAGGGAGTGAGGAAGAGGCAGAGAGAGAAAGGAAGAGGGAGAGAGAGGAAGACAGCTAGAGAAAGGAAGCGAGAGAGAGAGAGAAGAAGAAGAGAGGAAGAGATGGACGGAGAGAAAAAGAGGGGCGAGAAGGGGAGAGAGAGAGAGGTAGACAAACAGATAGACAGACAGACAGAGGGAGAGAGTGAGAGACAGACAGACAGAGCCAGACGGAGACAGAGTCGGAGAGAGAGAGAATGAAAGAGGGAGACAGAGAGTGGAAGATGGAGAGAGAGAGGAAGAGGGTGAGAGAGAGAGAAGAAGAGGGGGAGAAGGAAAGAAATAGAGAGAGAGAAAAAGAGGGGGCGATATATAGAGAGAGAGAGTTAGACAGACAGACAGATGGAGAGAAAGAGAGAGACTGACAGACAGAGGGCGGGAGAGAGAGAGCGAATGAGAGAGAGAAAGGAAGAGGGTAGAGATAGAGAGAAGAAGAGGGGAGGAGAGGGAGATAGAGAGAGAGAGAAAAAGAGGGGTGAGAGGGAGAGAGAAAGGTAGACAGACAGATTACAGATAGAGGGAGAGAAAGGAAGAGATAGAGAGAGATACAGACAGACAGAGAGACAGAGGGAGAGATAGAGAGAGAGAATGAGAGACAGACAGACAGAGGGAGAGATAGAGAGAGAGAATGAGAGACAGACAGACAGAGGGAGAGAGAGAGAGAGAGAAAGAGAGAGACAGACAGAGGGAGAGAGAGAGAGAGAGAGAAAGAGGAAGATAAGGTAGGCACAGAGCCACAGACCTATGACATAGAAATCAATTAAATTAGTGGGCAGTTTGCAGCGAGTGAGTTACTCTTCAATTCGGTCCATGGAATCAATAGGATAATTCCAAGTTGGGAGGACGAGTGGCGGGGCATACTTAACTTGTCCGATCGTTCACCAATAAATCTAAAGGGATCATCCACGGCCTACCCAAAAGCTTTGACTTTTGGGCCTTAACTTGTAAAGGCTCAGCCCCTTCGTTCTTGTCTCCACGGCATACAGTGTCGGCTTCCTTTTCCACACTAATTGAGAACGAAAGGGAGAGAAGACGGATATAGATAGATGGATAGATAGATGGACGGATAGATAGAGGGATGGATAGATAGATGGATAGATAGATAGATAGATATATACATATATATAGATAGTTATATAGTTAGATAGTTAGATAGATAGATAGATAGATAGATAGATGGATGAAAAAATGGATAGATGGATGGATGGATAGATAGATAGATAAGGAGAGAGAGAAAGAGAAAGAAAGAAAGAGGAAGAGATAGAGGAGTCAAGACTCGTGAGAAACGTAGATAGAGTGAGAGAGGAAGAGACACGTGGCATACCCAAAAGAGACAGGGGGAGAGCGGGAAAGAGATAGAGGGAGACAGACAGAGACAGAGTTAGAGAGACAGTGTGAGAGAGAGAGAGAGGGAGAGAGATAGAGACAGAGTAAGAGAGAGAAAGAAAGGGGAGACATAAATAGTGAGACAGAGAGAGGGAGACAGAGAGAGAGAGAGAGAGAAAGAGAGAGACAGAGTGGGAGAGAGAGAGAGATAAAGAGACAGAGTGAGAGAGATAGAAAGAGAAAGGGGAGACAGATACATACAGAGTGAGAGAGATAGAAAGAGAGGGGGGAGAGAGAGACAGAGTGAGAGCGAGAGAAAGAGAGGGAAGAGAGAGATAGAGAGACAGAGAGAGAGAGAGCGGGGCAGAGCGAGAGAGAGATATAGAGAGGGAGAGGGTGGGAGAGGGGGGGAGAGAAATTCAGTACTGACTTGGAATTAAATGCTCATAAATGAGGGTCCTTTTACACTTTCGAATTTTTAACTAATGCCCATCTTCAGAATAGAGTTCTTCGAATGAGGAATCGCGGAAAATGAAAAAAAAACAAACTCTCACTACCGTCTTTTCTCGTCCCATCATTGAAGACACTGCAAACCTGTCATTCATACCATGCAGACAAAACTGCCCAACTAAGACACGCCAATTTCCTCCGTTCACTAACCTCGGCGAAACAGTTGGAAACTTAACACGGAAACCGGCAGGGACCCAGCATTCATTCATTCATTCATTCACTCTCCTTCATCCGTCTCTAAAGATCTAGGCTTCTCTCTCTCATTGGCTAAGTTCTCAGATGGGTATGGCAGAGAACCCATCTTAGAATAGAGGATGAGACACTGAGAACGAGAACAAGTCATATAGAGAGAGAAAGAGAGAGAGAGAGAGGGAGGGAATGAGAGTCAGAGAGCTAGAGAACAAGAGAAAGAGGGAGAGAGGTTAAAATAGATAGAGAGGGGGAGAGAGAAAGAGAGAGAGGGAGAAACGAAGACTCAGAACACGAGAAAGCTGTAGAGAGAGAGAGAGGGAGGGGATGAGAGTGAGGGAGCCAGAGAACAAGAGAAAGAGAGGTTACAAGAGATAGAGAGAGTTAGAGAGAGAGAGTGAGGGAAGGATCTAAGCCTTCTTCGAGCCTCTCTCTCATCGGCAAAGTTCTCAGATGGGTACGGCAGAGAACGAGATCAAGTCATAGAGAGAGAGCAAGAGAGAGAAAGAGTGAGGGAAGGAGCAAGTGTTTGAGAGAGAGAGAGAGACACTCAGAAGACGAGAAAGCTGTAGAGAGAGAGAGAGAGAGAGAGAAGGGGATGAGACTGAGAGAGCCAGAGAACAAGAGAAAGAGAGGTTACAAGAGATAGAGATAGCGTTAGAGAGAGAGGGAGGGAAGGATCTAAGCCTTCTTCAAGCCTCTCTCTCATCGGCAAAGTTCTCAGATGGGTACGGCAAAGAACCCATCTTAGAACAGAGGATGAGACACTGAGAGCGAGATCAAGAGATAGAGAGAGAGGATAGACCGATAGAGGATACAAGAGATAGAGATAGAGAGAGAGAGAGAAGAGAAGAGAGAGAAAGATTTTTAGAGAGAGAGAGAGTTGTGTCAGATGGGTACGACAGAGATGGTACAATCGAGGTACAAGGTGGGTGTTCCTCCCCGTCGGAGACTGTTGGATGAAGTGCAGGAGACGGTGAAGGAGACCCTCTTCCACGACGATCCTCTGCGGGCTTTCAAAGACCAACCCAATCGAAAGAAGATCCTTCTCGGCCTGCGCGCCTTCTTCCCCGTTCTCGACTGGGCCAGACGCTACAACTTGTCGCAGTTCCGGGGAGATCTCATCGCTGGATTGACAATCGCCAGCCTCTGCATTCCACAGGTTACCTTTTTTTGTCTTTTTGAATTATTTATTTTCGTTCTTACTATCGCAATCGTTTGTTCGAATCTTTAAAACTGCGAAGAATCAAGAAGGATGAGAAAAAGATGAACAGAAAGGGACGGCAATGAACTCTGCTTTAAGTGCTGCCGAACCCAAGTTGTCAAAAACGTGATCTTTCTGCTCTTATAATAGTTAAGTTTAGAAGTGAAGAAGAGGAACAATCAACTTCGTTGAAAGATAATCGCTCATTTGTTTAACATTGAACTTTATCTATTTACAATGTTATTCAATAGTTCCTTCATATTTATCACTGTTTCTCGTGCAATTGCCGAAGCAAAATCTCTGAAACGTCATCTTTCTGCTCTTATAACCGCGTAATTAGTGTGAAGAATCAAGAAAGATAATCCGAGAAGGAGAGTAATAATCAGCTTAGTTGAATGATAATTCTGCATTTGTAACTTTCCTTATTATCTATTTATCGTGTTATTCAATAGTTCCATCGAAATAATCACTGGTCCACGTAAAATAGCCGAACCCAAAATCTCTAAATCGTGATTTTCTGCTCCTATGACCGTGTTATTATTGTGAATAATCAAGAAACATAAACCGAGAAGGAGAGGAAGTATCAACTGAGTTGAAGGATAATCCTGCATTTGGAAAATTACATTTTCTCTATTTTTATCGTAATTCAATAGTTCCATCATAATTATCACTGTTCTTCAAACCCACAGTCTCAAAGGAGTGATCTTTTTTCTGCAGGATATTGGCTACGCGCAACTGGCGAACCTTCCACCAGAGAATGGACTCTGTAAGTTTCTGTTTTTCATCACATGGACTGAACTTGTTGTTTCCTTACTGTTTTTCTTGCTGTTATCTCCCAAAGACTCGAGCTTTGTTCCTCCACTGGTGTATGCTGCCATGGGGAGCTCCAGAGACATAGCAATTGGGCCAGTGGCAGTCGTCTCTCTTCTTCTCGCAACCCTTCTCCAGAAAGAGATCGATCCTACTACGCATCCCGCAGAGTACAAAAGACTGGCTTTCACTGCAACTTTCTTTGCTGGGCTCACTCAAGCTGCTCTTGGATTCCTCAGGTGATCTGGGTTTATGCCTTTTTTCGAGAAATTTTATGAAACTTTTCTGCGGATGTGAAGGAATTATTCAATTGTTGTTTTCAGTGAAATCTACATAGTCATTGAATTATCTTTCCTTCTCAGGCTGGGCTTTGTGATCGAGTTCTTGTCTCATGCTGCAATTGTGGGGTTCATGGGAGGAGCGGCGATAACCATAGCCCTCCAGCAACTCAAAGGCTTTCTTGGCATTAGAAAATTTACCAAGCATACTGATATCATATCAGTCATGCGCTCTGTCTGGGGCTCCGTCTACCACGGGGTGAATGCGCTGTGAAATATTTGATTAAAATAATATATTAAAATGATGCAGCTGGGCTAAGTTTTCTGTTCTCTTTTCCAGTGGAATTGGGAGACTATACTCATTGCTACATCGTTCCTCATCTTTCTCCTTGTGGCAAAGTACATAGTAGGAGAAAAATAAACTCACCTGACTTCCCATTTTTAAAATTCCAGAGGAAATTCCATCTTATAAATTTCTCTTTATTCTGGAAATCAGGGAAAGAAGAAGAGGAGGCTGTTCTGGGTGTCGGCAATTGCGCCGCTGACATCTGTGGTTGTATCAACATTCTTTGTGTACATCACTCATGCTAAACACAAGGGAGTCCAGACTGTACACACCTTGTTCAGAAATCTTCCTTAAAAGATCCATTTTCTTTGCATATATACCCCTAACCCTGTTCTTCCAGGTGAGTGAGATAAAGGAAGGTATCAACCCATCATCTGTGAGTGAAATCTACTTTTCCGGGTCCTATACAGCAAAAGGTTTCAAGATTGGAGTGGTCGCTGGGCTCGTGGCTCTCACGGTTTGTTTTTTCCAGTGTAAAATAAGTAGAGGTCAATTAATGGTGCAAATTTTAAAACATGGTGTTTTTTAGGAAGCTGTGGCCATAGGGAGGACCTTTGCTGCAATGAAGGATTACCAACTGGATGGGAACAAGGAGATGGTGGCCCTTGGGACCATGAATATCATTGGCTCTTTCACTTCTTGCTATGTGGCGACAGGTACAAGATCAATAGATCTTATCAGATATTTGGGTCACTTTTATGGGTTGATCATACTTACTGTAAACCCTAGAGGGTCTGGGGGAGAAGAGAGGTTGAAGGAGAATAGAATGTAATGACATAATGAATGAGAGTTACAAGAGGGGTATATATACCCTTAAGAGATAGAATAGAGAATAGGGAATAGGGCTAATGGGCTTATAGAACAGGGCCCATTAGCCCATAGAGGACATGTCTCACTAACAGCCCCCCGCAAGCGAAGTGTGGATATCGTCCATACCGAGCTTGGATACTGCACGCTGCAAGAGAGGCCTGGATAGGCCCTTGGTAAGCACATCAGCAGCTTGATCAGAGGAAGCAACAAAATCAAGGTCAAAGATGCCCTCGTCAACCCGCTCCTTGAAGAAGTAGCGGTCACGTTCCATGTGCTTGATCTTTCCCTGCTGGCCCGGATTCTTGGCCAGTGCAATTGCCGACTTGTTGTCACAGAAGAAGTGAATCGGGCCGGCATACTCAACCCATAGGTCATGGAGTATCCCATAGATCCACTGAGCCTCCGAGGCCCCATCAGCAAGCGCTCGGTACTCGGCTTCGGCACTAGAGCGGGACACTTTGTCCTGCTTGCTGCTTTTCCAACTAACCAGGCTGCCGAAGACGAAGGTGCAGTACCCGGTCGTGGAGCGATAATCAACAAGGACCCCGGTCTGCATCGGTGTAGACCTTCACCGTCCGGTCCGAGCTGCAAGGAAAGAGTACACCCTTCCCTGGACAGCCCTTCAGATACGCAAGTACCCGAGTGACCGCTTGGCGATGAATGGCGTGTGGATCATGCATGAACTGGCTCAGGAGGTTGACGGCAAAGCTGATGTCGGGCCGAATGTGCGTCAAGTAGATCAATTTTCCCACAATCTGCTGGTACTCATAGTGATCCACTGGAGGCGAGTCCTCCCCCTTCCCCAATTTTACGTTAGGGTCGAGGGGAGTGCTGGCTGGCGCGCACTCCGTCATGCCGGTCAAAGTCAACAAGTCCATGCAGTACTTCTGCTGGGAGACGAAGATACCCCGAGGGGAGTAAGCAACTTCAAGGCCAAGGAAGTACCGAAGTTGGCCCAAGGCCTTGATCTCGAACTCCTTAGCCAAAGCGGCAGCAAGACGTGTAGTTTCGACCATATCAGACCCCGTCAGCAGCATATCATCCACATAGACAGCAAGAATGGAGACACCACCGGACGAATGCCGGAAAAACATGGTGGCATCCCCATTACTCTGGGTGTATCCCTCAGCCTTCATGACAGAGGCGAAGCGACCGAACCACATCCGTGGGGACTGTTTCAGTCCATAGATAGACTTACGCAGTCGACAGACGGTGCCCGGCGGGCCGAGAGGATAGCCCGGAGGCTGCTGCATGTAGACCTCCTCAGTCAGATCCCCGTGCAGGAAGGCGTTCTTCACATCGAACTGTCGAATTACCCACTGGAAGTGAGCCGCCAATGCCAAGAGAAGACGGATAGTCTCCATCTTCGCCACCGGAGAAAAGGTCTCGAAGTAGTCGACGCCATAAGCTTGGGTGAACCCCCGAGCCACAAGTCGAGATTTGTGACGCTCGAGTGTCCCATCTGCATGGTGCTTCTTAGTGTGGACCCACTTGCACCCCACCGCCTTCTTTCCAGGAGGAAGAGGGACGATATCCCAGGTACGATTCTTGAGCAAGGACTGCATCTCCTTGTCCATCGCCGCTTTCCAATGAGGAGAAGCGATAGCATCGGTGATGCGGCGAGGGATGGGATCCGATTTGATGCGGGAAAGAAACAGCCGGTAGGGGGAACTCAGCCGTGCGAGAGATACATAATGAGACATGGGATAAAGGGGAGTGCGGGTGCACTTGCGAACCCCTTTGCGAAGGGCGATGGGCCAGCCAAGATGATCATCGTTGCCATCGGAGGAAGGAGGTCCATTGCCGGAAGAAGAGGGACCGGAAGCCTGAGTAGGAGGAAAATCAGGAGAACAGTCATGAAAAGAATCCTCGTCGGGAGTCGGCAATGACTCGCCGAGAGGAGAGGAAGAGGCCTCAGGAGGAGACCAAGAGGGAGCGACATCGAAGTCGGGAATAGGAGGTGCTGGAAGAACCTCAAGAGATGACGAAGAGGGGACTGGAGGGTCAAAGGAAGATAGATCATGAGACGATGACACGGTCGGAGCAGTGGGCTCATGGACGGAACCGGTTCCAAGTGGGGAACCAAGGATCCTCATCCAACGGAAGGCGGGGTGAGGAAGAATAATCTCAAAGTAGGGCTCGTGACGGCAAAGGTAACATTCGCCGAAACGAAGAACCGCCTGGAAGGCGGATGATAGCACCGGTACCCTTTTTGGAGAGTCGAGTACCCCACAAACACACACCGTAGAGCTTTAGCATCCAGCTTCGTCAAGGTCGGTGAAGTATCGTGGACGTACGCCGTGCATCCGAATACCCGTGGAAGAAGGTCGGTCTTCAATGGAACCCCCGGGAATGCCGCACCGAGACGGTCAAGAGGCGTAGCAAAGTCGAGGGATTGGGATGGGAGGCGATTGATGAGATGGGTGCTCGTCAAAATCGCCTCACCCCAATATGTCCACGGAACCGTATAATTCTCCAAGAGTGTCCGAGCGGTCGAGGTCACATAGCCGATCCGCCTTTCTGCCATACCGTTCTGCTCCGGTGTAGCAACACATGAGGACTCATGCAAGATCCTCTTTCCGCAAAGAACGATCGAGGTCGGCATTGAAGAAGTCACGGGCATTGTCCGACCGAAGCGCTGAATGCCACGGCCAAACTGGGTCTGGATCATGGCACAAAAATGTCGGACAGACCCTGACACATCGGACTTGGCCCGGCGTAGATACGCCCACGCACCGGGTGGCCTCGTCAACAAAAATCAGAAAGTACCGATGACCCTGCAGGCTCGGTTTGGGGGCCGGTCCCCAGACATCGCTGTGAATGCGGAGGAGTGGCGTCGAGGTATGAGACTGAGATGAGGGAAAACACGACCGGCGGTGTTTAGCCAACTGACAAGCCTCACACACAATAGTCTTCGGGTCCAAACCCACAAACAAAGTCGGAAACAAACGCTTTAAAATAGCAAATGACGGATGCCCGAGGCGCTGATGCAGACCCTCCGTGCGGTACATGGCATCGCGTCGGATGTGCTCATATTCTCGATTCAGCCCCCTGATGAAGCCCAGCAAGCGAAGACGTAGCGTATGTTGATACATTAGGCTGGAGGTGTCCGGAGGGAGGTAGTGATCAACCTCATCCCAGATGCGTTTGTGGGCCAGGGCATACTCCATAATGGACATGGATCCCTGGCGGAGGGAATATGCCTGGTCCACTAAGTCAAGGAGACGCCAATTGTCCCCATCTTTGCCGCAAAAGAGGTTTGCTTGATCCCAAAAACCCTTGACCGTGGCCTGGTGAGGAAATGTGTCCGCAAACTCCGGAGTAAGGGTGTGAAGGCGAAGCCAATTTAAGATAAAGTGCTCCTCCGCATCCCAGGCAGCATAGTGAGGGTGGGAGGTCGAAAGAGCTGGAGCCGTGCAATGCTTGAAGAGTTGTCGAGCTCTCAGCGTAGACTCGACGGCTGCCCATTTCAGAACACTGGGCCGGGAAAGACGCCCCGCGTCGGGTGGATGCGGTAGGGGATTAACCACTTTATGGGAAAGCGGTTTTTCGAGGAAGTCGGCGTCAGAGAATTCGTCGGCCGCGACGGTGGCAGCAGACTTGTCATCAGCCACGGCTTGGACAGACGGCTTCGACACACAGCAGACGGCTCACTGGGCAGTCGACGACACCAGATCTTCACCAGATCTTCAGCAGAGCCGTGCAATGCTCGGGATGTCGCGGTTCCACCTGCGCGGTCAGGTAGCGGGGGTCGAGGGGGCAGCGCCCCCCGCGGGGTTCGGGGCGGAGCCCCGAAACCTAGACGAAATCGGAGAAGCCGCGCCACGAAATCTAGACGAAATCGCAGAAGCAGAGTGTTAGTCTGTGCGCTGCGGGCGGCGCGGACGGCGGCCGGCGGGCTGCTAGCTGGGCAAACGGCAGCCTGCGGGCGTAATGCACAGCAGATGGGTGCACAGCAGAGGTCGGACGGCTGGCCACGCGGACTGCTGGCTGCGGGCGGACGGTTGCGCGGAAGTTGCGGCGCGCGGACTGCTGTCTGCGGGCGGACGGCCGCGCGGACTGTTGCCTGCGGGCGGACGGCCGCGCGGAAGCTGCGGCGCACGGACTGCTGTCTGCGGGCGGACGGCAAGGGGGCGCGGCCAACAGCAGCTGCGCGCGCGACAAGGGGGCGCGCGCTTCCTGACGGGCGGCGCGCGCGGCTAGGGCTGCACACGCGGCTAGGGCTGCGCGGACTGCTACCTGCGGGCGGCGGTCTGTGTGCGGCTAGGGCTGCACACAGGCTGGATGGCGAACACGACTAGAGTCGTGTACCCGGAGGATGATGTCAAGTCCTCCACTAGGATCAAGAGCTTGAGCTCTGATACCATGTAAACCCTAGAGGGTCTGGGGGAGAAGAGAGGTTGAAGGAGAATAGAATGTAATGACATAATGAATGAGAGTTACAAGAGGGGTATATATACCCTTAAGAGATAGAATAGAGAATAGGGAATAGGGCTAATGGGCTTATAGAACAGGGCCCATTAGCCCATAGAGGACATGTCTCACTAACACTTACCAATAACTCTGTTCATCATAGCATCCATCATCATCGTTATCATCACCCTCTTTTTTTCATCAACTTCGTCATCATAACTATCATCACCTTCTTCCGCTTAGTAAGAGTCATCATCACCTTGTTCTTCTTATTATTCTTTTTCTTAGTCTTCCTATTTGTCATGATTGTAATCACCGTCATCATCACTTGTACTCAAATCTTCAATTACTCTGATTCTTTTCCCTCTTTTTCATCTTCTTCATCATTATCATCCCCTTGTTGATTTTCTTCTTCTTCCTCCTCTTTTTAGCCATCATCTCATTCTTCATAGTCTTCCTTTTTCTTATGCTTATGTTTTTATTATCTTCATCATCATTTTTTCCATCATCTAGGGTCATTCTCAAGGTCAGCAGTCAACTATATGTCTGGCTGCCAGACTGCGGTCTCAAATGTTGTCATGTCTTTGGTGGTGTTGTTGACTTTAGAAGTGTTCACCCCACTCTTCAAGTACACCCCAAACGCTGTTCTTTCGGCGATCATAATATCGGCTGTGCTTGGGCTGATCGACATCGATGCTGCTCTGCTCATTTGGAAAGTCGACAAGTTTGACTTTGTAGCTTGCATGGGGGCATTCTTCGGAGTGGTTTTTGTATCTGTGGAAATTGGGCTTCTCATCTCAGTGAGTAAACCTACCTATTATAATTTCAGTTGATATCACCAAAAATAATCCAATGGGAGAAATTTTCTTTATAAAAAAATTACAGGTGGCTCTATCATTTGCAAAGATTCTCCTCCAAGTAACAAGACCTAGGACTGTGCTACTAGGAAATCTTCCTGGGACTACTATTTATAGGAACATTGACCAGTACCCGGAAGCAACCAAGGTTCCTGGTCTAATGATTGTGAGGGTGGACTCAGCCATATATTTTTCCAACTCAAATTATGTCAAGGAAAGGTACAGGTTTTATTTTAATGGAAATTTCAATTATTTTCAATGAGAGGTACATATTCTGATTAAAAAGAATATTTTAAACAAAATTGCGATTGAGAAAATAACAAGGGCTCTGGGTTCCTGCCAAGTAAATTTTATAATAATGAGGTTAAGTAAATTTAATACTGGCCATTATCTTGGCAGAATATTGAGATGGCTGAACGATGAACAAGAGGAAGTGGAGCGGAATCAGCTGTCAAAAGTCGAATGCGTGATTATTGATATGTCTCGTGAGTGATCTTCCTCAGAAAGTTTACATTTTTCAAAACTTTCTGAGAAAACATGCCCATTTAACCATGCATTTTTTCAGAAATCTAATATTTTTTGGTGTCTTATTTTGGTGTGCCAGCGGTTATCAACCTAGACACAAGTGGTATCCACGCTCTAGAAGATCTCTACAAGAGCCTTAAGAAGAGGGGTATTGAGGTAATTAAGTTCAATCTCGTCCAAGGATTATCCTTTTTTTCTTCAACAAAAAAATACATCCCAACAGTCTGAATATCCTTACAACCTTGAGGTCCAAAACATATGCTAATTGAATAAAATAAGATAATAGTTAGGTTACCGATGAATCTGGTACAACCCTAGACCCTGGTGGGGAATTCCCTAATTTCACCTTACAGGGATATTTATGTCTTTTGATTTTAGGTCAGTTTTTCACTATAGGAGCATCAGGATCCTGTCAGAATCAGATCTAGAATTTTCAACCCATCAGAGGGGGAAAGGGAATGAAAAATAGAAACACAAGAGGGAGAAAGAGAAAGACAGATGGAGACATTGAAACACATAGAAATAAAGAGAGATAAAAAGAAAGAAGGAGATGGACAGAGATGTGTGTAGAAACTCAGAGAGGGAGAGAGATGAAGCGAGATGGAGAAACAGAAGGAGATTTATATAGAGGAAGCATAAATGAGAAAGTGAGAGAGCAATAGAGAAGCAGAAATAGAGGCAAAAATAGATAAGGAAACATAAATAAAGAGAGAGAGAGGTGTACATAGATAAGGCAAAATGAAAAGAAAGAGAGAGTGTTTGTGTGAATGAGAGAGATAGAAAGAGGGAGAGAGGGAGTTGTAGAACAGAGACAGAAGAAGGGAGAAAGAGCCTAAAAACATGAGAGAATTAAAGTGAGAGGGATGGATAGACAGAGAATCCACTGCCAATTTTGAACATATGGGGGAGCAAGACCCTGAAATCAACCTAAAGTTTGAACATATGGAAATAGACTAACAAGCTTGTGTGGGATGTGATGCAGCTGGTTTTGGCGAATCCAGGCGATGCGGTGATGGAGAAACTCCATGCATCCAGGCTCATCGAACTTATTGGCGATGACAAGATTTTCCTCACTGCCAGTGAGGCTGTCCTCGCCTTCGCCCCAAAGTCTGCCACTACAGCTGTATAAACCATTCAACAAAAGGAGGCAGATGTAGTGGCCGGTTCATAGATCAAATGATGAGGTTGAGCCGTGCTTGCCTTAAGCAGTGGCCAGCACTGTCAAAAGTCATGAGTTCTAGCAGTATAAATTGTAATTCATTATGTTTACCTCATCTCTCACTATTACCCACTGGATTTTGATGAGGAACCCATCATAAATCATGAGAGTTCCAAGTTGATCTGGAGGCTCTGTTTTTCTCTGTCTATCTCTCTTTCTCCTTCTCTGTTGGTCTCCAGCCAAGGAAAGGTAACCCATATCTCTATCTGCCTATCTCTCTCTTTTTCTCTCTTTCTCTCTTTCTCTCTGTCTCTCTCTCACACACACTATCTACCTTTCCTATATCCAGCTAAGGGCAAGTAACCCATCATAACCTAAAAGAGTAACCCATATCTCTCTCCACCAACCTCTTTATGCCAAGCTATGGGCAAGGAAACCATCATAAACCATGAGGGTTTTGTAAGTTGATTTAGATAAACTCATCAGTCTCTCCCTCACTCACATTTTCTATCTATTTCTATATCTTACTAACAGCAAACAAAGGGTGAGGAATAAAAGCCTATGAGGAAAAAATGCCACAAATTTTCTCACATCAAGCTTCGGACGATGGACTCATCATAGTCTCTGAGATAAACTACATTGATTTGGAGACTCTCTATTGCTCTGTGGGATGAGAAATCCATCACGTCGTATGGAAGAGAAGATTGCAACTGCAAGTTGAATGAAAAGTCTCTCTCTCTCTCTCTTTCTATACTGCTCATATCTGTCTAATCTAGAGCATGCAAAGAGAAAATTAAAATTTTAATGGATGGCCTTATATATATCTATATCACTATCTAGCTATCCACTCATATGTCAATTTATAACCAGCTACGAATGAGAAATCCATCATAATTCATGAAAGACAACGCCGGAAGCTTTGTGGATGCCTCTTTATCCCTCTCTCCCTCTCTGTTAGCCAAGAACGAGAAATCTACCAATTCCATTCTAATAAACATTGCAAGTAGACTCGAGAAAACTTGGTTCTTCATTCATTTTTTATGGGTTGTATTCCAAATAGGAATGTCCAAAGCTGACTGCTCAGGAAGTAGACATCGGCGGAAAAAGTTAGGAATTAATTACGGTCGCCGAACCAGGGAGACGACAACAGTGACATCATCGAGCTTTCCACCGGAGAAAGTTTTGTACCCGGCAGTATGGGCTGCATCTGCAAAAGGGCTTCTCCCTGCCTCTGATTTCCCAATCTCATGCGCCTTCACTGCCAACTTCTCCGCCATCTCCTGCAAACCATTGAAAACCATATAGAGAAAGAGATGATATCTTGGGCACATAGAAGAGATGAGAGAAATGAAGAAACGAGACAATGCTAAGACCACCAACGGATATCAGTGAGAGAGACCGAAAGAGAAGAATAATGGATGCAAGAGAGAAGGAGAGGAACAGGAGAGATACACACAAAGTGAGAATATAATTTAGAGATCAAGCGTCGCCTCTTCCAAGAGATTGATAGGGAGACGAGAATTGGCAATAGAGAAAAGAGATTGCATGTAAATTATGACTTTCTAGATTTGTTTAGCTGAATAATTACGAGAAATGAGAGAGAAAGAGAGACAGAGGAAGAGAGTGAAACAAAAGAGGTGATAAAGCGATTCATGGATACATAACGAGAAACCCAGATAGAATGGTTATGAGAGATAGGGAGGAAGAGAGGAGAGACATAGACAGATGGAGGGGGAGAGAGAGATCACACACTGACTCTAGAGAGAAGAGACTGTTTTTCTTTATAAGAAAGAAGAGACTATTATCGCGGACTCGCTCTTTTGGTCAACAGGAACAGCTGCAATAGATCAGAGAAAGAGAGGGAGGGAGGGAGGCAGAGAGAGAAAGAGAGAGAGAGAGGATGAAAGAAACATGGTAATACAGAGACACTGCAACTACGACAACATTTGAGGTATGAGCGTTATGAGGGATGGAGAAGCGAGATGAGGACCCAGAGAGAGATCAGATGTGTGTTAGTGTCGACTCCCTAAGCAGAAAGAAGAAGATAAAGAGATTCACTGTGAACTAGAGACAAGAATTGGCTTCCACCAAGCGAAATCTTGATACAAGGAAAATGAAAGATAGAGGAGAAAGTGATGGGAATCAGAGCAAGAGAGTGAACATCCCAACCAGAACAATTACAAGAGATAAGCGAGATGTAGAAAAAGACGAATGGATGATGGAGGAAGGCAGAGGATGATAAAGAGTTTCAGAGTAGATATGCGTATGAGAGAGAGATGGATACAAAGATGGATGGACAGAGACTGACACAGACAGACAGTGAGATAGATAGAAAGACAAAGAGAATCAACATTTATTAGATGATTGAGTTTGTTTTTGGGACTACTTCAACATGCAATACTAATAAACCAGATTGAGAGATACTGGTAAAAGGTTTACCCGAGGTAACTGGGACAGTGGAAAGAGAAGAATAGATGAGATGAAGAGATCCCTAAAACATAAGAGAGACGTTTAACGAGGTAAAGACACTGTCGTCAATATCTTACCATTGGAGTGGATCCGGATTCTTGAGATTGGGAGATGATCTCAGAAATCTCCGCCTCATAGAGATTATCGAAGAGCCCATCTGTCGCCGTCACCACCACATCACCTTCATCCAACTTCACTTCGTAGGACTGAAGTTCCCACATTCCCAATTTAAAGAAATATTAGCATCTGAATACTAGACTATTTTTATGCTTCATTATAATCACTCAAAAAATATACCTGGATTAATTGGGAGGGATTCTCCCCTGCCTCAATCTGATAAGGGAAGTTGAACGCGAAGACCATGGGTGCTGACCTTTGGAGAACCTTGTTGTTTCTGATTACAATGAATCCAGAGTCCCCGATGTTTGCTACGTGGAGGCCCTGTGCACCGTCCGATGTTATTGCTTCCCTTAGGAAAACAGGAAAAGCTGGGAAATGGAGGAAAAAGGACGGAGATGAAGATAACCATTTCACAAGTTCATCCATTTTAGAGGAATAAATTGACAAGTATCACAGACACATCAGGATTGGCGACCCCACCAAAGTTGTATTTATTAGACCAATCGATCTTTTGATATGATTAAAGACCTATAAAACCATTTTCGAGAATCAAATTGATTGTATCTATTGATCATCTATTAATAAGACAGAGCGTTGTAAATATGACAAACGTGACAATCATTTTGGTCATTATTATCAGATCGTTTGAAACATAAGCATATTATATTTGTTTTCTCCTGATGAAATCCATCAATGATAGATTGGTAAGAATTGGTCAACCAAACTCTGATCAATTGAAAGACAATTTTTCATTTCAAAATATATTCAGATCTAATCAAGATAGCTCCAAAACCTACATCTCACTAGCTAATCTCAACATGATCCAGAATATTCCTTCCCAATATTATCGTTATATTATTAAGGGTTAGAGTTTAGAGTTTGAAACTTATTTTCTATTGATATTGGAACCACAAACGAGTGAATAAAACACAAAAATATGGGGTTCAGCACAGACCATCCTAGAACTAGGCTTCCGGACTTAAAAGCCGGATTTATCATATGAAAAACAGAGCAAAGTTATTGAGAATCATAAGTTACTGCATTACAGCTAAAGGCATAATGATTTTTGCTAACAAGTCTTAGATATAATGAAATGCTTGTAAGATTCAAAATCACAACTATATATTATTAAATATATTTTATTGGGTTCAGTATTTATGATTGAAAAACAAGGTTCAGACATTATTAAAGTGCTACCTGACCATCGAAGAATGCCACCAATGCCGTGGAAGAACCAGGAGACAGACACTTCATGCAGCTTTGGGAAAGAATCTCTGCTGGATGAACAGCTGGGTTTCCCTGGTGTTCCGGCACCAGTCGCTTGCAGTTGTTCATAAGCTCCCTGGCAAAAAGTCCAGCATTGATCCCTGAAGAGTGAGAAATAGACAGATTTGGTAATGTGAAAGATGAGGATTAGGACGTGGAAACCATGATGCCTGATATGGTTTACCCAGAGCATATAAGAATATTAAACGTCTTCGGTCAATGTGATGGATGTGCCGTCAACCTAAAAGCGGGAGTCAAATAAAGTGTCATCTGGGTGGGAGAGGCAGGAAATTTTCTTGAATCAGTTGCTGGGCCAAGCAGGGCTGAAGACTGGGGAGCATTCCCAATTCAGATAGGAGGGTTACACCTATTCGAGTAACCTCCGTGATGTTCTATTATTTTCTTTCTCCATTCTCTGTCTCTCTGTTCTCTTTTGCTTGTATTCTCTCCAATTTTATGAAATTGCTATAATGGGAAACTGTTACGAACCTGCTGGTTCGTATCGGGGAGAAGACTAGAAGGGAGGGAGAAGACGCCGGGATGGTCGTTGGTGTGCCGGGATGGTCGTTGGCGTGCCGGGATAGACTATGGCAGGATGAGGGCAGGTGGAATGGACATCGCCTACAAGAGGGGTCCGGCAGAATGGACGTCGCTGGAGGGAGCCAGACAAATCTTTGTGATACTTCTTGGCTACCCTCCTCAAGGGAGGGCTGCTCTATTTAAAGGGATTACAAAAGGTCCAATTGACCTAAATGCCCCTACTGGGCTAAAGGATGAAAGTCCCTAGATAGGTTGGGGTCGTATTAGAAAGATCTTGGTTTTTGTTCATGTTCCAATCCTACCTCTTTCTGGGGAGGCGTAACAATGTTGCATAAAGATAGGAATAGTTTGAAGTAGGTTTAATCCAACACATCAAAGATAGGATGGTTTGAATTAGGTTTTGGCGTCAACAATGCCGATGAGGGTTGCACCTTGATGCTGATAATGGCAAGTTATTGTCACCATCGCCATCCATAGGTTGATGATGAATTTTTACCTTCATTTGCCCAAGTTCAGATATGGATGACAATGACATATTGTTGCCATCATCAACCACTTTTGAAGATACCTTATCATCATTGTCATCCTCATCCACTATTTAATTATTGTTATCAAGTTTCGTAACTGGTGAGCTGCTGGCCAATCCGCCAGTCAGATTACATTAATTGGAAAAAGACCTTGTTACAGGTTGGTATGGTTTCACTCGTTTTGAAGCCAGTGAAATACACAAAATGGGCTCAACTCACATGAGTATGACTCAAAGAGTCACATGCACTAGTGGGTTAGTGGGCCTCTTATGTATAGTGCCCACATTTACATTTAAAGAAATGAGCAAGAGAAAAAGGAAATAAATAAGGCGCCTGCTAATGATTATGAATCGTCATCGTCATCTGTCCAAGTCCAAACATGGATGTCTATGATGGCGAGAGACTATCAACATCATACGTCATTGTCCTCCAGTTTTCAAGAGCCATCATCAGCACAGTCATCATCCTTTAATTGATAAACAATTTTCATTCTGCAAAGCCTGAATATGGACGATAATGACGATGAGAAATCATCATTGTGATCATAATTTGCTTTCAGGATCAGTCATTATCATTGTCGCTCATGCAAGCCCCAAGATGGTCATGCTCTGCCAACCCTACTGAAGCTAACTAGAGCACAATCAGAAGGTGACTTTATGGATAAATATTAATGGTAATATCCACATCTGCACATCACTTTGTTTACTTATGACTGGTAAATATTACCTTCAAAGGACCATTGGCCAACTCCATCTGCTACACCCAGCCATTCCTTGTGGGCCAAGAAGTAGGCATCCTCACCACCTGTCAGTGCCTGGGATTGGTTGTCAATCAAGATTAAACACAATAAAATTATGAAGTAAAATATATATTAGCTCAATTTAAATGACTGTTGCTGTTTATCACCTCCATCTTTAACAAATTTAAACGCTTAGAATAAATGTGATATTTTAGAAAATAAATAAGTTTCATTGTATGAAATTTAAAGCAGACGGATATTAATTCAATTCGGGAGAATTTCGCCCACTACTCGACCTCAAAAGGATTGTCGTAATGGAAAGATAAGGAATTTTCTCAGAAAGCTCAAAGGGCAGTTTTTCAGGAGATAATGTAATTTATTTTTGAAGAAATTTTAGGAGAAAATGTAGCATACAGGTAAATTACCTTGGAAGGATGTGGCAACATCGCTGCGCCAGACTGCAGAATGTACCTAGCCTGAGTTGATGTGGTTTCCACACTCCTGGTTTTTTGTATTTTTTGTCAGATTTCATCACGACTTAATATTCTGGAATAAATGGCAGAGTAACTGAAAAGCTACGAGTTGTTACTCTTGCACCAAGAGTAAAAGACGATAGAAAATTTATTATTGCCAGGCAGAATACTATGAGACGTCAACCACAAGGAGGGAGGTGAGTTTTCAAACATGTACTGCAGCAACCACTGGAAACGAACAGCTTTCTCTACATCGTCGACAATTAGGACACCCATCTTTCTATGTTCTAAGGTCATGTTTCCAGATATATGTTCTCGTTTATGTTCACCCATCTTTCTTTGGTGTGTGACGTGCGTCAATAGGCTAAACGTCAACGTTCTATATATCCCCTTTCATTAACTGCATTCTTTCAGGTCTGTGGGGGACTGTCCCTATTTCTGCTGAGTAACTGATCTTCACAGTTTCTGCTAGATCCATCATGAAGCATAAATCCAAGGTTCATTCTATTATTCATGGTTTTCTAACAATAATTTCCCGCCAGTTTGCAGTGGAAGTCACGCTGTTCCGAACTGATGATGGATGAGAATTTCTAAACCCTAAAACAGACAGTCTTTTTAGGGAAGGATGCACTATACATGAATTTTCATGTTCTTGTACTCGGCAAAATGGAGGATCCGATAGAAAAGTAAGGCCATATTCTGAAAAAAATGAGGGCCCTCACTATTCAGAGTTTGGTTCCAAAACTTTTTGGGGAGAAGCTGCTATGTTCTCCATCTACCTGATAAACTGCTTGCCAACTGGGACTCTTCAAGGTAGAACACCCAAGCAAATGGTGAATGCCTCATATCTTAACACACAGTTAAAATCAACCTTTTGAACATCAACTCTTTGCATGTGAATGATACTTTTTGAAAATTTTGGATATGAATGATATGGCCATCTATATCCACATCAAACCATTAAGTTGGCCCCAAGGGTCATTACTTGTATGTTTGTTGGGTACTCCAATATTCCGAAGGCTATAAGTGTTTCCACCCTCCAACACATCGTACCCTTATATCCAAAGATGCCAACCTTAATGAAAAAAAACTGTTTTTGAGGAAAAACACAGGAGGCTGACACCCATCATCTCCAAGTACACTACCTTCCCCTTCACCCGTCTCTTTACCCCCCTCGGACCAACCTTATGCAGTACAGCAACAAACTGTTCCACCACCTCCGAATGCCCCACCATCTCATGGTAATACTGATCCCTTAAGCGATGTCAACAGAAACACATGGGCAATCAAGAGAAGTGAAGCCAATAATATAAGTCGAGCTATTAAACAGGTTCTTGAGTTGAAGAAGTTTGTCGCGACTGAAATTGAAGGACAGCATCCACCTATTGCCAGGCTCAGTAGCTAACTGTCCTATCCATCAGTGCCCATACTGATACTGTATCCTTTGCTCACTTGATTGGTGGCGCATACAGGTCAACCGTGGGGATTACACTATTTTTCCTGGAGATTATCCCTCTTATCCCCATGAGGAATTTTAAGCTGGGTTATTTGGGATGCCTTTTGTTGAGGCTGCCCGGCTGTTGTTGCCCTTGGGTCTTTGGTTCGGTACTTGGCAGTTTAACTGCATATACACTGCTTTCTGATGCCCCAAGAGTATCGATGTGGAAATTTGCCCCAGTCAACTTTCTTTTTTATACACTTGAACCACAGGGTCTTCAAAGTTGAGCTTGTTTTCTCAGTCAAAGCATTGAGCTCGTGTTGCTTCAAATCAGGTCACAGTCCCTTCAAATAGCGATAGACCTGGTCACGGAGAATATATCTGATATGATTCTTTAAGTAGGCCCATCTTGAGGAAGGGGCCTAGACAAGAAGTGTAAGTGTCTCATGGTTGGAGAATAGAATAGGAATGATCAGAGAGGTCAAACGGTGGAGGCAGGGGTTGACTGGGGAAGAGACATCTGAAGAAACGATGAAGAGTGACAGGGATCACACAGGGAGAGAGGGGAACTGAGCATTGAGTGGAGAGACAAGTAATTCTGGCTTCATTCTTCTGATCTGTCCTCCTAGAGAGGGCATCCCTATTTAAAGGAAATACATAACCGCCAAATAACCAAAATGCACCTAGTGGGCTAACATGGCTAAATTAACCCAACATATGATGGGGATCAAAACAATATCCACAGTCTGTTGAATTATTGGTGGGTGGCCCGTAAAAAATCAATTTCTTCCAAGAGTACCTGAAGCTCCTTGGCATAAGCCAGCAGCCTGATGCTCTTGCATAAGCCAAATTGATCTTTCAACTAGGTCCACAATGTGTGAATCATCTTCACACATAGACTAGTGCTTCTGACAGTATCCCATACATCTTTTTACTACGTCAAAGACCATAAAATGCTGACTTAAATCGTCAAGCATAACCATAGACTAGTGCTTCTGACAGTATCCCATACATCTTTTTACTACGTCAAAGACCATAAAATGCTGACTTAAATCCTCAAGCATAACCATATTAGAAGATGTCTCATTCATACTGCCATCTTGGACATGTCTTATCAAATTCTGAAGGTGCCATTTTTGTATGATGATAGAGTTGTCCCCAGGACCTAAGCATTAATGGAACATATTTGGACCACTCATATAGATTGTGGCCTGTAAATACATTCTGAGGACTGGACGCGAGGAGGTGGGTACAACACTTTCCCTGATATGAAGTTGGCCAGGATGACAGGAGTTGATCTCCAACGTTGCCTCTCCTTTAGGCATACTGGTGTGTGACAAAAGGACCACCCGTAAGATAAAGGTACCAGAGGGAAAGAAAAAATAGGAGATAGTAATGTCCACACCTGAGAAGAAGTTGTAGGTTGAAGAATAAGGGTTGGTCAGGTGCATAATCAGAATGTCAAAGGTGATATCTCGATAGGACCTTCCAAGTATTCAAAATTTCCCTTTTGTCGAAGTGCTTCTGGTTATCTCCCAATCATTAGGGAGATTTCAAGGCACTTAACGTGTGGTGAGAATAGTCTCTCAATGAGTCCGAAAAGGCTTTCCACTTGATGAAAAGCTGGCAGCCTTTGTTGTCCCCCAAAAATACTCTTTGTAATCTCACAGCTATTCTGGAGATTGCAGAAAAAACTTCCAGTCAATGCTTTCATAAGAGGTAAGAAAGCTAGCAGAGGTTGAACAACTCTGATACCATGGCAGGAAGACACTTGAGAGCTTTCAATGGATTACTGACAGGAAGAATGAGGGAGACAGAGTGCTCCTTAGGGTACAGTCAGGCGGGAGCGCAGATAGAGAGAATAAAAAGAGCCAAAAAAGCACATATTCTATTAGGTGAATTAACGTATATATACAGAGGAGGTATGGTGGTCATTTCAAATGCTAGTTTTCACTATAAACAAGGAGCACGCGAGCATCACATGCTGCGTCATAATGATTATGATGAGCTTTCCTTCTAAACAAGCACTTAATCATTTCCAGCCCCATAAGGGTTATTTTTGTCATTTCCCCTCACAGTAGACTCCTTTAGATAACCTCTCTTACGAGGGCAGATAAATAGTGAAATCAGCAGTTGCATTAGCATTTTATCTTTTCCACTCTGTCTCTCTGTCCATCTTTCTCTCTCTCTTTCTCTGATTTGGCCCAATACATGGCTGACTCTATGCAGAAGGCTTCATAAAATAGACTGATACGATCCTCTACCCCGAGGGTATCTTAGGCATTTTAGCCCATTCGGTGCACTTTAGTCATATAATGTTTAGGATAGACTGCTTTCTTTTCTTATAAATATGTGTAGCCCTCTCTTGAGGATGGCAGTCAAGACTTAAGGTAAGATCGGCCTCTGGGCTCACTATCTCAATCCTCCCTGTCTCGATCCGGTTCCCTTGACCATCTAGCAATCCTCTGTCTCCGTGACCTCTCACCAGATCTTCAGCCGGCTTTCCTCCAATATGATCCATACCTCTGCCGATTGTTACTCTTCTCGTCTCTGACGATCCCCCTTCCCGTGATCATCACCCCTTCACCACGTCATTGGGCAGCTCGTCCCTGGTTGATCCCTAAATCCTCTGTCCAACCCCTCTTATCATTCCTGTTTCTACTCTCCTACCCTGGGAACTTCTATGTTGCCTCGGCCTATATTCCCCTTTCAATACGAACCTAGATCAAGGTTGTTATCATAGACTTAGATATACATAAATAAGATGAGGCTATTGTGATCAGAAGGAACTTGAATAAACATACTTGCTTTGGAGGCCAATACTGCTACTTGGCATAGCTTCGAGTGCAGCCACATCATCATCAGATTTATCACATCTATAGTCTTTTTGTGCCCCTTCTGACAATTCGACCTGGAAAAACATAAAAAATGAATGAGACTTATTTGAAGGAGACCCATGCATTATATAGTCCAGTACCAGAACTTATTAATTTGGTAAAACAATAACATTCAAAACACAAAAAATAAACCGATGATGCTTCTCCACTCTGGTTCTCCTCTTTGGCGTTTTCCGAAAATGTATCAGCTTGGTGAAGAGACAAATTCTCAATCCCTTCAGATATTTCCCTATCGACTAAAGGTACGTTTGCATTTCCTAGGTCCCTCATATAAATTCCCTGCAAACGTTCTTCATCACTTGGCACATCAACGACCGCCGTGTTCTCAGCAGATAAAGAAATCACATTCCTAAGATCAGAGCTCTCGAGGGAAACTAAGACTTCTTCCTTATGTTCTTCCTTGAGCTCTCGATGAAATTCAAAATCATCAGGAACGGTGCTCCCACAGACCGCTGTAACATCTTGAAGATCATAGCTCCCTACAATAGAATCTTCCCCTTTTGATTCAATTTCATCCTCTTGTTTCACCTCATGTCGGTCCGAAGCAGCTTCTTGAATATCCTCTTCTTCAGTTAGGGGCTCTTGATGACCTTCAACATCATCAGAAACAGTGTTTCCTGAGATCACTGTAACATCTTGAAGATCAGAACTCCCTACTATTAAAATTTCCGCTTTTGATTCACTTTCATCCTCCAGTTTCACCTCATGTTGGTCCAAAGCAGCTTCTTGAATAGTCTCCTCTCCAGTTTGGGGCACATGATGAATATCAACATCATCAAAATCATTGTTCCCAGAGACCACTGAAATATCATGAAGACCATCGCTCCCTTCTATCAAATTTTCCGCTTTCAATTCACTTTCATCCTCTTGTATGGCTTCACGTCGGTCCGAAGCAGCTTCATAAATACCCTCCTCTCCAGTTCTGGGCTCTTGATGAACTTCAACATTGACAGAAACAGTGTTCCCAGAGACCTCTGAAACATCTTGAAGATCATAGCTCCCTAATATTGAAGGTTCCCGTATCAATTCACTTTCACCCTCTGGTTTCACGCCATGTTGATCCAAAGCAGCTTCATGAATACCCTCCTCTCCAGTTTGGATCTCCTGATGAACTTCAACATTGTCAGAAACAGTGTTCTCAGAAACCATTGTAACATATTGAGTATCATAGCTCCTTACTATTAAAGTCTCTGCTTTTGATTCACTTTCATCCTCTAGTTTCAACTCATTCTGATCCGAAGCAGCTTCAAGAATACCTTCCTCTCCAGTTCGGGGCTCTTGATGAACTTCAACATCGTGAGAAACATTGTTCCCAGAGACCATTGAATTGTCTTGAAGATCATAGCTCCCTATTATTTCATCTCCTGCGATTGATAGAGTTTCATCATCTGGTTTCACCTGTCGATTCAAAGTAGCTTCATGAATATCCTCCTCTGAATCATCCCTCTCTAGTTCGGGGCTGATTTCAGTTGCACCAACATCTGACAAAAAAACTATTTCCTTGTCGACCTCTTCCATAGACAATCCTTCTACTTCAGGATTTTCAATGGCCGAAGAACAACTAATCGTCTTATGTTCTTCTCCCGACCCACTAAGTTCACTTTCATCCGTTCCCTGGGACGGAAATTCTTGTTCTAATTGTGCTGACATTACTAATAATCCAACATTGATGCATGCATCTTCTCCACCGATTGAAAAAGAACCTTCATCATGACCAGAGGTAGAGATTTCCTCCCCCAATCGATCATCGCCGCTCATCATCACCCCAAAATAGGCCTTAGAATCGACCTCCCGTTCAATCTCTTCCCTCAACTCAAACTCCTCAACCTCCTCGGCGGTCCCAAAACGGAAAACGACGCTGCCGTCCTTGCAAACTGCGGAAATCACAACCATCACCACCACACACAACGCAATCACCCCCCAATATGAATCAACAGCCATGTGAGGAGATCGATCGTACCATCAGCGGAGACGAGCTCCAGCGAAGAGGTCGAAGCCTCGACGCAGTTCCTCGGCGCCAGCCGAAGCTTCTTCTGAGCCAAAGGCTGCCACGTCGCCAACTGCGACCTCGCTACGATCTTCGCCGGCGAAGAAGACAGCGCCCTCGGATCGACGATCGTCGCGCAGATCAACGGGATGTCCGCCATTAAACCATCCGCCGAAGCTCGAGCTCGATCGCCCAGACTGTTCTTAGATAAACAACGAGACTTCCCTCCTTCAGTTTATAACCTCCCCTTTTTTGGAAATATATTATTTTCACTTTTTTTTGAAAAGCGATCTAATCTCTTGTGGCTCTCCATTTTTCTGAATTTATAAGTCGCATTACGGAAATTATAAATTGTTTTCTTCTTAGAAAGGGATCCAACCTCTTCTGGCTCTCCAATTTTTAGGATTTAATAAGTCTATTTTGGAAATTATCATTTCCTTTTTTTTGACAAAGGGATCCAACCTCTTCTGGCCCTCCATTTTTTCGAATTTGTAAACTTCATTTGGAAAAAAATAATTCATTCTAAAAAATGCTCAACTCTCTTCTGGCTCTACATTTTTTCGAATTTATTAACCCCACAGGAAATTATTATTTAAGTTTGTTCAAAAAAGAGAGTGATCAAATCTCTTTTGACTCTTCATTTTTAATTCGTAAACCCTTTTCCGGCATTTTTTATAACTTTTTTGTGAAAGAATCTCTTCTGTCTCTCCATTTTGAAATTTAAAAAACGCATTTGGGAAATTATTATTTTATTGTTTCTAAAAAGGAGGGAATCTTTCTGGCTCTCCATTTTTTGAATTTCTAGAATAGGGTCGACTCGCTTTTCTTTCTTCGTTTTCGATTTTAAAATGCATTTTGGCAGAGGATAATTAAAAAATGTGGCAGAGCGAATTTCTTCCGAGTTTTATTAATATTTCCTCACTCAATAAAATCTGATTATTCTGGCCAGCAGAACTCAAGGTGGGGCCTGCCGGACCCCACCAATTTGGAAAGATTCTAGAAGCAGACATAGAATGTACGCCGTCCGATGAAAATCGAACAGCCCCAGAGCGTTCTTTAATGGAAATCGTATGGTTAAAATGCTCAGGAACCTCTAAAGTTATTTATTTACGAACAAGTGCATATTCGGAAAGATGCTTACAGTAGTAAAAAGAGGATCTGACGCAGTTACAGAATCTGCGATCTAATCCCACGGTCAGGATTCATTTGTCCGTTACCTCGGAATCTCCCCTCCCTAACTTCCACCCTAGATTCTTCCCCCTACTCGAACTTCTCTCTAAGTCTCTCTCACTCCCTGTCCACTGACTTCCCCATCTCTCCCTCTACCGATCCGTCTCGATTTTCAAATATCTCAACATCTCTCTCTCTAAAACTCTCTACCGATCTATCTAATGTTATCCATCTCTCTCTCGAGGGATCTCCATCTCTCTCTCTCTATAACAGAATCGGAGACCGGCGCCTATAAATAGATCGTCAGCAGCGAGTGGAGTTCTTCTTCCCGCGGCGGCGATTTTCTCTCTCCTCTCTCTCTCTTTCTCTCTCCTCGCGGGTTGGGAGGAGAGAGCGATGCAGGGGAAGAGGACGAGGGCGGCGATGAAGAGGACGATCAGCTTATCGCAGATCGATCATGGCGAGGTTGCACAGAGACCGAGGCGCGAGGTTGCCGCGCCAAGAAGGCCGATCCGATCGACCGAGATCGGCGGTGTTGAAGCGTTGGAAGAGTTGCCGGAATGGCCGATCTGCTCGCCGATCGGCGTGGTGGAGACGGCGCCGTTCTTGAGGATCTGCGGATTTTGTCGCCAGCGCCTCGCTCCTGGAAAGGATATCTTCATCTACAGGTGAATCCCTAATTACTTGATCTAGATTTTTCTAGATCCTAGTCCGTCTTCTTCTTCTTGTTTTGTCTTGTTCTTGTGGATTCTTCTGCTGGATCTTTCTTTTTGCTAAAATCTCCCCCTGCTTCTTCGTCTTGTAGATTCTTCAGGTTATTTTTCTAGATCTTGAACCACCTCCTCCTGTTTCTGCTTCTTCTTCTTCTTCTTCATCGTGTTCTTCTTCAAGACTCTTCAGATCTTTTCTCTAGATCCTCTTTCCGCTTCGTCTTATTGAAAGTTCCTCAGATAATTTTTCTAGATCCTCGTTCTCCTGTTTCTTCTTCCTCTTCATCAATTTTTTTATTCTTCATCTCGTTCCTCTTTATCTACATGCGACTTCTTTTTCTTATCTATATTCTTCTTCATCATCTCGATTCCTCTTTATCTATTATCTTCTTCTTCTAGATTCCTCTTATCCTTCTCGATTCTTCTTCTCTCTCCCTCTTCTTCTTCTAGATTCTTCTTCATCATCTTTTCTTCGTCTTCTTCTAGATCCACGATGACTCTTCTTCTTTCTCTCCAATATGCTTCTTTATTTATAGTTCATCACATCAGCCTCCTTTCTGGGGACAAAACTTAAATTTCGGAGGTCTCCTCGTCTGAAAATTCCTTCTTGTCTTGTGCCAGAGGAGAGGCAGCCTTCTGTACCGCGGAATGCAGACAAAGAAGGATGAACCATGAAGAGAAGATGGAGAGATGCTCCATCATCTCCAGAATGGATTCTCCCAGACAAGAGGCCGAATCCGCTGCCGGAGAGCTCGAGACCGCCGTCACCGCGTGAAGAACAATCTCTCGAGTTATCGATCAGCTCTGTAGCGGTTACGGTAATCTCCTCCCTCGATCTGTACTCACCATGACTCCGATTTCTCTTGATTCCTGCCCCGTCGAGAGATCAAAAAAGGTTTTTGGGGGATGAAGAATCCATGGCCAGTAACCAATTATTCATTGATTATTCAATCTGCTCGCCTCTTCTATCATTTTCCCTCCTTTCCATCTGATTCTCGACATTAACTTAACGTGGCGAAGAGTCTATTTCAGCTTAAAGACGAATTGCAAGTCAACCCTTCTTCACTGTTCGTCGATATTTTCTTCCATGATATTTCGCGTTCCTAGCAAGATCTACGTTGACTTTCCCTAAATCGTATTAATTGAGAATCAAATTGCTCGTCACCCGTTGACATTTGCTTCGTTCTTTACGGGTAACTTCATCATTCCATCATTTCATACTCCCTCGTTTGCATATGAATCTTGACATTAACTTAGCGTGGAAAAGAGTCGATTTCGGCTTAAAGACGAACTGAAAGTCAACCCCCCTCCGCTGTTCACCGAATTTTTCTTCCATGATTATTACGCGTTCCCAGCAAGATCTACGTTGACTTCTCATAAATTGTAATAATCGAGAATCAAATTGCCTTATACACCTGTTGACATTTGTTTCCTTGGCAATTCCGTCATTTCTGATTTAACTTTCACTCACCCTCACGCTGTGGAATCAATTATTTAAAACCAGAGGAAGAAACTCAAAGGAGGGAGAATCTTCGTAATTGAATTCATTTAAAACTTCATTTCAGTAGCTGGAAAGGATTTTCTTCCAGTAGCTGAAGCATGGCCCAATGAATAGTCATATCTAAATTACTAACTTATGGTGGAGAAGAGTCAATTTCAGCTTAAAGATGAACTGCAAGTCAACTCTACTTCACCGTTCATCGAATTTCTTCATTGATTATTTTGCGTCTCCGACAATTTATACATTGACTTCCCAT
Source organism: Wolffia australiana (assembly GCF_029677425.1). Taxonomy (NCBI): domain Eukaryota; kingdom Viridiplantae; phylum Streptophyta; class Magnoliopsida; order Alismatales; family Araceae; genus Wolffia; species Wolffia australiana. Next base: position 879,924 of record NC_135847.1, on the reverse strand, counting down.
CAGTTGTATTTCAGAATCAAATTGTTCCTTCCTTGCTTTCTGAATCTCGATATTAACTTTGTCGGGAGAAGAGTCGATTCTAGCTTAAATTCAAATAGCAAGTCAAGCCTCCTTCACTACTCGTCGAATTTTCTTCAATGATTATATCATGCTCCCGACAAGATCTACGTTGACTTCGCATCCATTGTGTAGTTTTGGGAAATTTGTTTTAAAGAAGAAAAGACCTCAACAGGTTGAAGGTCATCATTAAGACAATTCGTTTTTAAATTATTTTTGTTCATATTTCAACGCATCTTTGTCCCATCTATGTCTTTGAGATAATCTGATGAATGGTCATAATATATACTTTATAACTGTAAGGGGTTAACCTTAGAATAAGAACTGCATAACATCCCAGGTCAATGACCTAATCCAAGTCAACAACTGAAAGATAAATAAAATCTTAGAGTAGAACAGCCAACCACATGATAAGGGTAATATCATGAATAACTTCAAATACATCTCCCCCGATGGATATATATATATATATATCTCCCAACACCTCTAGTTTTAGCATTGAGTTAGAACACAGAACATATAATGCTATAAAATAGCTTAACTTAAATATTGATGAAGCTAGTATTGATTACTTCATAATCTTTATAAGTTCCACTTCTAACTGTGAACCCTTGGAGGGCGATAGAGTTCACAGGGTTAAATTGTGAAACTTTGAAGATAAATTTATTTACACTTCAAATTGTAAGATATGACATAATTTTAGATTTACAACTTATGGTTATATTTTTTTTTGAAAGTTGAGGTTTCAGATGCAACATACATTAAATCATCAGAAATATACAGTTTTTTTGGGTCTCTACTTTATGATTATTCAAAGACACAATATATTTTAAGTGGACCTACCTATAACTAAACCTAAAAGGATTTCTATCGCATTAATGTGAAATTTGCCTCATACGCTTTCCCATGGTAACAAATATGTATTCTATTTTCTCTTTCCTAATGTGTTTATTTTATTTTATTATGATTTATTATACATCATTTGACGAGTTCAAATGAAAAATAACATACAATTCTCATTGTAAGCCTTTTAGTTTATATGAGTGATGCATAAACAAGTAGAATTATTCTCATGATTTTAGTGTTAAACTAGCGCAATTATGCATGAGAGAGCTTAAATATTTTTTAGGCATTTATAATATATTTTTGGAATCTGTTCCAAATTTTTATACGTAAGGATATCAAGACATTAAATTTTATAATAAACAAGGAACATAGTAGGCCACCATACTAGTGGCCTGAACATAGTCACTAACTATACTAAACAGACCAAACACAGAACTGACCTATGAAAGCCAACCTCTTTGTCACATAGATAAGCCATACAATGGGACTCAAGCTTCCGCTCTCTCGTGTACATGTGGTCTAATCCGACAAGAGAGTCAAATATTAGTACTTAAGGGCTTCTCTCTTTATATATGGGTGGTTGAAATATATAGGTCCTAAAAGCCAATCCCACATTCCACATCCCATTCTTTGTTGGTTATTATGATCTATTAAATATTGTACACATGTCATGCTTGTAATGAAATCCATGAACCCATAATCCAACGTAGTGAATTAGTAGTCTTTGAGGAAGTATCTGAATATAATACCACTATCTAATCTCACTCATTCGCTAAGTATGGCCAGTCATATACCCATTATTGTGTAGACATTAAGGATATATAGTGGGCTGTCTTTAGTTGGGAGCATTCACTAAGTTAATGATGTGAGCCCCTACATGGTATTATACCAAACCGTCAATCAGGTTGATTCACATCACGATTTTGTAAGTGGTCCTTTGACCTGATACACCAAAGCCCTATTCTAGATGGAAATTTTTACTTTGACTATAACCTGTGAGTTCCTAGTCCTATAATTCCGAGCATACTTAATTCAGATTCAGCAATAAGTTCATGAAGATGATTAATGGCAAAGATGAGATCATCTTTAACACATAATCATCCTCATGAATCTCATTAAAAGAAATGGTAGCTCCAAGAAGATGATTGAATGAAGACCTTGGCCAAGGTAGTGGAATATTAAGGAAGAGTTCTATGATGATTTATGAATACACTAGTATTAACTTAGATGAGTTGTTAGGGTTTAATAGTTGATCATAGCGTAATTTGTCCTAGGAGCATCATGTAGATGAGGGGATGTATGCACAAACTTTAGTTCACCAAGGACACACATGTTCTATGAGTGAGTCAATATAGTCTTATATGTATTATAATGCACAATGTGGAGCTTGACACCCAACTTGTTAGTGACTCAATCAATCAATCGGATAGGAGTCAATAACTAGACCTATACATTGGCCTAGAGGGTCACTCGAATTGTCTTTTGGATGTCAGAATATATATTTCAGGTATTAGGCTTCTTATAGAAAAACCAGTCGCGGCCCAGAATTATTTCAAGGCCCATGCCTGAGTAGGTCCTCCCTAGTGTAGATCAAGGCAGCATGATCCGCTTTAGGCGGGTGAGCCCATGTTCAAACATGCCCATATGGATGAGCCACGTAAGCTCATAACAGATGTGGCATATGACCCCTAGGCGGGCAGCCCATGAGGTAGGCACCACCTAGTCAGCCTATCTACATTGCAAATACCACTTGGGAACCAAACCTACGTGGAGGTGGCCACTTGGACACCCTCCCTATTTGGGGTGGGCAAGTAAGAGCTATGTCCGATGCTTGATCAAGTTGAGAGGGCAATATGGAATATTTGGAGTGTATTTAATGAACCTTAACGTGAGATAATATGAAAAAACTCCCTAAATTAGAGTCGTTACAGCATCATCATACGTCATGTAGTTTCCCTTTTTTAAAAAATTAATCATCCTACTTTTCTTTTCCTGACCATCAAACCTAATTAAATCAGACATTCTGAAAGTTTTTTTCGATTAAGAATGTGTTACAGTTTTGAGAAAAGCATAAAATCTAGGTATTTATCCATAATCCAAAAGTAAACACAGCATTGGCCAATTTTAGGATGAAAAGTGATGGAAATATAAATTGCCGGAAAACTAATAAAATATGTCACATTATGTTCAACATGAACAGACACAATTCATTCATATGATACATGTGTGGTTTTTATAGAGAAGTCCATAAATAAATGATATGACTAAGAGAATAATGATAACATTATATTATAGAGATAAGCCATCTTTTAAAGATGTGTTCATAATGTTCCTATTTGAATGATACTACAAACTAACATCAAAACATTTGGATGGAATATCACTTTGTAGTCCAACTCATATGGTGACTGTGATGAATAATATGTTTTTGGGTTGTAGAAACCTTGATCTGGATGAATACAATTATTCCAAGGAACGAAAGACACATAAAAAAATCTTAACGTCATTAATAAAACCATGAAACGAAGCACCTGTGCACAGATTGCATTCGTCATTTCTTGGATCCAGGGACAATATGAGTCAAATTTCTCATGTGTGCAGTCTCTAGATGTATCTACACAATCCTCGCCACATTTAATCACCTCCTTCACCATGACAAGTTCCATTCAACTTCCATTGCCATCGTTACGCCGTCCTGATCACATCAAAAATTGAGAAGACTCATGTAGAGAAGGGAGAAGAAGGGGAAGGGCCTTGAAAAATTGTGGCCTTGGTGAATTTTGTTCAGGCCCCTCCCCTATTTATACAAAGCAGGTATTTTTCATTAGAACTCCCAAACTTAAGTAAATCTTATGATGTCCAAAGACCATTTGTGTGTGACCCTCTAGGCCCACGTATCACTCTAGTTGATGACTCCAACAGCCCAATAACCTTTATTAATCTTATAAATTAACTAATTATTCAACCATATAGATTGATAAATTTTAGAAAACTTTAACCCAATTTATAGGTTGAGTCTCCAACATGTGGGGTGCCAAGCTACACCTCATGCTCTAGAAGGTACAAAAGAATGTATCAACTCACTCATGGAACATGTTTGTCATTGGTTACCGTGTTTGTATAGTTCCTCATCCACTTGATACTCCTAGGATGGTTTAAGGTATGATCAACTATCAGACCCTAATCGGTCATACGAGTTAGTACTATTGTGTTCAGAAATCATACAATTGTTCTTTGATATTTTACTAACTTGGCAAAGGACTTCATCGCAACATCTTCCTTTAGTTATCACCTCTTATACAAAAGGTGGATGATCCCATTTTGACTACTCAATCATCTTCGTGGGCACACCCAAAATAAGACTATTTAGAATCTGATGATTAGAAACGCATACATCATAGTGAAAGTACAACTGTTGCTCCACAAGAAGCCTTTGGTGTCTCAAGTGTGAGGACTACCTACACAACTATGATGTCTATCAACTTGATTGACACTTTTGTATAATACCATTCACGGATTCGTATAGATCAATTTAGTGAACTCTTTCCACCAAAGAGCACCCACTACTTATCATTAGTGTCTCACACTAATGGCAACATGAACACCCATAGTCATCATATGAGTGAGGAAAGATACTGACATTCTATTTGGATACTTTAATGTCCTTCTCGAGTATTTTTCAAATAGGAATATTTAGAATACATGCTTAAAGACTAGTGATCTCAGTCTTATGATCTCATCATTTTTCACTAAGTCCAATCATGTATTCCTGGACATCATTATAAGCATCATACGTGCACTATAACGAATATGTTCTATTTATGAATATGTAACAAGATATGGAATGTGCGATTTACTTTTTGGCCACATATGTTTCCATCATATGTGGCCTTTTAGACAATGACACCTTAATGCCATCGTTTAGTTAATACTCAATTCCTTGGATATACACAATGACTTAGTTATCTCCATATAAATTACTTAAATTTACATAAAAATAGTTTGTGGTGTTTAAATATTTAGATATATTTTAATGGATTTTGATGGATTTAATGTAAGATATAAAAAGATAACATTGTAGCATTAAATGTTTCAAATTCAATAGCCCTAAATGGGAAATAATTAATGTTCCAACAATAAAATTCAATAAATTGAAATTTTAATTGAAATTATGATTGCACAAAAATAACCATAACTATTTTAACTGGTGATCTGATGGCCTAAATTGAAGAGCATAAATCAAGATCATGAATAAAGGATGTCATGTTGCTTGGCTTCAGATTGCTAGATATGTTACTTGGAAATTAATTCTGGCATCATATTGCTTTTATCCACCCTGAAATAAATTAACTATATTGTAATAGCTGACAAAATTAGGATACCCAAGGAAAAATATTGTATAGTTGAACAAGATACTGACAACATCCCAGTTTTGGGTTTACAGAATGGGTTGAGATGCCTAGTCATCCTGATGTGACTCTACCATTGTGTGGGTCATTGGGTATAAGTAACTATCTCTATCTCCAAACTTTGGCTCCACCTCAAGCCCAAGCTATCACTACCTAAAGATTTGATAATATTCTAGACACATTTATCTCCCTTGCTTTGGCCCTCTATGTGGCTGTAACCCTCCATTCATCCTCAATGGGTTTAATGGAATGACAAGGCCAGTTAAGTGGTCTTCAACATTGTTGTGAGCTAGGTGCATCCATCCTTGCCTATTTTTAAAGATATGCTAGAGACCTTTGTAAAATCGGGTCAATATGGTCTGACCTACCAACCATTTTTGAAGATAGGCAGAGTTGGAAGAAGCTTATCATGGGTTCATTTATGAAAATATTATTTTCTTTTTATTACATGTTGTGTTTGATACTATTATTCAATGGTCAACACCGATGTGATCATTCTAAAACAATCAAGCTTAATTACTACCTTCGGGCCATTGAATGGAGGTCAATTTGCATACTTGTGGAATAGATTAAACAACAAGAAACATTCTCACATTTATAAGGTATGTGTTCTACATTCTCACATGTTTTTCTCATATAGTTTCCGTGAATATGATTCTAAAGCCATATCTCATGACATCCAAAATTAGGCGTTTTTAGATGTTTTGATTCAGATGAAAATTTCAAAATACTTTCACCTTAATTAGATAAAGTAGATGAAAAAAAGAGTTGATCCATGGGAATATATGTGTTCAGTTTATTATTTTTCTAGGTTTGGGAAGAAAATATTTGGGATCAGGAAAAAAACAAGGGAGGAGATTCTGGACTTTCCAGAGAGCTTAACAAAATTAGGGATATAAGGTACTTAACAAAATTAACAAAATTAAGAATTAGGTTATATGATTTCGGGATATAAGGTATTATCATCCACATGAATTTTTTTAAAAATTTTAGGAAAATAAAAGATTGATAAATATGAGAGGACCAAAGAGATTGATTATACGTAAATTTAATATGTTTTTCATCCATGGGGAACCGTTCAAAAAAATAATATTTATGTAAAATTTGATAATATGGAATGAATTAAATTACTAATTTGATAGATTCATCATTTATATATTTAAATACATTTTTAATTCATTAACTTGTGAACATATTCGTTAAGTTTTCCTCCGCCTATTACCCTTTAACTGAAGTTATCTCTGTGTAATTTACATATTTAGATTCACAGATGATTATTTGGGACAACAATTAGATAAGTATTTAGATTAATCATATAATGACAATTTTTGTACCATAACAATTTTTACTTGCATACATAATGGCGAACTGAGAAACCTATAACATCATCTTAACATAAAAATGACATTTAAGGTTTCTCTATGGAAGAGTTTCTTCAAGCTTTTCATGTACCCAGCCGCTGAACATATCAATTTGATTGATGCAATGATGGATCTCCTCTTGAAAGTATTCGTCTCTCCATGAAGATGTTGTCGATCTTCTCATTATCAAGTCACACGAGAGGGATGAGTTTAGAGGCTTTCATGGTTAGGGGAGCACAAATATCAGGCCAGAATGGGCACCTAACTTGGGTCCCCCCTTATTTATACTTGTTTTATATTTTTTTACATGTATTTATTTATACTTGTATCCACTAACATCTAAATATCCTGTGTGTAATCCTCCACGGCCATTGATCAGTCTAATAACTAACTTTAATGACCCAATAATATTTATTCGGCAACCTTATTAATTATAAAAATATATAGATTAATTAATTATATATTGAATTAATAATATCCACTAATAAGTTTCCAGATCACAAGGGGACAAGATACACCTATGAAAATATAAACTGGAATTAATTTTTTTTATTTAAAGGTTATGGTTTATACACATATTAGTTTTACACGAATAAAATGATTATGGGAGGAATCCATCGGGAACAAGTATCGAAAGAGTAATATTTAACTTAAACTTATATTTTTATGTTTATTGTATGAATTAGTTGTACTTTAAAAAATCAAACTAATGAAAATTAACTCATAATAATTTTAGGAAGCACAGAAAATATTCATCATAGTTAAAATAATTTATTCAATATTTAAGAATAAATTTTGGAATTCGGTAGAATTTACTAATGGGAAATATTAAATATTTCTAATTAAATAAATTGGGGAGTGATTTGAGAATGGTCGGTGAGTTTTGATGGTGTTGAAGAAACTACTTAAAAATAATTAGATATTGCAATTTTAAGTTAAGCCATTCTCAACTGTTTGAATATTTCTCTCCCACTGGATCTACGTGTCAGATTGTCAACGTGGAAATAAAATTTGGGAAGAGCAAAAAAATTTAAAAACATCTTAAAATTTTAAATAAAGCAAAAATTATACTTATCTAGTTTGTTAAAATCTTTTCTTTTAGAAATGAACGTTATATAGTTTCATAAAATGCCAGAAAATTGGGAAAATTAGAGTATCATTCTAAAAAATGTACCCCTACAAGTATCAAGTATATCCATAAAGATATAAGCTTACTTGTAAAGGTTTTTCTTTATGAATAATTAGCTTTTTATTTAATAAAAAAACTAATTTTCAAAAATAGATGATTACTTTAATAACACAATAAACCACTAATATATCCAAATAAACCATGAACTATAAACCATCATTCCATTTAATACAGATGCCTAGGGGGACTTATTGAAGAACATCATCTTTAATACTGAGGGCAGATGATGTAGTTGATCACTCAATCATTTCTATTACTTCATGTATATCTAAGTTAAGACTAATTTGACTCCATTATTAGGAATTTGTTAGTCAAATTCACAATGTCTTTGGTGTCTTAAGTCAAAGGAGCACTTACACGGCTATGGCATTAATAAACCTGATTGGCATTTAGGTATAATGCCATTTGTGAGATTCGTACACATCAATTTAATGAACTCTTTCCGTAAAGAGTACCCATCGTTCTTAGTGTGTCTATACTAGTGGCCATGGGATAGTTTGATGTCCACGTTGAGCACCAATTGACTATGAAGATTAATAATACATATTCCGATACTAGTGATCATCTTATCGTGATCTCTTCATAATTCACTATGTCATCATATGTATTCAAGGACTTCATTATACAGGTGGTGGTCTGTATGACTCAAAATAGACTACATTAATGAGAAAAGCTGACAAAGGGTCACCTTTCTTGATGATGGCCAAATAGGAATTGAGAGCAGTGAAGAACTTTTAAATAGAATTGATTTGCAAAAGCTGGGCTAGTGTCTTTATTACTGAATGGGAGTAGCACTCTCACATTCGGTTGAGTTGTTTTTTCCTTGAAATATGCTATTTAACTGAATGGAATAAAGTGGACTCTTCCAAAAAAAAAGAACTTAATTATAAACATCTCACAAGAATGATATTGAATACAGATGTATTTCAATGAACTTAAACATAACATATATATGTAATTAAATACATTTTTATGAGATAAAAGGAAGAAGATAATACGTAACCATAATGCATGTTCACTACAGTGCCACAACGTCACTTTATAATTTTTTTAATTGCCATTTCTTCCTATTTTCTCAGTTGTTGAGGGCTGCATAGTTTGAATTTTATGTTACTTGTTAGGAGAAATGTTAGCAATTAGTGGATAGAGCCAAAAAATGCTCCTTTGAAGCCAAAACTGCCATTACTCTTTGGCCCTTTTCAAAATGACTTTATAGAAATCAAGCAGGATTACGCAGAATTGGGCTATGCCCCGTTTACGCAGAAATAGAACAAATAAAATTAATTCTTATGTTTGATTCTTTAACCCTGATCTAGATGCTTTAAGGGTAGTCCCCGGACTGTAATTTAAGACCATCGGCGGAGATGATAACCTGATCACAAAAAATAGGGGTCTTCTGCTAAGAAAACGAAACACATCTCAGTTCTCTAGTTATCCAATGTTCCCAGGTGCAGCTCGGACATTTGTGCACCATGCCAAGTCAATAATCCATAGCGGTTTGGTGGAAGAACTTCCCACATTGAATGGGAGCCAAAGAGCTGGAACATATTAAAGTGCAGAGTTGGAAAGGCGTGAAGAGGGCCCAGACTGACCAAGTGAAGGGAGAGTCTTCTGGGCTTCTGCTGAATGTGCCATGTGACGTGAGTTGTAATGACTGTAACGTGGGTTCTCACTGGTCAGTATCCTCAGCTGTGATCTCAGAAGACCATCTATTTGTTGCAGCCTGAAATGCTGATAGAATACATGAGAGTTGACTGGTCCTATGGTATCTTACAGTCTCAAAGTGAGAGAATGCCCCAAATGTTGGGATCTATAGGAAATTTCACAGAGGTCCTAAAAATAACATCATCATGCTTCCAATCTTCTCACCTAGTGGGGTTTATTGACTATTCTCCAGAAATATGGCAAGTCTTGGCCTGACATTCCAAATAGATGAGAATGGCCTATTTTCACTGAATGTAATTGATCTAATTTTTACGGTTACATTATAAGTTTTAATTAGCAGTCTTTGGGGTTTCAACCTGATACACTGCTGTATCGAATTAGGTAAAAATGCTGAAAATTCGGACTTACAGAATAGCCTCTGCGATGCTCCTCGTCTTGCCAGAATACCCCACGTCGTCTTCACGCTTGCTCCCCCAAGAACTCTAGAGAGATCCCTCGCCGAATGCAGCTCCCGACTCTTCCAGAACCCTTGCTCAAGAAAGCCCAAATACTCCGTGTCCCTTCTTGTCGCCCCTGCCTCCTTATTTATACTGCTTCTTTATTTCCTAACTGACTACCTTTCAAGAAAGGTGGTTATTTGGCCAGCTCAGCTCCAGCTGGCCAACTTAGTTTCTGCCCACTCTTTCTCCTTTCATATACTCTTATGGGTATCGTATCACAACCCCACCAAAGGAAAGGAGCTTGTGACAACAGAGGAGGCAACAAAAATAACAATTCTTTTGACGAAAGTGACAATGGAGCACTGGATTTGAAAAAGTTCTGCAAGCACCTGGACAGGGGGAGCTGTGTGGGGGCAGCCTGGAATCAGTTCTTGATTCAATGCTGTCATTGACCTCTTTTTCTATCACTGTCTATCTATCTATCTCATACTCTGCGTACTTAGTGTCTTGTCACATTTCAACTGGAATAATGTGTGTCCGTAATGCAAGAATTGTGAACCTAGAGGAGTGCCACTTATTTTTTATTATGTTCACATGAATTTGGGTCTTTGATCCAGCATTTAAATTTTAACAATGCAGTTTGAACCTGAAACATCTAGCGCCATGGGTTTTGGTTTTAGATGTGGATTTCTTGGGCTTCTGCACATGGAAATCGTTCAGGTGAATGCTATCTTTTTAATTTGCATCATTTTCCTTAATGTATTACACTACTTTCTCATTCTATTTAACTCCTCAGGAAAGGCTTGAGAGGGAGTATAACCTGACCTTGATAACCACTGCTCCTAGTGTCGTGTACCGGGTCAACTGTGTAAATGGTGATACTGTAATTTCTCTTGCAGCCTTTCTCCTGTTTTATACTTTTTTAAGGTCTCATATCTTCCCAATAAATGGAAATTTTAATCATAACACTTGATGGTTTCTGTTGGACTCGGTAGGAAGTGGACTCATGCTTTGATTTTGTAATTTTTTTTGGGGAGTTACTAAAATAGCGTTCCAAATAAAAAATATGTTGGACCTCTTAGTTGTTATTCAATTGAGTGTTTTTTTTTGTAAACATTCAATTGAATGTTATAACTGTTAGGGCTGGGGATTAAAAAAATTATCTCTTATATTTGTCCTCATGATGAAAACATATTTTTTCTATCTGGAAGGTTTTCATCTGATTATGGTTGTTTAGGAAGGTTTTGGCTATTTTTACAATTTTGAAGATGGTTTTCTGGATTTTCGGACAAATTTTGGGATTATTAAATGCGCGCAAATTTTAATGCTGCATGACTATCTCATTTATGAAGCACTTTCGTTCCATTTTATGGATACAAACCTTAAATTGCTTATCTTTGCCTTGATAGCTTTCTGTCTAGACTGTCCTCTCCGTGTACCAAAATGTTGAAGCATAGATTGGAGATATGTCACATTTTTCAAGGAAAAAAACAGTGACTGATTGAAATACTGATGAACTCGATATATTTTTAAAAGTTAACCACTTAGGTCTCTTGTGTGCCAGGCTCAAACAAAAATCTTTGTGCTTCATGAGAGTTTTATCTCCTCTTCTGTTTTTCCTCTTTCATGATGCATGATGTGGATTCCATTCCACGCTGCTTATTTTTATTTTCTTTCTTACATTCCGTCTCTACCTGGTTAAGTGTTCATTTCAGGCGGAAGGTTATATCACTGGTTTTCCATTTTGTTTCACTGGTTTTCCATTTTCTCTTAGTCCCCTTCAAGACGATTCGATTTTTTCCATTATGTGTCTCTGGTCTCTTCTGTATTGACTATGTAGTCACTAATATTTGATAATTTGTTTATGAAAAAAACTAATATTTGATAATTTATATAAATAATTTCTGGTAAAAGGATGCATCCTTGAAAATTTGAATATCTAATCTACTTATTGCATTCTGCTTTCATTATGCTGTGAGTTTCCACCTCTTTTAAAGTTTAATATTATCTTATTTCTTATATTTCGTATTCAAATGCAGATTGAGTGCTCAAATCCCTCATTGCTTCCTGAACCAGGGAAGAGAAAAACCATTGAAGAGCCATACGTTAAGGTTGATTATATTTCTTCTCATGTTTTCCTGTTGTCTTTTACTTCCATAGTAATACGCATTGTGCTGAATGATCCATGGAGCTTTATTTCTTAGATCGAGATGTTATCTCCAAAGGATTACATTGGCCCTCTTATGGAGCTTGCTCAAGATCGTAGAGGTATTTTCAAGGAGATGAATTTTATTTCAGAGAACAGGGCCTCTATCATATATGAGTTGCCTTTGGCCGAGGTATTGATAAAATTGAAACTGTATTTTTTTCTCGAATAAATTTCTTCATGTAACATGATTGATAACGTTTGGATATCTTATAGCAGTCCAGAACTGTAACTCAGAGTTTCATCCCCCTTATGTAGATGGTTGGAGACTTTTTTGATCAGCTGAAGTCTAAAAGTAAGGGATATGCAAGCATGGAATATTCTTTTATTGGGTACGTCTGGAAATTTGAAAATCTTTTATTGGTTGGCCTGCTTGTCCAAGTTAGCGTTTATGAAGATTTTGTTGTTTACTAGTCTGTAAGACCCTTTATTGTTGTTTACTGGTCGACTTTAAAGATATTTAAGCAATGCACCTTGATATATAGTTGATCAAAACTCCGCTCCTGATTTTTTTATGTTTTCCCAATGCTTCTTGCATATTGTACTTATGCCTATCTCTAAAAGTCCACTTCAATGGATACATACTTGTACTTCTGCTATTATTTTCCTGAAATATTTCTTTGGCGGTTGTCCGAATTAACCTGACAAAGCCAAGATAGGTACTGTCATATATTGATGAATACTGCTTACTGTGGATACCTACTGTTACATATTTAGTTTTGAGCTATTTAGTAGAAGTGATATTAATCTTGGCTGTATTCAGAATTTTATGATCCTGGCCCAAACTGTGATTTTTGGTTTTTATGCTGTTTTCCTGTCTTTGATAGGTGAAATTTTTTTTATCCCCGGACTTAAGGAGGAATGCAGAAATTATTTGGCTCACTGATTTAATTCTTTCTATTATTGTGAGTAGGTTCCTAATTTGGGGTAGTAGTTTTTTCTCTGAAGAAAAAGCAACGATTTCTTCTCTACTTATTCCTTCAAATTAAGAGCTGGATAATGCATAGTCTGATTGCCCTGGACGTTGTACTTACTATTTTTTGATCAAGGGTTACAAAAGACCCAGAGAAGTAACTTAAGTGTAGTCGAGCCCAAGCAGTGAGATCAAAAGTTGTAATACGATTTGTAAGGAAGAAGTATATGAATTATAATGAGGGAAAAATCGCAAAGGATCCCTTGTAGAGAGTATTCTAGACTTTCCCGTACCTCTCTAGAACTTGAACTTTATTTGAACTACTCATCACTTGTTTATGATGTTGCATTTTTTATAGAAAATATGATGCTTTCGTACTTCTCATCGTCATTTTAGGGTGTGGGCATATTTCTCTTGCACTAGTGTTCTGTCCCCATTTATTTAGCCTTGTCCTTGAACTAAAAGAAGAGATAGCTTCTGTAGATGATATGCCAATGTCCCTGAAGTTTGATGTGTCGTAGACCCCACCTTTGGATGAGCAACTGAAATCTCCAAGGCGAATCTTTCAGGCTTAGGATTTTTCAGGTGAACTTGAAGTTATGCTTCACCTGAGAGTCCCAGCCGCAGAATCTATTATGGTATGCTTCAAAAAAGAAAAAAGTATGGGGCGAGGTAATTGTTGAGCACGTCTGGTCGATGATCAGTGTGGGGTTGATTTGATGAAATGAAATCGTTGGTCACTTGATAGAGTCCCCACAGGAAAGCTATCTAATATCAGGACTGTAGAGAATAGATGGGGGAGGAGAGGGAAGAAGATGAGGAAGAGGACGATCAAGAACCTGCTGAATACACCATGTTTGATCCCCAGACAAACTGTATGGGTATCATTCAATCAAGAACTCGAATGCTGTTTCAGAAATCTCCACTCTTGGGGCAACAATGGGTAGTTATACCCTTCTTTTTACAAAGAACGTCCGAAATTTCTCACCATTTCAAGAATGTCTAATGGGTAGTTATATCCTTATTTTTACAAAGAACGTCCGAAATTTCTCAGCATTTCAAGAATGTCTAATGGGCTTCTCAGGTGCCTTTCTTAGAACTCTATCATTGCTCCTTACAATTTAAGTAATTGTTGCCCGAAACATATAGGAAATTCCTTGACTTGGGCATGCGATGAAGTTTGATAATCTAACTTGTAAAAACTACTGAGTGTTGAATAGCGAGAAAACCACTCAACTTAGTGATGTGATTGATTACCATAATTGTAAGCCTTTCAAAAATTCGATTTTGTAATCATTAAAACTCCATTAGGCAATTGACTTCCCTAAGACTTTAAGGAGAACCCATAAGGCAGTATGACAAAAAAATCCCTCCTGGTTTTGGCTTTCGTATCATTGACAAGAAACACATCCTGAAACTTTGCTTAATAGTACATACTTCATGCCTTTACCAAATGAATGTTGGAGATGCAACTATAAGTTCCAAGATACCCTGCGTGTTCTCCATTGTCATAGAAGGGATTAAGAATAAAAGGACTTGGTTAAAATTTGTGGGGAAGACCACAACTTACACATTATAGTTCTTTCTAATTTTTGCTGAGTGTGGGCATCATGATGCTTTACAATGAGGCTTTGAGAAAATCCCTGACGTTTGGGTCTGAAGATAGGTTTTAATCAATATGAATATAATGTTGTTGAGATAGCTGCCAAGAATAACTGTAGAATAGAATGATGAAATGATCGCTGGAGAATACCTGGCAGGACTACCAGTATCTCTCCAATTTTTTATCTCCCCTATTTTGACTGCTTTCTGCATATTTCACGTGTGTCCAGACTTCACACCAAATGCCCCTATAGCATTTCTCTCTGTCATTTGATGCGGTTAATTATGCGTGTAAGATGAATTATGGTAAAGTTTAGAGAAGAAGAATTCTTCCAAAAAAATTTAGAGAAGAGACGTTGTACTTTTTTTCTTCACTGATGTGCCCTTGAGATTTCATTATGATACTATTTCCTTAAATGGGTTTGGAACTTTATCTTTTAGATCTTATTGGTAACTAACGTTGTATTTTGTCTGTTTCCCAATTAGAGTATTTTCCCAACATGTATTCATTTGGTCTTTCTTTCTCATTTGCCAGGTACAGAGAAAGTGATCTAGTGAAACTTGATATTCAGATAAATAGTGAACCAGTCGAGCCCTTGGCAACAATAGTCCACAAAGATAAGGTAATTATTATCATATTCCCTAGATCATGTCATGTTCCCATCTCATTTTATGTTACTACCCTAGTTCTAATATTATTACCCGAAGCTGAGTATGAACTTTTGGTTATGAATGCGTTGATGGTAATAGCTTAGACGTATTACTTGGATCGAGAATCAGCTGAAAAAATGTAGTACCAGAGAGAAAGCAGGGTACTTTTGTTCTAAAATGTACCTTTTTATTCTCTTATTTCTTATATCCACGCAATGAATGTGTTATAGCTTCACTGTGACAAAGGAATTTCCCAACTCATTCTCAGTCCGACAAGAGAAGATGAAAGATCGGATAGAAGAAAAGTAGATCGAAATAGATAATGATGACGGGAAGAGATCAGATCGCGATCTCCCTGCTGGCCGATGGGAATCCTCGTCCGAATGCTCCAGCTTCCGCCCCCCTTTCTGCCGCTTGGAATTCTGAGTAAACTTCAAAACGTACCCACTCCCTCCCAAGCCTGCTTATTTATAGGCGCATTTGTTGAGTTCAAATGACGCCAGCTGCGTCGTTCCCGCCCTCCAAAATCGGCACCTCCGATAAGCCTTGTTGAAGCGCTTATCAGGATGTCTTTTCAGTTTTTTCTCCTATAACAAATCTCAAATGTGATTAGTTTATAAATAATTTTTTTGTGCCTTCTCCTGTATTTTGATTTTCTGTCCCTTATTTCCAGGCGTACTCCATTGGTAGGGCCCTAACACCGAAGCTCAAAGAGCTTATACCGCGTCAGATGTTTAAAGTGCCGATCCAGGTAAATCTTTTTCTTTCGCTCTGAAGACTATACTACGGGGTGTACATTCTAATTTATGGAGTTGAAAATTTTGATCATTCATCTTCCTAGGAGCATCGGGTTATTTCTTGACAAATCAAATGAATTGGAGCATTTCTTTCATGATTTTAAAATGCATTTTTTTTAAGTGGAGAGTCCAATCTCACGAGTTACTGCTTTAGAATTGGTTGTATCTTGTGGAAGAATTGGGTAGATGAAACATTTATTTTAACCTCCTTTCTTTGGGTGTTATTGTCTTGTCATTACAAGTCACATAGGGCGATCCATCAGTTCCCTTTAAGTGAAGCTCTCTCGTATGCAAATCTTGAACCCCAAGATTTGGAGAGTGATCTGGTCACTTGTAGCTTGATGTCACTTATCAGTTTTTCCTTCCTCGCAGTTGAAAAGTTCCATTTCACTTATTATGGTGTTATGTCAAGGTTTTTATCTTCTAAAATTTTTTTTTGTTACATCCATGAGTTATTCTTTCTCGAAATTATGACAAAAACTGGACCATCTCGGTAATATTACAGGCCTGCATTGGTACCAAGGTGATTGCTAGTGAGGCTTTGTCAGCTATAAGGAAGGATGTTCTTGCTAAATGTTATGGTGAGTTTTGGTGTGCTCGATTCATTTATTCCGTGTTCCAAGTTGCCTATCTCTGACTATCATGTTTCTTTTTGGCTGGATCCCAAGTTTTAAAACTTTTATTCTAAAGTTTCATACTCAATGTATAAGAACTATGGATGTTGGTCGATATACCTATAATTATTAGGACGCTTATGAAAACAAACAGAATAAGTATAAATAAAGGGGACACCCATTTTAGGTGCCCATGCCTACTAGACCTGAAACCCCCCTTCCCTATGTTTCTTTTCCTCTATAAATCGTTCGTCACCGTAGGGGGACATGACGATAAGAAGATCTACAAGATCTTCTAAAAGAATGAAAAAAGAGCAAGAAGAATAAGAGGGGATACATATTCACATCAACCACATGGCTATGTCTAATGGCTAGGCATATGAATGGCTTGAACAAACTATTGCATGGAGTAAATCAAAATGGGAATCAGTTCCACTCACATTGATGATATCAACTAATATTTTGTGGATTAATTATGCATTTCTTTCCATCTTTGGCTGCGTGAAATTTAAGTTCAAGCATTCAGTCAAACCAAATGGAACCTGACATAGTATTACCAATTGAATAACCATTAGTATGGAGACATCAAGAAAAAAAAGAGGCAGCTCTTTAGGTAGATAGCATTGGAAAAATATGTGACATCCAAGAAAATTTTATATTCCACCTCTAATTTATTATTTCATAGATACAATACATTCATTACACTGTATGAGTGATGGTTAGAATTTCTCTCATGACTAAGTGATTTATGATGATATCATAGAAAAATGATCATTAGCCTTTAAAAAAAGGGTTCTAAAGCTTAGATCAGGACATTAAAATATCAGAAAATAATAGCATGTCCTAGTCTCACACATGTATTGGGTATGGCTGGTCTTGTAAACATTCAAGGGAAGCTACTGGGTGATCTTTTGGGAAAAATATTATTCAATTAACTTGTATTAATCCTTGAATGATATTATAATTAGAATCAATCAGAGTAATTCATCTCATAGTTGTATATGTGGTCTTTACAACTGAGATCAAAGAAGGTATTCTCGAATGATTTTTTCATACATCAATAATAACATGAAGGTCCCATTTAGGCATAACTAAAGGCATTCGAGAGTCTAGCGTGGATCAAAGATTGAACATACAAGGTAATTGATTATGCCAAATTTTTTTTGATAGAGTAGACATAATCTTTATATCTTGTAGGTCACGAGGTGTATCTTGGTACATAGGGAGTGAGAAATGAATTACAAGGTCGACCTATCTGAGAATGGTGCGTAATTTAACCAAACAATTTGGTTAAATTGATCATTTATTAATTAATTTATATATGTCATATTTAATTAATAATACTGGACAAAAAAGGTGATCAATACATTCAAGTTATTAACTAGAGTAATACATAGGCCCAGATGGTCGATCACACATTATTTTTGGATGTCGGCAGATATATCCAAAGTTTGGAGATTTTCATTAAATCCTGCTAAAGAAGGAGAGATCTGTTTAATTTTCCAAGGAACATTTACAAAAAAATTGAGATAGTATAAATAGAATGGGCACCCTCATTTGATACCCTAGCTAGTAAGTGTGAGTGCACTCCCCTAAATAGAGGGTGTCTTCTTACATGAAATGGGGGGGGGTCTATTTATTGATTTTCAAAAAAAGGTTGTAAAGATGAAGTAATTATGGATTAATATTTCAAATTTATTCATGAAACTCCTTTTGCATCATTAGGTTTTTTTTGTTAAAGCAGGAAAATTTTGGGAAATTCATTGATTCTTTCTCCTCCTCTACCCTCATCAACAATCACTAGAGTGGCATGAAATCCTCATATTTCTTGAATATTCTATGCCAAAATATGCATTGAAATTCAAACTCCATATATGCTGACACATGGCCTCAAATTCCTCACAACTTTGCTTAAAATTCACCTTAAAATAGTGTTTACATCACATGCAAATCCCATTTTTCCATATGTTCTATGAAAGGAAGAAGATAAAGAATTGTATAGTGGCACAATGATTGTGTATTTTATTATTTTTAAAATCATGTAGTGCCACCTTAGAGGCTTCAATAAAAAATGTCTGTTGCGTTCATTGTGAAAAAACATTCATTTTTATATTGGCTTATACTCACAAAGTTAAAAAGCAATAACAAATAAATGTATTAAAAAATGTGTCGTATTCATTGATAGGCTATAATCCTAACAAATTGGATTCAACTACATATTGATGGAGCGAGCCCAAACGACATCGACGGAACATCATTGCAGCCATCCTCCCCATCAACAACATCAACGCCGGTCTGTGTCAAGCTCGACTGGCACGTCAAAGCATTCGTGAAGACGCCCAGGTTTAAATATCCCAGGTAGAGCACATCTGCGCACATGCTCATGTTTTAATTATCTGTTTTCATTCATTTAATTTTCTGTTTGGTGTTCGCCACGATGAGTGCACCCTACTCGTCACGACGTGTCTGTATCATCGTGTTTTCGTATCCATATCATTTTTTTTCACGTGTTTAATCTCCCATTTTCTTTATTTTTTGTATTATAAGGCCATGATGGGCACCTGGTTCTTCAGTCTGGTATTATATTACATCTTCCAGTATACTTTTGACTGCACTCCACCGCGCTCGGGTTAGAATTGTTGGGTTCTAGTGGCCTTAAGATGGATGAACATAACAAAAACGATGCGCAGTGGAAGTCTTTTGCGAATCGAACGGCATCAACGAAAACCATTAAACGAGGTACCTTTTCACGGATTGCATCCATAATTTCTTGGATCCTGGAGCGAGACGAGTCGAGCTGCTCAAGTGTGCAGCCTCTAGAGATATCCACGTGGTCCTCGGGACGTCGGATCTCCTCCTTCTCGTTGATTGAGCCCCGTTCTTTCTCCGTCGGCGTCGTTACGTCGTCCCGATCACATCAAGGATGGAGAGGGGATGTGGGAAGAGTGGAGAAGAAGGGGAAAGGCCCTTGAACAATTCTGGCCTGGGTGAATTTCGTTCAGGGCCTTCCCCTATTTATACTAAGTTGGTATTTTTCATAAAAACCCCCAAAACTTAAGTATATCTTCGAACGTCCAAAAGACCATTTGCGTGTGGCCCTCTAGGCCCATGTATCAGTCTAGTTAACGACTCCAATGGCCCAATAACCTTTATCAGCCTTCCAAATTAATTAACTATATCATCATATAGATTAATTAATGTCGGATCGATTTAACCCAATCGATAGGTCGAGACTCCGACACGTGGGGTGCCAAGCTACACCTCGTGTCCTAGAAGATATAAAGGAGTGGGTATCAACTCACTCATGGAACTTGTTCATCATCGATTACTATGTATGTATAATCCCTCATCCACTTGACGCTCCTTGGACGACTTAGGGTGTGGTCAACTGTCAAACCCTAATCGGTCATCCGAGTTAGTACTGATGCATTCAGAAATCATCGGAGAACTCTTCTCCGATATTTCACTGCCTTGGCCAAGGACTTCATCGCATCATCTTCCTTGAGCTGTCACCTCTTATACCGAGGGTGGACGATCCCATCTTGACCACTCAATCGCCTTCGTGTACTTCTTGATGCACTCGAACTAAGACCGTTTAGAATCCCATGATTAGAGACTCGTTGGCCATAGCCAAAGTGCAACCGTCCGTCCACAAGACGTCTTTGGTGTCTCAGGTCTAAGGACCACTTACACAACCATGACGTGAATCAACATGATTGACAGTTCGGTATAATACCATTCAGGGATTCGTACGGATCAATTCAGTGAACTCTTTCCACTAAAGAGCACCCACTATATATCCTTAGTGTCGCCACACTAATGGCTACGGGACCGGCCATACTCATCATATGAGTGAGGCTAGATAGTGCTATTCTATCCGGATACTTCGATGTCCTTCTCGCGTATCCTTTGAATAGGAATGTTTAGAACACATGCTTAAAGACTAGTGATCTCTGTATTACGATCTCATCATAATTCACTAAGTTTGATCATGTATTCATGGACTTCATTATACGCATCACACGTACACTATAATGAATATGTTCTATTACTGAACATGGAACGAGATGTGGAATGTGTGATTGGCTTGCCGGCCACATATATTTCCATCAAGAATAGGTGAGAGACAAGAATAATCGAGAAAATTATGATTTGAGCGAATTCCCAGGTACGGGTCGAGTTCGTTCGTTACATGCGAGCCCCTATGGAATTATTCTCTTTGGCACCGTAGTTGCCATCGTCGCTCCGAAGAGGGTCAGAAGGTCACCGCCATCGTCATCGATCTTCCGCCCTAGAGCTTGGAACTCGATGAATTCCCACAAGTCGGCCCTGCACGTACACTCCACCTAGGTCATTTGCATTTCAGGTAGTTACATTCACTTAGTGAATTACCCGTCGGACGACGCCGTCGACGACATCTGACATCACATATGTATTTAAAGCCTTAGAAATATCAATAACTCAAGATATAATTTTTTTCATTCTGAATTAAACATCATAAAATTGCCTTAAAAGATGTCAGAAAACTAGGAAAACCCAGAGTATCATTTATACTGAGTAAATTTACTTGAATCCATAAAGATAGAAATAAACCATCACCAAAATCAATTCTCTGTTGTTTGTAATTAAATGTATGAAGCCAAAAATCTTACAACTATAGTGTAAAATAGGTTATCTAGGAAATTCTCTATAACATATAATAAAATTTTCACATAAAACCATATTTTCATCATTTTTTAATTTGAACCATGCATACCAATAAATAAATTTAATATTTTATAAATGTAATAATTTTCAATTATATATTTCTACAACGGTACTTCCAATAAAAATTTCAATAAAATAGTTTAAAATTCAAGAAACCTCCATTTTGACATAATCACACTTACCGTTGGAGAATAAACAACTTCATTGAGTTATTAATTTTATAAAGTTGATAGATTAAAAATAAAGTCACATCGAACACATTTTATTTCATCATTTGGAACCATTGTTGGTGAAATCCATCCCCAAACATATGTTTTTGTCAAACTTCCTGTATACGTTGTGGTTATTTGGAGTTTTTAAGTGAGTAACACACACATTTCACTTAATTTTTTGAACTGAAATGAAAAAAATATGCATTAAAAAGCAATCAATTTTGGTTTAATATTGTATCATACTTAAACTTACCAATTTTACCTATATGGACTGGATTATATCCAAATACAAATATGGAAGCATCAGTTCTATTTGATATCAGCTCAATAATATTGCAGATTGTATTCATTTGAGATAAATGCAGACGAGAGCATTTTGTAGAAGAATTTTTATAATGTGGCAAGGGAAAAAATTAACACTTTGGATGATGAGGGTCTGGTTCTGTTGGTTCAAATTTGTTTTGAGAATTCATATCAAGTTCCCGTTCTTGTAGGTATTAACAATGCTTACTTCCTATACCTACCACCAAGATCTCAATTAATTTTAGAATAAAATAATAAATAAATAGATTAAATAAGTATCCATTCAATCTCAGGCCAAATTCTTTAAGAACCTTTAAGAAAATGATGGACAAATTATTCCATATCTATCTGATGCCAACCTCGCAATGACTCAAGACTTTTAAGCCATGGTCGATGATGCGCAAGATATCAAAGTCATGCTAATCTTATACATATCCATAATAGAAATGTTTTTGTAGATAATATTAAATAATTTTCCAACTTTCATTATAATCCTAAATACAACATCATAGTCATCTTTTACCCCTTTAAAATGTTATGATAATAGAGGCTTGCGTTAAAATATATCAATACCTGATCGAGTTCTCATTTCAGCAAAACTACATGTCTAATTATTGGTACATGATTCAACACTTTTCTATTTTTTATCTCATGTGGAATATTATTGAAGGTAGGTTTTTTAAGTGATATACATGGTATGTTGATCATATCCCTTAATGTCTCCTCCTTTTCAACTAATCCTTGATTTTCACATGCACTTTGTGGGTTCTCTAAGCCTGATAAATGATCCAAACTGATTTTTCAAGAGAAAAGAGATAAAAATTAAATATGAATAAAGGTATAATTCCATCAATGACCACATCATTTGGTCCAGTAGTTTGCCTGAGCACCTTAAAAGGGTGCCCTCTTATTTATACTTCTTTCGATGATTTTCATAAAATCACATAAAATCAGTTATAGCCGACAAGGTCCAAAAGTTTAATATGTGTGATCCTCAATATCCATGCCCATATATTAGTCTATTTAATAAATTTAATAACACAATAATATATCAGATTCTATTTAATAATTACCTAAAATTTGATTTAAACCACTAATAGGTTTAATTGCCAGCCACTAAGCTTTGCTTTGTGCCTAATAAGATACAGATGAGTATATTAACTCTCCAACGTAACCTTTACTATCACCAGCTAGCAAGTTCATGCAATCCTTAATCAATATGAGATTCCTAGAGGAGTTATCCTTTAGTTAACCATCCAAGAGTAACCCATTATTTGAGAGTACCTTCTGTAATATTTCTACAACTCTTGCTAACAGGTCTTGTGCATCTAATTCCTTGAGTCTATCTCTGCCTATATTCAGCGCTTACCATCCATCTTGATCACTCAGTCACCTTCCTGAAAATTTTTGTATAACAAGGTTAATTAAAAACGTGATTGAGGACTCCTCCATGTAATGGGTATCTTTGGTATTGTGGGTCATGGATCACTTACTAGACTGTGACATGAGACAACCTAATTGACATCTAGGTATACTAACACTAAGGAATTCATACCAATCTATTCAATGAACTATTTCATAAATGAGCACCTACCATTTGTCCTTAGTGTCTTGACGGTAATGGCCAAAAGATCATCTATACTTACCATATCAATAGCATAGACATATTATAATTTTTGGATACTTAAGATGCATGTTTAAGGAGTAGTTATTCTTTTACTAAGTCATTAAGCATATTCAAGTAATTCATTATAAACATCATACAATAACAATAATGAATACAAAGTTATTCTGATGAACATATTTGAGATGTTAAAGTGTGATTGACTTGAAGGCCACATAATATCAATAGTGCTATCTTATGACCTTTTGTTAGGCCCCTAACTAGGCAGCATTCCCTGCCTAGAGGCCTGCGTAGTTATTGGGAGGGCGCGCTCATGTTAGACTCACGATCTGTAATGACTGAGTCCAATTAGTGTTACGATAGACTAAGGGTGGTGACGCCCAACCTGATCTTTCAGGCCATCACCCCTGTATGTAGTGATACAGTGCGGATGGTGCGCATGCCCATTCGCGCCTTGGGCGGAATGGATCAGGTTAAGTAGCGTGGGATGACAGGCGTGAGCACGCCAGCGCCAAGCGCCAAGCGCGGCACCAACCCTTTGCGCGAGCGCCAAGCACCGCACGGGAGCACCAAGTACCGCGTGAGAGTGCCAAGCGCCACGCACATGCGCAAGACGCGTAGGCCGGGGGGGGCATGCCGTAGGTGCAGTGCGTGTAGTTGTACGGGATTCCGCGCAACGACCGCGTGGGCAGCGTGTGAAGTTATGCGGGATGCTGCGCAGTGGCCGCACGGGTAGCGAGTGCATTGTGTGTGCGGAACGTGGGGCACGAGACATCCCTCCAAGAGACTAAGGCTATTGGCGCTTAGTGAGCACCAAGACGACATGGGGTCACGTGGCACTCCCGCAGGTAGCGCAAGGTGCGCGACACCCAGCTTGAGGAGCCGAGCACAGTGGCATCCAAACGGATTGAACCAAAGGTGCCACTACGGTTACTATGGCGTGTGTGATCGCCTAGAGGTGGGGTTGGCGTGTGTGATCGCTAGGCCCCTAGGCGCACGGAGCCCGACCTGGGGCACACGTGTAGCGTCGATGCCGTCGGGCGCTCGCGTGGGGCTGTAGGCGTCAAGGCGCACTAGCGCTCCTACCCAGGTGTGTGGCGCCTATCAACCCAGGTCTTCCCCCTTTCAATGATCATGACTATGATGTAACCATTTATGATATCAATTCAATGACCCTATTCCTCGATGAGGCTGGGTCCCCACACTGTCCTCTAACCCCTTCTATGTGATCTTAAACAATTGCAAAGACTTCCGCTGCAAGAGATCAAGGCTGCTCAGTGTTCTGCTCCAAGCACTGAGGCCGGCACGCACCAGATTTGAGCAATTGACATAGCTCGGGATTTGACCATGTGACACCTTCCTATAGAGACCTCCTTGATTTTGTTATACTGATCTATTGCTTTCCCATCACAGTTTTATTTCTTGGATAATAATCATGAAATTATTCACAATAAAATATTTTTTATCGAGCTTGATGAAATATTTTATCACCTTTGACTTCTTAGATGATGCTTTAGGAAAACCATTGACTTTCAAATGGTAAGGACCCAGAATAGTGTCATTAGAATCGTCCTCCATAAATAAAAGCTAACAACGTAGAAGTAAAAGGTAGTAGAAAGAAAATGTACCCTCTTCTTTCTTCATTCAATTTTTGTATCGCATCTGACAAAGGCGAAAGTGGGTGTAATTTTGTCGTCATTGTTATTTTCACATCGATGAAATAAAATTTTTAATTTGCAAGCTTACTCAGGACTGTATAGTTGTGAGTAAGGTCATCTCCTCAAGGATTGGCACTTAGAGGTAGGATTCAGCTAATGAGTAGGAGGATCAACAAGCGCCACTTGGTGTTTGTTGTGTCCTCCTCCCCACAGATTTTATTTAGACCTCAAATTTCATACATAGGTAGTAGAGATATATTAGTGATTTCAAGAATTTTTTGGAGAATTTTTAGAGGTCATTTTATAGCATAAAATGCAGGTTCAAATATTGAAGTTTAATTGTTTGATGAAATGCTTAATAAGAGATATCCAATTTTGATGTATTTATAGAAGGAATGAAATCGATTTTTTATGTATGTTTATTAGAGTATGTATATATATCAGGAAGTATATCTTCCTAGATTTTATTTTATATTTTTTAGATTTTTCATTTTTTAAAAGTATTAAATATGGTGGTTCAAAAATCATTTAAAACGTTTGCATAAAAGGTGTTTGTGGAAATGCCTTAATGGGGTTTTTATAGTCTGGGCTTATGCTTGAAATTGAATCATTTCAATTTTGATTTTGAGGATATGGATTGAGGATTACTCCTCAATCCATGGTTAATATTCTATCCTTGGTCAGAGCTGAGTTCTTCCCACCCCGGGAGGATGGCAGAGGACCATCCAGTCGATCACGCCCCGATCCATCGCCAGCCACGTCTTGAAGCCCGAGCGGACGTGAAGAATCTAAAATTTCACTACCAAGCTTGAGAACCGACATCATCTTATCGCTTTGCGTCGTGTATCTTTATGTTCTTTCTTTCTTTCGTCGTCTTTGGATTATCGGGAGGCCCCTCCTGCGTGAGTACCGGCCTCCCCTCATGCGTGTTTTATTTTAATTATGTTTAAGTGTCATCTTTAGGGGGAGGAAATCCATCTTGGGCTTCTTCTCCCCCTAAAGATCCCTCTTAATGGGAAAGCCCAATAGGCTTTCTCCTTAAAAGGTGGTCCAATTTAGCCTCCACAACTGCCACTTCCCCTCTATAAAGAATAGGGAAGAGTGGACGTGGAGGCCAAGCTAAAGTCATTGTTGAAATCCAGATCTCGTTTATGTTATTAGCAGTTATTTTGGTTGTTCATCATCTACCTTGTCGTTGAAGAAGAAGAAGAGTTGATTGTGTTCAAGAAGAAGCTACGGTAGCAGAAGAATCAAGATTTGAAGGAAAAAGCGTGTTGATTGACGATTCTAAGATCCAGTTGGAATTTTGCTCACTTTTCATTGAACTCCTACTTCCAACCAGGATCGACAGGGAGAGAAGAACCTTGATAAGGATCCGTTGCCACATTTCTCCACAGTCAGTCATCAAAAGAAATCTACGGTGATCCCTGCAGACGTCTTCCACAGATTACAGTGGGGTCTGACCGTGAATTGTGTCTTCCCTGAGCTCCTTAACCTTCGACGGAATTAACCATAGTTCAGCACCGTATCAGAAATTTGTGGGAAAATTGTGTTCACAAAGCAAGTTAGTGAAATCGCGTGATAGATCTCTCCTCGTACGTTCCAGAGATATACCGCCGCATCCATAAATTGCCTCTACTGGCTTGGCAAGGCGCTGCAACGGCGACGATCAACTCCGACGTCTCCAGAGCGCTTTGACTCGCGTCGAGCCTCTTGATCTTGACATCGCCCCATTGACGATCTCTTTCTTTCCCCAAGTGCTATCAGAGAGCGGTTCCGGGAATATTTGAGGACTATATTTTCCTTTCGAGAAGGCAAATCGCACAAAGAAGGTCAAACGGGGAAATCGGCCATTCAAAAATTTTCTTCCCCCGGTGCTTTATTGCTATACGGGAAGGTCAAACGGGGAGATTTGATCCGTCGTGGAGATCTTCATCATCGGGAATATATAAATTGTTCCCAGTGGGTCTGCTGCTTCACAGGATATCACCATTCCAAGTCCCAGACGGTTCCTCGCCATCGCCATCTTCGTTGAAACCCTTCAATCTCCATTTTAGTCACCAACTGATAACAGAAGCAATGGCAACCAATACGATTGACATGGCCTTGATCTCCGGCGTTACTCCGGCATATTAATTCGATCCTAGCGGTGGCGATTCATGTTGAGAATGCCTCTGCCTCGGGTGCCAAGAAAGAAGAAAGGAAGGAAATAACGGAGGAAGAAGAGAGGGAAGAGATCGCAAGAAGAGAAAGACCGAGGCCGTTAAGATCGTTATATTCCGCACATTAAAATGTACATTTTGGTTCTTACTTATAGTAGCTTAATGTGATACTATATGTACGTTACAAACAATCCTAGCCATTATAATAAGTTATAACGGCTATATCGTTTTAAATCCCAACCGTCTATCTGTTTTCCTGTCTATCTTGAATCGTAGCCGTCTATCTGTTTTCCTGTCTATCTTGAATCCTAACCGTCTATCTTTTCCTATATTTAATCCTATTTTCTAAGTCTCTTAACGAGTATAGGGTACGTGTTCGTTTCTTACTAGACTATTCTTATTAATATTCCTATTGGCGGGCGCTTTGCTGATGTGGCTCGAGTGGCGAGTAAAACTCCTCTTCATCAATTCATTGCTACAGTTGAGCCTACTGATGGGAATCTGTTTGTGCACCGACTAGAGCCTTATGCCCGTCTTCCTTTGTCGTGGCTGCCAGGACATTTTCTGCAGGTCAACATATCTTCTCCCTTATATCTTAATGTTAATTGGCCCTCTCAGTACCGATCTCCAAATTGCTCAACACCTCGAGTGATCTTAATCGAGAATTTAGGAATAGCCATTTGTTTATTGATAGTGATTCTCATTGACGGTGCCTGATCTGCTCGTTCACGCTGACGGTGTGGATGCTCACGGACGGTGAACGTTCCCCATTACGTTGGTTCACAAACTAAACACCCAGATCATTGGGAGCTTGATCGGTGACAACACCCGTCACGTGTCGTCTACTTGAACTATGCCTCGGATCATCCGACGACTGATGTACTCTTCGTTAAATGTTTATTCTTAAATCATTAGTATTATACCACGTCATTTCATCGTTTTATAGAATCCTCTCGCCTGACATAACACGATGTAACAAATTTGATCGTCGTGTTACACCACCATGGCTGGAAGTGTGCCATGCGTCCTCATTTTCATCAAATGGGACAGGCATTAAATACAAAAATGTGAGTTTGTTAAGATTTAATTATTCCACGTTACCCAATTCGGTATGGATTTACTATATAAAAGTGCACTATTTATTGTTCCACATTGGCACCAAAATTTTTTTTACTTTAATTACGACCTCTTTGTGTGATGTGCCTCTACAAGACTCATCTGTCTATGAATGTTGTGTGTTTGGACCTTCTAAATTGACACATCTTTCTATGAACAGATAAACCAATCATAAGCTAGTATGATTTCCCTAATTAAGACACGCCGGGCCCTATTCAATGCCCAAAAAATAAAGCCTTAAATATATCTAAATGTAATATTTTTGAATAAGAAAATGTTGAATTAATGAATCCTTTTTCATAAAATTCAATTAAAATACGAGTAAATCAATGAAAATTGAGAGAAGCATTTAACAATTAAATATACATATTTTCTGTTGTAAAATTAATTCCATGATGAATCAGTCACTAGAAAGTTTTGTAAAATATCACAAACTCTGGAAGAACCATAAAATTACACCAGAGGCTGTTTTAATCAATTTTAATTATGATAACATGTAGTTTTGTAAATTTTAATGCATAAACACTAGGATGTGTCATATGCATGTGTCATAGACATGGTAAAATATAACTCTAGGAGGTGAGCTGTATGTATAAAGAGGTTCATAGACATGATGATATCCAACATGATAAACACTAGGATGGATAAGTTAATAGTTATGGTCATGTTTATAATGCTGACTTGACATAGAAGCATAGTAATATCCACATGCCCTAATATTCCTATGGCCGTGCATGGGCATATCTATATCCCCTAACATGTGCTATGTGCCCTATGACCTGCACATTCATAATCATTATTGGCCCACAATGCCATTGGTCTTCTCTTTAGAGTTTGAGTCTTCTTGATCTTGGACTCCATCTTCAAGTGGTCCATTTCATCCGGTTATTTTTTACCATACCTGAAAGCAATGTCTTCTTATTTGGAGCGGGGGTTTATTCTTTCATCTCCTTCACCTTCTTTGAGGTTATAGCTGTTTCAGTCACCTTGACCTTCCTTGAAGAATGAGATCCTAGCCCTTCCTTAATATAGGTTATAGGACGATATTTGAGCTCCTAAGATGATGTTGAGGATCTTTAGGCTCTCTACGAAATTTCATTTGTACATCATCTCTGTGCACTTCTCCATTTTATAAGAAATCCTATGTTCTTCTAAATATCCATTCAATCTAGTGATCTCATCAATAAGGAAGATCCTACTCATTTAAACTTTTTGTTCTCCTTTTGTAGTCCAGTATTCCAAAACTCTCTTTTATTGATTATATGCTTTGATTCTTTTTACAATGTACTCTAGCATTTTCTTTCCCTAAACTGGTCACTTCAATAATTTCTCAATCGTCATTTCTCTCTCATCTACCCTCTTTCTTAGTACATATGTATTTTGGTGAAAAATCATCAATATATGTCTTTAAATGTTCATCATCTACTAAATTAACTTATTATGCGGATTCATGCATGGTCTTTGTCATCTTCACTCCATTCTGCATGAATTGCTTTTTGTTCTTATCTCCAAACCTTCTCCGATGTTGGGCTTCAACCTTCCCCTTCTCCATTCGTACTTTTTCATTCTCCATTTCAGGACATTCAGATACAAAGTTCATCTTTTTCATGAAACGAGAACATGTGTTCATTTCTTCAAAAGCCAACCCCATACCTCGCTTCTTGATGAGATGCCCTCTCTTGAGACAGCATAGCAATTTGCTCTTCCTCCTCGATGAAATGCTCAGCAATCTTGAATGTAATACCCTTTGGACTTCTCCTCTTTCTTCCTTGGACCAACTTGATGTGATGTCAACTTTTTCCTCTGGATTTATTCATCTCATTGCTAATGAGTGAACCCGCAAGCTCATCAATCGGCATTTTATCCAAGTCTTTGGCCAATTCAATTGTCATTAACTTTATGTTCCATTCTTCTCAAAGAGAACTCAAGAATGTCTAATCACAATTTTCACATGTCTTACCCAATGAATTCATCCAGTTTAGTGCTTCTCTAATCTCCGCACCATTCCCTCTATGTATGTATATATGTTTAGGTTGAACAAATAAGGGGCTAGCTAGAGTAATAAAAAAATTTGTGGGAAGGTGCATTTATACTTAAACATATGTAGGCCCACAAGGAGAATGAAAATTTTACATCTAGGTTGATATATGGGTAGTTAAGTAGATGGATAGACGAATAGATATGTGGAATAGTGCACATATCGTTTGTTCGGATTTTGAGGGGTCGCGTTAGATAATCTTGGAACATGTTTACAGAAGCTCGTCTCTAATGAAGTAGTTGACAATATTAGTAAGATGGAAGCTGGACTACGTATTTGATGGAAAGTTGTTTGGATTTTAGAAAGGTTGAGATCCAGTTAAAATACATGCGTTATCAGCTGAGTTGTTCTCGCAGTTTCGGTGAAAAAGAAAACAATGAGAAATCGTCAGAGTTCTTTAGTTGTTGCACAGGATTGAAGGTTTTTAACTATTTTTTTTCATTAAGGATAACGCTAGTCAGTATGTAAACAGTGACACCTTCCTCGGATGGTTATTGTCTGCGTCACATCGTGAGTTAAGAATCTTTTCAGTTTAGTGTATCTGACATTCAAAACTTTAGGGTACCACGGTAATGTCAATCAAATATACTGTAAAGAATAATGTTAAACCGTTCTGCGTCAACTTCACGAAAATATATTTTTTTCCGGGTATCCATTTTACACATGTTCCTTAGATTTGGTCAAGACGGAGCAGATTTTCCGATGAGGTTTTCGATGTCCAGAAGTTACCTTCTCACTTGAATCAAGAATTCTACGAATGATTCAATGGTTATCGGTAACTCTAACTCTACCCGTTGTTTTGTATTGATGTATAAAGTAAAATTTCTAATAAAGGGACTGAAGTGACCAGCGAGGAGTAATTCCATTATCTCTCAATGTAATATTTTGTCATTTGCTAAACAACGTTGTTTACCCAAGTTATTTCAGCACATGATGTTCTCATTTACACCACTATTTAATGGATCATCAAAAAGGAAAATATGAATTGACTTTGTATCGATGTATTGACTAATGTATACTTAAGTATGATTGATATAAATTAAAAGAAATGACATAAACGTGGTTTCTGATTGTCTGATTTAATTGACCCGCAGTTTCATTAATGCATTAGATGGGTCCAAGAAAATCTAGAAGGGATTGTGTCCCCTTAAATATATAGGAGACGCCAAAAGTGCTACGGAACCTACCGCAATAGCAATAAGAGGACCGAATACACTGCTTTGATAAAAAGCAATTTGAATACGCATACTCCACTTTCAGTTTAACCATGACTCGATACTGCCTGGCAGTATGATCTGAACTCCCAACGCGCTTTGACACCAATGATTGAATGCCACACCTCTTTGAATCTGAACTTATTATTATGTTCAGATTGTATCTCCATCAATATTCATATGAAAAACGATCCGTGAGATCTGGAGTCAATGATTTATTCAGCCGAGTATGTCTCACGATCTATAAAAAAATAATATCTTTTGGATAGTTGTATGCCGGAACCATATTTGAGCATATATATCTTAAGTTTTATCGCAGTGGGAATTTAGTAAAAGTGTCAAACCATGGTAAAACCATAGTAAAACAACTTGAACTTGTTCTGCAGATAAGTAGGACAAAAACTGACTAATTCTTAATAATGATGAAACTTTTTTTTTTCTCAGGACTCGGACCTATGCTCGTGCATACAAAATATGAGAACATCATAACACAGTACCCAGATTATGCGCAGGTGCAGTGTTAGGTAGGGTTTCTTTTAATAAATTGTGAAGCACAACTCATTCATGCGGGAACTTGGACTATTTCAAATATTATCACATATTTCATTACAAACAGTAGGTTTACTTTCATCGATACATCAACTGTCGTCTTGCTAAACTAAAATTATTGAAAAGGAATAAAATAATCATATCCTCTTACTGTACCAGCGTAGAGTTCTTAGAAAAATACGTCTACTGTATCTCTCAAGGAAAGGTGATCCCTAAATGAATAAAATATAATACAATTTGAACATCAACCCTTTCGTATTGTCAAATAAATATGGACAAATCGACCGGACAAAAATGGAGGTTTGCGATACACAACGCACAATCTGATAAACAGAACCAGCATCTCCTAAGGCATTCGGGCTTCCATTCTAAAATAACTTTCACCTGAAGGCTACAAATATATTTCATGTTTTCCTTGGGAACAATAGCTTCCGCCGAAAATGTTTGAGCTGAAATGAAATTCATGCGCAGCATGATCGTGGGTTTTAACTTTAATACTAGCATGCATAAATTGGTTGTTCTGGAATCACGCCCTTTGATTCCAGAACAAACTATGGAAACCCCACTGGAGTTAAACTCTGCTTTGAGCAGATTATGAAACATGAGCTATACGCATCAAGCCATTGACAAAGCTGGTTATGTAGTCGATATTATTGGTTCCAGGACATGTCAGGGTCCGCTCAACGTGGCCTATGCAGGATAGAGAGTATGCAGGGTCCCATTGGCGCGGCGCCTGGCCAGAGCACCAGCTGGCGCCAGTTCTTTTACAAGAGAGGGATACAGAGAGAAAGAGAGAAGGAAGAGAGGAAGATTGAGATAATTAGGCTGCGGGTCCCAAGTGGCTTAAGGATTTAGAGCTGTGGCCATCTGGGCCATATCTGCCTTTGTCATCATTCCGTACACGACTATAAGAAGCCCATGGCCAGCGTTCTTCTCTCCACCTCCGACCTGTCTTCAAGGAATTCCTCCAATCGTCTACCTTCAACTCCCAAACCTCTCCCTTTCTGCCCTCTTGTTGCCATCTCTCTGTCTCTCTGCCTATCTCTGACTCTTTCTCTCCCTATCTCTCTCTTCTTCCTCTCTCTGAATCTTTCTCTCCCTATCTCTCTCTTCTTCCTCTCTCTGATTCTTTCCTCCTTATCTCTCTCTTCTTCCTCTCTATGATTCTTTCTCTCCCTACCTCTCTTCTTCCTCTCGCTGATTCTTTCTTTCTCTCTCTCCCTCTCTCTCTCTCTCTCCTCTCTCTCCTCTCTCTCCCTCTATCCCTCTCCCTCTGAAACTACCTCTGTCTATCTATTCCTATTGGGTTCTGTTTTAGTCGCAGAGAAGATGACGAAGCAGAATTCTGTGACCCCAGAAGAGGAGAATACCTCGCTGGGTGTGCGAAAGGGAGTACCCGTCAGTGGTTTCAAGGAAATGCAAGAAATTGCCCGGGGAAGAAGCATCGAATCTTGGGTGGAATCTATGAAAGCTTCCTCACCCAGTAACATACAAGGGCCACCGCCTCCACTGGTTTATCAAAATCATCCATCCGCTCTCGGCATGTTCGAGGAGATTGTCAATCTTTCAATGGGGAAGAAGATGGTGATGTTCCTCGACTATGATGGCACTCTATCTCCCATCGTCGATGATCCAGATCGTGCATTCATGTCCAAAGCCGTCAGTATCGCACTCATCTTTCCCTGCAATTTTTCAACATAAATTAATGAGAGGATAAGCTTTAATATATCTGACAATAACCAGATGAGAGCGGCGGTTCGCGACGTAGCAAGGATGTTTCCTACGGCCATCGTCAGCGGGAGGTGCAGACTTAAGGTACGTTCTCTGCGAATTAAAACTGCACGAATTACTTGAGAGTATTTCAAATTGTGGGATCGAATACAAGTGCGTAATTATATTACCTGCCCAATCGTTATTTCATAGAGAAAAATGAAGTTTTCGATTCTCTTTCTTAAATCGTGCAGGTTTACAGATTTGTTCGACTTGCAGAGCTCTATTATGCTGGCAGCCATGGGATGGACATTAAGTTCCCTAAATTTAGCAAGGTAAGAATGTTATTCAGGTACTATAAAATTTTCCTTCTATTTCGTACATTATTCGCAATGAGAAAGAGGCGACAAGTAGGTAAGCGTAAAAACTACGGTAGAAGGTGGGCAATACTAATTATTATTTCTCGTCATTGCCAAGCAGGAAGATAAGCCAGTTCTTTTTCAGCCCGCAAGCGAATTTCTTCCAATGATTGATGAGGTATAGACATTCATCCTCTCTCTCTCTCTCTCTCTCTCTCTCTCTCTCTCTCTCTCTCTCTCTCTCTCTCTCTCTCTCTCTCTCTCTCTCTCTCTCTCTCTCTCTCTCTCTCTCTCTCTCTCTCTCTCTCGATAACACTCCCATTTCCTACAAAAAAATATTTCGCGTTAAATTCTAACATGAAATATTTCGTTATCTTTCCTAAAGAAATTCTCTTTGCTTATATCCTACACTTGAAGCCCAGACTATAACCTAATCTTCTTGCTTCGATACAGATTTCTAAGATACTTGAGGAAAAGACAAGTCACATTGAGGGCTCCAAGGTGGAGAACAACAGGTTTTGCGTGTCCGTGCACTTCCGCTGCGTCGAAGAGAAGGTCTTGATTTCTTCAACTTTCACACACGGACCATGCAATTCTCACATAGAATTAGAACATAAAAAAATATCTCCGAACGCAGAAATGGGGCGAGCTGGCCTCTCAAGTCCGCGCCATCCTTCTCAACTTTCCCAAGTTGCGGCTTTCCCATGGCCGGAAGGTAACCTTGTTTAACGTTCACGTTAAGCCGCTGTACTTTTCCCTTCGGAAGATAACTTAATTCAAGACTTTGTTTCAGCGAGAGGGTCTATTCTCAGGAAACTCTTGACTCATTAGGGTTTTTTCCCCTAGTGTAGGTTCTGGAGATACGTCCTCGTATTGATTGGGACAAGGGCAAGGCTCTTCAGTTCCTACTTGAATCCCTGGGTTAGGCTTAGTCTATAAAATTTAATCCTTTGGTACACATTTTTCATGGTTTTGGGGCATTAGTGCTGATTGCTCCCAGTGTCCTCCTTATCGGCGTCCCAGGGCTGGCAGACAGCGATGATGTATTCCCGTTGTACATTGGGGACGATCGTACCGACGAGGACGCCTTCAAGGTATCTTCTCTCGGTTGCAATTGCGCACTCTTTATATGTAAAGATAGATTGAGAGAGAGAGAGAGAGAGAGAGAGAGAGAGAGAGAGCGAAAGAAAGAGAGTGAGTGAGAGAGAGAGAGAGAGAGGTTTACGCTTCACTTTGCCAAATCCAAACGAGGTTCCACTTGTTTCCTCAGAAGAGATAGCCAACCAAGTGACAAAAAGTTTCGGCAGAAATTTTCTCACATGAGTCGTGCTATCCTTTAGCAAAGAACTAATCTGAGCTCTGTTGTCCTTACAATATCGTTAGGTTTTGAGGGAGCGGAGACAGGGCTTCGGCATCCTCGTCTCAAAGGTTCCCAAGAAGACCCACGCTTTGTACTCTCTTCAAGAGCCCTCTGAGGCAAGTTGAACCCACTTTTACTTTCACAAAGCCTCAGCTTTGTTTGACGTACGCTCGGTTGTTGCAGGTTATGGACTTCCTTCAGCGCCTCGTCGAATGGAAACGTCTCTCCCAATCAGGAAAATCTCAGGCAAGACTTCAGCATGAGTCCCACAAATTGCACTCGTAGCGTCTCTCCCTGTTATGTTTTTGGAGTGCCAAACGAATAAAAGGGATTGAAGAAAGACCATCCCTATTCCTTCTTTCGTGCCTTCACTGCAGTTCACCTATTGTCATGTGTATTAGTCTTTTTATTCACTATAAGAGGAAATTAAGAGGCCTCAAGCATGGAGCATCATGGCTTTTGATTAATACTCTGCTTGATTCTTTTCAATCTCAGTGACTCACGTATACGGTCAGCGGTCATTTGTTTTAAAACCAATATATAATGTAAATGCAGCGAAAGATTCCTCGGAGTCAGCATATAAAAATCCTCTCAAGGCATAAAAGAATTTAAACGTAGAACATTATTCAAATCCACTCCTACATTAACCCTCTTTCTCTTGTTGAGAATGGAGAGAAGACACAGTCTAGAGAATAGACTAAGATAAATGAAGAAACAGCCAAACGCGTTTTTTCTATGATGCGAGAAATACAACTTAAAAGGTCATTATCTCTTTCTATCTCTCTCCTTCTATCATTCTCTGTCTCTCTCGCCTTCTCTCATTCTCCTTCTCTCTCCTCTCATTCTCTTTTTCTCTCTCTATCTCTCCCTCATAATCTCTCCCTCTATATCTCTCCCTCTCTTTTTTTCTCTTTCTCCCTCTCATATCTTCTCCTCACCTCCTTCCACCCATACAATTCTCTTCATCCGAGACTTTGTATTTGTGTTCTCTGGTTCTCCTTGTACAGTTGTACTATCACTCCAGTCGTTTCATCTTTTCACGATTTGTCTTTTATGACAAGCTTCCTCTCTGTTCTTTTCTTCGTGAATTGCACATGTCAACGCTC
This sequence comes from Wolffia australiana, assembly GCF_029677425.1. NCBI lineage: Eukaryota > Viridiplantae > Streptophyta > Magnoliopsida > Alismatales > Araceae > Wolffia > Wolffia australiana. Next base: position 843,056 of record NC_135847.1, on the reverse strand, counting down.
CATTGATACGTGTATTTACTCCCCCCTCTACTCCCAAGTTTCTTCTGTTCATCCCTGTGCCGTCCTCTCATTCTACGCTAAGGGGCAAAGGTATGCCTAGAAAAGGACCGCACTGTTAACTTTATACTATCGTCGTATCCAGACCTTGGTAACGAATCTATACAGACATATAGATGTCAATGTTGTATCTGATCCGAGAAGCGTCGATGCCCATACTTTTAACAGTAGATCCAGCGTCTATCTGATAGTTCGACGTGTGATCTAGTCAGCCCTTGGAGGTGTCCGCATCATGAGTTGTGGTTGTGAGTTTCAGGAGCTAAATAGTTTGGTGGGTACCCTCTCTCTTTATGTATAGAGAGGGGAGGCTTCTCCTAGATCATGATAAAAGCTTCTCCCCTGTTCCTCAAGACATACATCTCTCATTCGTTTGGCATTATACTGTATGTGATAGGTAAGTTACCCTCATGGCTCTAGCAAAAGAAACCTGCTGTGTCTACCCACCGATGACGCTCAGTAAAAATTCAGTAATCAAAATATACTAATTCATAATAGCATGATTTTGAGAGGGATTTTTTCTCTTGAACTTAAAGTTAAGGTTAGGTACAGTAAAAACCGAGAATTGTTATTTCACACAATCGAGAGAAACAGAAGAAGAGTGGAAGAGATCTTAGTGTGAAAGTGAGAAATTTCTCTGATCCGTCTGCATCAACTTTGTTTTGAGTGGAATTGAGAGGACGTGAGAGTAAGTCGCACAAGAACATATTCCAAGTTGGCATATTTTGTCCGGAATGGTATAAAGTCATAGGCTTTGGTCAAGGCCACGTCAGAAGAGAGTGGGATGGTCATCAAACGACAAGACTCTTTGTCCACTTGTATTTTCATACCAACGGCAAATCATTTACTTCGTCTTCCCAAATAATTGAGTCTAGGGTGTTACTAATGATATCCGCATCCGATATCCCTTATTGGATATCGCCATATCCGTTATCTGGAAAAGTCCGAAACGTGTCCGATAACGATAACGGATATCGATAACGGTTCATGGTAGAAAACGGATAACGATAACGGATATCGTTAAGCAGATAATGATATCGAATACCGATAATGGTATGTTAGATAACGCTATCGATTAGGAAATGATAAAATTTCGACAACCGATAATGTTAAGACCCTATCTCTCTCCCTCTTTCTCTCTCTCTCTCTCTCTCGGTATCTCTCCCTATCTGTCTGTCTCTCGCTCTCCTTCTAGCTCTCTCGCTCACCTCCTACTCTCCCTCTCTTCCACTCTCCCTCTCTTTCTCTCGCATTCTCTCTCCCGCTATCGATCTCTTTCCCTCTCTCACTATCGCTCTCTCTCCATTGATCTCTCTCTCGTTCTCCCGCTCCCACTCTCACTCTCCCTCCCTCTCTCTCATTCGCCCCACTCGCCCTCTCTCTCTCTCTCTCTCTCTCTCATTCTCCCCGTCTCTCCCCATTGGGCTCGATGCAGGATCTCTCTCCCTCTCAAATTTCTCTCACGCTTGAGTACTGTAGCACAACCGACAAGAATGCAGACAACAGGAAACAGAGCAAAAACAGGGCAACTCTTTTTTTTCTCCTCTGATTTCACTGGGATTAAAAGCAACTACTTTGTGCTATGTTTAGCCTATTACATAAATAGTAAATGACTGAATCGTGCCATCCCACGATCTGGACTCGACGCGAACTTCGTGCGCTCGGCACGTTTGGAGGAAAACAGGGAGAGAGTAGCCGCACGCCGCGCAGGACGTGCACAACCGAACAGAGCAGGACTCGCCACACTCCTGTCTTTGTCGCACTCCAGCCGTTGCAACCCACCACGTCTGGAGCACCGCGGGGCCACCCAGGACTTAGTTTCAGCATTCTCCCCCCTAATCCTGGAGTGGCCCAAGATTGCGGACACTGAGTAGGTGTCGCATCGTCGCCAGCTTTGCCGCTGGCAATGCCTTCGTCAGGGGATCAGCTCTTTGCTCCTCCGTTTGAACGAACTCAACAAGAATCTGACCTCCCTCGACGCACTCGCGGATGAAATGGAACTTGGTGTCGATGTGCTTACTGCGTCCATGGAACACCGGATTATTCATCAATGCAATCGCCGATTTGTTGTCGACGAACACCTTCACGGGCTTTGGTTGTTCTTCGATCAGCTCGCACAACAAGCTCCATAACCACAGCGCTTGACACACCGCCGCTGTTGCCGCCATAAACTCGACTTCACATGACGAGAGTGCCACCGTCTTCTGCTTCTGGGAGTTCCAAGCAACAAGGCACTCATTGATGTAGAACACCATGCCTCCCATACTTCTGCGATCATCCATGTCGCTGGCCAGGTCACTGTCAGTGAATCTAGTGATTACCTCTGCACCTCCTTTGTTGTACACTAGGCCGAAATGAATTGTTCCCTTCAGATACCTCAGGATCTGTTTGACCACCTTGTAATGCATGACAGTGGGCTGCTCCATGAACCTGCTGGCTACACCAACTGCATAGGACAGGTCCGTCCGTGTGTGGAGAAGATACCTGAGACACCCAATGATGCGGCGATACTCCGTGGCGTCCACTGGGTGTCCCTCACCATCCTTGTGCACTTGCATCCTTGGCTCCATGGGATACTTGGTGGAATTGCATTCACTCATACCGAATTGCTCCAGCACCTTCTTGGCATATGCAGCTTGCTTGATGGAGATGCCACTGTTGCCTTGCGCCACTTCAATGCCGAGGTAGTAGTGCAGCAACCTGAGATCACTCATCTCAAATTCGGCCATCATCTGCTCCTTGAATTGTGCAATGGCACTTGGATCTTGGCCAGTCACAATGAGATCATCAACATATACTCCGATAATAACACCGGTGCTGCCTTTTCCTCGGGTGTACACTGCTTGCTCCTGCACACACCTTGTGAAGCCAAGGTCCTTCAAGCTCCGAGGCGTGCGTTTCAAGCTCGCGGCACTTGCCGAAGACCGTACAGAGCTTTGTGCAGCCGATACACCATATGCTCCTTGCCTTTCACCATGAAGCCTTCTAGTCATGCAACGTACACTTCCTCCTGCAGCTCGCCATTGAGGAATGCTGACTTGACGTCCAAGTGATGCACTTGCCACCCTCGGTTTGCCGCAACCGCGAGGATGACACATACTGTATCAAGGCGGGCGACTGGCTCAAACACTTCTTCAAAGTTGATACCCTGACGCTGCACATACCCCTTTGCAACTGGCCGCGCCTTGTGCTTGATCACCTCCCCATCTGAGTTCTTCTTGAGCTTGAAGACCCACTTGAGGCCAGTTGCCTTGTGCCAATTTGGAAGCTTTGCCAAGGACCATGTTTCATTCTTCTCGATTGCCTCGATCTCCTTGCTCATTGCATCTTCCCATTCTAGTTGGCCAGCTGCCTCACGATAGCATGATGGCTCCTCCGTCTCCATCAACAATGCTTCTTCATCGGCTTCTTCTGCTTCTTCCAAATCAATACATCGTGTCTCCTTCATGATATCGGCGATGAGCCTGTATCGGACAGGACCATCGTGGGATTCATCTCCGCCTGCTAGGGGAGGAGGGGCCCCTACCGGAGGTGATGTTGCAACGCTGTGATCGGCTGTCGCTGTTTTGGGTTTAGCCGATGGATCCCCCATAGCCGATGTAGCTCTTCTTGCTACAACCGATGGAGTTGTATCAACCGATGGCGTGCCTGCCCTAGCTGATGAGACTCCCTTAGCCGATGGCGCACTTGCCTCAACCGATGGGACTGCCCAAGCCGATGGGCTTGCCCCAGCCGATGGTTCTTCAACAACGAACTCCGATTATTGCGCTGCTACTGCTCCTGCACTCCAACTCCATTCTACATTCTCCTCGAAGTAAACATCTCGACTAACATGTACCTTGTTACGATGTGGATCAAATAGTCGATGCGCCTTGCTCCCGTCCTCGACGCCAAGGTACACCATCGGTTGACTTCGATCGTCAAGCTTCTTCAAGTGTGGACTTTTCACCTTCGCGTGCGCCTTGCACCCAAACACGCGGAGATGGGCAAGGTGTGGCTTCCTTCCGTTCCAAGCTTCAAATGGGGTGTGACTACCCATGGCCTTCGTCGGCAATTGATTGAGGAGATAGATGGCGTGCCTCACCGCCTCCCCCCAAAACCTTCCTGGTACAGTCATGCTCTTCAACAAGGATCTCGCCATGTCCATCACCGTGCGGTTCCTCCTCTCCACCACTCCGTTCTGCTGTGGTGTGTACGGGGCGGTGAACTGCCGATCGATGCTGGCGTCCTCGCACATCCGTGTGAACTCGGCCAAGAGAAATTCTCCCCCGCGATCTGTACGGAGCATCTTGATCTTGCATCCCCGTGCATTTTCAACCAACGCCTTGAATTTTGTGAATGTTGTAAGCGCCTGGTCCTTTGTCCTAATCACATACACCCACATCCAGCGAGTGCAATCATCCACAAGAAGCATAAAGTATTGATTACCACCATTCGTTGCCGGTGTGATTGGCCCACAGAGATCCCCATGGATCAGCTCGAGCGGCTCCTCCGCCCAAAAGTTTGCTGCCGCCGAGAACAAATGCCTCGCCTGCTTGGCCACAGGCAGCCCTGGCAGAGCTGATGTGGGTGCGATATTGGTGGCACTCCTCCGGCCATCAACTTGTCGGCAAGTATCTTCGGTGCTTGGAAATTTACGTGACCCAGGCATGCGTGCCACATCCATGCCGGATCATCCAAGCTTGCCAATATGGACACAGGGTATGCCAAGGTGAGCTCGATCCTATAGAGACGGTTTGGAGTACGCCTCACCTTCATAATCAACCGCATCAGGTTTTTCACAAAGACTTCAATTTCATCCTCGTCCATGATCACCTTGTGGCCTGTTTCGGTGAGTTGGCCAAGACTGACCATATTGCTGCACAAACTTAGAATGTAGTATACCTCCTCAAGCAGCCACTGGTCTCCATTCTTGCAAGCAAAGAGTATGGATTACTTCCCCTTGACCTCCACCGATCGGCCATCCCCAAATCTCCCCTTCCCAGTGACGGCCTCGTCAAGCTCCCGGAACTTGTTTTTGTCCCTGGTCATGTGGTTACTTGCACCATTATCGAGGAACCATATGGATGTCGGCAATGTGCCGTAGTCGGCTTGGAGCAGCTCCGGCCACACCTTCTCCTCATTCAGCAGCACTACTGTCTGTTGCGTCTGCCGAGGCAGCGACAATTCTGCCCGCGGCAGTGTGATCAACTCCCTCGACAACTCCTCTGACACTGCGAGGAGCAGTGCCCGCTCGATGTCGCCGGTCTGCGTGAGGTGGACTTCCTCCTTCTTGAGGGCTTTGTACTGCATGGAGTAGTGCCCCATCTCGCTGCAATTGAAGTAGCGTATGTGACTCTTATCACGGCCACCGCCGCCAGAGCCACCTGAGCCATCAGCATTCTGCGGCTCTCCATTCCCACCTCTACTGTGACCACGGCCGCGACCATGGCTGCCTCGGCCACAGTTCCCGCCTCCCGCGGGTGCTTTGCCCTTCTGGCTTGATGATGAATCACCTCCACCTTTCTTCTGTCGCGCCTCCCACTCGGCCTGAGTGAGGAGAAGCTGGTCGCGGATAGTGACACCACCACCAGCTTGGCACTGGCATGTGCGCTCGTCAAATGCCTTCAGCCGGGACAACGCTTCCTCAAACAGCATCGTGTCAATGTCACAGAATTGCTCGACGCCTGCGATGATGGGCAGGTACCGATCCGGCACGGTGTCGAAGAGCTTTTTCACCAGGGCCGTGTCATCCAACGTTCCTCCAACATTGGTGTATCTGACCGACATCATCGACAGCCTCCCTGCATAATCATCGAGAGACTCGCCATCGATCATCAGCATGGCGTCAAAGTCCCTCTTTAGTGCCCGTAGTCGTGCATTCTTGATGCGATCCGCTCCTACAAACCTCGTGCTCAGAGCCTCCCAGATTTCCTTCGAAGTTTTCTTTTGTGCCACCTGCATCAGAATGTTTTCCGGAAGTGCTTGAAGTAGATGCGCCTTCGCCTTCCTGTCCAGCTTCAAGTCGACGGCGGCATCGGGCGCCGGCTGGACTGCTGTCCAGACACCTTGGTCCTCCATGATCGCCTGGACCCGTATCCCCCAGCTGGTGTAGTGCGCCGCTGTGAGTTGCGGGTACTAGTACGAGCTCGTGCTTTCGCCACCGCTTCTGCTACTGCTACTACTCGCCGCCGGGATCAACGACGTCTTCCCCATGCGAGTATTTGAGATTGGCACAGGGCTATGATACCAATTGTTGGGCTCAACACAGGATCTCTCTCCCTCTCAAATTTCTCACGCTTGAGTACTGTAGCAAAACCGACAAGAATGCAGACAACAAGAAACAGAGCAAAAACAGGGCAACTCTTTTTTTTTCTCCTCTGATTTCACTGGGATTAAACGCAACTACTTTGTGCTATGTTTAGCCTATTACATAAATAGTAAATGACTGAATCGTGCCATCCCACGATCTGGACTCGACGCGAACTTCGTGCGCTCAGCACGTTTGGAGGAAAATAGGGAGAGAGTAGCCGCACGTCACGCAGGACGTGCACAACTGAACAGAGCAGGACTCGCCACGCTCCCGTCTTTGTCGCGCTCCAGCCGTTGCAACCCACCACGTCCGGAGCACTGCGGGGCCACCCAGGACTTAGTTTCAACACTCCCTCCCTCTCGCTCATTCTCAAGCACTCTCATCTAGATCGCTATCTATTCCTCCCTCTCTCCGACTCTCTCCTTTTGGCTCTCCCTCCCTCTCTATGCTGCTCTCCCGCTATCTCTCTTTCTCTCCCTCCAGCTCTCTCTCTCTCTGCCCCTCCCGCTCTCTTTGCCTCTCTGGCTCTACTCTCCCAGTCTCTCTCTCTCTCCCGTTCTCTTTGTCTCTTTCTGGCTCTACTCCCCCAATCTCTCTATCTCCCGCTCTCTTTGCCTCTCTCTGGCTCTACTCCCTCAGTCTCTCTCTCTCTCTACCGCTCTCTTTGTCTCTTTGTGGCTCTACTCCCCCAATCTCTCTCTCTCTCTCCCACTCTCTTCGCCTCTCTCTGGTGCTCCTCCCCCAATCTCTCTCTCTCCCACTCTCTTTGCCTCTCTCTGGCTCTACTTTCCTAGTTTCTCTCTCTCTCCCTCTCTGTACTTTCCTAATCTCTCTCTTTCTCTCTCGCTAACTCCCCCAATCTCTCTCTACTCCCTAATCTCTCTTTCTCTCTCTCTCTATCTCTCTTGCTCTCTCTCTCTCGCTCTCTCTCTCGCACTCGTCTGTCTGTCTCTAACTGTCACTCGTTCTCCCGATCTCTTTCTCTATCCCGATAGAGCAACATATGCTTATTGGATATGGGAATAATACTAGTTTGCTATAAATGTAATATTCGATTTCCGATATCCGTTCACGATATCGGATATCGAAACAGATGAATCTCTAAAATCAAGAAATGCTCTCAAATAACGGATACGATACCGAGTAACATACGAAACAATTGCGTTATCAGTTATCGTTTCCGATAACAGATAACGAATATCGTTCCGACGTCCAGTTTCGTATGCGTTATCTGAACGGTAGCGCCCTAGTTGAGTCTATGGCAGCCCATGGAAAAAGGTTGTCATCCCTGGAAGATCGTTGAGGCAGATTTTATAAAAACCTAATCATAATAACTATCCAGCTTGTTTATCACTATTAATGGCAGCCTAAATTTAGATGCGAATCGCACCATCACAAAATTTCTCAACAGCTTATCCACACGTGCACAACTTAAATTGGGTTGCATTTATCTTCTTTAATACCCAGCCAAAAAAAACTGTTATTTCAGCCCTATATGGCCTAGTATTTTCCAACATGCTTAATTTGAATTATAACACGTTCCAAGTTAAAGTCTAGATAACCCTGATGTAAAATTATGGCATGACGAGAAGAAAATCAGTTGATGTAAAAGAGCATGAACAACACCTACCCTCTTATATTCTATTAAATGTTCTGCCTCTTGACGCATCATAAATGTAATGAATTCTATGAACCTCATTTATTAGGGGGCCCTTGCAATAACGTCAAATTAGGTTCTAAAAAATCCTCTGATAGTTAAAACATTACCTTTGATATATTTAACCAAATTCTATTCCAAGTTTCTAAATCTTACATTTTTAATTTTGATGTAAATTGGCCCACCCATTCATCTTGTTAATTTTGTAAAATCCATAAGAGGGTAGGTGTAGTACATCCATTATTTTTTTATGCCATATGAGTAAAATCCATTATATAAATTTCCTATATATGATGTATTGATTGAAGTACATCCATTGTTTTTCGGAACTATAAAAACTCAAAACAAAACCTGTACATTGAATTAATGATACAAGAGTTTGTAGTGTATTTTAACCTGTAAATTGGACTTATCAGATAATGTGGAACTACATAATTTGATTTGAATGCTGATTTTCTATTAGAAGATGGACAATAATGTGGACTAAGGTTGGATTCAGGACAACTCAGCCCTCTATTTTCTTTGAATAAGATTCAAGGTCTAAGAAAATTTACGATTTTCTCTTGAAACTTATTATCCCACTCTTTTTATCATATTCTGAATTCTTTCCCAAGAGATCGTTTATGAGTAACACTATTTCTTGAGGTGTCGAAATAGATCACCAATCCAAATATTTTAATCTAAAGGAGATGGTGATAATGAAGACGAAGAAGAAGAAGAAGAAGAAGAAGAAGAGAGAAGATCATCTTGCCCCTAAGTCGTGATAATAAGGTTAATATGTTCACTATGATTGTCCCTCAAATTTCTGTCCAGATTCAATTTATAATATCATCAAGCAATAGAGCTTTCCACTGCCAACAGCCACATCCATAAAATTTTCCTGTCACTATTGTGATAGATGAAACCATCCAATGCTCTGCATCGCCAACTCCACTGCTCGAATGCCAGCACTAACCAGCTCTCCCATTGTAAATAATAGTGACACCTGTTACTCTCAAGTGCAGATCATGGAACTGGTATGACTCAATCTCTACGTAATACAACTGGCCAAGTCTCATAATTAAGCTAATATAAAAAACTGGCAAATTATTTCTTACCCGTTCAATTTTTCTTTACTCAATTAAAATAAAAAATATTTACTAAAAACACCTTTAAAAATATTTGGTGTAAATACCTGCTATCAGTAGATGCCATTTTGGAAATATCTAGAAATATTTTTGCTTCATTAGAACCATATAGTGACTTATTAATCGTTGTTTGGATTTATCATGCACAAAGAGAATTTCATGTATAGAGTGCCATCATTAATATATTTATTCTGATCTTCATAAACATAGAAAAGCTGAATATGAAGGTAAAGAAGATTTTTGTGAAAATGTGTTTTGTTTGATAATAGTTCAAAGTCAATTAGGCTAACTCAACCAGTCGTAAAAGGTTTGGAGATTTGAAAATGTGTTGAATCTCATTATTAAGTATACATAATATCAAATTCCAGATATTACACAATTTATACATGTAGTAAATGAAGTTCATAATGACTATATCTATATATATGAAGATACTTAACATTTTAATGATATATATAAACATATCCCCTGCTATCTGTCCAATATTAAGGTCCATTAGCCAATATTTAACAACTCAAATGTGATTAAAATGAGGTTTCTTAATAAATAATCTCGAATTTCAGTTTTATTGAAATTAAGTGCCAAAGTTATAATATTTCAAAATTAAAGGAGTTGTTAGTGCCTTATGTGTTTCTCTCATTTCCTACATCCCCAATTTTTAGACCAAGACATTTTTTCCCAAATCCATGTAATTATTCTTGAACCCTACTTTTTACCTTTTCTCTCTTTTTTATCGCAATAATTCACACTACAAAAACTAATAGAAAAACATCTTCTTCGAAATTAATACATGAGCTCATTTGGAGAACTCACTCTGAAAGAAGATTTTTAATAACATCATCTTTAATCATTCGAATCAAAATTCATGTTTTTGGCACAGGTTAAATGGAATTAAAAGGGAAAAACCACCCCAATACTTAATTCTCTCTTCCAGCAACCGTAGTGACAAGAGAATCTCTGAAAGTTTTAGTATACTTAGATTTTAGATTTATTTAATGCATCTATCTCCTAAAGTTGATATCAATAGTTAGAACTTATAATTTTGAAATGTAATGCAAAATTCATGGAGTTACAATAAAATGAGCAAAACCCTAGAGGAATTTAATGATCAGCAAGATCTCTCATAAGATCAACAATTTGAAGATTTGTTGACATGTTTTTGAGTATTTTAATCAAGAAAAAATATTTTTCTAACTTCAATAATTCCATACCGTGTCAAATCCTGTCATTTTGTAAAACCATTTAGATGATATCCCAATTAAAATCTAGGACTGTTGAAACCATCCATCAACTACTATTGTAGGTAAAACATGAAGAAGAAAACTAGAGGTTAGACCAATTAGATAAAGGGGACTTTAAGTTAAAGAAAAGTAATATATATAGATATCGGATATATGAATTCAGTGATTCAATGTCATCAAATTCATAATAAAATCATTCCTAATAAAATTTGTCAATACATACTTGAGATCAAAATCTTCAGTGCAATGATTTTACCTTCAAATTTTAGATATGGATTTGTGAAAGTTATTTGTGATCATTGTCCATTGAATATTATAAATTAATGTGCACCCTTGAATATCCATAATATGTTTTGAAAATAAAATGATTTACCAAACCTATTATTAGCATATTGTGGACGGCTTTGGGGTTGAATAGGAGAAGGCTTTTGGGGATGAATAGAAACAGGCTAAAATAGAGGAGAATTTCAATATCAGATCAAAATCCTCCATGGAAGAGTTAGAGGTTTTGATCTTCCCTGGAAGCCTTAGAGAGGCTGAAGTAGAGGCTTTTGGGAGTCGTGGGTTGATTGAGAGTCATACTTTTGGGGCTGGCTGAATTGAAGAAGATTGTGACTTGATCTTCCATGGAAGATTGTGGGCGGCAGGGTATTGGAGCTTCACCAAAATTTTAATTTATTGGAATCTTATCTCACACTAATTCCAAGTGTTTAGCTTTAGGGAACTTAAACTTGGGTTCGTGCTTTCACACCTATAGGCTAGATATCCTTTTGGAAATCATTGAAGGTAGCCTAAAGTATTTAAAAAGCTGTGTACAACATATCATCTCTCTCACACATTCCATTGGGAGAAGTACCATTCCTCACGTAGTCTCCTTTATTAAATTTAATTATTTCTTAAAGAGTCAAATTCACCCTCTTTCCATTGGTCATACCTTGTCCCCCTAACCCAACAGCATTGATGTCAGACGTCATCAGGGATGTCGTCCGGTTGACACCGAGCATGATGGCTCGATGCCGATAAAGGATGATGGTATCAAACGTCGGCAGTGTCATCTTCTGATGGGTAACCCTAATAGGTCGATGTAACTATGATGCGAAGATGAGTGCCCTATGTGTCATACGTGCAGGCTACGACTCAAGGGAGGCGCCAAGCTCCAAGCTTGGATGGGTCGCCAGGTGACGGCGATGGAGGCCTCTCGAACCTTGTTGGAGCGATGAGGACGTCTACGGCCGAATGGACTCTGTCCGTTGGGCTCGCACGTAACGGACGTACTCATCGTATCGGTAAGACGCTCAAAAAATTTGTAGTTTTCTCTCAATTTTCCTCTCTCACCTACCTAGCCCGAGCACGATGGAGTCAAGACGAACGAGTACTGCATATGGTAATTAAACGAGCGGCGGGAGAGGATGGTGTACCTCGTCGGCGCGTGATTCGTCATGTAGGGTCATTGATGGTCAGCGACGATCGGAGCGGGTGTGGCAGATCATTGCCAGAAAGATCACGGTGGCTCAACGAGCAATTACGATGTCTGGAGCTATAACTTAAGGTCGGGGGAGGACAACGAGGTGCAGGAACTCATCGAGCATTCAGTCATTCCCGGAGCACAAGCTTCAAGTGGACAGGCTCGGGACGGTATCCAGAGTAGGAACTGCGTAGGGGGTTGACAATACGCGGGACGGCTATGTGGTTGCAGCTCGGCAATAAGTTGGCTGACTCTGTGAGCAACCAAGGGCTCTACTCCATCCCCACAAGGATGGGCTGGGGCGCCCGTAATGACCACGGATCAAGCAGATCCTATAGGCATCCTGGGCGGCAGGGCACGTGGCGGCACAGGAGATCCACTACCTCTGGCCAAGGCCAAAACATTAGCCCCTCTCGCTTGGGACAGTGGCAACCTTGGTCACGCGGTGGATTGTTCACCCCGCCACGCCAATATCGTGTCTTGTAAATCACGGGTTGCGGAATTCGTCCACTCAGAAATATTGACCAAGGGATGAAAATGCTGCAATTGGTGTCAATGAAAATAAAACAGGGGAAAGGAAGGCCCCTTCCCATGACAATAAAATGCAGGTGTGCATCGTGTCGCAGTGCGACGAAAACGAGACGATGAATACAAACAAAACATAAAACACGAGAAAGAAAGAAGAAACAAATTACGATAAGTTGAGCAATCTCATCCGAGCTTCGACGACAGCGACGGGCGGCACGAACGACGTCGTCGATGATCTTTGATGGCGTGCACCATCATGTTATGCTAAAACCATGAAAGAAACATACTTGTGATGTGGATTGAGTGCAAAAACATTGGCTAGTAGATGGTACTTTTAGAACATAAGAACAGACAGCTAAGGAGTGCAATATCTGAATTCAATTATAGGGGAAATTGAAATAGTAAGGATAGTACAAATTACATTTTAATATTTTTTAGGTCCAGATATCCAGGATCTTTTAAAAGAAGCATGTCATTATGGATCAAGTTTTGGATTGGGTACCATCATTTTTTCTATCCACGTCACTATGCATCATTCAAGAAATATTTGAATACATCACCAAGAAACTTACAAATTGTTCCTCGTCACTGTTTTTATTTGAATAGGAACCCCTTTCTCCAAATGTAAAATGGCATATAAGGGCTATAATGATTTTTTCCTTGGGCATGGATCTGGATTGCATTCCTGTATTTTCCATGGGCTGGCTTGTCAAAAGTAGCCCCTGAAGTTAGATGTTTAATAAGATGAATGTTACTCTCTGGGTTTATCTTTTTTCTTTCATTTTTTTTCTAAAAAAATAAAATATTACTTTTACTAGTGGTACCCACAAGGAATTTCATAAGAAGATTGAATCGTCACTTTAATCCAGGATTAATGACCATGAGAAAACTAATGCTTTACTATATGTTTGCCTTTTGGAGTGAAAGATGGAGGAGTATATTATTAGGACTTCCAAGGGCCCATTTTAAGTCTAGTTAGATGTTCTAGTTAGGCTAAGATGTCCCTCAGTGATTGAGACCATGCAGGCATATCCCTCTGTCCATACCTCATCCATTTCCTTTAGTCATATGTCAGACCGTCGCATCAAGATATTTAAAAATAGGATTAGAAAATGACAATGAATATGAAGTAAATTAGGGTTATTAGTGAAGCCCATACAATACAAATAAAATAAGAATAGTAAAAAAATATATGTTTAAAGGTAATACATGTAGGTTGTATACAATTAGAGATTAAATTATTTTGAAAGCACTTAAATAATACACTAGAAAAAGTTTTAGTATGTATACACTCATTTAAATGCATATTTAGTGAGGATATGGTCAGAGGTGCAATCTAAAATATATTGAATTTGGGGATAGGGAACACCTAAAAGATGCATAACCAAGTCAGAATGGACAAAATATAAAGGATGGATGGGACTTTCTTCACTTGATCAGTCAATATGTGTATTGGGCTAGAAAAATATTCAAGCAATGAATATAGCTTTTATCAATTCACTCACATTCATAAAGTATGAATTTGTCACATTTGCATTTAACTTTGTTTTCTGAAAACATGACCATCAAAAAATATTACTATCATTTGGCATACGCTAACAACTCCTATGATTTACTGCATCTTAAATTTGTACGCAGTCTTCGTGGATCTGGGAACATGTTGAATTTATACCTTAAAGATTATTAAAAATTAATATTATTATTTCTGAGATATTTTTGGAAAAATGCTAACAAAACAGTATTTCTTTTGGCTAGAGCCCGGGAATCTGGTATATATTTCACGTGGATTTACCCAAACTTTTAGGGGATTTTTGGTTGAAAATTAAAAATCAGGGATCCATTTTGTGTTTGCAAAAAATAAAAGTGTAGATAAATTAATTATGATTTCTTTTGTATTTGGCTCAGTTATATATTTTATAGAATTATAATATATCAACATCACAAATGCACAGCCTAAACTTAGATTCAATTCCAGCATCACACCTGCACAACTATAATTGGGTTGCATTTATCTCCATTACTATCCATTACTAATTAAAATATGATACAAATTCAAATTTTAAGTCAAACAAGTGATTTTGCATCTCTAAATATTTTAAGTTCCCTAGAGAAAACTTAGATGTGATGCAATACTGTATAATAACCTAAATATAAAATTATTTCATTATTAGAAGAAAATCAGAGTATCTAAGATATCTTATGGTGAAACTCAATGAGCTACATCTACCACTTTATACTAAATGAAATAGGTCCTTCCTTTTGAGGCATCATAAATATAAGACTTATATAAAACCCTTTTCTTAATATCCTTGCAATAAGATCTACTTCAGCTCTAAAATAATGCTTTGGTAATTAAAAAAAATATCTACGAGAAATTATATAAAAATTTTATCAACTATCCAATCAAAAGACCCTTAGGATATCTTGAATATATTATCATACTTGTAAAAATAAGGTTTTGCTTGACCCCGAGTAAACAAACTTGAGGTGTTCTCAATCGGCAAAGCCTCAGAGGTGTTCTACCTCAGTGAAGCCTCACTTAGAGGTTCTCCATCGGCGATGCCTCTAAAGACTAAGGTGTTCCAAATCGGCAAAGCCTCCTAGGCATTCTCAATAAGTAAAGCCTCCAAGGTGTTCTCAATCAGTGAAGCCTCCAAGGACTGAGCTGAGGAGTTCTCAATCGGCGAAGCCTCTAAGTACTGAGCTGAGGATTTCTCAATTGGCGAAGCCTCACACCCAAGACTTGCTAGCTCATTTTACTTTTAATTATAATTTTAAATTTTATAATTTATTTTTAATTATAATTTAACTTTTATATTTATTTTACTATTTTTATTTCTTATTTTTCTAGTTTTATAGTTTTATTTTTTTATTTTTTTTAGCAAAAAACACAGTGCTGGGTATGGCCAACCCTGTGGTTGTGTCCATAGTCTGATCTAGCTGTGCCGTGGTCACCACCCAGGGGGATTTTATATACAAAGTGGAGTGTTTATCACTGTTTATAGGCGTGGATCGAGCAAAAATATCCCAATTACACTCGGATCCCACTCGTCCATGCCAATGTGCATGAAATGAAAAGATACATAAATGATACCTAGCAGGAGCTCGAAGAAGTTCGCGCGTGCCAACCTCACACGCCCGTGCTCCCTCCGAGTGAACGTGGGGGCGGAGAGTGCGGTGGCTGCGGAGAAGCTACGATGGTGGAAGTGTGTGCAGTCCACCCCGCCGTTGTAAAAGTCGTCCGATCAGGCGAGAGGTTGGGCGCTCCCACCTCGAGTGTTCCACACAATCTGCCACTCCCACGGGCCCTCCTTCGGTAGTATGCGACACTTACGGAGAGTCCACAAGCCGAGGCGTTCCACACGATAGCATCCCTGAGCTGAGGGAGGGAGGGCCTGCCAAGAAAGGAGGGGTGTCGTGTGTGTACCGCATGGATGGCCAGGGCATCTGTTGTCTGATTGCCTTCTTACAGCTGGTGACGTATACTAGTTGTGCGAGGGCGGCACCGCATGATGTCTTGCCATACGCAATGTAGGTGCCATAGGGAGCATGTACCTACACAAAGCATATCAACCAACATCTGTGAGTTCGATTCTACAACGACGTGGTGAAGGTTTCGTTCCTCGCAAAGGAGTAAACCATCACGTATCACCATATCTTTGGCTACTGTATTAGTTTGTATGCCATAGAAAGAGGAAAAAGCGAAGAGAATACTCCCCGTATGATCACGGAGGATACCACCTCCCCCTGTTGGCCCCGGGTTCTCTTTGGCTGCACCATCTACATTTAGTTTGAGGATGCCAAGTGGCAAGTGGAAGCTAATGGATGACCTATAGCTAAATGCGGATAGGGGCAAGGGTCACTGAAATGCCCCAAGAGCGAAGGAAGCCGCACGTGAGGGCTAAGATGTGGTCGCGAGGCGAGATGAGATGGTGGGTATGCCGTATCCAAAGCTTGACTCAACGAGTGATATCTGCGGCGCACATGGGAGTTCCTACATAACGACAAGAATTTTGCCCTTTCCATATCTCCCATAGTAAGTAAGCTATGGTGATGTGTAGGATGGGGCTCCGTTTAGAGCGTGTTGGTGAAAGAAACATCTTGCCAAAACACATGAACGGGGTCAGTGGGATGGGAAGGAGTGGACGCCAAGGGTGTATGATGTGACGCCAACAGTCTAGGGCTGTCTCATTGTGGAAGAATAGATGTTCCATAGTCTCAGCCTGTGGTGATGCAGGGCAGTAGTGACAACGCGAACTAAGGGAGTGTCCTATACGGATCACCCGATCATCAATCAAAAGGCCACGATGTAAGAGTCTCCAGATGAAAAAGGAGACACGTGTGAGGATCGCCGGATGCCAGATGTGGCGACCCCAATGCTGGTGGGGGATTTCTTGCGGAAATGCTCCCAAGAAGATCTACGGGAGAAGGTTCTATCGAGTGTGAGCGTCCAAATCGCACGGTCGGGAGTGGTCCCTATAGGGGTACTCTATACTTGGGAGAGTGTGTCTGAAGGGAGGCCATGCTGCTCCCATAGGTGTCCCCTGTTGTCCATGAATAGTTGGGCCAGTGTTAGCCTCAATCGATGAAGTACAAAGTGTGGATGGCGAGCTAAGGGTTCGTCACCATGCCAAGTGTCAAGTCCGCCATCGTCGAGGGCCCCAGATATCCATCTCTCGATGGGCCCACTCGCCATACTTGGCAGAAACAAAACTTCCCAATAGGGAGTGTGCGGTGCGCATACGCCATATGAGTTTCTTTTGAAGCATGTCTTGGACGTCCGGGAGGCGTTTGATCCCTAAACCCCCCTCGATCATCGGCCTACAAGCTTTCGCCCAAGAGACCTAATGATGGCGATACTCGTCCTCAAGGTGACCAGACCATAGGAAACGTGCGCATAGTCGTTCCACTAAGCAGAGGACTGTGAGAGATAGTGAGTCGACCGCAAGGGTATGCAGCGGAATACTCATGAGGATGTGTTGAATAAGTTGGATACATCCTCCATGGGATAGAAAATGAAGTTTCCATCCCTCTAGTTTCTTTCTCAGTTTAGCCAATAGTGCATCAAAGTAATAAAGCCTAGGGGGTTCTGGAAAGATAGGGCATCCAAGATAGTCGAAAGGAAGGCGTCCTCATGAGTAGAGGGAGTAGTGCTGGAGTACTAAGAGCGTTTTATAGTGGTAGAAGGACCAACTATAAAGCTACTCTTCGAGGCATTGAGGAGCTGGCCCGAAGCTTGCTCATATGCTGTGAGGATACTCATAAATTCTTTAATGTATTTTTTAGATCCATTGAGGAAAAGGATGGCATCATCTGCAAATAGAGAGTGTGCGAGGATCGGGCAGCCCCTTTTCTTAAAATACGATTGGATGAGGCCGTGGTCAATCGCACGTGTGAGCGATCGGCTGAAGACCTCCTCCATCAATATAAAAAAGGTGGGTGAGATAGGATCACCTTACCATAGACCTCTCGTGGCCGTGAAGAAGCCAGTGGAATTTCCATCCATCAGGAGAGAGAAATGATTCTCTCTAATGCAGGCATCGACAAGATCAATGAATGCATCGGTGAAGCGACATAACACTTGGGTAAGGAAATTCCGTTCGACTCGATCAAATGCCTTCTTCATATCCAGTTTGATGATGACATTTGAGTTCGGACCATTTAATGACTATGCTAGCTCGTGAACTAGCATGATATTGTCATGGATCTGTCAACCCTTGACACAACCACACTATTCAGGCAAGATAAGTCTATCAAGAAGTTTCCCTACTCTATTTTTAATGATCTTGGATGCAACTTTATAGCATACATTACAAAGACTGATGGGGTGAAAGTCTCTAAAGGAAGTTGGAGTGTCCACTTTTGGAAGGAGCCCTAGAAAACTGGATTTCTAGCTTCGAAGGAAGACTTTGCATGTAAACACCTCCTTGATAGCAAGCACCAAGTCAGTGCCTACGATATCCCGGCATCTAGTGTATAATTCTGCTGAAAATCCATCCAGTCGTGGGGCCTTGTTCCTACCCAACAAAAAGACTACCTCCTTGATCTCTTCTCGGGTAGGTAGGGCTGTGAGAACTGCGCTTTCTTGGTCGGTCACCAAGTGAGGGATAGAGGCGAGAAGATCCTCACTCACAACATAGTTTTATTGTTTTATAGTTTTATAGTTTTATAGTTTTATAGTTTTATAGTTTTATAGTTTTATAATTTTATAGTTTTATAGTTTTATAGTTTTATAGTTTTATAATTTTGTTATTTTGTAATTTTGTAATTTTATAATTTTTTAATTTTTATAATTTTTACTTTTTTACATTTTAACATTTTTTCATTTTTGATTTGTAATTTTTAATTTTTTAATTTTTCATTCAACAATTTTTTATTTTTTATTTTTTCTTTTTTCTTTTTTCTTTTTTCTTTTTTCTTTTTTCTTTTTTCTTTTTTCTTCTTCTTTTTCTTCTTCTTTTTCTTCTTCTTCTTCTTTATCTTCTTCTTCTTCTTTTTATTTTTCTCCTTTTTTTTCTCCTTTTTCATCTCCTTTTTCTTCTTTTTCTTTTCCTTCTTTTTCTTTTTCTTCTTCTTCTTCTTCTTCTTCTTCTTCTTCTTTTTTTTTTTTTTCTTCTTCTTCTTCTTCTTTTTCTATTTCTATTTCTATATCTATTTTAGATCTTTTCCTATTTCTTTTTCTTTTTCTTTTTCTTTTTCTTTTTTTTTTTCTTTTTTTTTTTTTTTTTTTTTTTATTTTTATTTTAATTTTCATTTTTCTTTTTCTTTTTCTTTTCTTTTTCTTTTTCTTTTTCTTTTCTTTTTCCTTTTCTTTTTCTTTTTCTTTTTCTTTTTCTTTTTCTTCTTCTTTTTCTTTTTTCTTTTTTCTTTTTCTTTTTTCTTTTTTCTTTTTTCTTTATTTTTTTTTTTTATTCTTCATATTTTATAAATTTACCTATTTTACTACATACATTTTGCAACTTTGTTAAAATCCTTGTTCTATGGCATGATCTGTTCTTATAAAGCTGTATATTCTAACCTACGATACGAGGGGGTACATCTCCAAATAACACACTTTTATATTCTCATTTCTTTTATACCTATACTTGAATTCTAAAAAGTGTATTTTGCTTAACCCCGAGTAAACGAGCTCGAGGTGTTCTCAATCGGCAAAGCCTCCGAGGTGTTCTCCATCGGCGATGCCTCTAAAGACTAAGGTGTTCCAAATCGGCAAAGCCTCCTAGGTGTTCTCAACAAGCAAAGCCTCCAAGGTGTTCTCAATCGGCGAAGTCTCCAAGGACTGAGCTGAGGACTTCTCAATCGGCGAAGCCTCCAAGTACTGAGCTGAGGATTTCTCAATTGGCAAAGCCTCACACCCAAGACTTTTAATTATACAGTTTGAAGAAGTACCTGGTATCGTCAACTTAACAGTTTGATATGATTTCCGATGTTACTTCCAATTACTTCACCAAATCAAAAAATACCCTAATTTTAAACAAACGTCTAACGATTTCAATAGCGAATTTCTGGAATCAATTTCATGTAGTGAATCAAATTTGGCTTGAGAGAGTTTTGAATAGTGACTTCTATAATTAATTTCAACAAGATTAGTTTGACAGTGACAAATTTAAAACTCAGACGGATTTAATACGGTTTGATAATTTAAGTCAAAGTTTAATAATCCAGTTGAACTTTTAGAAATTTTCCCCTGCATTGCTTAACATAAAAGATACTTCTTTTGAGGGTAAAAAATAACCATAATAAGTTTCATTAAAACCAAATAAACCTTTAAGTACACCAACACACTTACCCATATATTAAACTACAAGTCTAAAAAGAACCAAAACAACAAACAAAATTATATTTGTGAAGTAGATTTGATTTAGGATGTTTTCTTATAGAATTCTTCCTTACACTCATTATAGATTATGAGATAAATAATGCAAATCATTTTAGGCAATTTCTACTTTAAAATCCATTTCTACCTTTGACCACTAAACTTGCCTATCATCGGACTTAGGAATTTTCATACATATTTGTAGGCACATAGATGATATGTGAAGGTAGGTGTCCTAAAAGTTTGGATTCAAAATACGTCCATTCAACCTTTTAACCTAGTGTTACAAGTTATCCCAGGCTATGATTGACTTTTGATTGGCCTTGATTTTGATTATGTAGCTTCATCAAAATTCACCAAAACTAAAGATTAACGCTGAGGCATTAATCTTCAATCTTCATCTTACTTCTAATTATGATGTAAATTTTAGTTCTTTCAAATTATTGTGTTAATTTAAGGGAATTGGGCAGCAAAATCCTTAGTGAAGGAGAAATTAGACGTACATGAATTATACGTTTAAGTTTATCCAAATTTATTGAAATAAAGAAAGCAAAAAAATTGCACGTTGAATTAATAATACAAGCATTTTGAAATTTAATGAAATTAGTCTCTTGACCATAACTTAGTATTTTTACTTTTCTTTGCATTAAACTCTCTCTTTGTTTTGTTTATTTTACGCCTGGGAGTCTGTTCCTTCAACTCCACCTCTTTTCACATTACTTTTTCATTCCTTCCAAGTGAATAAACAGAGACCTTTTAAGATTCCCAACATCATTCTCGAGATTGAAGCCTAACCTTTTTTATAAAGATTCTGATTTGTGAAAAATATGTGTAAACCTGGTTTTGCAATTCTCAACCCTGTGTCAAATTCTCTTGATTGTAGTTATTATATTTCTGCATTAATGATCATACAAAAATCAGTAAATTCGAGTGTAATTTCTTCTTGAATCCAACGAATTATAATAACCCACTTTAGGAAGACCATTTATCCTTGGCCATAGAAGCATCTGTAGCAAAATTAGGTTATTGTAGTAGATGAAGAGGATTTCTGATTCTAGAAAATGTTTCATTGGTCCACAAATATCCAAGATAGCTGGCGGAGTGGGTGGAGAAGGTGAAATCATAACACCAAAGAGAATAAATATAAGGTCACCTGATTAGTAACTTTTGCCAACACCCACATCAACATTATTTATTTAATTGCCTTTCTTCTTCCTAACTAGAACCCTATTTCAAAATATTAGCATAATTATTTAAATTTTTTCAATCAAGTCATCAGTCAACTCTATGATCCTAACTCAGATTATAATCATTTTCTTCTTTGATTTTTTCTTACATTTCTCCAACTAGTTTTCTTGTCACTCATCTTCACTTTGTCTACCATTCTTATGTCATAGTCCCATTTACCTATATCTTACTCAGTTATGTCCAACAATAGCCATAATTATTTGCTTATACATTTCTTACATCAATCCCCCTACCTCCATTTTACGTATAGCTATGCATCTCCAATTTTGCCTCTCATAATTTTTCATAGATTCCATTTGACACTCTCCTAAATAAGAGAACACAGATTTATATTTTTTAACTCCAAGAAAGATAACTGGTGCACAACCCCAAGCACTCAGTAGTTACCCATCAGAGAGAACGTAATCCTCACTTCAAGATCTATGAGCTTCACTTTCTTATTGAAGCAATGAAGAATGATAATCCTCAATTTAGCATAATAAATCATGAATAAATGTGACTGTTACATCTAAATTGTAAAATAAAATCGATAAATTTCCCTTCTAAAAAGTATAGAAAGTATAGTAACACAACAAGGTGAATCCACAGGGATACAGTTAACAACATAATTTTTGAGTATATATCTTCCGGAAATTTTTTGAAGCAAATAGAGGGTGGAATGATTACTTATATGAATTTTTCATAATTCTTAAAAGATAGCATGGTTTCTTTTATTTTTAATTTTTTAAAAAATTAAAATTTGGAACTGCAATTTTACCCAAGTTTCAGCTTAAACAGAAATGAAATTGCACAACTGAATGGAATTTCATAAATTTTATGAAAATAAAAAATATAAATTTAATTGAAACTGAAAATGAATGAATTCTTTCGTGAAAGTTGAGGAAGGATAGGCTAGATATGGAGTATAATTTGAAGAAAATTCTGAACATAGGGAGAGAGTATACGGACATTATTTAAGAGACAGAAAGTAATAAAAATTGGGGAAAATAAAAAGTTTATTGTAATTTGAATTAGATGAATGAATCTAAGATACCAAGTGATATTACAAACATCAGAATCTGTTGTTATATGCCTTAGACACTTAGCTTTGAATGCAAAAAAATGTATTTAATCCCCAAACATTCACTTAGGAACTTTTACGTTGGTTTTGTGCTGGTATTTTGGGAACAATATTGAAGCAAATCTAGAGATCAACGTGAAACTTACAAAACCAATCTTATATGCAAGAAGAGTTTTTTACTGAATCATCTGTTGGGTTTCTTTCTGGAAATATAGGTCGGTGCGAGAATCCTCTGTGTTTTTTAATCATCCAACTATATGGATGGATATAGTGCTTAGGCGACTAAAGCTTTGTCACATAGGCTGGGCACTACACTATACTTTAAATATTAATAACTCCAGATTCATGTACTGAAAAGATGTCTTATTTTGACCAATGAAAACGAGATACGTATTATTTTTTTAAAACGGCTAGCCACATTATTGCTCTATGTGGCTTCCTGGTTCTATTACTCTGAAAAGTCTGATTTTACTTTCCATTTGTCTCTCCCTATGACTTGATGCAATCACTAGGTAATTATGGCATCACAAATTGTGATACCATATTTATCATTAGCAAATTTTCAGCCAAATAAGAGAAATACATAAACCAAGTGGCATATTAATGTTGGAAATGTATTTACTAAATAAAATAAAATCTCCTTAAATCTAAAAGTAATTTCCTAGAAAATAAATTATTAGAAGAATGTGGACAAATGTGGAAAAATATAGAAATTTTAACTCCTTTATAAATTCTAAAAAACATATTGACTGACTTGTAAAATTGAAATTGTAATAGATCTTCTTTAAAAACTCTGTAAAATACCAAAAACTATGAAAAATCACAAAATTGCACTTATTTTTATTTTAATTAAATTAGGGCATCATAAAATTATATATAAATATTTTGATACACATATCCATCTACTATGCATGACATTTCAATGGTTTATTTGTAATCATATTTGGAGGTTTATATATGTGGAACGTAAAAGCATATGATTGGAGATGTTGATAAATGAGGGGCGTATGTGACACACACGTGGTTCAATGAGGGATACATTTTTGGCCCTTATGGGATTAACCTCACTTTTAATGCATTGCCCTAATGGGTATGGAGAAGGGATAAACAATTACAGGGAGGCCCAACATTCAGTCATCCAATGGCCTAAAATTTTGCCAAAATATCTTCCTGGGTATGCTTAATGTTGGCCTCCATCTTGTATCAAAAACTAACCCAATGGCCCAAAAAAAAAAAAATGGTGATGTCCTCCAAAAAGAAAATCTTATTTTTAAAAAAAATCCCACCTATTAAAAACTAGCCTTCTTTATGTGTCCGACTATGTTTTTGGCCCTTGGCTTGCACGGGAGAATGTAATGTAGAGATCATCAATTGTTCAACATATTTTCTAATAAGTTACTTCTTAGCTTATTTGATCCCACTTTGATTTGCCAAATCCCAGGCTTGCACAGAATATAAAAGTCCTGATTTAAATATATTAATCAAGACTGCATTATCTAGTTTTTAACATACTGGAATAAAAAATACCAATATTAGTTCCCTATTCTTAAAAACTTCTACCTTTAGAAGTGATTACTTTTTTATTGATCCCCCATCTATTTTTTAGATTTTCTGCATCTACAGGTCTTCATTTCTATTTTTGAGTCGCACTATTTTTAAGTCAATTTACATTTAGAGGTATTTCACACTGTGATTAAATCCCTTCGTCACTCTATACTTTATATTTGGTGCTTAAGGTGAATTTTAAAAAAAGTATTTCATGCCTGTGTTTTACTTCATTGACCATTTTAACCCTTACAATTAGATTTGCCTGATGTCATTTATTGGTGCATGTGGGCAGGTGCATAGATGCATATGTGCAATGGTGGATGGCTACACGATGCAAATGGGTGCGTAAGGGTATGGAGCACTCCTTCAGAACAATGTATCAGCATGCCTCATGGACTTGTGGTATGCTAAAAATGCCCAATAGATAATGATAATTATGTATGACTATGTTTTCATTCAATCTTTATTTGTATTCCAAAGTCCATATTATCTACTATTTATGATTAAAAATATATAAATGAATTACATGTCTAGTCTTTATTTATTTAATGTATTGATTTATGCGACTAAACATAAAATCTTCAGTCAATTCAATAATTTTATGATTTTCTTGGAGTTTAAGCAAATGCATGATTAAATTATGTAAATTATTAAATTATGGGTGAAAGGGAGGATAAAGTAGAGTCTTATGCCATGTCCTGGACCAAGGGCAAGGTCTCATACTCAAGAATAATGAGTAATAGCATAAATTCAATCTATTTTGACAGTCGAATTGAAGGGATCCGGTTTTGAAAGTTTTTGTTCTATTAGAGTTTAGATCAAATGTGGATCCAGTATGAATTCAAAATTATGCCTTTTTTCTTTAAACCCCCCTTTTCCCCGTGTTAGATCCTACCTTTGAATTATGACCCTACACAATATTGCCTGCCATAGTAATCACTTTATTAATTACACTCTTCCTTAAGTGTATCATATATAGTGAGCCACAGAAGAAGAGGAAAAAAGAATACCGTCTTGGGCCTTAATCAATGTGATCATAAGGTTATTGTGTTCAATCTATTAGACCACCTATTTTATCTACAATTTCTGTCCCTGACACAGTATTGCCTGCCATAGTAATCACTTAATTAATTACACTCTTCCTTAAGTATATCATATAGAGTGAGCCACAGAAGAAGAGGAAAAAAGGATATCGTCTTGGGCCTTAATCAATGTGATCATAAGGTTATTGTGTTCAATCTATTAGACCACCTATTGTATCTACAATTTCTGTCCCTGACCCTTGTAAAATATAACCAAGAACCAAATCTTTCCAGCTCCATCAACCACATCCAAAACTTTTTGTACGGCAATGTTATAGATGAACCTGTCCAAAACACCCCATCCTCCAATTATGTTACTCGCATGCCATCATATACTAGTTTCCCTATTAAAAATAATAATGACACATGTTACTTACATGTAAATATTGTGCAACCTAGATGATGCAATCACTACCTAGACCGATAGGCCAAGTCACGTAATTAAACCAGACTGAACCACTAGCAAATATTTGTGTAGCAGATTTAATTTTTCTTTGCTCTATAAAAAATCATAAATGTTAACCTAAATTGAGATAACTTTTCTGAAACTAAAAAAAATATTGATTAATTTTTAAATTATTTCCCACCCTTTTGTTTCCACTTTATTTATCTTAATTCTTATAAAATGTATCAAGATCCCCAAAAATATGAAAATCTTTTTGGTAAAATTTTCACAAAAATTCATTGATTCAAGAGATGTTATTTGTGGTTTGATCTCTACTGTATGCCATTATGGAAATTATCATAATCACTGTCTCTTTATAGAAGAGTCAAATGACATTATTAACCCTCTTACTGGTTTAGCATACACATAGAGAAATCAATTGTTTATTCTTATCATTGATGTAAATGTTAGTGACCTCAATATATATACAATATGAATAATAAGGCTTATTATATTGTTGTTAAAATGCATTTGTATTTTGGTGATATTTAAATTGGATTGGGCTAAATCTTCATTTACTCAAATGTTTTGCGATTAGAACCTTCATGCTTTGAGTCACTATTAAGTATGCATATTATCAAATTGATCAAATTATATAAATTATACATGTAGTGGATGAATTTCATAACTACATCTATGTACCTGAACATAAGTAACATTTGTATGACTTACATAAACATAATTTATGTTAGCATTCAAATATTCAGGTCTATTACATATCATTTAAAAGGTAAAATGTGGTAGTAATTTCCCACTTATTCAGCTTTATATGCATATTCAAGTTAATTATTTTTTTACATATTAAATACATAAAATTAAATTTACTTCTTTATCATTATTTTAATGAAAAAAATATATTTCATGTTTTTATACGTAAAATTTAAAGAGGAACTGTAACTATTTATTTCTATATTTGGATTATTAAGAAATAAATACCTACATTATATTTATGTTATTTAAAATTAAAACAGTTATGCATGCCTTACTTTTTTCTATCTTATTTCATGCATCCCTATTTTTTAGGAGTATGGTGATGAATCAAATAATTAGGCGCTAAATGGCATATTTGAGTGAAATTTTTAATGACTATTAATATTTAAATTTATTTTTCAAATATCATTAAGCACTTAATTCATGAAATTGGCCTAAATTTGGAATTGAGAGTATTGATAAGTATTTTTTTAGACTAACCACACTTGACTCATAGAGTCAAGTGGTGAATGAATCTCACTTCTCTTTTAGATTTTTTGACATTTTCAGGTTAAGGTCTCATTTGAGGTTTATTTTGATAAGGAAAAGAGGTCTGAGGAGGCCCAACCATGTTCAGAGCTCCACGAGTGGCCCAGAGTTACATCTTCCATGACTTTAATGAGCCTTTAATCTTATTAAGGCCAAATCTTCAAAAAAAAAGCAAGCCAAGTGAGCGACCATAATGAGCGGCAATCAGAGTTCTCAAACCTGATTGGAGGACACCTCTTCACCAGGATTGAGGCTGCAGAAAAGATCTGGACCATTCAAGACCTTGGGCGATTCAAGGGTCATCATTTCCCTTTATTTTCTATATAAACCCCTCACAATCCAATGAAATACTCACTCTTTTTTCAATCTAAATCCAAGAGCTAGTGGCCTGTGTGCAATTTTTCTTGAGTCCTCTTACATTTAGTGAGAGTAGGGTAGAGCAAGGGCATTCCGGAGCAAGAGCTACTGGAGAAGTGGAAGAGTCTTGATATCCTTGGGCCTTGGCTGTTATGACAAAGAGGTTTGAACACTATTTCTTTCCCTCATCCCTATATGTTGACCTTTGTCTGCAGGGTAGTCTTGTAGCAGCTAGGCAACATCCAGACAGTTAATTTATTTTATTTTATGTTAAATTTAAAATAATTGCAAAAAATTCCTAAAAATTCCCAAAATCATACTTTATCTGATGTTTCTTTTTAGGATTAATTTTAATATACATAAATTTTATTAATTATATTTTTAGTAAATCTAGTTACTTTGCTTTATAGGTACTAAATTGTATGTATAAATCAACCAAAAAATATTTTAAACTGAGAATTCACTAACTATTACTTTGCTCTCTAAGGATCGACCCTTACTCTCCTTAGGCTAGTAAGGTTTATAAATATTGTTGTTTTAATTCAGATTACCTAAACGACTATAATCAGTGATTATTTTATAACTAGTACACCCCAAAAACTGAGTTATCATACGGCCCCTATTCTTTCTAAAATCCGTATTACTATTTTTTACCCTTTATTTTTATTAATTCTTATCTCTTTACTATTTCAAAAAATACACTAAAATGAGCAGTAGAATATTTATGCTGTTTTGGAGTATTTCCTCAGAAAGAATATTGTTTTTGACATCATGTTGAATTTTTAGATTCATAGATCATGTTCTTCCGCATAGATTTTTAAAATAAAATCAAGAAGGCAATTTCACACACATGACAAGATATGCTCCAGAATAAGTATACTTATTTATTTAATACATGTATTTCGTACTGCCAAGACCAATCGTTAGAATAAAAAATTATTTATTTTGCTTATATGTTCAAGAAGTTACAAGAAAATGAGGATAGCCATTGCAGAATTCCATGGTTGACAAGATCTCTCAAACGTTGTTGGCTAGAATAAATCATAATTGTCCTATAGTTTTTACTGAATGAAAAGGTTTTTTATAACTATAATGTGTTTGTAAGATGTCAAGTCCTATCATTTGGTGTGGTTGTTTAGATAGTATACCAATTGAAATCTGAGATGGTTAAAGACATGATCAACAAGGATAGGAGAATCAAACGGAAGAAAAATCAAATAAAAGGGAAGTTTCTTGAAGAAAATACTATTTCATATACCTTTTTGATATCAAATATATAAGTTCAGCGAGTCAACATCACCAAATCCATAATAAAATTATTCATTCTGAACTTTGCTGATAAGTAATTGGCATAGGAATGTTTGGTTAAATGGATTGACCTCTACATGCAAGATATTGAATTGCTTACATTACTTGAGAGGATCATTTATTCTTTAATATCCAGAATATTATTTTAATGAAGTGTGTTTTACCAAACATATTTTTTTCATCTTGTGGATAGCTTTGGTGCAAAGTGGAAGGCCTTGGGGGCTGAATAGAAACAGCCACCGTAAGGTAATTTCAAACAGGCTTTGGTTGCTGCTGACTTAGAGGAGGTGCCATTTCATCATCTGTGGAGCACTATATGGGGTATTTCGATTTAGAGCTTCATTAAAAAAATACTTTGTTGATATCTCATTCTTCCCTATTTACAAGTGTTTTAGCTACAACACCCTTACAGAAGCTTGGGGTAGGGTTTTCACAGATAAAGGCTAGATATCCCTGGGCCAGCATTTACAGCTACCTAAGCTGTATGAAATCTAAGTGTCGAGTATATGATGTCGGACGTCGTTGAAGGCATCGTTCGACGGATAATGCAATAGAGTGAATGTAAGTACGTGATCCAAGTGACCTAGGTGGGGTGTACGTGCGGGGCCGACGAGTGGGATTTCTACCGAACTCCGAGCTCCGAGGCGGGCGACCAATGATGATGATGGTGACCTTCTGATCCCCGTCGGAGCGACGATGGCGACTACGATGCCAAAAAAAATAATTCTGTAGGGGCTCGCACGTAACGGGGGGGCTCGTTCCATACCTAGGAAGACGCTCAACTCGTAGTTTTCTCAATAATCTCTCACCTAATCTAACTGTAGAAATATACTGTAGAAAGTAATATAACTGACGTGCAAATGGAACGGCGTACCTCGTCGGTAGGGCATTCATCATCGGTGTCTGCGTTGGACGCAAGCCGGTGTGGGCAGGTGTAGGGGAGTGATGCCAGCGTAGCTCGATCAGCAACCGGAGTGCAGTGCAGGAGCAAATGGTGGAGTTCAGAGGCAGGATGAAGGGGAGCAAGTGGACCGGTGGTAGTATGGCTCAAGCACTCATTAGTTCTGAAGTATGCGTCCGAATCGTGGAATAGTATGGACTGGGCAGGCCACGGATGCGAACTAGTGGCGGGCCAACGTAGTGGACCCCCGAGCGGTCCGTGTGGGGGCTCGAGACGTCCGAGGTGCTGTGAGCAAAATCAGACAGTACCTTCAGACCTTCGGGCTGGGAGATGGCACACAACCGATGCCAAAGACTTAGCGCGCCTATCAGGTGCATACCAACAGCTCCCGCTTGAGGGATCAAACACTACCGGAAATGCCCCGGAGTGATGATCCAATGTCCACGTTGGGGAATCCTTCAAAGTGCTGTGGGAAGGGGAAGCTGCGTCACCAGGCCGTTTGGAAGATTTCCAATGGAGCGTCAATGACCTGTCTTTTCCTCATTCTAAGGATGCATTGACCAGAAAGGAGTGGCATCAACCGACTGTCTAGTGTTCACTGATCGGACGGAGATGTTGAATCGCGGCCAATTCTCACGACTCAGACTAATTTCCCATCAGTCGGTGATGTTCAGACCACAACTGGGTCATGTCATTCGGCCGCAAAGAGTTCTCTGATTTTTCACCTTTGCAGGACAGCAGTAGGCACAACGAAGGGTGATGTATTGGCGATCAGTTCCAGACTCCCACGAGACTCCACTGATGTCGAATATCCTTGGCCAAAGAGGTTGATTCTGTCTGTGGAATCCAACGCCGTGCGTGCGTTCCATTGGACCAGCTTGCCCAATGGTTCTTAGTTGATCGTCGTGGATCTTTTCGCGTTAACAAAGCGGCAGTTACTTTCCAGGACTTAAGACACTGACTTATCAGGGCGTCCTGCTCCAATACCGTGGGAATGACCCAATCAGCAAGTCAGTGCTCCAGAACAGTCGAAGGATCTCCTGGTAAGAGGGATGCCGCAATGTTCCCTTTCTTTCTCTACGGTTGCAGGGCAATGAACTCCACGCTATGAGTCATGTTCTAGGATCGGTGGGCGGGATTTCAATTTGATAATTTCTCTTCCTCTTCCTCTTCCTCTTCTTCTTCTTCTTCTTCTTCTTCTTCTTCTTCTTCCCCCCTCTCTTCTTCCTCCTCCCTATTCTCCTCTTTTGATTGAGATCTGAAAATAAGAAAACTAAGAGATAAAATGATACGAAATTAAAATGATATGGACCCGTCACGACGAGTAGGAGTACTCGTCGTGACAAACACAAGACAGAAACTAAATCAACAAAAACAGATAACAAAAACACGAAGATATAGGCACGGACGTGCTCTACCTGGGGTATTTACACCCAGGCGTCTTTACGGATGCTTTGGCATGCCAGTTGGGCTGGACACAGACTGGAGGCTATGCTACTAACGGCAATGATGGCTCTCCTGATGATTCATTGGCATCTTTTGGATGCAGTCCATCAGTATATCATTTCTCTCCCATTCCATAGGTACAAACACCACTTCTTATCTAGTCACTTTGATTTGATTTAGTGAAACTTTTAAGAACCAAATTTAGTTCTCCTTTATTACTTCATACTTTGTCTACTAATGAATGTGAAAATGGGTCTAATTTTGTCATTGTTATTTTCTCTTCGATCAAATAAAATTTTATTTTGTAAACTTACTCAGATATGTATAGTGTTTAGTAAGGTTGTCTCCACAGGGATTGGCACTTAGAAGTAGAATTAACTAATGAGTAGGAGGGTCAACAAACACCACTAGGTCTTTGTTGTAATCTCTAAGTGAAACTAAGGAAGAATTTAATGGTCATTTATAAAGGAAAAAATAGATAGGTAGAAGATATATGTTAATGATTTTAGGAAATTTTTGTAGAATTTTTAGAGGTCGAATTATAGGAGAAAAAGCAGGGTCAAACATTTAAGTCAAAGAGTTTGTTAAAATGTCTAAAACAGGATTTGAGATTTTATGATTTTTTATGAGGAACGAGATAGAATTTTTAAGGTATTTTATCAGAGTATGGATGTATATTAGAAGTATATCTTCCAAGAGTTTATTGTATCTTTCTATAGATTTTTAATTGGGTCAAAAGTATTTAAAATGGTTGTTTAAGGATCACTTAGAAAACAGGCCCACTAAGTACTCGAAGTAATGCCTAAAAGATTTTCCAGTTCTTTTTCTACCTTTTGCTGTAAGTCGAACAACTTTGATTTCAAGTAATGCATTGAGGATAATGCCTCAATACTTGAGTAATATTCTATTAGATCAACTAAAATTCTTGATAAGACGTGTACTTATCGGATTTTTCCACGAGCTCAGAGTCGCCAACGGCTCCAGACCCTTCCCCAGTCACGTCGTCCTTTAGGTAAGTATTTCTTCAACTTCTTCGACTCCTCTCCACCAATAATCTCCCTTCAGGTAACGGCTCTGTCACAGCCGTTGACCGAGAGATCCACGAAACAAGAAACGAAGATGGAGGACCTTCTCCTCCGGCGATTAAGTTTCAAAATGTTGATTCGGAATTCTGGCGGCCAATGATAGTTTTCCGGCAACTTGCAGCCATTTTATAGGTCAGGAATGGTCCAAAGATCTTCCTGACCGGTATGGGACCACTCCGGCGTCATCTCCGGCGACGAATCGGCAGTAATCCGCCTTTTCGTTGCCGGAGTGTAGTCTCCAGCAGCTGAGACGGCAGCGGGAAAAAGAAACCGGTCAAGATTGCTCTCGACCATCCGATCCTCTATGTGAGGATTCAACAGCTACAATTAAGTCGTAGTCGTAGACTCTCCGTATATCCGGTGGACCTGCTCCATCAACTCCTCCAAGTCAACTTCCAACGCCCACATATCTATCTTTGATTCGTCCACGTCGGTGTTCAGTGCTGAGTTGTCACCTGAAAGTGAAGAAAAATTAAATTAAATTAAAAGACAATCTTGACCGTTCAATCTTCCCAAGGAAGATCGACGGTCAAGATTATAATACTGCGTGTAAGTAGGGCCCATTTCGATATGGCCTTCGGGCTAGGTTGGCACGAAGCTCGGTCAAATTTAAGTGTATTTTTCTTTAGATCATGGCCCGATGGGCCACAGTCATTCTCTTGCCATCATTGGCCCGGCCTGATCTCGTTTGAGAGGCGCCGCTTTGTGAATCCCAATATGCTGGTTTTATAAATACGTTGTGGTATATAAGTTTTGCTAATCTTTTCTTGATGAATTAAATTAAACTCGCACTTACCTTGGGCGCTGGCTGATAATACCTTAGGCCTGCTTTGAGGGTCATCTTGGGTTGAGCCTGTGCGCTATAGGTGCCGACTGTAGTTGCGGCCTTGGCTGACGCTGCAGGTGGTGCCTGCGGTGCGCCAGCCTTGGCTGAGCCTTGGTTGCTCTTTAGGGGCCCATTTTTTATTATCATATGTATATTTTTATTAATATTTTTCTCTTACTAATTTTTTATTTGTTTACTTTCTTTCTATTTAATCAAAAAATTTCTTAATATTTTTTATTAATGCAAAAACTCATTAAAAATGACAATTTATGTCATGACTGAATAATTGCATGAAAATGGAATTTAACATAAAAATGCAGGTTCACTTCATTATAGGACTTCATAAACCCCTTAAGAAATGTCGATTTGCAAGCATGATTAATGACTCGTCATCTACCTAAACCAAATATGTGTTATTCTCCAACCATGAAATAAACCAAATTGTTATGCGCACTATGTGTCAGAATCTGGGCTTGTAGATGGTGCTTCTATAACATAGGCAGTGACATCTAATGACTAAGATATCCAAATCCAGTGGTAGAGAAGAGAAATATTTTGGATACCATAAATGAGATTTTTGATTTTTTTTCAAGCTCAAGATATTTATGATCTTATGAAAGAAGCTTGTTATTATGGAGTTAATAAATAAGAGATGAGAATAGCAAGAAGAGGATAAGATGAGTATTTTTAAATTATTATGATTAAGAGTAAGAGATCATATTCATACAAATGGTGTGATAGAATAACTCACCCATGTATTAACATTTCATGTAGACTTGGTTCTACTGAAATTTCAAGAAATATTTTTGATAAATCAACAAGGAAACTCACATATGATTCATCATCATAGGACCTTATTCCTCCAAATGTAGGAAGATATATAAGGGGTAAAATAACTTTTATCCAGGGCATGGATCCCTTAAATTTGCTTCTCATTGATCTTATTTTCAATGGTCAATACAGCAAACTATACTCCTGAATTTGAATATTTAATGAAAGAATTTTTATGCTTTCCCTTTTTTTTTCTTCCGATGGTTCACCATAAATTATAGTATTAACTTCTCGCAGAGGCAACCACGTGGGTTTTCTTTTGAACATTGGATCATCACTTTGGCCCCTAATGAAGTACCATGACAAAAAATACTGTTTATAAGATGTAGAAATATATTATTAGGCCTTCACAGGGCTTAACTGAAGAACAGTTACATGTGCCAGTTAGTCTCAGATTTCACTCAATTATTGTGACCATTCTGCCCCATACATCTTCCCTTGTATTTAATCATCTGTATAAGTCCTTTACCCCATCATTTTTTTTTCAAAATAGGATTACAAAATGACAAGTCTTGTTAAGTTTGTTGGAGTTATTAGTGGAGCCTATTAAATCACTAAGATTAAGTATAATTACTAAATACCTTTAATAAGGATGACCCATGAAGGATGAGTAAAATCAATGGCAATTTTTTTCAATCATTTAGCTAATAAAAAAGCAACACTTTTAGTATGGATATACTAATTTTATTTCATGTTAAAAAAGGTATGTCAGAAGGTGGACTCTATTATATATGAACTTGAGAATAGGTCACACCAAAAAGGTGCAAAATTTGAAAGTGAATATGTGTAAATGAAAAGAGATGGATGAAACTTTCTTCACTTGATAACTTATACTTATTTTATTAAATTACAATTCAAGTTAAATATATACTCTGGTTATAATTAGAATAAGGAAAGAATAATGGTAGAGTAATAGATATAGCTAGAATCAATTCGCTCTAGTTCATAAAAAATATTATTTTACATGGCTTTCATACAAAAAAAAAAATTTAAAAAGTATTACCTTTATTTGGGCTTCATTAGTTTACCCCCTGCTTAATTTTTTTAAAATTTTATGTGCTTTTTAGAACTGGACATAGATTCATTTTATCTCAGTAGGATTATTAAAATAAAATATGATGGCTCTTAAGAAATAATGAGTTGATTAGACGATTGCTTCCCCAAATTAGGCAATATACTTTTAAATTTTCTGGGAATGTTTTGCTAAAAATTGGAAGTAAGGGATTTTTCTCTCTTTTAGTTGAACAACATGGATATCACTATGCTGCGGAGTTTTGAATATTATTTTCTACTCAAAATTATAGCTTAGAAATAAATTTGAGATATAAATTATATTAATAACAATTTCATGAATAAAGAATTCAGATAAAATGAGAATTATAAATAGGTTATAGAATGTTATTTAAAACCAAAATACTGTGTACATCACTAAGGGAATGTAATGAGAGATATTGTGATACTACTAATCAAAAAGCAAAATTTGAATTTATGATACTCTTCTGTCGTCCCATGTAGTAGTCACATATAAGTTGTTTGTTAAACATAACAAGTAAAAATATTACATATGTAAACATGATCTAATTATTTTTCCTAGAACTATTAGGGTTAATTAATCCATGCTTTCAGCTTTTTTGCCAAACCATATAATTAAATGACATATTTTTATACTTCTATTTACAATGGGAGTATTCAAATTTTCTTAGAGATTGTGTTTTCATTTAATTATTTTTCTCTTTTTACCATATATATTTTTTATATTGTTTTCTATGATTAATTTTTCTCTAACTTCCTTAATATATATTTTATTTACGCAGGATCTGTTGGGTTTGGTGCCTTGGTTCGTCCATGGAAAACATGTTTCCATGGATGCGGAAGCATGTCAATTGATTCACAATCGATCTTTAAAATCAACATTGAACGTACCTTTTTGGGGAGATTATTCCACCCTTGGCATGCTCATCTTGAGATCATTTTGAAGCCATTCACGCATCCGGCCTCTAAAAGTATCCACACGATCACTCGGCACTTGGATCTCCACCTCTTCCTCTTTAACTCTTCTTGGAGACTCTCTCCTTGGTTGATGTAGAGAATGAAGAAAGGAGGGGGCTCTCAAATCAGGCTTGCATGAGTGCTTCAAATGATACCCCTTTCCCTCTTTATATTCACTTGAGGTTTTTCTTAAAAACTCTCCAAAGTAAAATATATCCACCAATGCACTTATGACCTTGTGCGTGTGATCCTCTGGGCTCATGTATCATTCTAGTTAATAACTTTAATGGCCCAATAACATTTATTGACCAACCTTATTAATTAACTATATCAACATATAGATTACTTAAATAAGGATCGATGTAACCCAATCGATAAGTTAAGTTTCCAGCCCGTGGAGGGCCAAGCTACACCTCGTGCTCTAGAAGATACCGAGTAGTCTTGAACTCTTTCATGGAACCTTTACCGTCATCGGTTACCATATATGTATAATCCATCATCCGCGTGAGACTCCGAATGACTTAGGGTATGGTTTATCGTCAAACCCTAATCCGTCATTCGGTTAGTACTGATGCGTAATGGGGATCATTGGAGAATGCCTTCTCCAATATCTTCGCTACCCTGGCTAGGGATTTTTCTGCATCATCTTCCTCGAGTCAATCTTCTCTTATACCGAGAGCAGATGATCCCATCTTGACCACTCAATCATCTCCGTAAGCTTCTTACTACATCCGGTCTATAACTTATTTGAATCCCATGATTAGAGGCTCATAAGTCATAGTCAAAACGTAGTCGTCCACTCACAAGATGTCTTTGGCGTCTCAGGTCAATGGATTACTTATACAACCGTGACTTGAATCAACTTGATCGAAGTTAGGTATAATACCATTCAGGGATTCAAACAGATCAATTTAGTGAACTCTTTCTCCAAAGAGCACCCACTATTTGTCCTTAGTGTTGCCACACTAATAGCTACAAGATCAGCTATACTTATTGCATAAGTAGGATCAGCTAGTGTTTTTCTATCCAGATAATTCGATGTCTGTCTCAACTATCCATCAAATAGGAATATTTAGAATACATGTTTAAAGACTAGTGATCACTGAATTATGATCTCATCATAATTCACTAAGTCATTGCATGTTTTCATGGACTTCATTAAAGACATCACACGAATAATAACGAACGCAAATATTTAATTCAATGAACTTAAATAAATATGGCAGTGTGATTGCCTTGACGGCCACATAATATCCATCTGGATCTTCCAAAAAATTCATTATTCCTTTAATTCAAGATTTTAGATTGATGTTTCTTGTAATTTAAGGGTTCTACCTAGATGGGTTCATGTTTAATAGTGGTTATTTATACTTATTATATTTTTATAATGAATTGTTATATATTCAACCTGTAGACCTCTTTTTTCTCATATCTTTCTCCATTAGCACTTGGATGGTTCATTTGACATATGAATCAGAGCTACCTATTCCAGTCATAAATTTAACCGATGTGATAATATTCCAGAAATGGATTTTTATGGCCATTGAAATTATCTAATTCATGGAAAGTGTAAGGTGGATCTTAAAATCTTCAAAATGAGAATAGTATGTATAAATCATTTTATACGCCCCTTTTTTTACTATAAAATTTTTATGTTATCATTTTAACTATAGTTAAAAAATAAAATGTATGATTAAAATAACTCAATAATTTTAAAATCTAGTTTCTGGCTCATTACTTGTCCCATCATTCTATTATCTTCTTGTTAAAAATAGAAACTTTTAGCATTATCATTCGGAAAATCTGACATCCATATTTTACGTGTTACCCTTTTTAGGATTTTGTTTTGGATTTATTTATTATGTTTCTATATTTATTTGAATTTTTCACAACCTGTTGCATTATATTTCCTTTAATTTGTAGGTTTGACCTGTTTCTATTGTGTCTTAAATCATTCTGTATTTCACATAGTAATAATGATGCACTAGAAAATAATTAAACTTTTAATAATATTAATTATTATTTCTTTTGTATCTGGATCATTTATATTTTAATATTTTTATCAAAAATCAATTCATCGTGCGTTGGACCATATTGAGATTTTATTTAGGGGAAACTATGATGATTGATGTAGTTTGTAATTTAAGATGCATTTTTCAATTTACCCAATTTTGCACAACCATTTAATTATTTTTTATAAATAAAATTATTATCATCAGTGTTTTTATCATCAGGCTTAATAATGATATTGACCTCTATTGAAACCAGAAATGGGAGGAAACACATTAATATTTATTATATTGATGCTATTGTGCACATTTTGATATAATTAATCTACTTTATTTTATAGTATTTCAATATTCATGATTTATTAATATAAAATAAGCTAATTATTTAGGAAATGCATGCATGTTAAGGAATATTAAAGTTTATGCATGGAATATTTGTATATAATTAATTCAAATGGTGTGACTTGTTTATAAACATGTTTCACTTGAACATTTAAGTACTATAAAAATGAGGGATGTTACTATCATAAAAATTTAAAACAATTTTCCTTCACCAAATCAATGATGGGGAAGTCTTTGAACAATCTAATTAAATATATTCCAGGAATCATGAAACTCTCCAACTTGTTTAAAACTCCAATGGCTATGCCTGTGATCCTACTTCTGAATCTTTACCACAAGGAGTTGAAAACCAATTCTGAAATATTCTTCCACTAATTATGATTTTAAATTTTATAAACTTCTCTCAGTTTAAAATTATTTAAAAATAATAAATTAATAATTTTTAACCACTTTTAACTGAATTTTACTGTGAACATTTTTACTATTTTCACTATTAGTACGAAGAATTAGCAAAACAAATTAGGAGGATATGTCATCTAACATATCCTCCTAATAAATTAGGCATGTGGGATTTCTTAACATATCCTCGTAATAAATTTAAAATAAATAATATTATCTAAGTAGATGTGTCTCAATATCATTCATTGTCAAGTATCCTTTCAAAAAAGATATAAAAATATGTATTACCATTTAATTTCATTCATAATCATATCTCAATATCATTCATAATCATTTCTTAATGGAAAACTTTACAATAATTAAATAATAATAGGTAAAAATAATTATAGTCACTTAATAAATTTAACCTACAATCTGTAAATCTCATAAATCCTTGTTCAAAAATAGAGAATTTGACAAATATAATTACACATTTTGAGAAGTTATTGTGTGGTTTTCCATTAAGAAATCAACTATTCCACTTTTTAAATTCCTATAGATGGACTTTAATAAAAGCATAGTAAGCTTGTTATCTTATATTTGAGTTTTCATATAAAGATCTGCCCAATTTAGAATCTTTTTTTAACTATTTTAACTGAAGTTAATTTAATATAAGTTATTATTACACATAACCCTAAATATATTATATTTTAATAAATTACTTTATATTGCCACATTTTATTTAAATGGCCTATATATTTTGTATAAACTAAGAAAGTAAATGAACTTTACAGCCTTTAATTTATCTAATTCTTGACTTTGAAATCATAGTCTTACACATTCTAATGATTTTAATTTTTACAAATTACATGTAGTTAAATAGAACCAAAGTAATTTAACAAAATTTAAAAACTATCAAAAATATTATATTTTAAAATTTTTATTTTAATGTTTGATGAATTTGGTAAATTTGATGGAAATATCTATGAGTTAAAGGAAGTATAATCCAATGAAAATGACCTATGTTAGCAGATGAGCAATCCCGGTATTAGTTCTGCCATGGTGGCATATTAGGGAGATGTTGTCCGTGTGTGTACTATTGGGTTTTGTGCCTTGGTTTATCCATGGAAAACATGATTCCAAAGATCTAGAAGCGTGTTAATCGATTCAAAATCAATCTTTGAAAACATACATCAAACGTTTCTTTTGGGGAACTTGTTCCACCCTTGACTTTGTTGCTCTGATGTCGTCCAAAGCTATTCACTTGCCTGGCCAATAGAAGTATCCACGCGATCACTAGGCGCTTGGATCTCCACGTCTTCTTCTTCAACTCTCCTTGAAAATCTTGAAGATCTTCTCACCATGAAGACACTCTCCTTGGTCGACTAGAGAAGAGAGTGGAGAAAGGGGGGCTCTCATATATGGCTGGCCCGGGTGCTTGAAATGAGTGCCCCTTCCCTATTTATATTTTACTCAAGTTTTTCTCAAAAACCCTACAAAGTAAACTATATCCACCAATGGCCTTATGATTTATCATCATAGTGCAAGACTCTTGAATGACTTAGGATACAGTTTATTGTCAAACCCTAGTTTGTCATTCAACTAGTACTGATGCATAACAGGGACCATTGGAGAACTCCTCAAATGTCCTCACTACCCTAGCCAGAGATTTGCTGCATCGTCTTCCTTGTGTCAATCTCCTCTTATATTGAGGGCGGATGATCCCGTCTTGACCATTCAATCATCTTCATGAGCTTCTTACAACATCCAATTATGACTTGTTTGAATCACATCCATTTATGAGATGTCCTTGGTGTCTCAAGTCAGTGGATCACTTATACAATCGTGACATGAATCAACGTGATTGACATTTAGGTATAATACCATTCAGGGATTCGTGCCGATCAATTCAGTAAGTAGGATCAGTTAGTATTATTTAATCTGGATAATTTGATGTCCATCTCGATTATCCATCAAATAGGAATATTTAGACTACATGTTTAAAGACTAGTGATAAGTGTATTATGATCTCACCATAATTCACTATGGCATTACACGTATTCATGGACTTTATTATAAACATCACACTGGTATAATGATGAACATAATATTTTATTCAATGAACTTAAATAAAATATGGTGGTGTGATTGGGTTGACGGCCATATGATATCCATCATGTACGTGCGTGGATTAATCAGCTGCTATGCTGGCTCACCAGGAATGATACGCAAAATTTATGGAAGATTTATATGTAGATATAGAGATGATAACAGATTATCTTGATATATTTACCACTCCTTGTCTAGGCTGAACATTTCACCCAAACCAGGTATTATAATCTAACGGTAGAGTGCCATGAAAGAAATAACAAATTACACATACAACTCAACTCATGGGAGTTAGGTAGCTGATAGCACACATTTAGTTGCTTCATTTGACAATATTTACATTTGTATTTGCATTGAATCGACTATGGGGACCCGCTCACAATGCTCGCATGACTGTCTCACTCTCTTGTCAGCCGATCAGCCTCACTCTCTTATCTGTGTACCGCGGCTTGGGGTGAATAGACAGCAGCTGCTCAAGTCCCCCACCGCATCCCCCCACCCGTACTTCTGATTAAAAACAAATAATTTTATGTTACTCTTTATTCTTTACTGTTCTTTCGCGTTGTAATTTCTCCGCTCTTGAGAAACTACTTTATTTTCTCCTGATATTCCTTGGAAATATCTCTCCAGTCATTACCACTTTATCCATCGAATTTATTTTATTTTTATATTTATTCACTTTGCTTTGCTTTTCTTTTCTTTATTTCACTTTTACATTTTACTTCACTTTATTTTAATCCACCCTTTATTTTACTTTTTTACTCTTTTATTTTAATTCACTTTATTTCATTTTATTTTCATTTACCCTTTTATTTTACCTTTTTTAGTCTTTTATTTTAACTCACTTTATTTAACTTTATTTTAATTCACTCTTTTATTTTACTTTGTTTACTCTTTTGTTTAACTTTATACAGTTTCTTATTTTATTCTACTCTTTTATTTTTCTTCACTCTTCTATTCTCTTTTATTTTACTTTATTTTATGTTCCTCTTTACTCTTCTGTTCTCTTTTATTTTATGTGATTTTCTGCTAGTTATGTTATTTATGTTACTCTTTTTCAATATTCAAAAACAATGCTAGACAACCCATAAAAACTTTATGCTAATATTTTGAAAGATTGATTGCCTTTTATTTTATTTTATTTGCTTTGATTTATTTTATTCTGTTTTGCTTCACTTTACTTTACTTTGTTTCACTTTCTATATTTTATTTCATTTTAATTTATCACCCTTTATTTTACTTTGATTTACCTTATTTTGTTTCATTTCACTTTATTTTAGTTCGCTCTTCTTTTACCCTTTTTTTACTCTTTTTATTTTACTTTATTTTACTCTTTTGTTTAACTTTATTTACTTTCTTATTTTTTACTATTTTATTTATGTTACTCTTTTATTATAGGTCGCTCTTTACTCTTCATTCTCTTTTATTTTATTTTATTTTATGTTATGTTACTCTTTTATTTTATTTTATGTTATGTTATTCTTTTTTTTTTATGTTACTCTTTACTCTTCATTCTATTTTATTTTACTTTATTTTATGTTACTCTTTTATTTTATTTTATGTTACTCTATACTCTTCATTCTCTTCTTTTTACTTCATTTTATGTTACTGTTTTATTTTGCTTTTTTATGTTACTCTTTACTCTTCATTCTCTTTTATTCTATTTATTCTATGTTACTCTTTTGTTTTACTTAATTTCATGTTACTCTTTACTCTTCAATCTCATTTATTTCACTTTATTTTACTTCATTCTCTGCCAGTTACTTGTGAATGTATATCTTCATCGCCGATAATGTCCCAGCTCTCCCCTGTCATGCTCTTCCCATATTTATGAACATTCTGCAAATGGAGAAGCATAATATGCCATGTCTCTTCCCACTTGATTACGATCAAGGAAAGCAAGCCAAGGAGCTACCCGTTTCCAAGGTGCTCTTCTCCCCAAGCTCTCGACCATCCTAGAGATATTTAAAAAATAATAATAATTACTCAATATTCATGAACCAGTGGAGGAGCGTACGGTCATCGGTGGGAGATATATGCCATGTCTCTCCTTTCCTGGCGCCGACGCCAAAGAAGAATCTCTCTTCCCACTTGATTACGATCACACAAAGACAATGAAAAGGTAATGATGTCAATATCTAACTTTTTTGTCCCACGTCAAACCGCACTTGAATTTCCATAAAACCAACACCCTGAATCTCAGAAACGAAGATCAACAACAAAAACAACCACATGCCAGAACAATACCCTGATATATACTTCATTATAACCAAAACCCAACAGAAAATCCAAGACATTCATCTCAACCACGGATTAGCACAGAAAAAACTAAAAAAGGTACCAAACTGCACTCGAATTTCCATAAAACCCAACACCCTGAATCTCAGAAAATGAAGATCAACAACATAAACAAACACATGCCAGAAAAATACCTTGATATACTTCATTATAAC
This sequence comes from Wolffia australiana, assembly GCF_029677425.1. Lineage (NCBI taxonomy): Eukaryota > Viridiplantae > Streptophyta > Magnoliopsida > Alismatales > Araceae > Wolffia > Wolffia australiana. The sequence goes on along the minus strand of NC_135847.1, from coordinate 800,220 downwards.
CAAAACCTAACTGAAAATCCAAGACATTCATCTCAACCAGGGATTAGCGCAGAAAAAATTTAAAGAAGTCCTAATCTGCACTCAAATTCCCAGAAAACCCAACACCCTTAATCTCACAAAACGAATATCAACATCAAAAACAAACACATGCCAGAAAAATACCCTGATGTATACTTTATTATAACCAAACCCCAAGAGAAAAGTGAGACATTCATCTCAACCAGGGATTAGGGCAGACAAAATTAAAAAATTCATACTCTGCACTCGAATTCCCATAAAACCCAATGCCTGAATCTCACAAAAATAAAGATGAAGCACAAAAAAACAAAAACATCCAAGAAAAACACCCTGATATACAGATATCTGCTTCATTAAACCAAAACCCAACAGAAAAAGCGAGACATTCATCTCAACCAGGGATTAGCGCAGACAGAATAAAAATAGAAAAAATCGTCACAATCTAAAATCAAATTTCCTTCAAAACCCAACACCCTGAATCTCGGAAAAAACAAAGATCAAGCACAAAAACAAAAAAAATACCCTGATCTCACGGCTTTCAAGGTAATTGAATTTAACGTTGTTGTCCTTCCACTGGCAGAGGTTGAATTTGATTGCCTCGAACTGGGTTTGCAGCACCACGTTGAAGGTATCCTCCTAGACGGGCCGCATGCCACGCTTGATGCTGGTTCTCCTGCAGAGGTCTTCGGTCGCGACCTCGACTAAGGTCTGGAGAGACCTGTCTAGGGCAAGATTGGAGGGGTGGGAATCATTGTCTGCGGAGAGGAGATTGCGTGCGGAGGCGACGGTTATGGAGAGAGGGCCTTCGGAGGGCTTCTTCTTGAGATTGACAAGGGGCAGCGTGAAGCAGCCCCGCCGCGGAACAACCAGCTTCTTCACCAGCGTCTCTGCGAACACCTTCTCCTGATTTCCATGGCCGATTGAAACTGAGCTTGAACCACAGCAGGGATAGTGATCTCTCTCTTCTCTCTCACTCTCTCTCTTCTCTCTCACTCTCTTTTCAGCCAATCAGCGTCCAAAAGGGTACACCAATTCCTATTATTAGTAGTAGAGATTATATATGCATGTTATCAAGCTTACAATTATTAAATTTATTTTTATAATGATATTCTGAATTTGTAAACCGTATGTTTAGGGATTTCTTTGACATCAAATTCTGATGGAATATAATTTTTTTAGTCAGAATGTATTTTTATGGAAGTCTTTGACAATAAATTCATAAAGATATGATTTTTCTAAGTCAAAAATGATATTTGGGCCTTTATAATGTTTGGGCCTTTAGTTAGTTTAATATGAATTTTAGAATATTTTAACCTGTTTATTTCTGCCGTGCCACATAATGCTGTTCAATTCGTAAAACAGCGACCAACCACGGATAGGAATAATGATTATTCATAGCCAATCATTAAACCTGGTTAATGATTGGCGCCAACCAATTATTTACTTAAACCGTTATGGCATCGCGATTAGCAATGACATAATGACATTTGAAGCTTAATGATGTTCCTTTTACTTTTTCTAATGCAGGCTGGTGTGGCCCAATGAAAAAAAGTAGCCTGGACTGAAACACAGTCTCTCCTTTTGCCAGACTGATTTCGGAGACAATGTTTAGAATCAGAGGGGAGAGAGAGAGAGAGAGAGAGAGAGAGAGAGAGAGAGAGAAACCCCATTCTTGTTGCATGTCCTAGACTTGAAAAAATTACTCATCTCTCATCTTAGCAAGTACTCTCTTCCATTTCTTATTTACATCTGAGTAATGGAGAGATGATCACTTGGATTATTTCCTAAATGATGAGTCTAAGGCAAGTCCCCAATTTTTGGATTTATACTTAATTGGGTCATCCTTTCTCTTTTGACGCAAGTTGTAGTGGTAATTGGGCTTTTTTCTAGATATACCAACTGTTCAAGACCTTCAAAGGGTTTGCGTAGATATCCTTTGAAGCTCCACTAGATCCCAATGTATCCCTCAAATAATGCCTTATAAGTGTTTCACACATAAAACAACATAAACTTATGAATATGTTAGTTTATTGAATCCTATCAAGCAAAAAATGGATATAATTAAAAAAATTTAATATTCATATGGATTAGTTGACAAGAGTTATTTGATTTGGCACAGTACTGCGGTAAAGTGCCCAGTATTATAAGAATACTACGTGAATATTATGTAATTAACAGTGTCTTATAAATACTAATGTTATAATTTTAGTGACATGATATTGTTATCATGTAATGGAATATGAAGCAAATAAACGTATGATAAATCATTGTTGTAATAATCACATTATCATGGCTTAGAGGACATAGGTTAGAGGGGCACTTGAGCATGTTTAGTCGGTCGTTCAGAACAAGTCAACTGGACAAGAGACCTAGACTATAAAAACTAGGTTTATTGGCAGTCTTAACATACACATGAATACTCATGCCTGCACCTGTAGCCATTATTACATGTGTTTGTGCCTGAATGAACTAATGAAGAGCATTTTAAGATATATATTCTGTTCATTTAAGTCACAACCCAAACCTGTAAGTTTATTTCTCTTTTTAAGTTCAACTATGTTACGCATGACTAAAAAAATTTAAAAACAAGGATTATAGTTGAAAAATTTGTGGAGAATCAAAAAGTTGAGAAGCATGGAGAAGGAAGATCAAATTTTCATTGGTTTTTCATGATTTAGGATTAATCAGAAAGAAAAGAATCAACAAAAGGGTGTAGCTGGCTAAACAAACACTACTTAATTAGCCTATATAACTCATTCATGTTTGTCACTAGTTGCCTACTTAGCAGAACACACTTGATAGATAATAGTATACTGATTATCATATTAATATCATTCATTTCATTTTATATTTACATTAAAATGATCATACCTATTTTTTATCACTATTAAAAAAGTTAAATTTATTTTTTGACTGATAGTCTGAGTTTTATAGAATTTTACAACATCATACATGTAAATAAAAAATTTAATTAGAATTTATCAACTTTTATCATATTATATTAATCCGTTTATAACTTTTAAAGTCATCACAAATTTTCTTGGATGTAATTAAATGCATATATTTTGTCTTAGATGGACCTTTTTGTAATTATCATGTTTCTCAGTGTGTCGCCATTCAGTGTATTCATGTGATGATCAATCATTGATTAGTTTTGCCAATCATTTTATAGTAGATCACCTAACATTATGGGCCAATCACAAAAAAAAAAATAATGCATAGAGACATCTGGTAACAGGAAAAATTATCTAGTCTATAATAGTTGTGATAGAGGTGTCAGACACATGTAACTATTACAATATATTATGATTTAAATGGACATAAATGATGTGGAAATTCTGAAAATATGATGACACAGGATAAAAAATGTTAATTTAAAGGTGGTAAGTTTTAAAGGCATTGCAGGACACTTGTAAATGTGAGAATAGTTGATTGAGGAATCTTTGAGAGAACGATTCAATCATTGGCTTTATATTCAAAGAATATATCAGATCAGTTGTTTAACAAGGAAATTTTTCATGAAATATTTGGCAAATATCAGTGTTATGTAGAAAAGTTGGCGATTGGACATGTAGATTGACAAGAAGTGATAAAATCAATAGTTCATAATAATCCAACTTCAGAGTGCAATATCTAATGATTTATATCAAGTTTTAGGTTGAAATATTGAGAGTAACTTTGTTTATCTCTCCTCTGTCTCATCCATACTCTTGGATTTATAAATATACCCCATATTCATTTAAAAAGATCTCTTATTTGCTACTCATTTATTGAAGTTAAAAAGAGAAGAGAGAGTAGGAAGGGACCCTATGTAATTTGAAATCACCTGGATTCTATAATAAAAGAAGGATATATGTTAAATTCGTCTAACATTTGTTGTCATCTTCTTCATGATACACATCCATATTTTACCGTCCTTTCATATGGATCCATCATTTTCCACCCATACATATCCATTTTACCCATCATTATTTATCATCATCCACCATCTCCCCTTATCCAGATTTAAAAAGATATATCCCTTCTTGCCATCCTTTATACCCCTTCATAAATATTCAATTGATCCATATATTTTTAATATCTTTGTAACCCTTAATTTTCACATATATCTAATATTTTTATTCATCACATTCTAATCTCACCATCACATTTTTCTATATTTGGTATTTTCTAAAATCTCTTCTTATCCACCTAATCACCATTTAAAATATCATTAATTCCCTACTCATCATCTCCTTTGGAAGTGGCTATCTAATCATATTTTTAAGAGGCAGTATCTTATATATACAATTGATTATTTATATTATTAGTAAAAAATCAGGACCCCAATTTTGAGATCATCAATGGGCGTCTCTGCCAAACTCTGGCACTCCACACTTTTTCACACAAAAAGGACTGCCGTAATTGGCACTTTGTGTGTGAGCATATGCACTAAATGAAGAGACTTGATTAATAAGGGCCAAGTATATCTAGGGCATGGTATTTCAAATTTTTTATATGGGCTGAACTTGTTGGACCTATTTCACTTAAACAGTTGGGCTTGGCTTAAGCTGCTAAAAAAGGAGGAATGATTGTGATGCAAGGGGCCATGACGATAAAAAACAGGAGACAAAAAATGAGCTATGGGTCAATCAAGCCCAAAGTCTGATTCCTAATTAAAGATAATCACAAATAGCATGATAATATTGATAGTAATTTCATCAATTGTGTGTTCTAATTACCATCGAAATGATAATAAATTTATGTTTTTAGGAATAAAATGATTTATTACATTTTCAAATTGAAGTTCACAATTTTGTTTATTTTATGGTATTTTAAGAGATTTATATGACATTAATATAATTAAGAAATAGTTTTATACTTTATCGAATATTTTTATATTTATTCAAATATTTATAGGGGTTTATCATATTTTTAGAATGAAATGCCAATTTTTCCCAATTTGAGGTGTTTCTACTGAATTTTTTGACATTAAATTCATGAAGTAAATAATTTTATGATTAAAATATATATGTGTATATCTGTTTAACTATAACTGATGGGTTATTATATTGTAGCATGCAATTTTTCCCGTTCCTGATTTATAGGTATTTTAAGTAATTTTTTACATTAAATTTAAAGATAAAATAATTTTATAAGTCATAACATATGACTCTGAAATTATTTTACTATTTTAAGGATTTTTTTATATTTCTTACACCATCTTTAAATTTTGTGTCATGCTGGCAATCCACCGTACAGAATCACAGATTAAGGAGGAGAGAAAATGCAATGTCTTAGATTGATCCAAATTTAAAGGAAGATATCGAACAATATTGAATGAGTTTTGAGCTCAACTTTTTCTGGTAATTACGCCTTTACTCCTATATCCATCCACTATCCTCGATATTTATGTATACCCCTCCATCCTTGTAAAAAAAAAATCAACCTTGTATTTTGTTTCTAATTACAATTAGTAGACCGATGTATTCATTTAAATATCATTTGGGTCATTTATTTCATTCCAAGATGCAAGGATTGGAGAAGTGAGGTTCAGATCAAGACACATGAAAAGAAAGCACCGCTCGGCTTGTTGGCTGTGTGACGATTAGGTTAGCATGATCTTCATGTTCCTGGACTCACATCTTCATATTTTGAATATATTCTGTTTATTAGGAAAATTATTTCTCATCACTTTATAAATATATAAAAATAATTAAATAAAATTTCAATTAAATTTTCAATTATTGAATACTTTACCCATGTGGATTCGACCTTAATCGCTCTGTGGTTGTAACAACAATTGTAGATATTGTTGTATAAATCAGAAGCCGTAATGTCATAAATTATTATAATTTCTCAAAGACAAGTGAAGAACAATCTTAATATTCCAGTCTCGATATTTTCCTTTATAAAGCTGGTGAGTACGAGTGCATGATAAAGCTGGTGAGGTCCAAATATCCACAGGCTATGATTGGTTGTGGCAACCAATGAGAAAGGTGGTGATGGCACACGCCATCGTGACTCGTCGAAGGAGTCATCCAAGCCGTCGCTGCCGTCATCGACAGCCCAGGTGAAGCATGCTCATTTTATCGCATTTTGATTTCCCTCGTCTTCGTAGTCGCATTTTGTGTTTTTAGCGTTCGTTGAGTCGTCTACATCCAATTGGACCCCCTCCCTTGTCTTTTCCCCTCTTTTCTTTTTATGTCTGTTTTCACCCTTGTGTAATAGGGGCCCATTATATAAGGGCCCCCTTAATGGACAATTATCCCCCCCCCCCTTGTGTCCTCCTAGGGCCCAATCAGCTTCTCCCCCTTATAAAGGAAGAGGGGCACCCTATGAGAAGATCAGAAGAGGAAGAATATTGTTGAAGTGTTGTGTTTGTTCTGTTCTGGTCTCACCCCTCGTTTAGAGAGAAAGAGGGGGAAGGAGAGAGAGGAGAAGGCCAGGAGGGAGCTGGACAGGACGCCAACGAAGAGAAGGAAGATCTCCCTCTCAATCTACCCTACGGGGCGCCTGATTTCCCCCAAATTATCGTGGGATTTCTATCGCCCAAGGAGAATTGTGGGAACGGCCCTTGCTGACCGGCGTGCGCTGTGCAATTCCGGCTGAATATCACTCTCGATGATCAAAGATAATGCCCAATTGCGTCAAACGACTGCAATCGACCCAAAAGGGTGAGCAGAGGGTGGGAGAACGGGAAATTCACCCGGTCATCGCCGAGACAGACTGATCCCCTTGGTTCGATCGCATCCACACCGTCGGATTCCCGATACCCGCCGACTTCTTGGTGGATTCTTGGTGGATCAACGCTCTTGGTGACCTTGAGACCTGAAGGGAGCTGGACAGGACGCCAGGAAGGGAGAAGGAAGAACTCCCTCTCGACGAGGTGCAAGAGGACCCCGCCCTGGTCGCATGACTAGAGGTCTGAGATCCTGATTGGAACTCCAGCTGGACTGAGGGCTCCCGGCGAGACTGGCTCCCCACCAGCGTCGCTAATCGCCCAGGAAGTTCCACCAACCAAAGAATAGATCAAATTCTGCCGGTCGCTTGATCACCAGAACTGTCCTTCACAACGAGCTACAACCTTGCTCACTATCGATCGTCGACCGTCTTAGGCACCCGAACCAGCAGTCGATCAACCGCTTTCACACCATCGCTCCGCCAGTCCCAGCAGGCTAGCTCGAGCCGTGCCCACACCGTTGGTTCCCCTTGCCATCTCCTCTCCTCCGACCCCTCGTTGTAGCTCCCGCGACGTGCAGCAAGTTGAGCCGCCAACCCCACCCGCTCCGCCTGCAGCAATTGTCGACGAATTTGCACAATGAGCCACGCGCCGACGAGGTACGCCATCCTCAGACTTGCTTGGTATATTATCCTATGCAGTATACTTTCGTCTTAACTCCATCGCGCTCGGGCTAGGTAGGTGAGAGAGGAAAATGGAGAGTTAAATACGAGTACAATTGAGAGTCATACCAATACGGATGAGTACGTCCGTTACGTGTGAGCCCTACGGGCTGATTCCGTTCAGCCCGTTGACATCGTCATTTTCTCCAACGAGGTTCGAGAGGCCACCGTTGTTGTCTCTTGGCGACCTCGTCTAAGCTCAGAGCTCGACGCCTCCCTCGTGTCGGAGCCTGCACGTGCGACACGTAGGACGCATCACTCACATTGCATTGTAGTTACATCTACCCAATTAGGGTTTATCCGTTGGACAAACACACCGTCGACGTCCGACACCACTATCTAGGTACCGAGCCATCATCCTTGGTACCAACCAGACGACGTTCGGCATCAAATTGGAATCAAGGCATCATCTCAATACCTGTCCAGACGACACCGTCCTCGTCCATCATCAGGTGGTCAACTGTTATGGGAGGGGTTCATAGCTGCTGTTAATTGTTATTGTTCAATCTTCTATCTATGAAGTTGTGGAAAACCAGGGTAAGTATCTCAATATCCTCCCCTACTCGTGGCCCCTGTTGGTTGGGCAATGGTTTCTGATGACGGGAACAGGTAGAATCAATGTAATGGTGTCCGAAGCTTCCTTTAGAAGCAAGCAAATTTATCAGCAACGTTCATAAGTCATTTATGCCAGTATCTTCTATTTTTTAACGATGCAACCAATGAAAGATCTAATAAAAAGTCTGGGAAACCACATCTGATTGCAAAATTCAGAAGAATGAATTTTATAACTATACACCATAGAAGCTCAACGGGCATCTAAATTTGCACCAGAAACCAGGACACAAATTGGTAACACACCAAATTTTGGGGTCCTCAGTCAATGTCCCTCTCCTTTGAATCATGAAATTAGGGTGGCCTAAGTAACTTTGAACATATACTGGATGAATTTTAGTGTATATTCCTAGTTGAAATTTCTTTGGAACCAAAGTAGCTAAGATATATTTTTTGAGGCATTTTATGTAACATTTGGCTTATCACTCTAACTTATAATTTTATGCATATTTTATCTTCAAATTAGATTAGAAGTACATAAAATAACTTGCAAATCTATATAGCTATCCCGATTGTGATTACTCCAAGGTAATCACACCCTATTTTTCCCTCTAATTACATATATCTGTATCTTACGAGAGATTAACTATTTTTTCTCTCCAGTCCCCATATAAATTTCATATAAATGCTTTATATTTTAAAAATTATGCTAAATCTCTATTTCTCCTTCTCAACTTCCTAATTAGTAGACTATAGTTTGTCTCCCAATTTATCTCTTCATGAACATTATAATTACACTATCATCTTCTTACTCTATTGATCATATTTATGACTGAGACTTAAGTCATGGTTTCTTAGTTTTATTACTTGTCACCTTACGACTGAGTGAAAAAATAATGAGTTTCATTGATAAAAAAAACTTGAATACAATGACATAAAAGTTGCAGCCCTAAAAGTATCCATGGGTTCAATCACCAATAGGTAGTCAACATGAAAGACGCCCATGGTATGTGGTCCTCGAGAACACGAACTATAAGTTGATGACTGGATTAGTATGTATAAATTAATTATTTCCTCCTTTTTATTTGCGTGATGATACGCTCAGCATATATTTTACACATGTAAAATAGATCAATATCTATTACTCATTTGGAAAATATGAGATACATAAAAATTCATTGATTCAGGATCTAAGGTGAATTTGCTGCCAAAACAAAGGGCTCTACCCTTGGAAGTTCTATGGATCCGTCACGTATGATAGATCGAACGGGAAATCATGTTAGCTATTGGTTTATTATTGTTCTATGACATATTTTGTGTAAATATTTAAGAACATATTTAAATTAGTACGTCAAAATCTGATTTTTATAAATTTCCAACATTTTCATTGTTTTAGGTTTTCAGATTTCAGGGCAATCAAAATAAGTTCAGTCTCAATCCCAAAACATTTCCACATATTCTCATCCAAAACTGTGAATAAAATGATTCAAAATTGTAAAAAAGCATTATGGACGATCTTGGGCGTAACAACAAAGAAAATTGTCTAAGATTGTATAAAAACCAAAATATTATGTGATTCTAAGATGTCTAAGCACACCACTCACAATAATTCCACCTTTTATGCACGGTCCTTCTCTAAAGACACATGAAAACACTCATCTGCTCTTAATGCAGAAAAACAAAAGAAGTGGTAGTAGTATCATTGAGTAATTGGGTCACACTTGATTACTCGCAAGATCAATGACTTAATCTTGACATTCCACATATTCTCATCTAAACATTATGCATACAAATGGCTCATATTTTTTTATAAACCGTATGGACGACCTTGTGCACACCAGCATAGAGAATTCTAAAGTTTCAAAAATAATTTTGGGTTTATAAATTTGACTGTATCGTTTAATTTATACAATATTAAAGCCACCAGCTAAGCATTTTACAGATCACATGAATGGTGGACAGGAGAAATATTTTCTAGATATTTGGCACTAATTATTGATTTAAAGAAACATGGTAAAGATAGTCCTCACTTCCAAAAATACCGTGAACAATAAAACCAAACTATTATGTGAATATAAGAGTTCTACACATATCACTCACAATAAGTCAACCTCTTATCCATGCCCCTGCTCTACAAACACTTGAAAAAACACATGTTCTCTTAATGCAGGATTACCAAAACAATTGATAAATTATATAATTAAACCCGGATGACACCCGAAAAATGCAAAAATAAATGACTCAATCTTGACATTCCCACCTCTTTGATTTCATCCAACTTTCCACAGCATGGATTTTACATAAGAAGCAGCCTCATTTCATACACGTTTTGGGTGTCTACACACACCCTCGTCAATTTCATCAAACTTTCTACCTCATGGATGTTACATAAGAAGCAACTTCATTTAATACAAGGTTCGTATCTCTAAAATATTTGTTTATATTCACATAACCGAAAACACTAAAAAAGTGATAATTACATCATTGGATATCCCAGGTCACATACAAATAATGCAAGATTAACGATTGAATGTTGCCATTCCCTCATTGAATTCATGCAACTTTATGTCTTACAGATTTTACATGCGTAGCAACCACAATTTGTACAAGGTTAGCATCTCTAAAATATTGGTTTATATTGACATAACCGAAAAAACTAAAAAAAGTTTATAATTATAACATTGGATATCCCATGTCACACACAAATAATGGAAGATCAATGACTTAACATAGACATTCCCTCTTCAATTTCATGCATTTTTCTACCTCATGGATTTTACATAAGTAGCAACCTCATTTCATGCAAGGTTAACTTCTTTTAAATATTGGTTTATATTGACACAAGTGAAAACACTAAAAAAGTGATAATTGCATCATTGGATATCCCAGGTCACACACAACTTAACATAGGCATTCCTTCATCAATTTCATGCAACTTTCTACCTCATGGATTTTACATAAGTAGCAACCTCATTTCATACAAGGTTACCTTCTCTTAATGAAGAAACCTCATTGACTTTACTCAAGTGACAAGTATAGTTCCAGATCGTCCAGGACATGGATGATGGATGGGACAGGATGAAAATCATCCCATCCAACATCCGGATATTTCAACTTCGTCCAAACCGTGCCGTCCGGGGATTTGTCCATGGAAGAAAAAAATCGTTGTCATCCGGACTTTGCCAGTTTTGTCCCATCCAGGGAAAAACCTTCCCGTCCCTCGTCCCGGATGTAAAAAATCACGTTTTAAATTTTTAATATATTTTTATAAGTTCTTTAAGGAAATATGGAAAAGAAAGCAATGGGACTTATGTAAAATTATGTTTAAGCATCATCAGTTTGCGCGTGCAAAAAATAAAAACGAATCGTTGATGCAAAATGTGAAAGAATTGATTAATCGATGCAGCATGGTAAGATCTCAACTCTCGGAAGCAAATCCGACAGATTTTCATCCATCCCTTACCGTCCGAGACCTCCGGACAGGATGGTTTTTTTCTCCGACGATAGGAAATCGTCCTGTCCGTTCGTCTCAGGATGAGTTTACGTCCCGGTTTTTGTCCAATCTCGTGGATGGGACAATTTTTCCGTCATGGGATGAAAAAATCGTCCCATCACGTCCCTGCACTTATAGATTAAGGATGCAGACGAGACGATTTTTTCATCCTCGGACAAACAAATTGTCCCGTCCAAGGGAATAGACGAATTCCAGGACAAAAATTTGTCCAAGGGACGGCTGGACAGGACATTTTTCATCCCATAGGACAAAAAAACTGTCCGTTTGAAAGAGTCGGAAGGTGGACGGACGAAAGCTGGACGAATTATTAATTAAATTTTTTGATAAAATTCCCAAAAAATATTTGTTTTTATTTGAAATCGTGGAAAAGTAAATATTTAATCCCTCATTAATTAGGAATAAAATCTAATTTTCCACATGACGTTATCATCATATTATACGAATTAACTGTGATAAATTAGTACTTTAACACATAATTACGGTAAAATCTGATTTTCATATACCATTTATCCTTTTGATTAATTTCCTGAAGAATGCAATTAAGTTTTTGAGAGATGTAAAAATTTCATTATTTAAACCCCACCATTACAAAATTATTTTTATTACAATGGTGTCTTTTTTCAAGTTAGTTATTGAAATCTTTGTAAAACTTAATTCTGAAAAATTCAATAGATTTTTACATAATAGAAAGTTGAAGTTAAAATTCCTTATTTAAATTCCAGATGAATGGCAATATTTCATAATTTAATCCCCAACTTGATCAATCTAATGAAATAGTGTTTGAAGAAGTCATTTCCAATTTAGAAAGATGGGTATTCCATCATGGAACTTCCATGTTTAAATATGTCACATGGTATGCATAATTGATCATATTTTTAAAATACTTTTATCTCCATCTTAAATTGAAATGGCTAAATATGTTGTAATAGAAAATTTCAGATATTTCTTACGTCCACCCTTTGAAATGTCTGTTAGAGTTAAAAGGAAAGCACATGGACTAAAATGTAAAAAAAAATTCAGAGTAGGGCTAGATGGGGTGTCCATCCATCACATCAAAGGTGAACCAGAAAGTAGGCATCGTTTTTTCAGAATCTGAGAGAGAATAATGATGTTGAGTTCATGCAGCCATCCATCCAGCTCGCTCAAAATCACCTTCACTATGGTGTAGAATGGCGGTGTTAAGATGGTCATCTCACCTCTCGTGGTTTTAGGCATTCCACACTGAAATCATATCAACAACATAAGGAAACATACTAAAATTGTTGATTCAAACATGAATTTGAATGTGATCAATGGGTAAAAAAGATTGATTGATGCAAATTGCTACCGATGGAAAATGGTTGACTAGCTTTTTTGTAAATGTCTCATCCTATTAATGAACGTAGAGGACAACCCTAAAAGTTTGATTCAGAAAACGTAAAGATCAAATATTGATTCAGATATCCAAACATCTTGTCAAAAATCTAATGGAATGCACAATGTTTCTGATACAAATAGACGCCATTGCACCTTTTGTCCACACTAAACAATATTAGTTTCAAATTCATTATTGAGGAAATTATTTCAGTTGTAAGATGGTATGTCCTAAGCATTGTTCGATTATTTTCTTGATCAAAGTTGACAAAGCTCCAGATTAGGTTCCCTGAAGATTTGATTCATGAATGGGTTGTGGAGTTCAGAAGTGGCTCATTATCTAAAACAAAAAAAGCTCAAAGGATATCCAATTCACTATGCAGAAATCTTTTGAAGTTGCAAGAAAGACTCATACAAAATTCCTGATTAACCACTTCTCTATGGATATTAGATTGGAATACATTTGGCAAAGACAAGTTCTAGAATCTATGGAGATGAGAAATGAAATGTCCAGGTAATGAAAGAGAAATTTGAATTAATACATCAGAAATATCTACAATAATTTTCAGATAAGAAATAAGATTTCCAGAATTTCATTTGGAAGACAGACATTTGACAAATGATCGCCAAAGAAAGATTCAAAATCTCACAGCAAAAACAAATTCAAAATTTGGGAAATGAAGATGAGAGAAAAATTTGAAATTGCATATTATAAATAGAAATTTTTAATTTCACATTAGAAACAGAATTTTGAGACATTAAGATCAGATCTAAGAAAAAAGAGTTTCAAAATATCACATTAGTGGGAGAGTTTGCATTGCAGGTGAAGGACAGATATTTGCAAAATGAAGATCAGGTATAGATTCAAAATTGCATTTCAGAAACAGATGTTGAAAATTCCAGATGAAAAACATAAATTTGAGAAATGTAGAAAAGTGAGAAATCAAAAATGCAGTTCCATCGTTAATTTTTAGAGCATTTAAAATCACAGATGGGGAAAGGTGGAAAAAAGCAGCAAGGATGGGTTACTAGCACAACTTACAGTAAGCATTAGAATGTAGCAGCAATGTAACCCGTCCACTGCCTTCCTGTTTTTCCTCCCTTACTCTATTGCGTGGAAAGGAGAGAGTTAAGGAAAAGAAGCATGCTCAGGCAGAGGTCAGAAAGCGATATAACATGACACACCATCACAAAAGTTGTTGTCATCGACAGAGTCATCATCAGAGTCAGACGAGTACTGGTCTATGCGACGTAACCATGCACGAAGCATCATCATCATCTCAATGCTCTCTACATCTAGGTGTGATCTTCGATACATGGTGATGCCTCGGCCAACTGAAAAAAGCCGCTCCATCGGTGCACTCGTCGGGCTTCTGGCAATAAATTAGGACACAATTTTCATCAAGTTCAGGAAGTATTGTGTTCTGACGTCCTTCCACCAGTTTAGTGGATTATCATCCTCCTCACTGCACGAGATGTTTAGATACTTGTCAAGCTCTTGTATGGGCATTGAGCGTGGTCTCTGACTCTTGCACGGACGCCTATATTGTTGCTTGGAGGATACATAATGTTGCGAACGGCGTCTTTTAGATGGTTCACCCTGCTCCGAATCACATTTAGTTGCTTTTGTATTACACTCGTAGTCTAAAAGATCGCCAAGATAGGAAAGCACATCTTGGCGATAAGACGGATGCACAACGTCTATTTTGGAGAATGGATCAAATGTCATTGCCGTCACCACTGTATGATTGCCCCAAAGGACCATTGCATACTGCATCAACTTGCTATGCATAGCACTACACACCGAATGCAACGCAACCCTCCATTCAGCATCCAAGGCTGGCCCAGCACCATACATAGCCCGCTCAAGTTGAGTCTTAAGCTCTACGATCAATGATGTTGCCTCACTGATTGGCAATTTCTTCGCCAAACACACAAAGTCAGAACCTTGGCACAATGGGCCAAGGATGTGCAGATATTCATCCATCAACTCCCAGTCCTCCTGACATAGGGCATAATCTTTAGTCTACGTTGAAAGGAACCTAACGCCCATATGGTCCAGTAGCTCTCTCTTGGCAAGAGTGCACTCTAACATAAAAAAATTGGAGTTCCAGCGCATTAGGCAGTCAACCTTTATCTTGATCAAGTTCGAGAGCTCAAACATTTTTCACATATCAACATATTTCCCCATTCATTGTGTGGATCCCTGAATTGCATTGACGATGTCTCTCACACGTGAAATGACTATCCCCAAAGGTGCAACCATCATCATAGCATATTCATCAACTTGTAATTCAGTCGGTTCAACTTGTCCAATGCTGTATATGTGTGAAAATCTCAGACGCGTAGCGTATTACTTCTTGGCTCCTCGGGATAACGAATGATCTTCAGTCTGGCCTGGACTACGAGGTTGAGTTCATGGTCAACGCATGGTATACGGTCTTCAGTTGATCCATCGTGAATTGCGGGTGTACGGTCTTCAGTTGATCTACAATAGAGGCCAGCATCGTTCTGTTGTTAGAGACATTGTCCGTAGTGATGTCACATAGCTTTGACTCAATGACATATTCATATGCAACTTCCACGATAATCCTCACCAAGTTGGTGTCGCAATGGGATCCCTTGATCCGTCGGATGGCAAGGAGTAGCTCACAGAGCTTCCAATCTGTGTCAATCTAGTGGGCAATGACACCTAAAAGGGCGAGGTTATTTTGTGATGTCCAAGCATCCATGGTACGAGAGACAATGTAGACAAACATCTCTATTAATTTCCCTTTGACTTCTCTATACATGTTAGAAGCCATTGCTTTGATTGCATCCGGACCAAGGATGTCCCTAACCACTTGTGTCATGTAGAACCATAGTCTTCGGAACGACTTCTTCTCCACAAGTTGCCAAGGAAGATCGTTATCACAGATGAACCTGTCTAACTCCTTCATATGCTCCGCGTTGAATCCGCGTAAGTACAACTTGTGGGATAGTAACTCGTTATCGAATATACTTCTCTAGTTTGTCTATACTCCCTTGAGTTCATCATGAAATTTACGATGTACATTCTCTAGATGTATCCAAAATACATTTTTGCTCTTATCTTTATTCCGCTTGATGATGGCCTTATGGGTGGTGTTAGTGATTGTCCAACCGATATCCGTCCGATATCTGATATTGAAGAATCGATATCCGTTATCCGATATCCGGAAAAAAACTGGGACGGTGTCTGATATCGGATATCGGATATCGGCCGATATCCGTCCATTAGGTCTAGATGGATATCAAAGACGGATATCAAAGGGGTAAGGACGAAACATGTATCAGATATCAGATATCGTATTCGGATATCCGGATATCAAAACCGGCATCCGGATATCGATGTCTGGTATCGACATTAAAAATTGATATTTATCATCACATACGATGGTTTAAGTATATCATCGCACTACACTTTTGATGTATTTTCCACCTCGACCAATATATATTGCTAAATTTTTTGTTTTCTTCCATATGGGATAACAGGATTTGGAGTTTAACAGCAAACTCGACTCTTGTTATGCCATATGGAAGATATTAGAACTCTTGCGCTATATATATGAACCAAGGTGGAATACACTTTAAGTCATATAATAATATTTTAACTAAATAATAACTATATTTTAAGGCCGTTATATATGTAATATATTTACTTCCTCGTCTAATAAATACAACTAAAATTTTCTATTTTCTTCCATATGGGATAAAAGGATTCGGAGTTTGTTGTTAAACTCCGAATCTTGTTATCCCATATGGAAGAAAAAAAAAGATTCGGCTTTATATACTAAAAGGGCCACTTCATAAATCAAAGATCTCTCAGACTGCCCCATGTGCACGTTGATCCATTCAAACAGATGCACAATGATCGATTAATTATATTTTTATATAACCTCTCTAATTTGGATATTGAAATTCGATATCCGATATCACATCCTCCTCTAGAGACAAAGGCGGATGACGACATCAAGATGGATACCGATACCGGGTATTGTTACTGTAGCAACCGATATCCAACATCCAATATCCACATATCAGAAAAAATGGATACCAAAAATTTGATTTTTGATATCTAGTACAGCATCCGCCCCGATACCGTAATCTGATATCGGTATCGGGACGGGCAAACCCTAGTGGGGTTATGCGTTTGACAAAGCATACACTTGTACTCGTCCGAGCCAACTTCAACAAATCGCTCTAAAACTTTAGACCGATTGCGTCTTACGCTTCGAGATGAGAAATTCTCATCAACCTCTACAGGATAACACTCTGCGGACACTAACAGCGTAGCCCTAGCTGTTGATTTTGGAGTAGAAGCAGATGTGGCTCCATATCTCTATCAAAAATAATTCACAATATGCAGTCATTCACACAACGGGTGTGACGTGCAATTTTCACAACATACTAGAGATACATTCAAGGATAAAAAAATTGATGGAGATTTAACTAGTTCTTTTAAATACTCTAAAGTTCATAAAAATTTAAAACGCAGAAAATAATGATGCTCTATTAAAATCAGTCAATTGAAGGACAATTATATCAATCAGAACAAACAATCCATCAATGGTATTTACTCCGTAGAATTATCAAATCATAGTCCACTAAGTAGAATGGAGTGATGGATCCATTACAGTTGTGCATATGCGAAGGAGGATGGCTGGAAAGAACCCATTTCTTCTTCTCCATATTGTCAAACCCATTTGGAGACGACCATTGATAACTAATCGCAACTCTTTAACCGATTGAACAAACAAATCATCAACGGATCGATAAACATTCTGGCGGCCTCAAACACGATAATCACATAACACATGCGACAAAATGATATAAATTATAACTAAATAATTGATATACATGTGACAAACTGATATATATATATATACGTATTTTGGGTCGACGACAAAGATGCCAGCATTCAAGAAGCTCCACAACAGATGTGTAGGAATGATCTGAAACATTTGGCAGATTCCATGGGAAAAATACATATAAAATAGCCAAATAAAAATATAGATGTACAAGTCGACTCTTATTTTAATAAGAATAAGAAATGAGATCAGGTGCCTATGCTCGAGTTTTGTTTCGACGGCGGTATTGACGTTGAAAAAATTAAGTGGGTTAAAATTAAGAGATTTAGAAAGACAAAATGATAGATTTAGAAATATGTCAGAGAAAAAAACAGAGGTTGGGCAATATATATGCGTGGAGGATTAACATACAATCACAGTAGTCAGGCAAAAAATGTCTGCACAAAAATTCATTGGAATTACAATAAATGTAAAGTTACAGAAGGTATGCTTTTATAAATCTCAAACTATATATCCTTCTTTCGAAGAACTATGTCTTTGTATAGCACGTTCATTATTTTGAATAGCTTTCAGTGTTGATCCCTTCACTGGATTGTTTTATTGAAACCTTTTGAAAAATATAAATTTCAGTTCATCACGTTAGTTGAATGGTTTGCAATTTTAAAACATTTACTTTACACGGATGTCAAAGTGGATAACAGAAAGCACGAAAGATTACTACTGGTTTGTTTATTACGTTAAGTACCAGCAGAAACAACTGTCCAGTTATGATTTGCATATTCATTACCTCAGTGGAATGTAAAGTAAAATCCTAAGTTAATCATGTAGGATTTCAAACCATGTAAAATTCAGGATCATAACCTTTGCATTCCAACATAAGATATCTTGATTCGTGCACCTTCATGTCACTTTTAAATTAAATATGATATGGAAAACAACAAATAAATATTCCGCATATCAAAATCAAATACCAAAATTTCCTTAGAAACAAATTCACACAATACAAGTTGGTTCATGTTTCCATACAATATCTGTGTAAGGATGGGATGAAAAATATTGCAATTACAAAAAAAGTAATAAAAAACATCGGATCATATGTAAAAATGAACCGCCAGGAAACTCGACATAAGAGAATGATGTGCTTCATCATGTAGCGATAGGTAGTGTGTTTAAACTTTTACCATCCCCTCATCTAGTATCATAAAAAGATTGGGGATCTAATTTTCATTTTAACCCAATCAGTGCAAATTGGTTTCCCATCTAATCATAAGAATCAGATGTACAGCATTATTCCATGTAGTTCATCTTCTCTTAAACGCGTTATGAATGCATTTTATTTGGGTTCAAAGCAATAACTCGATGTTTTAAATTTAAATATTCAAATTAAAAATTTAAGACAGGAGACGAGAATGAAGACGGCTTAAGATAAATTTTATGACATCAATGTTTATGTATGAAAGCATGAGGATAAGAATCACTCTGAATCACGTTCTGAAAGGAGCTCTAGATTTTGGTGCACCATTCCAGTAAGCTTGATCGTTCATCAAGTGAGCGGTAGACACATAACAAGGTAAATGGCATAGCACGAACCTATGGAGAAATATATTGAGAGTCTGTCGTGCGCGAAGGGCGGCGGGAAAATGAAGGCTGCAGCTGGTTGCACCGAAGGGGTGGAGGAGGGTGGCTGCAGCTGTGGTTCCTTCTTCGTCCTTCGAAATCGAACAATTTTCCGAACCAAACATAAGAAAAGTAGGGCGCAATGGGCGCCTTCTTCTTTCAGAATAAAATAAATTTAATTAGTAAAATATATATTTAAATTTTCATCCGGGACGAAGGATGGGATGGTTTTTTCCCAGATGGAACACAAATTTGTCCAGGGATCGACAGGAAGGTTTTTGTATCGTAGGACTAAAAACCGTCCCGTCCTTCCTCCCTGAACTGATTCTGGGCGTCGGACGGACGTACCTCGTTCCGTCCCGTCCATCGTCCACGTGCGGGACAATCCAGAACTATACCTGCACTTAGACATGTTGTTCTCTTCTGTTCATTTTAAACGAAAAAAAAAATTCGCACAAAAGAACCGCACAGGGCCTTGTTCTTTGTGAAGTTCTTTTTTTTCAAAAATGAACAAAATTCTCACTTTCGCACAAAATTAGAACAAAA
Organism: Wolffia australiana; assembly: GCF_029677425.1. Classification (NCBI taxonomy): domain Eukaryota; kingdom Viridiplantae; phylum Streptophyta; class Magnoliopsida; order Alismatales; family Araceae; genus Wolffia; species Wolffia australiana. Next base: position 780,408 of record NC_135847.1, on the reverse strand, counting down.
TTCACACAAAGCAAACAAAAAAACCGCACACGGGTCCATGCGATGTTCGCAATGAAAGAACAGACACTATTGGTGACAGCCTTCTATAATTCACCCACTGTCAGGTATACCGCGGTCCACGTTAAGAGGATAGGTTGCACCCTCTTCTCCAATCGAAACCCCTCAAAAACCCTAGGACTGGTAGAACTCCGAAGAACAGTCCCGCTCGATCGAAGCTCGGGAGAGGTCGAATCCATGGCGAGGAAGCGAGATCGGCGGTGAAGAAGAGCTCCCGTCGTCGGGCGATGAAGCTCTGGCGGAGCTTCCTCGGCCGCCATGGCCGCGGCTTCTCCTCGTCCTCTTCCCCGGCGGAGTACCAGCTTCCCTCGGTGACCTGGGGCGCGATCCAGGGCCGCAAGGAGAAGCTCGTCTCGCGCGTGATCATCTCCGACTATCTCCGCTCCCTCGGCGTCGTCGCCGACGAGATCCTCCCCCTGGAGCTCCCCTCCTCGGTCGAGGTCATGCGCGAGCGCTTCGAATTCCTCAGCAAGCTCGGCCTCTCCGTCGCCGACATGAACGCCTATCCCTTGATGCTCGCCTGCAGCGTGCGCAAGAACGTCGTCCCCGTGCTGGGCTACCTCGAGAAGCTCGGCGTGCCGCGATCGAAGATGGCCGATTTCGTGAGGAATTACCCGCAGGTTCTTCACGCCAGCGTCATCGTCGACCTCGCGCCGGTGGCCAAGTTCCTCCGCGGGCTCGACGTGGACCGCCATGACCTCCCCTTCGTGCTCCAGCGCTTCCCCGAGCTCCTGGGCTTCAAGCTCGACGGCACCATGAGCACCTCCGTCGCGTTCCTCGTCTCCGTCGGCGTCCGGCCCCGCGACATCGGCCCCATGGTCACCCAATTCCCCTTCTTCCTCGCCATGAGAGTCGGCAACAGGATCAAGCCCTTCCATGATCTGATGCTGTCCATCGGAATTCCCCGGATGATCATCGCCAGGATGCTCGAGAAGCGGCCGGAGATGCTCGGGTTCGATCTCGAGGAGACGGTGAAGCCCAACCTCGTCGCCTTGGCCGCCGTCGGCGTCCGGCCGGAGACGATCCCGGCCATGGTGGCGCAATTCCCGCAGCTCCTCGGCCTGCCCCTCAAGGCGAAGCTCGCCGCCCAGCAGTTCTTCTTCTCCCACAAGCTCGGCGTCGGCCCCGACGGCTTCGCCGCCACCATGGAGCGGCTCCCCCAGCTCGCCGGCCTTAACCCGAGCCTGATCTCGAAGCCGGCAGAGTTCCTCCGCGGGCGGGGGCTCTCCGGCGAGGCGGTGGCGGCGATGGTGACGAGGTGCCCGCAGCTCTTGGTCCTCAGGGTGGAGATGATGAAGAGGAGCTTCTTCTTCTTCAAGGCTGAGATGCAGAGGCCTTTGAAGGAGCTGGTGGAATTCCCAGAATTCTTCACCTACAGCTTGGAGAGCAGAGTGAGGCCTCGCCACGAGAGGGTCAAGGAGAAGGGTATCAAGTGCGGCCTCGACTGGTTCTTGAATTGCAGTGATCGGAGGTTTGAGGAGAGGATGAAGGCGGTTGTCATGGAGAGGGAGGTCCCGGGGCCGAGCTTCGTGATGGGGGGGAAGCTTCCCTCGCCAGAGGCAGCAGCAGCGGCAGCGGCGGTGCCGGAGGACGACGATGACGATGACGATGATGATGAGGTACTCTACAGAAGAACCCTTGCCCTGCGTTGACCATGATCAGAATTATCAGATCATGCAAGAACTTGAAAGGATATGGGCGAGTGAGTGCGTATTGATTCATGGGAGTCGAATTATAGAAAAAACCCTTGCCCTGCGTTGACCACGATCAGAATTCTCAGAGCATGCAAGAACATGAAAGGATATGGTTGAGTAAGTTCAATGATTCATGGGAGTCCAATTATAGAAAGAAACCTTGCCTTGCGTTGACCATGATCAGAATTATCGGGTCAAGCAAGAACATGAAAGGATATGGGTGAGTGAGTGAGTGTGTATTGATTCATGAGAATCGAATTATACAAAAAACCCTTGCCCTGCGTTGACCATGATCAGAATTATCAGAGCATTCAGGAACATGAAAGGATATGGGTGAGTGAGTGTGTATTGATTCGTGCAATTCAAATTATAGAAAAAACTCTTGCCCTGCGTTGACCATGATCAGAATTATCAGATCATGCAAGAACCTGAAAGGATATGGGTGAGTGAATGTGTATTGATTCATGGGAGTCGAATTATAGGAAGAAATTTCAAAGAGACCAATTTGGTAACCCTGTGAGAGTCTAAGTTCATGGGGCAGGATAGAGACAGATCCTTGGCAAATTCCTGCGCTTAAATTTCTTCCTCTGCAATCGGAATTCCAAACTCTTTGGATCGATTGGGCAATCTTTGGAAAGAATTTGATCAGATTTAAGATTTTCGAAGTGGGTTCAAAATTCATTAGATAGATGGTACAGAAATCTGACATAATTTGATCCTAATTTAGAAATTTGAAATGGAAACCGATATGATATCCCTTGGAAATCAATATTTTGCCGGCCATGGGTCCTCTAAATAGTTGGTTTTGTTGGTCTTTTAGTCCGTCTATATGATCAACTAGTAGTCTTCAATACATGTACACATGAATAAAAGGAGATATTGAGCTTCAAATTTCTGTTGGAATCATTTAAATTCAATGTTAAAACATGAATATTTCCCATTAGTTCTCTCATTCTTCTCTACCCTTGTCCAGCGCCAAACCCACTGATACTTCATTTCCTCGTTAGAAAAGTTGCAAAAGTTGAATCAAACCCAGGTTGATCATCAGTTTCGAGTGATCTTCCTTATTTTCTTCAAAACAAAAATTGAATTCGATTGATTCCTGAAATGTCTTCAGGGAGGCTCCCCACATTGCACGGCTTGAGGTAGGGTTCAAACGGTATCCTTATCAGATACCTGATATCGAAATTGATATCAGATACCATCACTATTATGGATATTGCGTATGGGTAATTGATACTGAAAGCCCTGGAAAAGGGTCGGAATAAACAGTATCATTTGGCCAATTACATTAATATTGATAAAGGAATGTATAACATGAAGGGTAACTTATTTGAATACTGTATTTAATAAGGTGGAGCTTAAATTTATCTGCAGCTTATGAAAGTGAATTAATTACTGTCTAAATATCATGTAGACTCGGAAAAATGAAAAATGCGGAATCATATAAAAGATTCACTGGGGATAATTATAATGATAAGAACAAGTTGAATTGCCAAAGTTTTGAAACAATCATTGAATTGCCAAAGTTTTGAAACAATCAGATGACCACCTTAATCCGTAAGTATTTATAATCAGTTCAAAGCAACTGAATTAGTTTAATTTCAGTGATTTTCACATTTTAAATTTCATTTCAGTAACTAAAAATACGAAAGGAATAATCTCTTGTTTATTATGCAAAAATATATCTTATTGATGATGGGAATATAATGGTTTTGTTAGATTTTCTCTCTTTCTCTCTATCTGTCTCTTTCTCCCTCTCCCTCTCCCTCTCCCTCTCTCTCTCTATCTATCTATCTCTTTCTCCCTCTCCCTCTCTCTCTCTCCCTCTCCCTGTCTCTCTTTCTCCAACTCCCTATCTCTCTCTCTATCTATATATCTATCTCTTTATCCCTCTCCCTCTCCCTCTCCCTCTCTCCTTCTCCCTATCTCTCTATCTATCTCTTTCTCCCTTGCCCTCTCTCTCTCCCTCTCCCTATCTCTCTCTCTTCAACTCCCTATCTCTCTCTCTCTATCTATCTATCTATCTCTTTCTCCCACTCCCTCTCCGTCTCCCTCTCTCTCTCTCTTCAACTCCCTATCTCTCTCTATCTATCTATCTATCTCTTTCTCCCACTCCCTCTCCGTCTCCCTATCTCTCTCTCTTCAACTCCCTATCTCTCTCTATCTATCTATCTATCTCTTTCTCCCACTCCCTCTCCGTCTCCCTCTCCCTATCTCCCTCTCTCTCCCACTCCCTCTTCGTCTCCCTCTCCCTATCGTTGAGTCTCCAACACGTGGGTTGCCAAGCTACTCCTCGTGCTCTAGAAGATGCAAAGGAGTATGTATCAACTCACTCATGGAATATGTTCATCAGCAGTTACCATGTTCATATAGTCTCTTATCCACTTGACGCTCCTAGGATGATTTAGGGTATGGTCAACTGTCAATCCCTAATCGGTCATCCGAGTTAGTAGTAATGCATTTGGAAATCATCGAAGAACTCTTCTCATGATATTTCATTGCCTTGGCCAAGGACTTCATCACATCATCTTCCTTGAGTTGTCACCTCGTATACCAAGAGTGGATAATCCCACCTGGACCACTCAATCATCTTCGTGAACTTCTTGATGCACCCGAACTAAGACTATTTAGAATCCCACACGTAGGTCATATTCAAAGAACAACTATATGTCTTCAAGACATCTTTGGTGTCTCAGGTCTAAGGACCACTTACACAACCGTGATGTGAATCTAAGGGCCTGATTCACAATTTGGTATAATACCATTCAAGGATTTGTAAGGATTAATTCAGTGAATTCTTTCCACTAAAGGACACACACTATCTATCCTTCGTGTATCTATACTAATGGCTATGGTACTGGCCATACTCATTCAATGAGTGAAGCTAGATAGTGTTATTCTACCTGGATACTTTGATGCCCTTCTTGATTATCTTTTTAATATGAATATTTAGAACATATGCTTAAATACTTGTGATCTTAATATTACACTCTCATCATAATTCACTGAGTCTAATCATGTAATCATGGACTTCATTATAAACATCAAACGAACGTGTTGTATCTATGAACATGAAACAAGATGCGGAATGTGTAATTGGCTTGCAAGCCACATATATATCCATCATCTTGTCCTCTTCTTTAGTCTCCAAGACTAAATATGAATGCACCATCATCATCATCTCTCTCTCATCTCTATCCTTAGTTTTACTCATTCAGAAGATAAAAATATTCCATCATCATCTCTCTCTCATCTCTATCCTTAGTTTTACTCATTCAGAAGATAAAAATATTCCATCATCATCTCTCTCTCATCTCTATCCTTAGTTTTACTCATTCAGAAGATAAAAATATTCTATTATCATCTCTCTCTCGTCTCTATCCTTAGTTTTACTCATTCAGAAAATAAAAATATTCCATCATCTCTCTCTCTCACTATGGTTATTTGATACTCCCCTAGTCCTCTTCTTCACTCTCTATGAATGTATCATCGCCATCATCATCTCTCTCTATCTAATCTCGACATCAATTCCCGCTACTTTTCTCTGCTCGGAGAATAGGGGAGAGAAAACTGGGAAGACCAAACACTAATGCATCATCATAATCATCATCATCATCAACAACAACATCATCATCTCTCTCTCTAATCTCTACACTTAACCCCTTTCCTTCCAAGCCTCGTTCCAAGAGAGAGCACACGAGGAGATAAAAACGGCAGCTCCCCTCCAATCTCCTCCTTCCAAGCCTCCTCCAGCCGCGACCATGCTACGGCGGCTCGCCGGCGGCCCCCGCCGCCTCCCGCCGCTGCTGCGCCGCTTCTGCGCGCCGCCCACGGCGGCGCCGCCGCCGGCGGCGGCGGACTTCATGGCGCAGTTCCTGATCGACTCCTGCGAGCTTCCCCTGAGCGACGCCATTAAAGCCTGCCGGCACCTCGCCCACCTCAAATCCCCCGACCGCCCCGCCGCCGTGCTCCGCCTCCTCCGCCGCGAGGGCCTCTCCCCCTCCCATCTCCGCCGCCTCGTCGTCTCCATGCCCAAGCTCCTCCTCGCCTCCCCCGACAAAACCCTAGAACCCAAGATCCGCGCCCTCCGCTCCGCCGGCTTCTCCCCCGCCGAGCTCGGCGAGCTCGTCACCGCCAACCCCAACGCCCTCCGCGTCCGCGACGTCATCCCCAAGATCGAATTCTGGCGCAAATTGCTCGGATCCAAGCAGAAATTCCTCAAGCTCGCGCGCAATGTCCATCTCCTTAGCCGCAGGATCGACGGCGACGGCACCCCCATCCTCTCCTTCCTCCGCCGGATCGGCATGCCCGATCCCCACATCGCCATGATCCTCGAGCGCCGGCCCAGGCTCGTCTCCTCCCGGCTGAAGCGGATCGAGCTGATCGCCGAGCAGGTTCAGAATTTGGGGGTTTCCCCCGGGTCGAGGACCTTCGTGGAGGCCTTCTCTACCGTCTCGAATCTCAGCCAGGCCACTCTGGAGTCGAAATCGAGCTTGCTGCTCGGCTATGGCTGGTCCAGGGACGATCTTCTTCGCGCGTTCCGTCAGTTTCCGATTGTTCTTCGGCTCTCCGAGGGGAAGCTCCGGGTAGCCATGGATTTCTTGATCAAGGAGGCCGGCTACGAGCCTTCCTACGTTGCTCGCAAGGCTGTTCTTCTTGGGTACAGCATCGATCGGAGGTTGAAGCCGAGGTTCTACGTGCTGAGGTTCTTGAAGGAGAAGGGGTTGCCCGGGGGCCGGCTTGATCTGCTCACCGCCATGATGATCGCCGAGAGCAAGTTCAAGGAGAAGTATCTGCCTTTGCTGCAGCCTTCCTTTCCTGGGATGATCGGTATGTATCCGGATGTTGCCGCCGTGATGAACGCCGTTTCTTGACCTTCGATGGAGAGTTCTTTCCCGCTGCGATTTCTTCCGCTTCTGCCCAATTTTTCTTCCCCATTTTTCATCTTCTTTTCCTTCATCATGAGCAAGAAGATGATTTTACCTGCGAAGAAGAAGGTGGTCTCTGTCTGTCTGTCTGTCTGTCTGTCTGTCTGTCTCTCTCTCTCTCTCTCTCTCTCTCTCTCTCTCTCTCTCTCTCTCTCTCTCTCTCTCTCTCTCTCTCTCTCTCTCTGCGTCTCTGTCTCTGTCTCTCTCTCTGTCTCTGTCTCTCTCTGTCTCTCTCTCTCTCTCTCTTTATTTATCTCTTGATCTCTCTCTCTTTCAATCTCTATCTATCTCTTTATATATCTCTTGATCTCTCTCTTTTAATATATCTCTTTATATCTCTTTATATCTTTCTCTCTCTCTCTCTCTCTTTCAATCTCTTTCTAGTTCTATCTATATCTCTTGATCTCCCTACTTCTTTCCCTTGAAGTCTTTAACTCTATATCGCTTTATTTCTTTTCCTCTAACTCTAACATTCAAGTTCATCTTTCTGATAACTTGTCTACGTCTCTCTCATCCAGTTTCTCTCACTCTCTTCCTCCCAACTTCTCTCTTGCTCCCAATTTCTCTCTCTCTCTCAATTTTTTTTCTCTCTCTCGCTCTCTCTTTCGTTCTCTTTCTTTCTCTGTATCTATTGTTATCTCTTTCTTTATCTTTCTATCTCTTTATTTATCTCTTGATTTCCCTATTTCTCTCTCTAACTCCTTAACTCTCCATCGCTTTATCTCTCTACCTCTAACTCCCTAACATTCCGTCTCTCACTTTCCCCTGCCTCTATAAATTTGTCTTCCTATTTTTCTCTCTCTCCTAGTTTATCCCTCACCCAATTTGTCCAACTCTCTCTCACCCAGTTTCTCTCTCTCTCTCTCTCAATTTTTTTGTCTCTCTCTCTCTCTGTTTCTCTTTCTATATCTATTTATCTCCCTGTTTCTCTCTCTAGAACTCTTTAACTCATCGTTTTACTTGTCTATCTCCAACATTCCATCTATCACCTTCCCCCTGTCTCTATAAATTTATCTTTCTATTTCCCTCTTTCCCAGTTCATCTCTCTGCCAATTTGTCTCCCTCTGGCTCACCCTGTTTCTCTCTCAATTCCTCACTTTGTTTCTCTCCCCCCCTCTCTCTCTCTCTCTCTCTCTCTCTCTTCCTCTTTCCGTCTCTCTCCCTCTCAATTTCCCTGTTTCTCTCTCTCCCAGTATTTCAATCTCCAATTGTTGGGTCCCTCTCCCCCACAATTTTTCTATTGGAGATAATCCAAAAGTACACTTTGGGCGGTTGTGCTATCGTTGTGCAGTGCGGTTTGAATTTTTTAACTGACTTTTCCACAGCACACTTGCTGCAGCCATCACCCGCACTCGGGCAGTAGCACAATTGTTTTCATAGGCTATTTATAGAAAAGTTATCAATTCAATAAATGACTAATGTGGGTGATTGATTTATTGGTTCATTCAGTACTTTCAGTAGTTCAAGACATGTTCAAAACATATTTTTCCGGATGGCAAACTGTCATCTGTCCATCCAAAATTTGTCATCTGTCATCGTCTATCGCGCTATGGATGACTGAATGAGTTGTATTCAGTCATCAGTCATCCGTCACAGAGGACGAATGATTGATGACTAAAATGGCCGAACAGGTGATGAGAATGACTGATGTCGTTCAGGATGAATGATATGTGAATGAATAGAAACTAAATAAAAATAAAGTATAAAGTATCTCCATAAACAGAGAAGATGGGGACTACGATCAGTGACAACAGGAACGATGATCATTGATTGTTGAGGATGAGAATGATGACCACTGATGACGGGGATGCTAAGTATCGAGGATGTGGACAATGACCGTCAAGGATGGGGACGACAACAACCAACGATGGTGGGGATGACGACCATGGAGGACAGGAATGGCAACCACAGGCAGTGGGGATGACAACTGTCGAGGATGGGGACGAAGTCTAGAGAGGACTCGTACGGCGACCATCAACAATGGGGACAACAACCATCGAAGACGGAGATGATAACTACCAACAAGGGGGATGACCACCACCGACAACGGGGATGATGACTGCCGATGATGGGGAAGACCACCGCTGACAATCGGGACGAAGCAATCACCTGCGACTGCAAGATCATCGATGCCAATGCCTTCTCCTGGACATATGAAGTGGCCTGCAAGTCACCCGTCGATGAGTTTGGCAGAGTCCAAGTCCGTGAGAGACATAAAGGGCCATGGAACCCACACCGCCCCCACTCCGTCGCAGGCTGTTTGGCTATGCCCCTAGGGTTGCTCGCAGCTACAGTGCAGGGATGCAGACGGCACGGTTTTTTCGCCCCAGGACAAAAAAATATTCCCGTCCACGAGGTTGGACGAAAACCGGGACGGAAATTTGTCCCAAGTTGAACAGACGGGACGGTTTTCGTCCACTCAGATGAAAAAACCGTCCCGTCCGGAGGTCTTGGGCGAAAAAACCTTCCCATCTGCGTCCCTGCACGGATTTCAGACATCGGACGGGACGATCTTCGTCCAGTCCCGTCCATCGTCCACGTCCCCCACGATCTGGAACTATACTAGTGCAGGGACACGGACAGCATGTTTTTTTTCCAGGACAAAAAAATAGTCCCATCTGCGAGGTTGGACGAAAACTGGGACGGAAATTTGTCCTGAGACGAACGGACGGGACGGTTTTCGTCCATTCAGACAAAAAAACAGTCCCGTCTGGAGGTTTTAGACGAAAAAACTGTCCCGTCCGCGTCCCTGCACTGATTTCGGATGTCGGACGAGACAATCTTCGTCCCGTCCCGTCCAGTCCATTGTGTACGTCTCGGATGATCCAGAACTATACTTGCGGCATGGTCACTCATGCCTAAATTGCCACCTACAAGATCCGCTGACCCCTTGCCTGCTTTGATTCCAACATCCTCGCCCAGGGGACATCGTCAGGTGATGGGAAGACGAGAGGACGTGGGGACCCATGTGATGCAACTGTGATAGATTTTCTCACAACCCGGAGATGTGTGACGGGATGGGGTTCATGTCCATCTACACTTCATAGCGTCATCATCCACCAATCATCATCCATCCTATCACAACATGCCATTCCCAACATCTATTCATCCATCCATATTTCTACATGTATTCTCTCTCTAAATTCTTTAAATTAGCTGCCTTATTCCAATCCCTACATCTCCCAAAATAAATGAACAATCAAATAGAGAAAAAAGAGGGTTATTTATGCTACACTTCACAGCTTCATCATCCATCCTATCCCAACATGCCATTCCCAACTATAGTTCCGGATCATCCCGGATGTGGACTATGGACGGGATGAGATGAATTTCGTTCCCTCCAAAGTCCGGATTCAGTGTAGGGACAAAGGATGGGACGAATTTTCGTCTGACAGTACGACAACCATCCCGTCCAGTTCTCTTGGGACAAATTTTCGCCCAGTTCCGGGAAAACCGTCCTGTCCCTCGTCCCGGACGGAAAAGAAATCATTTGATATTTTTAATATATTAATATAGATTTTTCTAAGTTTTTTAGGAAAATATGTACAAGTATTTCTGAGCGGCGTCAGTTTGCACGCCCGAAAAAATACAGGGACTTTGATGCAAATTGTCATAGCGAGGCCACATGGCTACATCTCAACCGTCGGATGAGAATCCGGCGGTTTTTCGTCTACATTCGTCCGTCCATCGTCCGAGACCTCTGGAAGGATGGTTTTTTTGTCCCATGGGACGAAAACCTTCCCGTCCGGTAGTCCCCGGGACGAATTTTTGTCCCGAATTTTGTCCATACCCTTGGATGGGATGATTTTTTCGTCCCGGGACGAAAAAATCGTGCGCTCCGTATCCCTGAACTATATTCCCAACATCTATCCATCCATCCATCCATCTTTCTACGTGTATTCTCTCTCTAAATTTTTAAAATTAGCTGCCTTTTTCGAATTCCTCTGGGAAGTACATAAATCTCCCAAAATAAATCAACAATCAAATAGAGAAAAAGGAGGGTGATTCATGCATAGAGATTTCCGCGGGGGGCTTTTCAGCAAAATTATTTCTTTTTAAAGGCAGCAAGCACTTCGCGAGTAGATTCTTGAGAGAGAGAGATGCTGAGAGTGGCCGCCGGAGCGGGGCGGCGCTCTTACCGCGCCGGCGCCGGCGCCGCCGTAGCTCCGCCGCGAGCGCCGTCGTCGGCGTTCTCGTCGGGTCTCGGCGAAGAGACGGGAAGGAAGGAGGAGAAGCTGGAACGAATCGCGGACGAGCTCCTTGCCCTAAACAAGCTCGAGAGGTACGACTACGCGATCCTCTTTGCGCTCAAAATGGGGGTCAATCGGTGGGGAAGAGGCGTCCAGATGCCCACGCCGGGCGGCGCTGGATCGGAGAAGGGGCCGGCGCCGTCCGTCGCGGCGGAGAAGACGAGCTTCGACGTCAAGCTCGAGAAGTTCGAGGCCGCGGCCAAGATCAAGGTCATCAAGGAGGTGAGGGGGTTCACGGATTTGGGGCTCAAGGAGGCCAAGGAACTGGTGGAGAAGGCCCCCGTTGTTGTCAAGAAACAGGTCACCAAGGAAGAAGCGGAGAAGATTGCGGCTAAATTGAAGGAAATTGGGGCTACTGTCGTCCTCGAGTGACTTTGAAAACCTTGAATTTTGGGTTCCTCTTGGTAATGGTTGAATAGGTTTTCTGAAATTGACAAAGATCCTGTAGAGTAATTACGATCTCTCTCTATCGCTCTCTTCACTCGGGTATCGTTAATTAACTGCTCGAAATTTCGTATTATTTATCATCTGATGAAATTGACAATGATCCTGTAGAGTAATTGCGATCTCTCTCTATCGCTCTCTTCACTCGGGTATCGTTAATTAACTGCTCGAAATTTCGTATTATTTATCATCTGATGAAATTGACAATGATCCTGTAGAGTAATTACGATCTCTCTCTATCGCTCTCTTCACTCGGGTATCGTTAATTAACTGCTCGAAATTTCGTATTATTTATCATCTGATGAAATTGACAATGATCCTGTAGAGTAATTGCGATCTCTCTCTATCGCTCTCTTCACTCGGGTATCGTTAATTAACTGCTCGAAATTTCGTATTATTTATCATCTGATGAAATTGACAATGATCCTGTAGAGTAATTGCGATCTCTCTCTATCGCTCTCTTCACTCGGGTATCGTTAATTAACTGCTCGAAATTTCGTATTATTTATCATCTGATGAAATTGACAATGATCCTGTAGAGTAATTGCGATCTCTCTCTATCGCTCTCTTCACTCGGGTATCGTTAATTAACTGCTCGAAATTTCGTATTATTTATCATCTGATGAAATTGACAATGATCCTGTAGAGTAATTGCGATCTCTCTCTATCGCTCTTTTCACTCTGGTATCTTTAATTAACTGCTCGAAATTTCACATTATTTATCATCTGATGAAATCGACAATGATCCTGTAGAGTAATTCCGATCTCTCTCTATCGCTCCTTTCACTCTGGTATCTTTAATTAACTGCTCGAAATTTCACATTATTTATCATCTGATGAAATCGACAATGATCCTGTAGAGTAATTCCGATCTCTCTCTATCGCTCCTTTCACTCTGGTATCTTTAATTAACTGCTCGAAATTTCATATTCTTGGTGAATGATTGGGGAAGATTTAAGTTGCTTAATGTCTTTGATCCTGTTATCACTATCGCAAAATTATTATTTTTTTAGATGGATGCGATGATTTCGATTTGAATACTGTTCATTTTCGATTTTACATTTATGGGATTCTGTATTTTTGCTTACGCTCCAGTAGTTTTTGAGCTTGGCAGAAGAAGAAGAAAAAGAAGGGAGCATAAATTATTCGGAATGGTATCGAAAATTTCACAAAAATTTCAATCAGATGGTATTAAGTTTTACATTCAGTTTTTCGTTCACTTTCAACCAGATGACCATGTCATTAGAATAGATAATGAGTGCTGCCAATCTCAGTTATTATTCATTATAGACAAGCGTGATTACCATTACAAAGAATATATCCCACTTTCCATTCGTGATATCGTTTCATTTGCCAGGGACTTTTGAAAAATTGCAAGTACCAAGAAAGATGAAAAATAACCGGAGTTAAGTTTTCATGTGTTTAGCATTATAAATACACGAATAAGTATGGTTATTCTACTTGGTCAAGAAGGTTTAAGTCTCTTTAATATTAAGCACTAAGTATCAAAGTGCATTGAAAACTTGAGTCAACATGTGAGTTTATACCCACTGACTACCCTGTCATTCAGTAATCAACTAAATGGGTTTCCTTATTATTTGTAACAAAACGACTTTGTTTCAACCAAAGTTGATACATCTATGCGATATTAGATGAATGGCGTTTGAAGAGCAAGCAGTCATTTAAAGCAAAATTTGAAAGAAAAGTATTGACGTGATGTGCTTCCTGAGTTTATAGAATTCTATTTTTATTGGCAAAAACACAGTTCCGGGTATGATCGGTCCCAAGGTCGTGCTCATAGACTGGTCCAGCCATGTCCTGGACCCTATCCAGGGGGATTTTATAAATGTTAAGTTATAGAATACTTATTATTGACCTTTGACTCATCTTCCTTCGCTTTTTAGTGCTTGTATATAGAAAATGGTAATGTATTTCTTCTAAAAAATAGTGGCCATATATTTCAACATCGAGACAATAGGAGGAGCATGTAGAAATCTGAATTTGGGTTTATTAATGTAATTGAAGGAATGAACCTATAGACAAATAAAAAATCCTGCAGGGGCTTTCCCAGTAAGATCTCTCAAGAAAATCACCTCCCACCTCTATTGATAAATAATGTAAAGTTTTGCTTTGCATTAATTTCTCATTTCCCTCAATAATATATAAGTCTTTTATTGCCCAATCCCATCAAAATGTTCACCAAAATTATATTCTTTATTAATAAGTGCGAAAAAATCATTTCCGTTTCCAGATTATCAATAAATACAATTTTCACTCGCTGAACTTCTAGTTTTGTACTCTATATATGTGAGCATTTTCACATGGAATATGTTTTATTTATTAACATTTTAAAATGGATTAGGTGTTATGTCCCTCAAGGTTTTTAAATTTATTTTGGCTTAGAATTTAATTAATCATGGACTTTTTCGAACATGCTAAGATTAAGGATCAGGTTATTTTCCTAACTATTTGGTGAAAAAAATGTTATCTAAGATAACAAAGGCCATCTGATTTGGTGAAAATGATTTTAACATCGGTTGAACAAGAGGGTGTGTTAGAAAAATTATGAAAATTTACCAATTCCTTTTGTAATCTATGTCTAATTAGTAATTAAATTTATAAAATTTCCTCAAACTGTAGATAAGACTTTACAAACTACGTTTAAAAATATAATGAGTTGCGTGAAATTTCTTGAAATAATCTGTATTTAAACATATACTCTTCATAGTTTATGAATTTAGGGTGAACATAATAGGGAGTGAATTAGGTTTTTTCTTAATGTACGGATATACCCAATAAACAAATACAAACCCAACAAATGTAGCAAGGGTATGTGTATACAGATTTATCCATATTTGAGCGAAGCCCTTTTTAATCTTGGTACTTCATTTTCCCTAGAACTGTTCCGTGTGAATAGTCCGGCTCATAAATACCACAGGCCTCTGAGTGAAGAAAACATACAATCATTATGACTATTAAAAAACTTCATTACCCTTGGAAAGTTTACCTTCTATCATCAGAAATAAAGGCTTCAAATATGATTTTATCTTCTCCTCCATCTTCAAAGATTTTTGTTGTTGATGATCCTATTGAAGTCATATTTATCTCCACTAACCATAAGTTCCTATTTTAAATACAGATCATAAAACACAAAAAAACACCAAATTTACATTTGTATTTATACTATTTCAAACACAATTGTATAATCTAATTTAATTATAATATTCCAAAATTAAGTGGAACGATATTTCATCTTTTGTCTGCTAAATTAGTTCTTAATCTCAGTTGAAAAATATACTTCAAATCCTTCTATAAAATTGACAATAATCATACTCTCTCAAAATTTACTTATTACAGTTTAATTTTCAATTCATCAGAAATTAATTTTTTTTCATGTATATCTCCCTCAACCTGATTTTGGTCTCTCACTTTTTTCAAAATATCTATGTCTAAATCAAATTACATTTGTTTCAAGGCAGTTCTACTTTTTTTCTCTTCCATCTCGTAAAATTAAATTGCAATTTTCACTTTTCCAAATATCTCTATCTCAATCCTATTTTCCAATATTTTAGAATCCAAATTATTATTTCTATGAGATCTTACTCTTTATGTGCAATTTTTATTTTTTTACCATATTTATCTAATTTTATTATAACGTCACTTTAAATTTTAATTTAATACATCCAGTATGAAAACTAAAAAATATTCACTTTTACTGAAATATTGAGAACTTTCATATCACAATATAATAATTTGATTTTTTATCCTTCCTTTTAAGTCATTAAATATGTCATATTGAATTGGATCATTTATTCTTAGTGATTAAAACAATGATTTTAGAACAGTTCAAGATTTCCTTAATATTTGTTTCACAAGTTTTTGTATAAATTAGTTCTCTTAATTTCATTTTATTTTTTTTCCATTTCAATTTTTCAAAAAAAAATTAATTTAAGGAGATATTAGGGAATCTATAAAAAAATCATCGTTAATTGAATTGAAAAGAAATCATTTTAGAAAAAATATGGCAGTTGTGTGTTATTGATTAAAAGTTGGTGGAGAGATATTGTTATTAAACCTTATGTGGAGTGGTTTGAACCAAGGAAAGGAAAATATGAAAACAATTATTTTATTAAAATTAAATATTAATTATGCTGATATGAATTCCAATGAGTAACTATCATTTTATTAAGAATCAAGCTTGATTGATGTTTCATTAATATATCAAGTGTAGGTTTGCAAGTCCATGATTGACATGAACCATATAGAATCCATGTAGCAGAACACAAAACAACATTTTAACAGACCTTTAAATGATTGAAAACCTGGTGATTGAATCACCTTTGCATAGATCTGATCCTTGATTTCTCATTTACTCAGGCAAGTTGTGTTTAGCCATTTAAGTATCTAGCTTCAAGATGAGTCCACATAATCCTCCACATGTAAAATCTGCTCCTTGTCCCCTAGATGAGTCGTGCTATTTTTCTACCTTTGTAATTTTCCCATTCTGATCAGATAAAGAGAGGATGTTACCTAGATAACTAATAGAGAAGAATATAAATTAATGATAGACAATAAAGACCTCAAGCATGGGTGAAACCCTTAAAAGTTGATGTATATATTCTGCCATCTAGTAGATCATTTGTACATGGCCCTCTAGGCTCCTGTTCAGTCTAGTGAACAACTTGAATGACCTCTAATAACCTTTATTAGTCTACCTTATTAACTTACTATATTAACATATATATTAAGTAAAATGATCAATTTAACTCAATTGATAAGTTTATTTGCCAACTCTTGGGGGCCAAATTACACTATTTATCTAAAATATGCAACATAGTATATTGACTTTCTCATTCACCCTTCTTTCATAAGTTCCCATTCACATATAATCCCTCATCCGCTTGATGTTCGTACAATGACATATGATTCGATCAACTATCAAACTCTAATTTAGCAGTAATGCATTGGGAAATCATTGGATAACTCTTCTCTGATTTTCCACTACCTTGGTTAAGGACCTTATTTCATTATCTTCGTTGATATTTCTCTTCTTATACCAAGGGTGGATGGTCTCATGTTGACCGCTAAATCATCTTTGTAAACTTCTTCACCCAAGCTATGCCATTTTGGGATTCCGTGAATAGGAACATGTAGACCATACTTGAAGTATAACCTTCCAGCCGAAACAAGTCTATTGTGTCTCAGATCTAAGGGCCACTTAGAAAGCCACCATGTGAATCAGCCTGCTTGATAGTTAGATATAATAACATTCAGGGATTTATATTGATAAATTAAATGCACTCTTTCCATAAAGGGCATCCATTATTTGTCCTTAATGCATCAACATTAATGGCAAATGGATTGACAATATTCAGCATATGACTACGAATATAGAGTGATATTCTGCCCATATATTTTGATATCATTCTTGAGTATACTTCAATAAAAATATTTAGAACCCATGTTCAAAGACTACTGATCTTTGTATTATGATCTTATCATAATTCACTTAGTCATAGCATCATTCATTGACTTCACTATAAGCATCACACATGAATTTATTGAACAATATGTGGCTCACCAACCACATATTTTCCTCATTAATCTTGAAAGTAAGAGTAAAGTAATGTAGATATTATTTTTATGAAATATCATATATTTTAAAGTATGGGCACATCATAGGGCAATATGTTGCTTTTACATCAATGCTCTATGTTTTTGGTCTTGTAATCGGGATTTCT
Source organism: Wolffia australiana (assembly GCF_029677425.1). NCBI lineage: Eukaryota > Viridiplantae > Streptophyta > Magnoliopsida > Alismatales > Araceae > Wolffia > Wolffia australiana. The sequence goes on along the minus strand of NC_135847.1, from coordinate 763,291 downwards.
TTTTTATTTTTAAATTTATATGTGTTAATTATAAGTTTTCATTTTTTTCAAATAATTGATCTATTCAATTCGTGTTTTATTCTCGTTTCATGAGAAGCTAAATATAAAAATATCTGATTTCAATGAAACGCCAAAATTTTGCTTCACAAAATAATTATAAATAATCCTTATAAATTTGATAATATAAAAATAATATCCTCAATATGTTGTCAAATAGACTAGAAAATGAGCTTAATATCTCTAGATGATTTATTAATCGCTAGGAATTGAAGGTTGGTTTAATATTTCATCGGTTACATTGAATTACATTATTCACTGCAAATTAAGCCATAGATATGAATCTTTATATTAAAATTTTAATAAAATAGAATTTATCTAAAGGTTGACCAATCATAGAGAAATCTTTTGTGCTATGAAATTTTGGTTGTGTAATCGGAGCGTTGGATTTTTTACCTTACTATAAATGCCAGCTGTCTATTTATATGAATGCAGTATACTATCAAATTCCACACATTTCATCTAAAAATAATTTTTATTAATTTTAAATTCTTGAGCTATTTAATATATGTTATCCTTATTGACACTGATTTTACCCAAGACAAATAAAATGGACATAGGGTTAGGTAGTCCTCTTATACCAAGTAGGAATGAAAATATTAGAAACATTAAATTAAATATTCATAAAAAATACTTAATATTGCCTTTGAGTCATGTGTCTTAGCCTTTAACAGTTGAATCTTTCAGCTGGATGAAGTTTTCAAACCAAAAAATATTTTTTTTCATGTTTTTATTTCATAAGATAATTAAGAAAATGTTTTTAAGATCCACGGTTCATAATATGTTTAAAATATGTTTCACCTAATTTTTCTTACATTTAAAAGAATATTTTTTTATTTTTGAGTCTTATCAGAGCCTACTTGAAGTGTATATTTTAATGAGGTGATTTTGAAGAGTATAGAGGTGTGAGCATACGAGTAGGGGAGGAGAGAACATTCTTTAGCCAGGTCGAGTAAGTCTCAATAAGTCCCGCTACGCCAACCCAGATTTAAGCAAGACTTGGGGTACATGTTCTGAAGTTAAGACCTGAGGTGCATCTTCTGAAATTCCAAGTTATAAGAACATGGGAATTTCATCCAAAATCCCATACCTTTTCTTCCCAATTATTTTCCCCCAATTTCAGCAATACTGGTCAATTTTATCTTGTCCCACTATCTATCAACATGATCTCACCATGTTTCATCCATGCTAAAGTTCAGCCTAATTGGCAGTATTAATCCCACATCTCCATAGATAGATCCCTTTGCTCATCCTGCATACTGAAATAAGGGGTTAAGAGGCATATTAATAGTTATTATTGAATTTTTATCCTACCAGTTAAAGACAGGTCAGGAAATTTCCCAGCTATCAAATGTGGCACCCTTGCAAAACATAAAATTTGGGATCTATGAGAATATGTCATTCATCACCTCAATTTGCTCTATTTGAACAGCCTGAAAAATCTAGTTGACAGTAGGACTTTAAAAATGAAAAAATGGCTCAAAATAATATCCAAGAGTTGAATAGGAGATATAAATCAATTTTATATGGGCAATGTTACCAAAAATGGACAGTGCCGATGAAAAAAAATGTGCTGGACTTGATAATATCCCAATTGCTGTAGACGGCATAATCTTCGCCTCTACCTTCCAATGAATATGTAAGGACTTTAATACACATACACATAAGGTTTTAAACGAATTTCAGGAGAGGCCTATATCAACATGTCTAGAGGTACTAGTTCAGCTGAACATTTCTATCCCCAGCACAACCTTACTAGAATGAAATATATTCTTACTCTTTGACTCTACTCTTCTTGATAGAAGTCCAAATTGGCCAATTTACTCCAAGGAAATACTCTATGAAAACAAACTACCTCAAGACATGTTGATAAGGTTTCAAAAAAAAGTATCAACATGTCTTGAGGTGCTAGTTCAGCTGAATATTTCTATCCCCAGCACAACCTTACTACAATGAAATATATTCTTACTCTTTTGGCTCTAGTCTTCTTGATAGAAGCCCAAATTGGCCCATTTACTCCAAGGAAATACTCTATGAAAACAAAGCATGAGTAATTTAGAGGGTGGAGACGAAGAAAAGCTACGATCTTTTCCAATTTCCATGGCGAGAAAACCTCCTCGCTGTCTTCTTCTCCCGTCCAAACACCACACGCTCTTGGTTGGAGTATCTTTCCTTCCAGAGGGAAAGGATGAATGGGTTGAGAGCCGTCTGTCGAGCGCCTTCGAGAGGGCTTCTCTCCCAGGCTATCGTCTACGATTGTAGAAACCGGGTTCAATTGCTTCGTCTTTCGCTCTCTTCTCGTCCGCCATGCCAATCCCGGAGCTTTGGAAAGATCTCCCGAAATACCCTCTTCCTAATATCCTCTCCGGCGCAGAGGAGAACGATCGCCATGGCCTCTGTTTGGTCCTCGGAGAGATCACCGTACGAGACCCTTGGTAGCTATCAATCCTTCTCATTCCATTTTTTCTTTCTTATATGTGATTTTTAATATGGGTTTTATTCGAGGAAGAGGAAATAGTTCGTAGCTTGGTTTTTCTCATTTTTTTTTTTTTTTTTTGATTTGCTATCCAGAGTTGGAGGGGGATGCTGATGAAGATAAGATCAAGACTGCGTACCGGCGGTTGGCGAAATATTATCATCCGGATGGTATGAAGTATCTTCTTTCTCTACTATTTGAGTATGTTACTCGCAGTTTTTTCCCTGTAGTTTTGCAATTATATTCAAGATTAACCAGGTTATTCTTAATTATATTCGTGTTTTTACCCTAGTCCTGGTAACTGTCCAGTTTCTTCGTTGTGGTAACTTTTTAAATGTTTGCGATTAATATTGCTTCCATGATTACTTTTTTTTTATGAATTTCTATGATGAGATAGAGAGATAAATTTAAACATTTGCATCGTATCATGTGCATGAACAGTGTCATAATTATCCTTATTCCTCTATTTTTTTAAGTTTAATTCATGGAAGAGATTAATCAAGATATTTAGATCACATGAGATTGATATAATAACAGGCCCACTTTTGGCATTTTTCTCCACTCTTCTCCGGATAAGAACCATATTAAGAAGGGTCTGACTTACAACCTCGCAAGGTTTTGGTGTCTTATTGAGTTGTTGTCTTGGAAAATACTTCTGCTGATAATTGATGGAAGAAATCATAATTGGTTCTGTTGCTCATGGTCAGTGTATGATGGGAGGGGAACTCTGGAAGAGGGAGAAACCGCGGAAGCTAGATTCATTAAGATACAGGCTGCTTATGAGCTCTTGATTGATGATGATAAGAGAAGGGAATATGACAGGGATCACCGAGTCAACCCGGCAAAGGTTTGAACCTAAATCACCAAGTCTCAGTTTTTGTTTCTAGTTGAGTTAGTTAATAATTGTCCAAGATAAACAAAAAGGAAGATCTTGTGCAAAAGAAGCAAGCCCAATTTATTTCTTCTTCTCAGAGGTTTTTATCTTGGTGGCTCAGGCTTCAAAAGCTTGGATGGAATGGCTGATGAAGAAGAAGAAAGCCTTTGAACAACGAGGGGACATGGCTGTCGCCGCGTGGGCTGAACAGCAACAACACGAACTCAATCTCCGTGCGCGTAGCCTCTCCAGATCCAAGGTTGAATATTTTTTCCCTATTAATGATGCTTTGGTTATTTCATACTTTCATAGTAATTTAAAAATGTGATACTCTGTAAATTAATTGCATTATTTCTTAGCTAAACATACAATCATTATCAAAAAATGATATGCTAATTTTTGAGAGGAATTGGGATGTAGATCGACCCCGAAGAGGAGAGGAGAATACTGGCAAGGGAGAGGCGGGCCTCTATGGAGAACTACAACAACACTCTTAAGAGGCACACACTTGTTCTAAAGAAGAGGGACATGATGATGAGGAAGAAGAAAGCCGAGGAAGACCGCCGTGCAACTATCTCCCAGCTGCTTGCCGCGGAAGGCCTTGAACTGGATGATGAACAAGAGGATACCTTTTAATAATTTTTGTTATGGTTAGTTTAAGATTGATACATTTTCATATTATATCCTTAAATGTCTGTATTTTATAATTGTATATATGTTCGTTTTCAGTAGGGGCTGTCTGCGATATTTAACCTTTATAAGATGTTTGCTTTGTGCGCATACAACGTTTGAAGTAACTTTGGATGGTTCCTTTTTCTGTGGGAGAATCTAATAGCCTTCCGACAGTAGAGTGGATGCTTGTTTCAAAATGATACTCGTTAGTGTGGTATCAATGCTATATATTTTATTTTCATCTAATGTCTGAGAGGTGGGTTTTGGTATTTTTTGTAGTACGTCTACCTAGAGATTCCCTTAAACCCTATCTGCGTGCTTGTTGAGTTTTTTCCCCTGATATTATCATTGTTGAAAAACATGAATTCTTAGTGAACATTCATCGTGTATATATAAATATTTTCCTCTTAAATTTAGAAGTTTAAGGTTTCAAGATGATAAAATCAAGATAACCTTGGGGAACGGATGCAACATGATTAGACTTTCATAGACTCAAGTTCCTTTAGTTCTCATTTCTAGTGTCGACTATCGATATTTGAAATTATTTGAAAAAATATTTTGAAAAAATAAGCCATTGACTCTACTATCGATGCCGAACTGTCTCCACTTCTCATATCGATGTGTGAAAAGTTACGGACCACTAAAGTAATATTTAATTATTGGAATATTCTTAAGTAATATTTTGGATCCGAATTTCATAGAGATGTTTGAAAAAGTTGAACAGAGGATCCTGGTTATAGAAACTCTAAAACTTTTAACTCAGGTACATGCGATAAAAAACACAATTAAATATGAACCAATTTTTCTATTCCAACAGTATTCAGGTAATTTTTGAGATGTTTTCGAGCACATTTGACATACTTTCAGACCCATTTTTTAAGTTCCAAATTAAATAACTGTAGTTATTAAATGTATTAAATATTTTTCTGAAGAGGTATGCTTGAAAAGTTATGCGAATGCAGATGCGCAACGTTTATTTTATATCTAGGAAAGAGGTATAATTGAGAAGTTATTTACACAGTATTTTAGAAACTATAATTGAAATATGGTTTATAACTCAATGTCTAAACAAGGAAGCCCTTTTGTGTTGAAAAGCTGAACATCCATATTTACTTATGGATGTTCAAAAAAATATGTCGAGAAACTATACAGCTGATATTCAGAAACTGATGAAGAAAATATAGCTTTGTAAACATGACTGGAAAAGGGATTAGCAAAAGAATGATTAAAAATTATATTTCAGTATTGTAGGGCAAATACGATTACCAAGATTCATATCTTCACTGAAATTTATTTTGGGAATTCTACACTTTTTGTTTAGAGATTGAAGAACAAAGGTTTTCTAAATACACAGAAGGATGATGCGTATACCAAACAAGTATTAATAATAATTTTCCTGACATTTCCTCTGCTCATCCATCATTTAGACAAGACATACATAATTTAGTTAAGATATGAATTTAATAGAAAACTGTAGGAAAGTGGACCTGCACATCAAAGTTACTTTGAAATAATTGAAGGACATGTAATACCAATGATTATCTACAAAATGAGTTAAAAAATAAAAATAATTTTTTTGGATAATTCACACCTGTATGCCTTATCATTAGCTAAGAAGACAAGTTTTACTAACTCAAAAGATCATGTGCCTAAAGAATTATTGAAAGTTGTTGTTCTTTAAATAGTCTTAAAAGCACACGTGTGTAATTTTTTTCATTGTACATCATCTTCATAACCTCCCTTGTGTACTACTTCAAGGAAAAAAAACAAATATGAGACTATTTCCAAAAACAGAAAAACAGATTTAGCAGTTTATCATTGCTAATACTTGACATCACTAAATCTATATAATAAGATTGCTAAATTATTATTTGAATAAAAAAATCCCGTGAGGATAGGTATTGAGCAACGAATTCTTAATACTTCTTAACTTCATAATTTTCTCAAAAAAACAAAAATAATTTTATCCCTCTTCCTGTTTGGGACATCTTCATAAACCATGTCAGTGTCTTTGTGCTACTATGCTCAAAGGGATATGACGAAATGAAAAGCTTAGCAACTATTAGAAATCAAACTTTATAACTTTATTTTCATTTGTATTTTCTCGTTTTTTTCTATATGAAAAATGTGATTGCTGGTTTACAATTATTCTTTAGCAAAGATAATGAGTCAAAAATATTCTTTCACGAAGATGTGATGAAAATGTTCTTACGCTATTCAATCTTTCATTTAAAGTAAATATTAAATTATATTTTTGGAAAATATAATTTAATGAATATTCCAAAGAATCCGCAGCAGATATTACCCTATAATTAGATCCAAAAGCTATGTCTCAAATCGCAAGTGTGAATTTCAAAAAGATCCTCTTTACTTTGTTAGTTTATGACAATAGCTTAGGAAAACTTAAGGTGAAGGAGCTAACTTAGGTATTTCAAAATTTTAAGTGATAATCAAGCATATGTAAAAATATAGAAATATGAGTCCTAATGGGTTGGGATTTGAGGATAATATCCATACGCTAGTTTTATACACTTTGGGCTGCTTTTAATTATAAGTGAGGTATAATCTGCATTGCCTTAATTTCTCATTAGGTCTACATAATGTCTCTAGGAAGTCAAAGGGCTTTGCATAATCAATGAGGATATACTAAAAGACTTGAAATTCTAATAATCATGCTTTTAGAAGTTGAAATTGTATGCCCTCTTGATTTTGCCACCTGAGATTCAGTGGCCATCAGCTGGATTCTTTACTGTTTTCATTCCACGTGGCCCCATTCCCCAAACTGTGATTTCTGACATGAAGTATAGTAGAAAATAATGAATTTCTAATTTCCAATTCTAATTTTATTCCATCTAGTCCCCAATATCTTGAAAGATATTTCCCCTAAACTCTATATCTAGCCAAGCATATAGTGCTTTTTTTATAAGTTTATAGTGCCTTTTCATTGCCCTCTTAATCAGCAAGAGTAGAAATAAAGAAAATGTTAAGACAATGATGGCAAGTTGTCATAGTCTTCCGTCAACAATATGTGGTCAATGATGATGACTACGACGAACTCATCATCATCGTCTGGTCCACGCCAACCATTACAACAATCCCTACTCCGAACTCACATCATCCCAGTTGAGGTAGACTCATCTATATAGCTGCAAAATCTAATGTCATGATACAAAGATCAAGGAAACGATCATGGTTTTCTGGCTATCTGGTTCAAGCTATCCAGGGTGTCCTTGATGTCTCTAAACCTTGGGTGGGAAAAATCTCCCACCAAAAACCTATCCAACACGCCGTCCACCTCTATCAGGCTATGGCCAGGCTCTTTTTTCAGCCCGGATCCCTTGAGCAGCTGCCTCACGCCAGCAGCCTCCCCCCATCTCCCCGAAAGCGCATACAAGCTCGCCATGAGCACGTACGGCGAGCTGCTTGCCGGCTGCAGCTCCATCAGCCTTTCCACCACTCGCCGCCCCGCGGCCATATCGCCATGCAGCCTACATGATGACAGCAAGCTCCCCCACACCACCCAGTCCTCGCCGAGAACACCCTCTTTCAGATAACTCTCAGCCTCTTCCAACCGCCCTGCTCTTCCCAAAAGATCAACAATGGCAGACAAATGCTCAGCTCCGAGACGGCTTCCCATGGCATCAACTATAGCTCGCCCTTCCTCCACCATCCCTGCATGGCTGCATGCAGCGAGAACCCCGGAGAGGGTGCAACTGTCTGGGTGCAACCCTTCCTCTGCCATCTCCTTCAAGAGCTCCAGAGCTCTTCTCCCCTTTCCATGGTAGCCGCACCCGGCTATCATCGTGTTCCACGAGACGAGGTTCTTCTCTGAAATCCCGCGAAATATTGTCTCTGCACAGCCTATCTCCCCACACTTGACATACACGTTCATCAGTGCATTCTGCACTGCGACGTCTTCGTAAGGAGCTCCTGCTCTGAGAACTCTTGCATGGACTTGCTTTCCATGGTTGACTGACGCGAGCCCCGCGGCGGCGGCCAGCACGCAGGAGAAGGAAAACCCGTCGGCTTCCTTCATACCTCGGAAAACACTTAGTGCTCCGGCATGGTCTCCGTGGCGCGAGCAGCACGCCATGTAAGTATTGTAAGAGATTGTATCCTTGCCCTCGATAAACAGGAAGACACTCTCTGCTTCTTCTGGCGCGCCTTGCTTTGAATACACAGCGAGAATGGCATTGCCCACGAAGGCAGACCTGTCGAGCCCGAGCTTGATGGCGAGGCAGTGGATAAGGAAACAGCTAGTAAGCGATAACGATGAAGCTTCGTCTTCTTCCTGAATTGCACCAAGAAGGGCAACCAGGGAGAAGTGATCGGCAACAAGCCCACGCCGGTTCATGACTCTAAACAGGTTCAAGCTCTGCTGGAACTGGGAATTATCAGCAAGCCCAGCGATCATGGTGTTGTAGGCCACGAGGTTAGGGGCTGGGAGGTTGCAGAAGATTTGCATGGCGTCGACGGGGCGGCTGCACTTCATGTAAAAGGAGATGAGAGAGTTGCTGACAAAGGAGACAGCGCCATGGCCAGTTCTGAGCACACGGCTGTGGATCTGGAGACCGGCTTGTAGGTCAAGCAGGTGAGCGCAGGCAGAGATGGCGCCGGCGTAGATGAACTCATTCGCTGAGCATGGCAGCTCGGTGAAGAGCGCGATGGCTTCTGGAGCTCGCCCGGCTCTGTCGCAGCCAGAGATGATCAATGACCAAGAGACCATATTTCTCTCAGGCATTCCTCCGAAAACGTGATGGGCAATTGAGATTCTGCCGCATCGCGCATAGAGGTTGATGAGATGGTTGGAGAGGATGACGTCTGAAGCTTGCCCGCTCGTGATGACCGCCGCGTGCAGGCGGAGACCGCGGCGGAGATCGCCGGACTTGGCGCAGAGGTGGAGAAGAGAACTGATGCCATGCCGCATCAGAAATCGACCTTAAATTGCTCACTGAGTAGATCAGCCGCTTCCCCTGCTGCTCGGTTTTCTTGCTAGTTTCAGAGTGTTGGGTTGGGCAAGGGGACCAGAGAATTTGAACTGGCGAGGATGGAATAATAGCCAAATTAGGCGCTTGGGACATGATCCAGATGGGTAGGTGCGATATGCGATTTTATTTCAAAGAATCAACCTTCCACCTGAAATCCACAGGACCCACAAATTCTTAGATCAAGGCATCGAAATCATGGAATCGAAATCGCCCCCAACAAAAATGATCAACTGATTAAGGACTGAAGGAGAAGCTTATGCGTTTCAAAGCATCAGGAACTTGTCCTTCGCCTCGCCGCCCATTTCAATCGATCTACGGTTTGGAATCCGCCAGACCCACCGATCAGAGATCAAGAAAATTAAAGTCATGGAATTCAAATCCCACCCAACCTCGATAACTACATAATTAAGGATTGGATGAGAAGGGATGGGGTTTCAAAGCATCAGGAACTAGTCCCACGGCCTGGAATCGTCTGGAGACGCAAAGCGAAAAACAAAGAACCCAAATATCGCCCAACATCGATAATCATCAACTTAAGAACTGGGTAAGAAGCGATGGGGTTTTGAGAACATCAAGACAGAAGATTGATGGAATCACCTAGGCAAGCAGATCGCGAATCTCAGAAGAGAATCAGACCAGATCGAGATCCACCTTAGAAGGCGGGTCCGGAAGATTTCGATTTGTAGCAGTGAAAATCCAAAACTTTGCAAGATTTCCAGAAAATCCGAGCTGCCCACCGCAACAACAGATCGGCAACTCAGGATTTCACTTCAACCCTCCATTCTTTCTCCTCGCTCTTCTCTCTCTCTCTCTCTCCATAACTCTCTCTGTATCTCTCTAGAGCTTGTACCTTCGCCGGAGGTGGGTTGCTTTCTCTTTCTTGTTTGAAAATGTCGAGCTTTCTCTCTCTACGCTGCTCGTATTTGATTTCGCTTGGCGGCTTGTGTCTTGGGTTGAATGCAAGAAATTTAACAATAATTTTTGTAGAAGAGATAAGAGAGATGAGAGAGAGAGATAAGGATAGATAGAGATCGATGGATATAAAGATAGATATAAAGAGAGGTAGAGAGAGAGAAATAGTTGTAGAAATAGAAATAGAGAGAGATAGAGTGAGGGATTGAGAGGGAGATAAAGATAGAGATGGGTAGAGAGGTAGATAAAGATAGAGATGGAGAGAGAGACTGATAGAGACAGAGGGAGAGACAGAGATAGAGATAGGGAGAGGGAGAGGGAGAGAGATAGAGATAGAGATAGAGGGAGCTATAGATAGATATAGATAGAGAAGCGAGAGATATAGAGATACAGATCGATATAAAGATAGAGATAGAGATAGATAGAGATATCGATCTAAATAGCGATATGGATAAATATAATAGAGAGATGGACATAGAGAGATAGGTAGAGATAGAGATAGATATACATATATAGAGAGAGATGATGATGGTGGATAATGTCCCCAGATGGGTAGTTTCAGAGTTCCAGTTTCTTCATTTTTATGGATTTACAAGATGGCGGAGACATTGTCCTTATTTCCATAATTTTTTGCAAGTTTAGTTCATGAAAGAGACTAATTAATATATCTAGATCACATGAAATATTTAAAATGATATGAACTATTATGGCCTTTTTCTCCTCATTTCTCCCGATTTTAACCAAATATAGAAATGTTTGACTTAGAACCTCAAAAGGTTTTGGTGACTTACTGAGTTATTATCTCTGAAAATACTTCTTCTGATAATTGATGGAAGAAATCATAATGGGTTATGTTGCTCACGGTTAACGTATGATGGGAGGCGAACTCTGGAAGAGAAAGAAACCGCAGAAGCTAGATTCATTAAGATACAGGCTGCTTACAAACTCTTGATAGAAGATGATAAGAGTAGGGAATATGACAGGGACCACCGCGTCAACCCATCAATGGTTTGAAGGTAATTCACCAAGTCATATTTTTTTTGCTTCTAATTGGGTTAATTTGTAACTGTCCAAGATGAATGAAAAGACAGAACTTGTGCTAAAGAAGCAAACCAAATTTATTTCTTTGCAACCAGATATCACTTCTTCTTCTTAGATGGAATGGCTGATGATGAAGAAGTAAGCCTTTAAACAATGAGGGACCATGGCCGTTGCTGAATGGGATGAGTGTTGGAAAAAACAAGGGTTTCTCCTTGTTTATCACTTAGGGAAGAATAGAGGTAATAGAGTAAGGGAAATGAAGAACGTAACTGCTATTCAACAAGCACACTACATGCACGCTTATAGTGAAAATTTACACATTCTCAAGCTTTACAAAGATATTTTCAAAATAAATCCTAGAGAAAATGAATAGAGGCCTTCTGAAAATACTGGAAGAGTTGCATCTCTTCACCTTGACTTTCAAAATGATAACAGTCAGTTTAACCATTCAAGGTCAAGATTACACCCAAAAACCTTGTTGATGTCCTTCTGATATATTCTGAACACCAAATTGTAAATGTAGTTAAATAAGCCTAACCTTTCCTAGGGATTTAGAACATATCTGCCATCTAATCCTTTCAACTGACATATTGTATGTAATATTCTTTTCTTCTAAACATGACCTGATGAAGGGAAATGTTTGGATGATGTGTTTTGATATACTCATGAAAGAATGGATTCTTACTTAAGGCAATATCAGATTTGTTCTCCACCATAAGATTCACCACCTTCACATCCTCATTCTTCAACTCATCAACCAATCATGCCAGCCAGATCCCTTGGCTAACAACTCCTGTGATAGCTACATATTCCGCGTCACAAGCTGACAATGTTGTAATTTTCTGCATCTGTGATGTCAATGGCATTATACCTCCAAGGAAATAAGCCATTCATGAAGCAGTCTTTCTATTTTCCACATCCCCATCATGATTAGCATCACTGTACCCAATCAGTTCTTTTTCTCCTATCTTCTTGTAGTTGAAACCATAATCTAGGGTCCATTTGATGTATGTAAGGATCCTCTTGACTCCATTCATGTGTTTAGTTAGCAGGGGGTTTTTCCATATACCTGCGCAAAATTCCCATATAGTATATCAAGTAAGGTCTGTTATGCATTAGATACCTTAAATTCCAATTAAAATATTTAAATGTGTGGAATAAACAGGTGGTGAAGTTCTGACTGCACAAAACTTCTGCCTAGATTCAAGAATGAATTTTTCTGGATTGCATTCTTCCATCCCATTTTGCTGTAGAATACTTTAGGCAAACGCCTTCTGATTCAGCTTCATCTGTCCATATTTTTGATATACTTCAATACTAAGCTATGAGTGATATCTCAAGCTTTAAAAACCAAAGGTCACTCATCTCAAACTTCTTCTTCATCTCCTCCTGGAACTGCTCAATTTCACAATCATCATTCCCCGTCACAATGAAGTCATCAACATACACAGCAACCAATGGCAACCAGTAACTGGAATGCTTTGTATAAACAACATGGTTGGCAAAGATACTGCAAATACAAGTGAGATAATACTGTTATCCAGATTTTGGTTCCATTCTCCTGGTGCTTTCTTTAACCCATGCAATGCTTTCTTCAGTCTGATAAGTAAGTGCTCTTTGCCCGTTTGAAAGAAGCCATTTAGTTGTCTTATATAGACCTATTCTTCTATCCCCCCATTCAAGAAGACATATTTAACATCCAGATGCTGTAATTGGGAATTTTCTCCATCCTTTTAGCATGAGAAAAAACTTCATTAAAGTCAACACCAAATTTTTGTAAATACCCTTTAGCAACTAATCTTGCTTTGTGCCTCAGGAAATCTCCTCTACGACTCCTCTTCACCTTGTAAACACACTTAAGACCAATAGGTTTGATCAAGATGGCGGGGGGAAAGAGCTCCCGAGTTTGATTATTCACAATGGTCTTCATCTCTTCTAGCATGGCTTGTCTTCATACACCTTAATACACTTCTCGACAATTCTTTAACCCACTTTCGACTAACATCAACTCTTGAGGATCTAGATACACGTGTGAGTCTTCATAAAGTCTGTCCAGATTTTCCTTCTTGCTCTTCTATAGTGGCTTCATTACCTCCCTCTTCTTGAGTACCTAACTCAAGGATGATTTGTTCCTCGAGGCTATCATCACAATCTATTGTCAGTTTTAAACAACCTAGGGTATCAATGTTACCTTTAACCATCTGATTTTTTGAACTATCCCACTTTGATTGGTCTTCTTCTTCAAAGACCGCATCCTGCTCACATGGACTTTGTTCTTAACTGGTTCATAGTATCTGTAAGCCTTTGAACAACTTTCATAACCCATGATTATTTAGGTCTAGTTCTGTCATCAAGGGTCTGCAAACTTCTTCGATGTGTCTTGGCGTAACCAGTTAAACCAAATACTTTGAGATGACTGATAACACACAATATTTATAGGTTAATATGATGAAATTAAAAAAATTATTCACATTAAACTTATTATATGTGTGTTATCAAGTGTAAAATGATTAAATCCATTTTTTGAATCATTTTCAATTTTGTGATTTTTAAAGTATTTTAGGGAATTTTTTACAATATATTCTGAAGAAAATAATTTTTTGTGTCACAATATGATTTTTCCAGAATTATTTGGCTTTCTACTCTAAAGATATGATTTATCAAACGAGAATACATATTTATTTATATGTGTTGGGATTATATATAATTTTATAAGAATTTTACACATTTTTTGGTCTCTTATTTCTGCAATGCCATGTGTCACTATTCGATTAGTTAACAAACAACAAGTGGTTATGGTTAGTGATTGGTGACATCCAATTATTAAGCATCTTTATGATTGTAATGATTGGTGTCAGCCATCATTTAGTACAAACTGTTATGGCATTGCGATTAGTGATGCCATTATGGCATTTATTAGTAACAATTTATCTCTCTTCTTTTTATTTTCATAGGATGACGTGTCCCAATGGAAAAAATACATTTTTGAAATAAATGTGACTCAGAAATCAAGGCTAAAAAATTTAAACTAATGATTTTTATTTCCTTTGAGTATTGCACTGTGATAAACTCAAAATTTGGGTAAAAATTACGCCGTTGAAAATTTGAGTTTAATAAATAAAATATATAATCGATACTCGTAAATAATTTAATTAGTTGGTGATGAGTATGGGTCGTATCCACAGGGAATGAATATTAGAGAAAGTACGATCTCTATTGGGTGAAGCAAAGATGAGAGGAATTATGTATACGGTAGTGAATGTGTGATGAGAGTAGAGAATAAGATGATAAATGTATTATTAGGGTTTTATTAATTTGGGATTAGGATGGAAAATAAAGGAGAGAGAGATGGGATTATAACAATGGCATGGTGAGTGGTGTAAACGTGAGTGGATACGGTGATAAAGATATCGAGAATGAGGTAGCCAATGCTAGAAATGAGAGATAATAATGGTGAGGGGTTATAGGACTTTGCTCAGTCAAAACTTAAATGATGCATGCTGTCGAAGACTAATATGGAATCATAAAAGCAATTGAAACTTGAAAACCAAATCATGTAACAATGGATCATATCTGAGATTTTCAAGCTCTTTGTATGAGCCATGCAAATAGATTCATGTGTTTAACCTTTAAACATATCCATTGAATCATCAACCTTTATTTGCCTTCCAATTAAAAAACTATATTATCATACAGATTAATTAATCACCGATTGATTTAGCCCAACAAGCAATCAAGTTTCCAGCCCATGGGATGCCACGCTACAACTTGTGCTCCTGAAGATATAAAGGAGTATGTTGACATATTTATGGAACCTTTTAGTCATTGGTTATTGTGTACACATGCTCCCTTTTGATTGATTATCATAGGACAGTTTAGGACATGTTGAACTGTGAAACTCTAATGCATCATCTGATTTATTATAGGTGCATGTAGATATCATCCAACACCTATTCAGCAATATTCCAGTACCTTGGCCAAGGACTTCATTGCATCATCTGCATCTAGTTGTCACCTCCAATACCAAGGGTGTACAATTCCATCTGTATTCCCCTATGCATGTAGCATGATCTTTTTAGACTTATTGCAGTGCTCAACCAAAGATTATTTGTAATTCCATTAGTAGGAAAATTTAGTTTAGGGTCAAAGTACAACCGTCCATCTATAAGATATTTTTGGTTTCCCAAGTCTGAGGACCACTTACACAATTATGATGTGAATCAACCTAGTTAATAGATTCTGAAAGTTTTAATAACCTCTTAATAAGTTATAAATTACCATCATTAAGATTGACTACCGTGACATGTATTCGAATAATTTTGCCTAACATTCTGATCAAGTTATCTTATCGTTTCTCCTATACATTTGAAGTTATTTGGTATAGCTCTGGACAAGTTCAGGAATAAATCATCATATAATGAGGTTGTCAAAGTTTTGGATCAGAAATTTCTTCTAAGACTACCTTTACTCCCATTGTCCTCTCATAGAATACAAAATAGTAAGACCGAAAAAAATTCATTCACTTTACACAACTCCTATGGATTGGAATCCACATGTTTACTAGATAAAAACTTGAACATATATGCAGCACTAATGTTTTGATGTAACCATGGGGAAAAACTATCGATGTTATGAGCTTATTGTGATGGATATTATGTGGTTGTCAAGCCAATCACACTAACATGTTTACTCAAGTTCATTGAAGAAAATATTTACGTTCATTATTATTCAGTGTGATATTTATAATGAAGTCCATGAATATGTGCAATGACTTAGTGAATTATGATGACATCATAATACAGTGATCACTAGTCTTTAAACATGTATTGTAAATATTACTATTCGATGGATAGTCAAGACAAACATTGAATTATCTGGATAGAATAGCACTAGTTGATCCTACTTATACGATAAATATAGCTGATCTTGTGGCTATTCGTGTGGCGACACTAAGGACAGATAGTGGGTACTCTTTGGAGAAAGAGTTCACAGAATTAATCCGTACAAATCCATGAATCGTATTTTACCTAAACGTCGATCAGGTTGATTCATGTCCCGGTTGTATAAATGATCCACTGACCTGAGATACTAAGGAAATCTCATGAATAGACGAGTACATTTTGACTATAAATTGTTGGGTTCTAGAGGCCTTGAGATGGATGAACAGAACAAAACGATGCACAGCGGAAGACTTTTGCGAATCGAACGACATCAACAAAAACCATTGAAACGAAGTACCTTTGCACGAATCTCATTTGTGATTTCTTCGATCTCAGAGCAAGACGGGTCGAGCTGCTCAAGTGTGCAGCCTCTAGACGTATCCACGCGGTCCTCGACGTGTCGGATCTCCTCCTTCTCGTTGACGAGCCCCGTTCTTTCTCCGTTGGCGTCCTTAAGTCGTCCCGATCACATTAGGGATGGAGAGGGGGTGTGGGGAGAGTGGAGAAGAAGGGGAAAGGCCTCTGAACAATTCTGGCATGGGTGAATTTCGTTCAGGGTCTTCCCCTATTTATACTAAGTGGGTATTTTTCATAAAACCCCCAAAACTTAAGTATATCTTCCAACGTCCAAAAGACCATTTGCGTGTGACCCTCTAGGCCCATGTATCAGTCTAGTTAACAACTCTAGTGGCCCAATAACATTTATTGGCCTTCCAAATTAATTAACTATATCATCATATAGATTAATTAACGTCGGATCGATTTAACCCAATTGATAGGTCGGGACTCCGACACGTGGGATGCCAAGCTACACCTCGTGTCCTAGAAGATACAATGTGAGTGTGTATCGACTCACTCATGGAACCTGTTCATCATCGGTTACCGTGTATGTATAATCCCTCATCCACTTGATGCTCCTTGGACGAATTAGGGTATGGTCAAACTCTCAAACCCTAATCAATCATCCGAGTTTTTTTTTTAATGGCAAAAAACACGGTGCCGGGTACAGCCAACCCCAGGGTTGTGCCCGTAGACTGATCCATCCGTGCCCTGGATGCCACCTAGGAGGTTTTTATTTATAAAGTGAAGTGTTTTCAATGTTTATAGGCATGGAGCGAGTATATATATCCCAATTACACTCGGATCCCACTCGTCCACACCCATATTTGAGAAGAAGAGAGGATACATAAGTGATACCTCGGAGGGCTTGGGGAAGTGTGCTCGTCGTCGTCCCACCAGAGCTGCACCGCGTTCACGATGTAGTGCGGGGGGTGTCCTCTCCTTCGTCAAGTGGGATCGGGGAAGTTCGTGGTGGCGGCTCTAGTCGAGGCGGGCGTGTCCACGCCTCTAGCTCCAACGTTCCACACAATCCTCCAATCCCGCGGGGCTGGCGTCACGAGGATGCAGCGTGTGCGGAGGGTGGGCATGCCAAGACGGTCAAGGCGATAACAGCCTCGAGCGGAGGGAGGGAGCGCCTGCCAAGAATGAAAAAGAGAGGAAGGGGTTCGGGCATGTACAGCGTGGTAGGCGAGGGCATCTACTGTCTGGTTGCCCTCTCGCATCTGGTGACGAAAGCAGGCTATGCGGGTACGACACCGCATGATGTCTTACCACGCACGGTGGAGTCGCCACTGGGAGCATGTACCTAGACAAAACATATCAACTAATATCTGTGAGTCCGATTCCACGACGATATTGTGAAGGTTTCGTTCCTCACATAAGGAGTAGACCGTCACGAATCGCCATAGCCTCGGCTACTGTATTAGTTTGTACGCCATAGCCTCCCCCTGCTGGCCCCAGGTTCCCTTTGGCCGCACCATCCACATTCAGTTTAAGAATGCCTATTGGCGGCGAAAGCCAATAAACAGCTTGATACTGGATGCGGGTGGGGGCGGGGGTCCCTGGAATGCCGATGGAGTGGAGGAGGTTGCAGGCCAGTGCTGATCGGCCGACTCGAGAGGGAAGTAGAGAATGGATGTGCCGAAGCCACAGCTGAACTCGACGCATGATGTCCACGGCGCGCATGGGCGTTCCTGCAAAGCGAGAAGAATTTTGCCCTTTCCAAATCTCCCATAGAAGATAAGCTATGGTGATGTGGAGGATCGGGCTTCGTGTAGAGCGAGTTGGCGAGAGGATAAACTTGCCAAAACACTCAGAAGGGTCAGAGGACGAAGGCGGTCGGTAATGAGGCGCCAGCACTCTAGTGGTGTCTTGCTGTGGAAGAAAAGGTGGTCCATCGTCTCCGTGTGTGGGAGGGTGGGACAACAATGGCATTGGGAAGTAAGAGAGTGACCTATCCAAGTCACTCGGTCGTCAGTCGGGAGGCCACGGTGTAGTAGTCGCCAAAGGAAAAAGGTGACTCGCGTAAGGATCACCGGGTGCCAGATACGGCAATGCCAATGCTGGATAGGGGATTTTGCACGAAAGTGCTCCCAAGAAGAGCGGCACGTGTAGGCGCCATCAGATGTGAGTGTCCAGATAGCACAATCAGAACTAGAGTCAATTGGCATAGTCTGGACCTCAGGAAGTGTGTCCAAGGGGAGACCGTGCTGCTCCCACAGGTGTGGCATATTGCCTCTAAGTAATTGGGTCACAATGAGTCTCACTCGGTGTGTTACGAACTGTGGGTGGCAAGCAAGGGGCTCATCAGCATGCCAGGTATCGTACCACGCGCTAATGTTGCCTCGGCCTATATGCCAACGTGTGACTTGAGCCATCTCAAGCCAGTGGCGCTGCCACGTCCGCCACCTCCTAGATCCCCGGATATCTATGTCGCGATGGGCCCATTCACCATATTTGGCTAGGATAAAACTCCCCAATGGGGAGTGTGTGGTACGCATACGCCATACGAGTTTCTTTTGAAGCATGTCCTGGACGTCCGATAGGCGTTTGATCCCTAGACCCCCTTCCTCCGTCGGCCAACATGCTTTCACCCAAGAAACCCAATGATGACGGCTCTCTCCCTCGAGGTGACCAGACCATAGAAAACGTGCGCATAGGCGTTCCACAGAGCGGAGAACTGTAAGAGATAGTGAATGGACCGCAAGGGTATGTAGCGGGATACTCATGAGGACATGCCGAATAAGTTTGATACGTCCTCCTGGGGATAGGAAATGAAGTTTCCATCCCTCTAAGTTCTTTCTAAGCTTGCCCAGCACGACATCAAAATAATGATGACGAGCGAGGCCAAGAAAGATAGGGCATCCAATCATCCGAGTTAGTACTGATGCATTCGGAAATCATCGGAGAACTCTTCTCCGATATTTCACTGCCTTGGCCAAGGACTTCATCGCATCATCTTCCTTGAGCTGTCACCTCTTATACCAAGGGTGGACGATCCCATCTTGATCACTCAATCGCCTTCGTGTACTTCTTGATGCACCCGAACTAAGACCGTTTAGAATCCCATGATTAGAGACTCGTTGGCCATAGCCAAAGTATAACTGTCCGTCCACAAGACGTCTTTGGTGTCTAATGAATATGGACTTCATTATACGCATCACATGTGCACTATAATGAATATGTTCTATTAATGAATATGGAATGAGATGTGGAATGTGTGATTGGCTTGCCGGCCACATATATTTCCATCATAAATTAGGAGCCTATAATCATGGGATTCAAAGAAGTCATAACTTGGATGTAGTATAAGCTCACAGAGATGATTGAGTGTTCAAAACGGGATCATCTTCCCTCGGTATAAGAGGAGATCGACTCGAGGAAGACGATGCAAAAAAATCCCTAGCAAGGGTAGTGAGGATATTGGAGGAGGAGTTCTCAAATGATCCCTTTTACGCATCACTACCAATCAAATGATGGATTAGGTTTGACGATAAACCATACCCTAAGTCATTTGAGAGTCTCACGCGGATGATGGATTATACATATACGATAACCGATGATGGTAAAGGTTCCATCAAAGAGTTTGACACTACTTGGTATCTTCTAGAGCACGAGGTGTAGCTTGGCACCCCACAAGCTAGAAACTTACCCTATCGATTGGGTTAAATCGATCCATATTTAATTAATCTATATGTGGATATAGTTAATTAACAAGGATAGTCAATAATAATTATTGGACGATTAAAGTTATTCACTAGAACGATACATGGGCCTAGAGGGTCACACGAATAAGGTCATAAGGGCATTGGTGGATATATTTTACTTTGTCTGGTTTTTGAGAAAAATCTTAAGTGAAACAAAGAGGGTAAGGTCTTTCATTTTCAAGCACCCATGCAAGCCAGATTTGAGAGCCCCTTCGTTTCTTCATTCTCTTCTCCACTTATCCAAGGAGAGTGTCTCCATGGTGAGAAGATCTTCTAGATTTTCAAGAAGATTTGAAGAACAAGACTTGGAGATCCAAGCGCCAAGTCATTGCGTGGATACTTCTAGAGGCCAGACACCTAAACGGCTTCAGAATGATCTCATAGCAGCAAGGGTGGAACAAGTTCCCCAAAAGGTACATTCGATGTTTTATTTTAAATATTGATTGTGAATCAATCGACACACTTTTGCATCCATGGAAACGTGTTTTTCATGGACAAACGAAGGCACAGAACCTAACATATTGTGGATTACAATTCCAACATAGTGAAATTCTCCCTCTTTGATGAATAATTCATCTGAGATGTATGTTTTTGATTTAGTTGATTGAGGATAAAATTTTTCCATATGATCATATAAAACATTTAAAAAGGTAGAGTATGTAAGATAAAAGGGATGAATAATTACCATCCCATTACCTTTTTATCTCTAAATCCGGAGATCCAAAATGTGCATTCAATGAAACTAAATATTATTATCCAAAGGTGCAGTAGATCAAAAGAAGTTCCATTCAAGGATCATAGTAATAGAGCAAACTATGATGTGGAGAAAGTTTAATTACCTTCAACTCCCATTTATACAAAATAAATTGTCACATAAATGTGTTGTGGAAGATGTGATAGGGATATAGACTGAATCTAAGGATAAAATGTGTGATATTACTGTCACATGCTGCAATAGACTACAGGTGCCCTTTAATAGAAGCATAAACATTATAGGCTTATGTCTCATCATAGGCTTCCTATTCCTAATAAAATCCTGACCTTCAGGTCCTCCACTAGTGAGCTATTGGTTATTCCTTATAATACATAGATGTCAGATCAAAAGGGCTCTCTCATTACTCTAGATGATCACCTCATAACTATTAATTTAAATGAATATTTTAAAAATAGACTTGGAATACCCTAACAAAAAGTCATGTGAAATCTCTTATTCATGAAAGTAGAATCAATATTACACAATTATTAGAGCTATGCTATTCATTTTTTATTATTTCCTTGGGACTTAAATTAATTGTGATCATGGGTAGCCAATTAACTAAATAGAATCTGATTACGATGGAAGTAATGTGTACCATAAACATTAAAAATGAAAGTAAACAACATATCAGCCATGCACACACAGATGTCACGACACTCAAACTCACAATACTCAATTATTAGAGCTATGCTATTCCTTTTTTATTATTTCCTTGGGACTTAAATTAATTGTGATCATGGGTAGCCGTAATGTGTACCTTAAACCTTAAAAATGAAAGCAAAAAACATATCAGCCATGCACATACATATGTCACAATAAGGGCCATTACTTTCTCATTAGTCAAGGGCAAACCATATATTTTGAGAGAATATTCATGGAAAAGAAGATAGGAAGAAGATTCAGTGTCAAGAGAATTTATAAAATAACATGAAACAGATTGGATAAATGATATAGAGGGTATCTCAAATTTATTGTGTTAGAGTATCTATAAGAAGCATTTGAATAACATAGCCTCACTAAGGAGAGGGTCATAATAATCAAATATAAATGTAACGGAAAATGTAGAAATCCTGAGGGTAATTTAATTGTAGAATATATAATATAATTTTTTTTGTATTGATGTGTCTTATTGAAATTATCTAATATGTATAGATGAAGAGTTGATTGTCAGTATTAATAAAGAATGAGCATATGTCCAAGTCAGACCAGGCATAGAATGTGGATGGAGCGAAAATAAACAAAACATATTTCCCTTCTCCTAACCATTAAAAATTTCTTTCATAACTATTAGGATGTGATGGGGGACCATCTAGCTTCGAAGATCATGTCTCGAGTTGATCGAGTGACGCCTGGCCCGCGCAATCTGGCCTTCAAATCACTCAACCTAGTCAACAAGCCCCGAAGGTTAGACTTTATTTTTTGCTTATCTTTTTTATTTTGAACCCCTTATATGTGTCGCCACATCCATTGTGTTTGTTTGCACGTGTTTGGGCCCTCGTATGGTCCTACATGTTTGTGTGAGTGCGAGCCCATTTGTGGGCATGTTTGTGGCCATCTCTCCTATTAGGGGCCCCTAGGAACCCTTACTTGGGCCTTCTTCTCTTTGTTTCTAAGGGGGAAGGCCCATATTTCCCCTATAAGAGGGGGGAACACCATCAGAAGATAGAGAAGATGAATTTGAAAAAAATATGACTTTTTGGCTTATTTCCTTGGAGTTTTAGGTTATTATTCAGTTTTTTCTTAGGTTTTTCACATAATTAGAAAAATGCCACTATAAATTTAAAATAAAAAATGCCACCGGAGCTTCGAACCGTTCGTCAATACTACTGGCCCTTTTGCTTGGAAACGTCGCCCTTGTGGCCCACTACCAGTTGCGGCCACAGGCTGCCCAGCCGCCAACCATGGTCGCAGCTGCCACCTTGGCTATTGTCGTAGCCACGGTCATTGATGTAGTCACATTCACCGCCTCCGCCGCGCCCAATGACATTGTGGCCACCACCGCGCCTCGTCGTCGAGCCCGCCGCTTGTTGCTGCGACCACGCTCGCATGTGTCAACCTACAACCGTTGCGCCCACTGTCGCTGCGACAGCTGCCATTGCGCCCGCCACAATCGCACTTGCCAACATTGTGCATGTCACTATCGTGCTCGATGCCGCTAGCCCACCACCGACACCACTTGACCGCACCCATAGTTGCCGCTCGTCAATGCTCGTCGCCACCACTCAATAGTGCCTGCCACTGCCAGTCATCATTGCGCAGCCTCGCACCCTGTCGCCTGTCAGCCTCATTATCGTTGACGTAGACGTCAGGCCCGTAACAAATCTTATACACTCACATTTCTTCCCTTTTACGCATTCACTTATTTCTTTCAGTACCTCGCAAGCGTGTCTCCACTATTGGGGTTAGGTTAGTGGTAGATAGACATAACATATAGTGGTAAAGGTTTTTATCGGTACAACATTAGCTGGTGCATCGAAGGTGCATGCTTTGGAGGCAATAGTCGTACTTGCACCGCCAGCCCTCAACTCATCGGCCGGGTCATCAAGAGCCTAGTGACATTCCCTAGGTTGCGCTTACCATAACCTAGTGGTTGTTGGTGTCTGTTGACGTCATGTTTTGTACTTCTTTTTAATTTTATCGTCACATTATTATTTAAGTTATGCCAGCATTATTAGTCTCTGCTGCATGACATGACTACCCCCACCCTCCTTGTGGTGTAACATGAGCCATTCGATCCTGACATCCTTCGTAATACATCAGGATGCCCCTATTCTGGAAGAAGAAGGAAGATCTTTATTCACTCACAACATCCTTCTTTGTGGTTTTCTGAATCAAAGAAGTGGAAACTCTTGAAGTTTGAGGATTACTAAGAAAGATTTCAAGGGATTGACTGCTTGAAAGATGGCAGCGGGGGCAGGGTGAACTGGTAGAGAGAAGAGGGAGAAGGGGAGAGAGGATGGCGGTCAGCGGCATGTGGCAGCGTCGACGGCGGCGGCGGCGATCCGGAGAAGATGGACGGGTTAGGGCAAGTCCTCCAAGAAGAGAAAAAAAACTCAATTCTTGAATATATTTTTGCCAAGTGTTTCTTACAACATTGGCCTTCATATAGGCCTTGGAGGAAAGAGAAAATACGAGAAATGACATAAAAATAAAACATGGGCGACGTGTAATTGTGTCACGTCAAAGGGCAGTTCTGGATTTGTCGTTGGTGACATGTCATGATGCGGGACGTCTTGGGAGGCGGTGGTGGCACGTCTGAAGTTTGGCGGTTATCTAGTTGATGTCGATGACGAGTCTGCATGCCCAGCGTGTCGGATGACGTAGGCGGCGTGTCCGATGTTGGTCCAGATCCATGGCTGCACACTCAGAACTGGCCATGGTGTCTTCTCCTTTGTATGAAACTCCCCCATCTCCAAGTACATATAGTGAGACCACCCCGAACCTTGTCTCCTCTAATGTCGTGATCATTAGGGTTGCCAAAAGTTCCTAGTTACAATAGATCTAGGACCTTTTAAGACTGATGAACCATTATGGGATCACGACAGATAGCTTATCCCTGGTCCCCTTGCTCATACAAAGGACCATTGCTATCGCCTATGAACCATTTCCTTATCTACTATCTCACCATTAAGCTCAATCTTGACCGGTTTTGCCTTCCTGAACATCTCCTTTCTCACCAAGATTTGAAGTGGGCCATGGCGGAAGAATTGGAGAGCAGCTTCCAATTTAACAAGGACAAGGATAATATCTCCTACAATATCATTGTGTGATGTTCAAATAATAGAGACCATGTCAGGATGTTAAGTGTTCTTGAGGTATGAAGGAGGCCGACAGATTTTCCTTCGCATTGGTGATCACCCTCCTACGAGGCTTGCAACCATCAACTATGGAATGTAAGTTTAGTCGAGAGTTCTTAAAGCAGGAGCTCCTTACAAACACGCTACAATGCAAAATGTGTTGATGAACATGTAAGTCAGGTGTCTTTCCCAGTCGTATCCAAGGCTAACTTTACTTTGCGGGCCAGTCGGATGGAACCTGAAGGGGAAGAAGCCAAATGTGGGTCACTGATAAACTCAAAATTATTGTAAAATTACATCTTCCCTGATTTGAGTTTAATCAATAAATTTTATATACTTTTACAAATAATTTTGCTAATTAGTAATGAGCAAGGATCGTCTCGACAAGGAATGGACCTTATGAGATAAACTTCTCTATAGGGTGAATTTGATAGAGTGAGAATGGGTACGTAAAGCGTAAGGGATCGAAGTAGGATGAAGATAGCGATGAAAGTTAAGGATAAAAGTTATTTAAAATAAACAGGATGAGTATTATATGAGTAGTGGACTGTGATTAAAGCAAGTGTGAATGAGAGAGGAGGGAGGAAGTTGTGACAAGTGATGACTAGACCAGATGAAAACTAAGAGGTAATTATAATAAGAAATATATGTTTTAGGGTTTAATATTGAATGCAATATGTGATAAAGATGACGGTATAAGACAAAAATATGAAGATGGTGGAATTAGGAGTAGAGTGATGAATGAAATGGAGGAAGACAATGGTTTAGTTTTTCTTAAATAAATATAGAGGGGACATGTTTCAAGATTGTGATAGCGTAGGTGCTACACTAGGTGGATAGTACATGATGATAGATAGGGGTGATAATGGACGATGATGGATATGATCTATATAAATTGATGTGTCAAAGAATGATCAACATAAGGCAAGAGAACAACACTAGATCGTTATGTTTCGCTGAGATCAAGGCATTTCCCTGATGCAGATCAGTCTTCCCACTTATCTGTTGACCTTCTCCAAGCACTCAAATACCAAGACACTCTTCATAGACTTTAAACTTCACTTGCAATCTGCCTCTCTAAGAGGAAGTGAGCTTGAAGAAGTTTTTTCAAAAAATCATGAGCCCAATTTATGAATCCAACAGTATGGATGGATAACGGGCATAAAGACAAAGGTACCCTTAAACTTTTTGCTCAATCCGAATTCTAGATCTTTCGATGTCAACTATGGAAGTTGGATGATTATCAACCATCTATTTAAGTTGAATATTTCACTCTTTGCATCGTCGTTGGCATTGCGCCTCCAGCTACGTGTAGGTTTTTTATCTTTAAATGTAGGCATTTAATGTAATGATTGGCCTAGAGTCATCCTCATTATTCTCGATTAATGACTCACATTATGCCATGTATTGCATGCTAAAAAAGACAAAAAGGTAAGTTTAACGGTATATTAAAAACAATATTATTTAAATAACAAGAGGATGTGTGATGTGGCAGTGATTTAATGCATGCATGTAAGCATGCCTCTTTAGAAACAAATGAGAGTGAGTCTGGCACACACCATGTGTACACGCGGCAACTCATGTCTCACAACACATCAGTGGCATTGTGCCAACATGCATTTTTAAAAGCCTAATATGAGCATGTTTACATGATTATTTTCTTTGAATTAATCATATATGCATGTTATCAATCTTAAAATGTATAAATTCATTTTTACAATGATATTCTGAGTTTTATTTATTTTTATGTATTTTGATATTTTTCTGATAGCATATTTTGAAAGAGAACAATTTTTGCTTCAGGATATGATTTTTTAGAATTTTTCGACATTAAATTTGGACAGATATGAATTTTCTAAGTCAAACTATATATTTATTCGTATTTTTTTCTTTCATTTTATTTTATATGAAATTTAGAATATATTTTGAATTTTTTGAATTTTCCTAGTGCAGGTGACATGGACCAATCAGAAAAAGGATGTATTTTTTTAGCAATACATGTGTTTTGTGGCCTGAGAAAGAGATGATTAAAATATTGTTATTTATCTCTCCTTTCTCTGTCCTTTGAATAGTCAACAATGACTGCCAAAGACGTGGTAGCACCCTAGAGCGCCACGTGTACACGTGGGGCACAGGTCACATTTTTATTGGTTTATAAGGAGAAATCGTTGACGTGGTGCACGCTGACATGATGCCACATCAGCTGTGACAAAAGCTATTAAATAATATATTTAAATAGTAAACTATCATTATTATTTTTTTGTACTTGTTCTAACTAATTGTTAGTACGTGAAAGGCGGGACAACAAAGGCAACATAGATACAACAAGATGGTTCCCTTACATTGGGATTTTAATAGTGAATCCCTATTTAGATTTTTTGATATTCATTATCTGTGAATAGTAATGAATATTTCTGTATTCAGATACACAACTTAACGTTTTGCCATTCAGATGATTTCCACCAAGCACATCCCAAAAATCCATTCCTGACCCTCTCTATATCGATTGAAACTTACCATACAGCACAACTGTCCATTAATAGCAAATGCTCATCCAGCCTGAATAATCCAAATCCATGTGTGGACTCAACCACCAATCAAGTTGATCTGCCGTCATAAGTGTAGTAGTTTATTAGAGTTACTTGGCTGAGCTGGACTCAATTCAGGTGGTTGATGCCAACCAATTGTTAACAAACCCAAAAGATGGAGTAAACTTCTGTAGACCAGAAACCCAAACATGTTGATTGTCTCTGCATGCTGACCACTCTCCATCTCAGGGCATTGTGCCCCCATATTGCTAAATGCTGCCGAAGGATTTCTAGTTAGTTCAACTAATTTTTAATCCATAAATTGTGAAATATTACAAAAAAATAAATTTAAATAGTAGCATCATTTGAAGCAAAATTAAAATTAATGCTTTACAAAATTATTATTTTTACTACTTTTCTTTCGTTGTACGAAAACCATAAAATATATTTTACGTAAAACCATAAAATATGAAAAACCATAACTAATGAAAAACCATAAACTATATTTTAATGGTACGTTGGTTTCGTTTGTCTCTAAAATATATGTTATAGTTGGTTTTGACCTTTATTATCTACTAAAATGAAATTTTTTATTTATAATTTCAATATAAATAAGAGCCCTCAATGACAAATTTTACTCATATGATGGTTTACATAAATTAAAATTCCCAACTGATGCATATAAAAATGCATGCATGAATTAATTTGCAACTGATAGGCAATGTATATTATTCATTGACACGTGTAGTTATTTATCTTGATTCAATAGTGTGACGGGTTCTGAGGCTACAAAGGAGATGCACATGAGGTGCCTACCACCTCGTAGGAGATTTGTGCTAGTCAGAATATATAGGGACCTTCAAATAAGCTGATAACAAGTATGATGGTTTGTCCAAGGATATGCATGTGGCTGGATTGGGAATCAACTATGGATACTACTAGAGAACTGAAGGATGTCTCCTTGACGAGGGGTTAATAAATCGTCCACTTGAACTTAGTATATCATAATAAGTGACAACATGAGTATTGGTGGTCTCTAAAAGGTTTGACCCTACCATAGCACAGAGAAGCATCAAGGAAATAAGACGGGTTGTGATAGAGATCACTCGATAAGTTTTTTGAGCATATTTTAGATTTCAAAATAAATGGATATTCATAGATTTTTTGAAAAGAATTTGGTTCTGAGAAACATGTAATGTAGTTGATCTTTTGGTACTTATGACAAGCCGGTGCCCTTATGGGCCATTATGTATTGTTATGAAATGCGTCGCCAATTGCTGTTGTCCTTTCACATGGATCATTTACCAACGAGCCTAGGAAAGGTACTCAAAGCCTCGTTCGAGAATGTTAGACATTCTTCACTTCCATGATACATCCAAGCTACTGGAGGATTATTATTTGGAGGATTCACTAGCTGGATCTATGCCAGCTGATACACAAATATCTATGAACTTCTTACTATTGGTAAATATTACTCCTAAATATAGAGGAACTTCTCTATACTGGATTTTTTCTTGGGGATTTGATAGCTATGATTTCTCCCTGTTGGGCACGTGGCCACTTAACAGGCACGTGACCCGCATGTTTCAGCCCACTGGGCCACGTTTACTTTTAAATGTGGCCCATTATCTTGGACGAGGATGGTTCATTAGGGAATTTTTACCCCTGTTTTATGTGTTCTCAGTGTGCTTAGGTGGCTGTGAGAGACGAGAGCTGCAGCTCACCACCAGGTGGAAGAAGGTTCCAGCAGCTCCCAGGACCCAGGTGAAGCTCCAGAGGGCTGAAGAGCCCATTCTACTGCTTGTGTAGCAGGGGGAGCTTTTGGAGGGAGCAAGCTTGTGTTTCTCAAGAGGCACATTGAATCAAGGAAGCTTTTCTCAAGCAAAAGACAGAGAGAGAACAGCAAAAGGACATCCAGGTTCTTGTGCTCTTCGTTAGATCTAGAATAGCACTGTTTTGTGCTTGAATCTATTGAAGAGTCCTAACAAGTGATTTTGGGATTCCTTGTTTCTTTCTCTTGCTCTTTAAGACTTGTTTATCAAGTGCTTGGACCTCATATTATTTGCAGTGGTTTTGTTTGAATCTCTGGTTATTGTTTGTTGACTGGAATCTGAGCAGCTAAGCTCGTTTTGGAATCTATATTGCCATGTGTTATTGTTGAAGCTGTGAGTTACAAAGCTCTCTCCTAGAATTGTTCATATATTGTGCTTGTCTTTCTTATACACTTCATCACTCCCAACGTATCATGCCCTTTATTAAGAGGATAGGTCATGTGGGGACTACTTCTGGCACCCCTGCCTGCTTTCGATTGCGAGTTAATAGGGTTCATGTTAGGTATATCAACAAAACTGATGACTAGGGCATTAACTTGGGAAGTTCAACCGCCATCTTGACGGAGATACTGGCTGCCGTTCCAGGTAGTTCATTTCAGATCCTAATTTCAATGTTGACGACAAGAAAGAAGAAGTAAATGTTCCGCAAGTAATGCAATTTCCAATATTCTGAAATTCGTCAAAATTTCTCAAATACTGGCTTTAAACCACCGTTATAGAATTTTGAGCTCCAAGTGCATAGATTCAAGCCTTCCAAATCAGATGAA
The DNA here is from genome assembly GCF_029677425.1 of Wolffia australiana. Taxonomy (NCBI): domain Eukaryota; kingdom Viridiplantae; phylum Streptophyta; class Magnoliopsida; order Alismatales; family Araceae; genus Wolffia; species Wolffia australiana. Next base: position 733,604 of record NC_135847.1, on the reverse strand, counting down.
ACAACTCTCAGCCTGGCCCAAGATCAACGATGCAGAGATAATGATCTTAATATGTTAGACGATAGAGAAACTATGCATATTATAGCTACTCCTAAGTTTAATTGACTTTGGGGTTCTCATTGATTGATGTATCAATTTCCAGATAGAAAACTGACAAAACTAATTGAGAATATAGATACATGGGATACAACTTGTGATAGCGAAACAATGCTACCAGATTCAATGACAATGAAATAGTTTTAGGATAAACAAACTAATGAGATGGGTCAACACGGAACTAGGAGACATGATATCTATAAAGTCACGTGGTTACCAGGTAAAAACCAATAAGGAGTGGGTATTGGGTTATTTAAGAAATAGTATTCAATAGATATTTTGGGCCGATAAAAAATCTTGAAGACAAAGGACAGGCCTCCACCTATTTGCAAATTTTTGCACCATACGACATCACTTATTTTCCACTCGTACAAGATAATTTGCATATATTTCAGGTCTTTTAAACCTTTATTAAATTTTATAATGATCAATAGTATCCACAAGGTATAGTTTAGGAAAATTAATGTAGACGATAAAGCGCCTGTTTGACCTTGGAAGGACGCATAAATGTATGTTTGTCGTGAAGAGAAACTATTGGATGATTTGAAGCTTAAATGTTTTTTTAGCCTCTTTTTAACAGGTAATTAGTCATGGTTTATCCTTTTCGATTTCTGCTTAAATATACTTCCCCACCATGAGAGCGCCATATAACCCGAATGATAGATCAAAAACAAAAAACGTACCTTCCATTTGAGTCTCCTTTGACTTTTTCTTGAGGGTGGAGGGTCCTTCTTGATCCTTCACCGAGGAGCTTCTTCCTCGAGGACGATGGCACCTTGGGGATTCCTCTCGATGGTGGACCAAGGGGACCCGAAAACTCCTTAAAAAGAATCCCAATGGGATTTGAAAGGGTGGCAGTTGCAAGCCCCTCCATCAAGGGCTTGCAACCGCCGGTATACCAAAGGTTGCAACCGTTAAGAAAACAACAGTTGTAGCCCACTTTAATGGAGGAATTCCAACAATCTCCCACTTGGGCTACACACCTTGACTTTCCATATTTAATGAGCTCAAATGGTTACTATTTCTCAAGGTACAAATATTCATCTCGTCCATCAACATATTTAGCATAGGACTGAACAGCTTTCATCACATAATTGCAGAATTAAGCCACCACAATCACTAATGCTATAATGTAGAATGACATAGATTAAATTTTTATACGAGTCCCACTTTATGGAGATCTTATAAACAAAATGGATAAAAGAAACTTTAGTTCTGCAGAAAATGTATACATGTCCACATTAAGAACACTTCATACAAACTCCCACTTAAACTCACTATTCTTCCCAATGAAGAATGCCCATGTGAGTAGTATGCTCCATAAATACTTTGGGCAATACACCTTTCGTAAGCGGATCCGCAATCATTGAGTTTGTTCCAATATGCTGTGAAGACAATTCTCCATTTTGTATCCTTTCCTTGACAATTAAGTACTTGATGTCTATATGCTTAGACTTTGTCAAGCTCCTATGTTGTTGGAAAACAGAACGGCTGACTTATTGTCACAATATATCTTCAACGGTCTTTCGACACGATCTAGAATTCGAAGCCCCGTGACAAAATTCCTCAACCATACTCCATGATTAGATGCCTCATACATAGCAATATATTCTACGGCCATAGTGGATGAAGCTACAAGTGGTTGCTTTGCACTCCTCCATGAAATGGCTCCTCCAGCCAACAGAAATATATAACCTGACGTGGATCTTCTTGAATCTTGGCATCCAGCAAAGTCAGAATCAGAATATCCAATGATCTCCAATTGATCTGACCTTTTATATGTGAGCATGAAATCCTTAGTTCTCTGTAAATAGCGCATGACTCTCTTGGCCGCTATCCAGTGATTCATTCCTGGATTGCTCAAATATCTTCCAAGCACTCCAAGTATATATGCAATATCCGGACGCGTACAAACTTGGGCATACATCATACTTCCAATAGCTGATGCATAAGGAATAGTATGCATTGCTTTTGCCTCCTGATTATTTTTAGGGCATTGACTAAGACAAAATTTGTCTCCTCTTGATACAGGGGTATTTCCTGGTTTGCAATTTTGCATGTTAAACCTCTTAAGGATTTTATCGATATAGGTCTTTTGTGATAACCCCATAATATTTTGAGTCCGATCTTGGTATATCTCTATGCCTAAGACAAATGAGGCTTCACCGAGATCTTTCATCTCAAAATTCCTTGACAGGAATGATTTGGTTTCACTCAATAATCCCATATCGTTACATGCAAGCAAAATATCATCCACATACAAAACTAAAAATATGTACCTACTCCCACTGAACTTATGATATACACAATTATCAACTTTATTCATCTCAAAACCATATGAAATGATAACCTTATGGAATTTGTGATATCATTGACGAGAAGCTTGCTTGAGTCCATAAATGGATTTCCTTAATTTGCAAACCAAATTATTTGAATCTTTGGACTCAAAATACTCTGGTTGCTTCATGTATATCGTCTCCTCAATGTCTCCATTGAGAAAGGCGGTCTTTACATCCATTTGATGAAGCTCAAGATTGTAATGTGCAACTAGTGCCATTATTATTCTAAAAGAGTCTTTTAAAGAAACTGGAGCAAAAGTCTCTTTGTAATCAATACCTTCCCTTTGAGTAAATCCTTTGGCTACGAGACGTGCTTTATGTCTCTCCTTGTTACCTCTTGAATCCCTCTTGGTCTTGAATATCCATTTACAATCTATGGATTTTGCACCATCAGGTAGTGGAACAAGTTCCCAAACGCCATTATCATGCATGGATTTGATCTCTTCCTTCATGTCATCGATCCACTTTTGAGAATCTGAGCTTTCCATGGCTTGACGGAAGTTGATTGGGTCATCTTCCTCGATGCTCATGTCTACTTCATGCTCTTGAAGATACACAAAGTAGTCATCCGGAATAGCTCTCTTTTTCTCTCTAGTGGATCTCCTTAATGGTATTGATTCTTGAGGTTGTTGAGTTTGAATTTCAGGGTTGGAGGATTCTTGATTATCATCTTGTACTTGAATTATTGTTTCACCAATGTCAAGTGTTTTTTCTTTATCTTGAGCATTGTTGTGAACAATAGGAGGCATTGTTAAACAATCCTCTTCAAAGACGATACTTCTAATCTTATCTCCCCCCACAAACTCATCATCCTCAAAGAATATAGCATTCCCCGTCTCAAAAATAGTTCGAGTTGTAGGATCATAAAATTTGTATCCCCTGGATCGTTCGGAGTATCCAACGAAATGGCAGCTTAATGTCCTAGAATCAAGTTTCCTTTCATTAGGCTTATAAGGTCTTGCCTCAGCAGGACGACCCAAACACATAAATGTCTTAGACTAGGTCTTTTGCCCGTCCAAAGCTCATAAGGGGTTTTTTTTTTGTTGCCTTTGTTGGTACTCTATTAGTCAAATAAACTGCTGACTTTAGCGCTTCAACCCATAATGGTTCAGGTAAAGAAGTCTGGCTCATCATGCTTCTTACCGTATCCTTGAGTGTACGATTTCGTCTCTCGACAACACCATTCATGCTAGGAGATCCTGGCATCGTGTATTGAGGGACTATCCCACACTCTTCCAAATATTTAGCGAAAGGTCCTAGACGTTGTTCTCCCGATCCATCATTTCTGCCGTAATATTCTCCACCACGGTCAGATCTAATGGCCTTAATCCTTTTGTTGAGTTGATTTTCAACTTCAACCTTAAAGTTTTTGAACATGTCAATGGCTTGAGTTTCTCATGAATGAGATACAAGTAACCATATCGAGAATAATCATCAATGAAAGTGATAAAATACTGTTGGCCATTCCAAGAGGGTATAGGAAATGGACCACAAGTATTAGTATGAATCAATTCCAAGATGTCTGAAGCTCAATATGAACCATATTTTCTAATATTTGTCCGTTTTCCCTTAATGCATTTGACACAGGTGCCAAAATCCTTAAAATCTATGTAATTAAGAATTCCATCTGACACAAGCTTTTCAATTCTCTTTTGAGAAATGTGGCCTAACCTTTTGTGCCACAAAAATGATGAAATCTCATCACCCAACTTTCGCTTTGTACCAACCGTACTTAATTGAAAGGAATATTCCGAAGAGACTTTAGTGTCAACCAAATACAAATTATCATAAGCTCCTAAATTTCCTGTACCTAGAAGTACAGAATCCTTATAAAGACCAAATTTTCCATCCCCAAATGAACAATTGTAACCAGATTTGTCCAATACTGAAACGGATATTAAGTTACGTCCAAAAGATGGCACAACAAAGGTCTGATTTAAAAGCAAATGATAACCAGTTTTAAAAATGACTTTAAAGACTCCAACGGCTTCAACCTCCTTCGCTTTCCCGTCACCTTGATAGATGAACTTTTCACCGTTATTCGGTTTGCGACGGCTGAGGCAGCCCTGCAAGGATACACTCACATGAGTAGTGGCTCCAGAATCTATCCACCAAGTGTACCTTGGTACAGAAGCTAAGTTAACTTCCGAACAAACATAAGAAAGAAAAATACCTTTCTTCTTGAACCATTCTATGCGCTTGGCACAGTCTTTCTTCATGTGTCCACCTTTCTTGCAGAAGAAGCAACGCATCTCCTTATGCAGCTTCTTTTTAGGTGGAACTCCAGCAATTTGTTTGCCCTTCCTTTTTCCCTTATCCTTAGATTTGTCAGAAGAAGCAACTGTAAGATGAGCACTTTCACATTGTTCTGACTTCAGTCTCTCTTCCTCTTGCACACAATGCGAGATGAGCTCATTCAAGGACCATGGATCCTTTTGACAATTATAGATCACCTTGAATTGACTGAATTGATGTGGGAGAGAGTTTAAAGCCATGTAAACAATGGATTCCTCCGGAAGTTCCAAGTTTAATCCCTTTAATTTGGAACGTATGTGAGACATTTCCATAATGTACTCTCGTATATTGCCTTTTCCTGTATACTTCATATTCGTAAGGCGATTCATGAGAGTACTAATCTCAGCTCTATCTTCTTTATGATACTGTTTCTCAATTTCTTGAATGAGAATTTTGGCATCTGTTGCCTCTTCCGCTAAGGTGTCCCTTAGGGATTCAGGAATGGTGCACTTGATTACCATTAAGCACATCCTATTGGACCTTTCCCATGTTTCATGGGCCTTCTTTTCTTTAGGAGAAGAAGATTCCTTTATGGCCGATGGTTGTGTGTTCCGGAGGGCATAATCAAGATCCGAAGCACCCAAGTACAATGATAAGAATTCCTTCCATTTCTTAAAGTTTGCACCATTTAACATAGGAATGGAATTTAAATTCGTGCAAATATCAGAAGATTTTGAGCCTAAATACAAAGAATAAATAAACTCACATAAGAACGTAATCAAAATTTACGTCAACACCAAATAGTGAAATTTGGCACAAGCGATCAAATGCAACATCAATTTCATCTTTGAATGATAATCAACTTGCGAGCGATCCACTTCGTAAGATAGTTAAATTCAAACAATCATAAATAATCATTGGTAAGATCTCCTTTGGGATGACTTATCCTGATCATTTACACATAATGATCGTTAAATTTTCTATCATGAACATGGCTTACATTCGGCCAAGCACTCATTTTCCTTTGGGCCAATAAGTGCTTGCATGAACAAAATCATTTCTTTATCTTAGTATTTTAAGAAATAACTAAGGTAGATATAGCCATCACATTGCATGCGAAAATTCTAGATCCATTTCAAATTTTAGTGACCTAGTGTGCAATAAATTCTGCCAAATATTTCCTCTCCTTTGGGTTAGGATATATTTGCATGAATTAAAAAAAAGAAAAGACTTTAAAAAATAACAAGGATGTCATTTTAACATAAAAGAATTTAAAGAAAATATTATTTTGGAAATATTTCAATGTTGCATTCAACCTTTTCTATGCCGATATAAACTCTAGTGGGCCACTATTATAAGGCCAATATGAGCATTAAAAAAAATGTCATATATATTTCCAAAGAAAAGAAAAAAAAAAAACTGTTTTGGGATGGTTTTGAAGATGACCTTATGCCCTTTCATGAAGCCCAATTCCGATGGACCTTTCTTAATGGGCTATATTTTCAGTTCCTTTTAAAAAAGAAGAAAAATGAATGCAGGAGGGGGGGCCTTGAACCGACGACCTCCCCCAACCCACCATTCCCTCAAACACCTTAACCAACCCAGCCACCATCATTTTACGAAAATAGGTAATATATTATAAACCATAATAGCATTTGTCTTCCCCAAAAAAAAACGAAACGAAAGCTGCAAAAACTCAATGCGGAAACGGATTATGGAGATCCAAAACGATGAAGATCATCACTCAGAGTGATCGATTTTCGTCGACCTATCATGCTCTGATACCACTTGATAGATCAAAAACAAAAAATGTACCTTCCATTTGAGTCTCCTTTGACTTTTTCTTGAGGGTGGAGGGTCCTTCTTGATCCTTCACCGAGGAGCTTCTTCCTCGAGGACGATGGCACCTTGGGGACTCCTCTCGATGGTGGACCAAGGGGACCCGAAAACTCCTTAAAAAGAATCCCAATGGGATTCGAAAGGGTGGCAGTTGCAAGCCCCTCCATCAAGGGCTTGCAACTGCCGGTATACCAAAGGTTGCAATTGTTAAGAAAACAACGGTTGTAGCCCACTTTAATGGAGGAATTCCAACACCGAAAGCTATTGGTAAAGTAAAACTTTAGAACAGAGAATTTTCAAAAAAAAAAAACTTTAGAACAGAGAGATCAAACTTCTCACTGGGATTACTGTGCAAAATTATCAACGGTTATTTACTGAAGTATTTCAAAATTTTCTTTCAAAAAAGTGTATACATGCGTTGTATATGATTACAAGCAATACTGGTAATATTTTGGACGTTGTCTTATTTTGTTTGTATTTTATTCTCTTTTTACCGGAACCAAAAAACGAGCAATGAAATATCTAATGTTAAATGTGTCCAACTATAAATATATTCACACACAGATTGTGACAGTCCACAGATTAGGCAACCACCGATTGAATCTACTGTAAATAAGAGCCAATTTGGCCTACGCATCATGTTGGGGCTTCTGACTATTTAGATAGCTCTGTTTTGTCTCTTGTTATGGCCGAACACGTGTGGCAGTCATCTTGGGCGTCGTTCTGACATGTATGAGATAAAAGGCCATGTATTGACAGAAGAATGTTTAAAGTTTTTCATTAATCAAGTAAATTTTGATGCATTGCCTGACTGTTGCGCACTCCGCGGCGTGTGTCACGCCAACATCAATATAACATGGCCGGCAAGGATGTTCGTCGATTGGCCATCTGTCTCGAATATGTTTCTATTCGTCACATGTCGTTTATCAAACAAGATAAGAGCACGTAAATTATAAATACTCCCATTTGCCCGACGTGTTTATATCATTAAAGGCTTATCCGTGTGCGCTGCTTGATGATTATTTTTATGAGAACCACTTTAATGCAATGAACCCTCTCTAAGCTTACACCAACTCCTTTGACCCAAAAATTGAAACTCTTGAACAACAATAAAGAGAGAGAGTAGATATTATCCATAGAGAGAGAGAGAGAGTGAGAGAGTGAGAGGGAGAGGCAGATTGATAGATAGATATATAGATAGAGAGATATAGAGAGGGAGAGAGATAGATAGATAGATAGAGAGAGGGAGATATATAAATAAATATACATAAATTGAGAGGGAGAGAGATAGATAGAGAAAAGGAGATATAAAAATAAATATATATGTATTGACAAGGAGAGAGAGTTAGATAGACAGCGAGAGAGACCTATATATTGAGATGGAGAAAGAGATATATATATAGATAGATAGATAGATAGATGGAGAGGTAGAGAGATAGAGATAGATAGATAGATGGATAGATGAAGAGGGAGAGAGAGAGCGAGCGAGCGAGAGAGATAGATTGATAGATAGATGGAGAGGGAGAGAGAGATAGAGAGGGGGGAGAGAGACAGACGGAGAGAGAGAGAGAGCGAGATAGATAGATAGATAGAGATATAGAGGGGGGAGAGAGACAGAGGGAGAGAGAGAGCGATAGATAGATAGATAGATAGAGATAGAGAGGGGGGGAGAGATACAGAGGGAGAGAGAGCAAGCGAGAGAGAGCGATAGATAGATAGATGGATGGAGAGGGAGAGATAGAGAGGGGGGAGAGAGACAGAGGGAGAGAGAGACCGATCGAGATAGATAGATAGATAGATAGATGGATGGAGAGGGAGAGATAGAGAGGGGGGAGAGAGACAGAGGGAGAGAGATAGATTGATAGAAAGGGAGACGCGCACACAGAGACAGAGACAGACACAGAGAGAGAGACAGAGATAGAGACAGAGACAGGGATATTTATCATATCCTATTGGTCGTTAACGCGGGGACGCCATTCGTTGTTGAGTGGTTCCCAAGCGAGCTAATAATGCAAGGCTTGTGCATTAAGAGAGGAGAAACCTCTGTCTGTGGCTATATAAAGCCATCATTCCATGCCCAACAAGTGAATTTCAGAGCCCAAAGAGGTATATAACATTGTGATACAAGGATAGAAATGGAGCACTTGCTGCCCTCGTTGTTGCCGGTCGTCGTCTACTGGCTCACTTCCGCCATTTACGACAAGCTGGTTTGCTCCAAGGACGAGTATCGGCTCTTCTCTGAAGAGGAAGAACAAGGACAGAACGCCGTTCCCGCTAAACAAGTCGTGCTCGGCGTGCTAAAGAATCATGCCTTTCAGATATTCCTAAGCGTCGGCTACTTCTCGGTCTTTCTCTTTTATCTACAGCTTTCTTTCTTTCTTCTCCCCTCCTGCTCAGGTTTTGGAACGGAATGAACTAGACGGCCCACCCGTTCAGTCACCCGTTTAAAGTTTTGACTTTACATAACGAATAAAAAACGGGAGAGTGACCCATGAAAGGGTCTGTTTTCTGCTAAAACACCAGCTGAAAGATCTTCAACCCAGTCAGCGGCCCTAATTTACGAGTGACGAAGAAGCCGGCAGAAGTGCAACGTTGACAACATCTTCCACATCCCTCGTTCTCGTAGTTTGGATGTGCATAGCGCTAGTATTTCCGATTGTATTCCGTCTCGTTTAGTTTTTCCTCCGGCTGCAAACCTTATTTATCGGTGTCCTACTCCGGCGCAGGTTATGAGGAGAGGAAGATCAGAAGCGCTGGGAGAAGGGAGTTATCTTCGAATTGGGAGGCAGCTGGCAGTAGCGATGCTGGTGATAGACGCTTGGGAGTACTTCTCCCACAGGCTGATGCACGAGAGTCAGTTCATGTTCAGAAACTTTCATCGTATCCACCACCATCTGCAAGTGCCCTACTCATACGGGGCCCAGTACGTGCACTTAGTAGACGCCTTCGTCTCTCAGCTTGTCGGTAGCGTTGTAAGCGTCGAGCTCTCGGGAATGTCCGCCGCGACGTCAGCCGTGTTCTTCAGCCTGCTCGCCATCAAGTCGGTGGACGACCACTGCTCGCGGTGGTTCCCTCGGACTAATCCTTTCCACCGCTTCTTCCGCAACAACGTCGCATTCCACTGCGTTCACCACCAAGTGCAGGGCTTCAAGTACAACTACTCGACTTATTTTCTGCCCACTTGGGACGTGCTTCTTGGAACGTACCTGCCGTATACCGTGGAGGAGAGGAAGGAAGGAGGATACCATATTCGCACGCTCAAGGAGGACTAGCGAGCCAAGTGAACTGGTTAACTTCCATTACTGTTTTTCTTCTCTGAAAATAATCTCGCGTTTGTTTCCATTCTGTATTACCGATAACCGTGTTTGAATTGTTGTTCTCGTCATGATAGTTCCGCAACAGTGATCATTTCCATTGGTTTATATTTATAATGATATATAATATCATGTTACAACGGCCCTTATAATCCTAGGAATTATAATGGTCCTCTATGTTGAATCCTAGCCCTCTACTCTCATCCTATAAATGTTGAGTCCTACCCTGTATTGAATTCTCTATTGAACCAACCAGTCGTCGAATGTTCGGTCGGGTCGAGCACTCGAACGATCGAATCCTAACTTCGATCAGACCCGAGCTAGATTCGACTTGTACAGCATCTTGGTATCGAGTTCCGATCATATTTTTGGATCCGGCCCAAAGTTCGGATCGAATTGTTCGAATTAATAACAAATAAACAAAATAAATATATACAAATAAAATGAGAGAGAAACCAGAGAGAGAGAGAGCACGCCAGAGAGAAGGAGAGAGAAGAAGAGATAGAGAGCGAGAGAGAACGAGAGAAAGAGAACCAGAAGAGAGAGACAGGACGCGAGAGAGAAGAGAACCAGAGGGATAGAGACAACCAGAAGAGGAAAAGAGACAGAGAGGAGAGCCAGAGAGGGAGAGAGCACCTGAGAGAGAGAGAGAAGGGAGAGAACATGAAAGAACGCACACGAGAGAGAAGGCGAGAAAACAAACGAGAGAGTTAAAGAGAGAAAATGTGAGCAGGAGAAAGAGAGACCAAGCGAGAGCGAGAAAACGAGAAAGAAAGAGAGCCACAGGGAGAGATAGAACTGGTGAGAGAGAGAAAGAGAGTAAGAGAGAGAGAAAGAGTGTGTGAGAGAGAGAGAGTCAGAGGGACAGAGAAGAAACAAGCAAGAATGAGAGAACGAGAGGGAGAAAACAAGCGAGAGAGAGAGAGAGAAAGGGAGAGAACGAGAGAGAGCCAGAGGAACAAAGAGAGAGCACGACAGAGAGAGAGAACAAGCGTGAGAGAGAGAGAGAAGGAGAGAGAGCCAGAGGGAGAAAGAGAGAGTACGACAGAGAGAGAAAAAGCGAGAGGTAGCACGAGAGAGTCAGAGGGACAGAGAAAAAAACAAGCAAGAAAGAGAGAACGAGAGAGACAAAACAAGAGAGAGAGAAAGAGAGAGAACGAGAGAGAGCCAGAGGGAGAAAGAGAGCGCACGACAGAAAGAGACAACAAGCGAGAGAGAGCACGAGAGGGATAGAGAGACAGAGACAGAGAACAGGCGAGTGAGAGAGAATGAGAGGGAGATCCAGAGGGAGAGAGAGAACAAGAGAAAGAGAAAAAAAGAGAGAGAACGAGAGAGAGAGAGAGCCCGAGGGATAGAGAGAACAAGCGAGAGTGAAAAAAAAAGAGAAAGAACGAGAGAGAGAGCCAGAGGGAGAGAAAGAGAGCACGGGAGAGAGAGAAAGAGAGAAAGAGAGAACGAGAGAGAGCCAGAGGGCGAGAGAGAGAAAGAGAGAAGGAGAGAGAGAGCCAGAGGGGGAGAGAGAGAGAAAGGGAGAGAACGAGAGAGAGAGCCAGAGGGGGAGAGAGAGAGAGAGAGAGAGAGAGAGAGAGAGAGAGAGAGAGAGAGAGAGAGAGAGAGAGAGAGAGAGAGAGCGAGAGGGGGAGAGAGAGAAAGGGAGAGAGAGAGAGAGAGCCAGAGGGGGAGAGAGAGAAAGGAAGAGAACGAGAGAGAGCCAGAGGGGGAGAGAGAGAAAGGAAGAGAACGAGAGAGAGAACCAGAGGGGGAGAGAGAAAAAGGGAGAGAACGAGAGAGAGAGCCAGAGGGGAGAGAGAGAGAAAGAGAGAACGAGAGAGAGAGAGCCAGAGGGGGAGAGAGAGAGAAAGGGAGAGAACGAGTGAGAGCCCTAGAGAGAGTTAAAGGAAGAGAACGAGAGCACTGGAGTAATAGAGAACTGGCGAGTGAGAGAGATAGAAAGGGAGAAACGAGAGTACTAGAGAGAGAGAACAAGCGAGAGAGAGGAAAGGAGATAAACGATAGACAGAGGGCACCAGAGAGAGAGAGTGAACAAGCGAGATAGAGAGAAAAAGGGAGAGAACTAGAGAGAGAGAGAGCAGATGAGAGAGAGAGAGAGAACATGCGAGAGAGAGAAAGGGAGAAAAACAAGAGATAGAGGGCACGAGAGAGACAGAGAGAACAAGCGAGAGAAAGAAGGGGAAATAAACGAGAGACAGAGGAGGGCACGACAGAGACAGAGTGAACAAGCGAGAGAAAGAAAGGGAAATAAACGAGAGACAGACGGCACGACAGAGACAGAGTGAACAAGCGAGGTAGAGAGAAAAGGGAGAGAACGAACGAGAGAGAGAGAGAGAGAGAGAGAGAGAGAGAGAGAGAGAGAGAGAGAGAGAGAGAGAGAGAGAGAGAGAGAGAGAGAGAGAGAGAGAGAGAGAGAGAGAGAGAGAGAGAGAGAGAGAGAGAGAGAGAGAGAGAGAGAGAGAACGACAGAAACAGAGAGAACAAGCGAGAGCAAGAAAGGGAAATAAACGAGAGACAGATGGCACGACAAAGACAGAGAGAACAAGCGAGATAGAGAGAAAAATAGAGAGAGCGAGAGAGATAGAGAGCAGAAGAGAGAGAGAGAAAGGGAGAGAACGAGAGAGAGAGCACGACGAAGAGAAAGAGAACAAGAGAGAAAGAGCACGAGTGAGAGAGAGAGAACAAGAGGGAGAGACAGAGCACGAGGGGGAGACAGAGAGAGCACGAGGGAGAGAGAGCGAGAACAAACAATAGAGAGAACACGACGGAGAGAGAGAGAACAAGAGAGAGAGAGATAGCACGACGTAGAGAGAACAAGAGAGAGAGAGCGCACGACGGAGAGAGAGAGAACAAGAGAGAGGAGAGCACGAAGGAGAGAGAGAACAAGAGGGAGAGAGTGAGAACAAGAGGAGAGAGCACGAGGGAGAGAGAGAGACAAAGAATGAGAGAAAGAGCACGAGGGAGAGAGAGAGACCAAGAATGAGAGAAACAGCACGAGGGAGAGAGAGAGACCAAGAATGAGAGAGAGAGCGCGAGGGAGAGAGAGAGACCAAGAATGAGAGAGAGAGCGCGAGGGAGAGAGAGAGACCAAGAATGAGAGAGAGAGCACGAGGGAGAGAGAACAAGAGAGAGAAAGAGCACGAGGGAGAGAGAGAGAGAACAAGAGAGAGAGAGCAGGAGGGAGAGATAGAGAACAAGAGAGAGAGAGAGCTAGGGGGAGGGAGAGAACGCAAGAGAAAGAGAGCGAGAAAGAGAGGAAGCAAGCGAGAGAAAGAGATAACGGCAGAAGGAGAGAACGAACGAGAGAACAGAGCGAGGTAACACGAGAGGTTTTTTTCTCTAACTGTTCGATTTTTTCGAACACTTCGAATAAAATACGATCGATTTCGATTTTTCAAGTCGAATCAATCGAAAATCTAGATCGAACTCGATCAAAGACCTTGTTCGATCGAAAGATTCGAACTGTTCGGATGGAATATCATTTTGATCGACCGAATTATTTGATCAAAATTAAATCGTTTCAATTCGCTCCGAACCCATCCCTAAATCAATCTAATGAGTAGCGTACGCATCAGATTTTTACTACTCTAAAGTTCAATCAATCCCGATTGGTCCAGGAGGATGCCGACGTGGCTCATCCTTCTCAATAAACTCCTTGGTATCCCTTCAAGCTCATCGGCGGCGAGGGCAATCTTGAGCTTGCTCCTGACCTTGATAAGCCATTACCTGGAGAGTGGCTTCGTTAAAACTTCAGCCAATTGCCGACATCCATTTTAGGATTCTTGGCAGCAACTTGTTCTCGCACTAAATAATGTCAATCTCCACGTGTTTCATCCTTGGGTGAAAAATAGGAATTTTCTGTCCAATAAGTGGCTCAAATATAGGCAAACCAATGAATAGGTAGTTTGGGTGACGGAAATTTGGAGCTCTTTTAGACGCGATTAATTCTCTTCTCACCTACTAAACCCCGCAAGTGGGTGTCGTTTCTTCGAACTATGAGAGACGATATTTTTTCTATGATACAATAAATATTATGCGTATGCATTAACTCAAGAGGATGGAGAACCCCTTTAAATAATAGAAGGGGAGCTCGGGGTGCAGCACTCTTTGAGTAGTTCAAGATCTGGTGATTACCAGTCTGGGCTCGGAAGAGACTGGTGCAGCAGGACCAGGCCTGCTAAACCTGAGGGAGGGTGCGCTGTCGAGAAGGGAGCCCTCTTGTCCTGGGCATAGATCTTGTAATATATCTTGATTAGCCTTTCAAATCAATTATCTTTTGGACCTCGAAGGTTACATGTAAATGATCTTTTGGACATCAGAAGATATACATAAAGTTTAGGGGTTTCATGAAAAAATCTAACTAATCATAAGTATCGGAAGACACTAATTTTGTAGGTGCAAAAGTTTTTCCTTCATTCTTCCCTTGGCTTTTCTCCGGTCCTGATGCGATCGGAACAATCTAATGATGTGGGTGGATCAATTACGAGGCTAATCAAGATGGATGAGTTTCAACCTGTCTGGATTGAGAATAACTCAACATGTCTGAATTGAGAAATGGAGAAATCTCATATCTGATCCATGGACATGTGACTTGATTGTCAAGTTCTACTTATGATTTCTAGTCATCTGTTGATTGAATCATTTCAGTTTTGATTCAATCCAGGTTTAGAACACAACACCATTATCATTCACCTAGTGGATGAGTGTTGGCCTATATGGTCATCTTGTTCTAATTAATTTCCTTCGGGGAAAGGGGGAACAACAAAGGCAATCAAGATACAAAAAGAGGGTTACCTTACACTTATGTTTGATTAGTGAGGCCTAGTGCAGAGTTTTGAAATCCATATCTATTTATTATACAAACTCAGAGTTTTGCCATTCAGATGATTTCCACCAAGTTCATCCCCAAAATCCATTCCAGAGCCCCCTTATTTCCTTTCAAACTTATCATACATCACAACTGCTCTCTGTTTGATAGTCACTGCTCATACAGCTTGAGAAATTCACAACTATCCATGAACTGAGTGATAGACCCAAAATGTGTCATGTAATCATACACATTTTAAAGTCATTTTGGGATCATTTCATGTGTATTTTCTCCAATTTTATAAGAATTTTGCATTTCATGCATTACATAGAGCAAGTAATGAAATAATGCATTTTTATGCAGGTTCTACAACCTCAAGTATTTCTTAGTAAAAATATATTTAAGACATTTTTAATTTCTAATGTTATATTTAGTATGTATGCTATCGCATGGAAGAAGACGAAGTTGGAGAAAGAAATAGACAGAAAGAAAGAGACGGAATGAAATGAAGAAGAAAAAAGAGAAATATATATATATATAATAATAATAATGATAAAAATAAAAAAACTGATTGGTGGCCCGGCTAAGGAGCCGACCAGGCGCACCAGCGCCCAAGCCAGCCACAAGCAGGCGAACACACATGGTGCTTAAGCCAGCCCACAGCCGGCAGGGGGCGGCGCCCAACAAGCCAAGCCGGCCCACAAAGAGAACACATGGGCCCAAAGAGGCTCAGAGAGGAGATTGAGCACTCAAAGAGGAGGTATGGCATTTTTAACTCGATAATAAATAATTGTTGGCTTTATGTAGTGCCACATTTCTTAGAAATTTCCAATACAGGATAAGAATTGCCTCATCTTTATTTAATCGTGCTGGTCGGGCACCGGCTAATGAAACGATCGCGGCCCGATGGGCCTTGATGCTAAGAAAACAAAAGTAAAAATAGACCAGGCTTCAACCCAACCCAGCTCGAAGCCCGTATCATTTCAGGCCTATCTCGTCTTCTTTAATATATTTTTATATCTTTTTCAGGCTTCCCTATTGGGCGGCAAGGATGATGTAGATGCGGGACCCCTCGACAGACGAATCAAAAGACATGAAAGCTGACAAGTTAACTGATTGGACATGATGATGGTGCATTGATGTGGATGAGGTGGGTGCATCATATTAATCCGGGTCCACGGCTGATATTTAATCGCAGCCGTTGGACCTTGATGAAGGGGATCGGACGACTAAGGGCATTTCCATCCAACCTCGCCCTTGGCCATTGACGCCGCTGGCCAGAGGCCATTTTCGATCGTCAAGGGGGGGACCATTTGGCGATCCAACGGCCTGGGAGGACCTCCAGGGCCGTCCCCCTCTATCGAACGGCCTGGAAGGTCTGTCCGAAGGCGTTAATTCATGATCTTTTGACCATTGTCCTGATAGGACAGGCGGAGGTCCCTTCAGAGCTTTAAAGCAAGACAGCGTCATCGTGATAATGCCGGTGGCTGTGGAAGACTCTAGGAGGCTTCAAGGAAGTGTTAGGAGCGATTGATTCTGTGCCAGCAAGGGAAAACACATACCAAGGCTATGCGACGATGATCAGCGCCCGCATCCGCATTCTTCGATTCAGGGCAGAATTGGGTAATCTGAGCTCATCTTTGTTGAATTTCAAGAGTTTTAGTTTAATTTTTTTCTCAAGTTAGTTTAATCCTTAATCTAATCCATTTCGATCAAAATTTGTCACCGCAACTTCATTTGAACATTTAATCCAACATCCCGTGAATTCGATAAATACTTCTCCATTTACATAAGTTACTATCTACCAACCTTAAAAAAATTAAAAACATACACACTTATCGTACCCAGACTTGTCACGGGTATTCTGTCAAACACCTCACAGGCATTCAACAGAACTTCCGTTCTTACGTTGATATCCTATTATAAAATCATACAAAAAAATTATATAAAACACCTAATCGACTTCTATCAGGCATTCTGTCGAACGCCCGTGAAATACCCCCTTATCCCCAATTTTCTGCTATAAAACCTATATTATAAACATATTATAAGTAATTAGACTATACTTCCATCTGGTTTCGACCCTCTCTAGGGAATTTGGTCGAACACCTTCAAATTGTTCAACTAAATCACCCCTTATTCATTAAATCGACTATATAAAAAATATATAAAAAATATAAATCATGTAAAAACATCTAAACTACCTATATTAATCCTATACCAAATATCTTACCTATACAAGTAGTATTCTATAATATAGTCTATCTTGAGGGTATATAAATACGTCTTAACTACTATTACCACCTCTTTACTCATTAATTTCTCGCTATACTTATCTAAACTCTTACTTAGTATATTATAGTTAGATAATTACTCAATACTCTTTCTTCAGATATCTTCTTAGTATATACTACTCAACCCTTTTTCTCTCTCTTAATATATCTATCTCTATATCTATCTTATTAATATATTAATATATAAGTACTTCTCTAGCTTCTATTGCTTCTTTCCTCTTATTACTAATTACTCTTATTAAGTACTCTATACTTCTCACTAAATATATTAATACAATCTTTAACTATAATAGCTAATTTCTTACTTTTATTATTCTTAGTATCTATAAAAAATAGCTACATATAATATCTGATATTCTCTCTTCCCTAGTTATCCTGTTAAACTAATATTCCTTCTATTTACTAATTACTTATTTTTTTTCTTATACTTGCTATCTTCATTATTTTCACTCCTATTGACTAACAACTCCATTATCCATCCCTAAAGGTCAATACCTATGGTGATGACCTTACTCACTATATACGTTTAAGTTTCATTATTTCATCAAATTTATTTGATAGTAGGCAAATTAAATTTACGGAGACAATTCACACCGCAATTTGCCTCCATCACTGAGCCATAGCCGAGTTGATCGGTAATGGTAAGAGCAACAGTTAATTGGTTGAGGCTGAATGGTTGTGAATAAAATTTATAAGTGGAGTGAAATTTTTGTAGACCAGAAAGGCATGCATGTTGATTGTCTCTACATCGTGTCCCATCTTGCTACGCATTGGCAAATGGTTTTCTAGTTAGTTTTACACATGTTTTGCTCAATAAATTTCAAAATATTTATACATATATACTTAACTAGGCAAACCTTTTTAAAATAAAATAAAAATTAATGACTTTTAAAATTAGTTTTAACTATTTACTTTGATTGCAGGAAAATTTGTAAAGAAATAAAAAATCAGATAAATATATTTTAACATAAAGTTGGTTTCTCATCACTTGGTGCATGTAGATTTGATCTTTACCATATATTTAAATAAAAAATTTCTGTAAAAAAATTTCACATAAGTTAGATCCTTAAAATGACATATTATTACACAAAATCTGGTGTATTGATATACAATTCCCGACCAAAACATGGAATAATGCATGCATAAGTTAGTAAGTAGTAGGCGATGTATATTTTCCACGGGTGTGTATTTATTATTGTTGTTTTGATAGCTTAATGGGTTCTACATGCTAGAGAAACTATTTATGAGGTGCCTTACCACCAATTAAAGTTTTTGCTAATAAGAATGCATAGGGACATTGAAATGAGCTGCCAACTAGCATAATGGTTCCTCCAAGGATAGTCATGAAGTTAGGTTGGGGACTAGACATAGATGATATGAAAGAATTAAAGGATGCCTTATTAGATTGGGGTTGGTAAGTCACCCCGATGAATATATGTCGATCACCAAGACGTGGGAACCTTAGAATTGCATAATTAATGATAACAAGAGTATTGGTGGTCTATAAACGTTTTCACCTGGGATAAAAAATAGAAGCATAAAAAATATAAGACCGATAGTGATAGAGGTCACTGGGATATTTTTTGTGCATATTTTAGTTTAAAGGATGACATTATATTGAAAAACTCAGTTATGAGAAACAGGTATTGTAGAGGATTTTTTGGCACTGATGACAAGGGGGATCCCATCAGGTCCACTATTTATGGATTTTATGAAATGGGTCAGTCATTGCTTTTGTCCTTTCACTAGGTTTTTTTTAACAATGGGGCTAAGAAAGGTACTAAAGCATTCTGGGAGGACGTTGGGTGATCTTCACTTTCATGGCAGATCTAATCTGCCGTAGAATTATTATGTGGAGGATTCAATGGCTGGATCTATGCGAGCTGATAGACCAATATAGAGGGACTTCTGAAAGCTACATTGATTTTTGGTTGATTCAAAGGCTATGATTTCTGCCAATTCATTGTGCCCTTAATAACAAGGATAGGCCCTGTGGGCCGCTATTTCAGGCACCCCTGCTTGCCGTAACATGAGAGCTGATGTGGTACACGTTACATACCTGAACAAAATTGATGAATAGGGCATGAAAGTGGGAAATTTAATTGCCATCTTGACTGAGATACTGACTGCCATTCTTGTTTGAGATCAAATTTCAAGGCTGAGACCATGAATCAAAAGGGAAATTTTTCCTCAAAAATGTGATTTCTTATATTTAAACTGTTCTTGCATTTTTGGCTCTAAGAGTTTATATAAAAGTGTTCCAAGTCATGCGAAACCACACTCAGCCTGATTCAATATCAATGATGTGGAGATAGTTTTCTGAATATGTTACAGATATAAAGAAGCTATTTATATTAGAACTAACCTCTAATTTCATAAAAAACTGATATTATATTTCTGATGGCGGACGACGTTGGTGTCCTCGTCCGTATGGGTATCGAGACAATGATCTGATACCAATTTGATGCTGGACGTCGTCCGGTCGGTATGGAGGATGATGGCTCAGTACCTAGATAGTGATGTCGGATGTCAACGGTGTTTTGTCTGACGGATAAACCCTAATTGGGCAGATGTAACTACGAAGCAATGAGTGATGCGCCTTATGTGTCGTACATGCAGGCTCCGACTCGAGTGAGGTGCCGAGCTCAGAGCTTGGACGGGGTCGCTGGGTGACGACGACGGTGGCCTATCAAACCTCATCGGAGGGACAAAGACATCTACGACCGAACAAAATCAATCCGTAGGGCCGCGCATAACGAACGGACTCGTCCGTACAGGTAAGATGCTCGATTATGTTCGTAGTTTTCTCTCAGTTCTTTCCTCTCTCTCCTACCCAGCGCAAGCGCGTCGGAGTCAAGACGAAGGTACACTGCAAAAGGTAAAAAACAAGCGGCGGAGAGAGGGCGTACCTCATCGTCAAGTGGCTCGTCGTGCAGGCTGTTCGTCGATATGGCGGCCAGAGTGGGTGCGATGGAGAGGAGTCGGAGAGCATCGGCAGAGGGCGAAGGAGGGACCGAGGAGGAATGACAGAGGTGGAACTTCGGCTCAAGCGGGCAATGAACCCGGCTGGTACGATCCTGAGATTAGCGCTGGCGGGGTCCGAAGGCGAATGCGAGCGAGAAGAATGCCTCAAATGTAGGGCTGATCAACGTCGACCTGGAGGTGGGTCCATTGGCATCGGGCTGGAGGCATCGATCTGCGTCTAGTCAACCAACGTCGAGTTGACCGAAGATGGCGGGTCGGCCAAGGTCGAATGGCAACTGCTTTGACCTGCGCCGATGGACAGGGCGAACCAAACGACGTCAGCAGATCAACTCAGGCCTGGTCAGCGTCGGGTCGTCTGGCGTCAGGCCAGTTCTCTGACGGATTGATTGGGGGGTAAAGAGGAGTCGAAGACTCGCGACGACGAAGGCAGCCGGATAGGATCTTAATCAAAGATTAGAGTAGTAATAAAGGCACTATAATTATACTCGTTAGAGGATAGAATATTAAGAAATCATATAAGTTTAAACATAGACTAGGATCAAACATAGCAAGGATTATACATTGATAGGAATACACGGTCAGGATTCAATCTCGTATGTCCGTTATAATAAAAGGGTACACAACACCGATCAACGGTGGTGATCGGTGCACCCAAGTGTTTATAACGGTTGAGATCTAAACAATAATTCAAATATGTATCCGTTGTAAGTCGTTACAACGGATACATATACGTTATAAGAAATTACTATATTTAGACTATCTATGGACAATATAAATGGACAACCAATGTCTTACGAATAATCAGCGGAAATACAACGATCTTAAGTATTTCTGTGTACTCTCTCTCCCTCTCTCTTCTTCTTATTGTCTCTTCTCTTTCTTTCTTCCTCCATTCTTCTTGTGGCAAGATCGGAACTTTTCAGGTTCAGCCTGGCTGTCGTTAGCAAGCCTGGCAAGGACCCGTATCATGACTGGCCCGCGAGAGTCGCCGGGGCAGATGTGCACGAATTACCCTCCGCGAGAACAGAATCACCGTCCTAGAAGGTGAATTTGTTGCTCGTAGCTGGAGCCTGATCGTGAAGGAATGGTGATCTGAGAGTCGACCAAGGCTGTCCAGAGGGGACATGATGATTCCGCCCAATCGATGCCCAATTTTGCACTATCAATCTTCCAATGGGATGTCTCTGAAGGAGGTAATCTAGAAGGAATCTGTTACAAGAACAGTTTTTTTTTGTTGTTGTTTCTATTTCAAGATAGGTTTTCTGTTTCTGAATGGATGGCTGAGATAATCACAGGTATGTGACTCTAACTGAATGGTAGTTAAGTGTCCTACCAAGGTGGTAGCCCCATGAGTTGTATAAATACCTGTGTGGACCAAAGATAAATCACAGCAACAAGTGTTTTCCTTTCTTTTTCTGTGTGAGTGAGAAGGGGCCCTTGTGTTGTCTCCTGGAGTTCTATCCAACAGTCTCTTCCTTCAGCTGTGATTTGTAGACGCTGCGGTGGGTCGACGGCGTGGACGCGAGTCCGCGGCGCTGACCACGGAGTGAGTGGTCTCTCTCTCGTGCGAGCGATGGAGAACCGTCGCAACGATTAATAGAAGTGCGTAAGCTTTCCTTTTAGAGTTGTACTTAAGAGATATATTTTCCCATCAAAGTATCCTCATATAACCCCAAAGCTACTGGTGGAGTAAAACTTTAAAATAACCTGACACAATTTATTACTGGGATTACTGTACCAGATCATTGACGGCTATTCATCTAAAGTAATTTGAATTTTACTCCCATAGAGTGTATACTTGTTATGTCTCTGGTTACAAACAATATTGGTAATGTTTTGGACGACGTCTTGTTTTTGTACATATATTTTTTTATTTTAGTCTCTTTTTTATTTTTTATTGTTTTAGTCTCTTTTTAAACAAACAAATTAGCGAGCAATGAAATGTCTAATGTGAAATGTGGTTAACTGTGTATAAGTTCACCGACGAGATTCTGACAATTCATAGAATGGCAACCACCGACTGATCGGAGTTGAACCACTGACTTTATGGAGACCTCTATTTTGTCTCATAGTATGGCGAACACGTGTAAAGAGTCGTGGGCGCTGTTCTCACTTGTATAAGATAGAATGGCCAAGTATTGGCCGCAGAGTGTTTATTGTCTTGCATTAATCAAGTCAATTTAATACTCGCTTGGTTTGTTGCGCATGCCGCGGCGTAAGCCACTTTAACATCAACATCATATGGCCAGCAATTATGCACGTCGACTGTTCATCTGTCTATGACTAGTGTCTATTTATTGCGGATTATTCATCGAGTAAGATAAGAGGTTGTATATTCTAAATACACCCAAAGAAAAAAAAAAAAAAATTCTAAATACACCCAACTGCTCAACGTGTTTAAATCATCAAAAACTTTAAAATATCAATTGGTTGATGATTATTTCTATGATAATCCTTTCAATGCAAGTCACCTTTTAAAAGTCGGCAGTCCCCACACACCAACTCTCTCTTGACCCAACAATTAAAAGAACTCTTGAACAATCAAGAAGAGAGAGAGCCACTTAGATATCTAGATCGATAAATGTATTCACTGGTAACGAGACAATTAGATTGATTGGTAGATAATATACAGATCGGTATAGATAGATAGATAGATGGGGATAAATTTACTTATATCCTAACGCGGGGATGCTGTTGGTTGCTGACTGGTTGCCGACTGAAACTCCTCTATAAAAATGAGTCAATCAGTGAAGACTCTTACATGAAAGCCAGGCGAAACATCTGGTTGTGGCATTAGAAAGCCATCAGACCGTACCCAGTAAGTGAATGGTAGAGCTCAAGTAGAAGATAACCTGGTGATATAAGTATAAAAAAGGAGCACTCACTGCCCTTGTTCGTGTCGGTCATCCGCTACGTGATCACTTCCGGCATTCGGGTTGAACAAACGTTTCGACAATTGGCAGTTAGAAAATTATTGTATTCTTCAAGATTGATCAATCTCATTGGTTAATATTTATAGATATATTATGGAAAATTATAAGGGCCTATGGCTGTATATTAAATCTGTCCAACGGTCATAATTCTAGCCACTATAATACCCTTTTATGTTGAATCTTGGCCGTCTATTCTCATCCTTTACTTGTTGAATCCTAGCCATTTATTTATAGGGTTCGGGAAAGATTTTTCAATATTGGTCAATGACAATACTGACGTGGCAGCTCCTTAGAAATAAACTCCTCATTATCCCCCTTCAAGCTCATATGTAGTGCATCATGTTGAGCTTGCTCCTAAGCTCGATATGTCATGACTTGGAGAGTAGCTACATTAAAACTTCAGCCAAATAACCGCTATTGATAAAATGGATGACAAGCTTCTTGGCAGCAACTTGTTCTCACACTAAGTGAAAGTCTATCTTGATGTCTTTCATCCTTGGGTTACATATAGGATTTTCTGTTTGATAAGGGGCTCAAATATTGTCACACCAAGGAATGGGTGGTTTGGGTGACGGAATATCAAGCTCTTTTAAACCATATTTATTCTCTGTTTCGGTACTAAATCTTGCGACTGGATGTTGTTCTTTGAATTGCAGGAGATAACCTTCTTTCTAAGATACACGAAATAAGCACCTGCGAATCTTTTATCAATATTATATTTTA
This sequence comes from Wolffia australiana, assembly GCF_029677425.1. Classification (NCBI taxonomy): domain Eukaryota; kingdom Viridiplantae; phylum Streptophyta; class Magnoliopsida; order Alismatales; family Araceae; genus Wolffia; species Wolffia australiana. The sequence goes on along the minus strand of NC_135847.1, from coordinate 710,027 downwards.
CCCAACCTGAATCACTGAAAGTATTGATGGTTGACCCTAGCTGATGATTGACAAATAATCCATGTAGCACACCCCCTTTCAACTAACGCAAAATATGCCCAAGGGCACGCCAATCACCCACAGTATGTTTAAGCATCCGGTGATAAGCTTTATTGCTAGGCATAAGGTATAGTGGGCCAGCCCAGAGTGAGGTATTGCAGTGCTCCACTAAACCTCTGCAATGAAAATCATGAAGTGAATCAAGGTTTCTATAGGGAAATGAAAGATAAAGAAAAAGGAGTACGCAGTGGTTTGAAGTTCTTTATTTTGGATCGTTGTAATAAAGTATGGATGTGTTTGGATTGAGACAATAAATCTGTACTTATGTCGATTTAACTCAATTTTAAGAAAGTAATGTGCAGGTCCAAGATCTATAATAGTGAATTTGGTCTGTAGATTGCATTAGGGACTTTAAATTTTACGAGAGTAAAGATATAATCAAAATATGATCTACTTATATTAAAATTAAGGCTAGAATGATAAGATAAGACTTTTTAGATAAAAAACTATCTGTTTTTGAACCAATAAGAGACCAAGAGTTAAAAGAGATAAAGTATGTTCATTGAACCAAGCTCGTGGGGCATGTTTCAGATTAATTTTAAATTTTATTTATTAAAATTTAAGAATACTGCTGTATTGAGAATATTTTGACATTTAAATCTTTGTGGTTGTCCATTGTAGATAGTTTCAATTAAATCTCCGTGCAAAAGAATATTAGAAACATTTATGTGATGAATATTCGATTTGCTTCTGATATTTTATAGAAATAATTAGTCTGAGATTAGTATGTTTAATTACAATACTGCTGATTTCCATGTTGTCGAAGCCTTCTTGTTGGTTTTTAAACCCATTCACATACTCTAATATAGATTATGGTCACCAATAATCATGTGTCATTTTTCATTACATATTTTAGCTGTTATTCCATTTTTGTCATCGAGTTCTGGTCTTGTTATGCGATTGTAAACGATGCTGGCTCTAAGGAAGTTGACATCGTTTCAGCGATAATTTGGAACGAGGGATTCTTGATGACCCATAAAGACAGTCGAAAAGAATAGTTTTAATTTTTAACAATAGTTTTGTAGTTTTGGTGACAAGATTGATGATGAGGAAGGAAGACGACACAAGAAGAAGAGGAGCGAGAACATTACACGAAGAATTGGCAGGTAGAAGTTTATCCCGTTCCTCCAGGTTATTAAATTATTTTCGTTTCTATTTATAGAGATTTACAATAGTACACTGTGACAGTCTAATTATGGATACTGAAGCTACCAAATGGATAGAATCTGAGCCATTATAATGGTTCTTTCCGCTAAATCTTAGCCCTCTATTTCTATGCTATCTATGCTGAACCATAGTCATCAGTCTACGATTTGAAATTGAAACTTAGCCTCTAATATCTTGATGAGTATAGGGCACAGGATTTTTACTAGGCAAAAGTTAAATTAATCCATATTGGTCGAGGACTGATTTGAAAATTATGTAAGTTTATTTTTAAAGTAAAGGATAATATGAAAATCGATAAAAATGATTTAAAATATTTTACAGTGATTAATTAGGAAAAATATCACTTAAACGTTCAGGTTGACATCAAATAGGTTTTTTCTTTATCGAATCTCAAGTCTTTAGTCATGGTTTCACTTTTAACCAAAGACGAAAAATTTAAAATAAAATATTTTTCTCCTTGAACCTGGTGTTTTCTTTATAGTTTGGTTGCTCAAGCATACAAAATTATTTTTGACTTTTTTCAGCAACATAGGTTATATTATGTCATTTAAAGTCATGAATTTCATAACTATACAAGTTGTTTTCATGGGCAAGAATTTTAATTCATGAAATTATTAATTTTTCCCTAGAAGTATGAAGTTAATAACGTATATATTTCTGCCAAAATAAATGATTAATTAATATTTTTGTTATCGCAAAACAGCTTAATTTTTGAAGCATATTTAATTGTTGTTATCATTTGTGCATCTTGAAAATCTTTCATATTTAGGTCTAAATCTAGTGTCACACGGTGACCCATAGCCTCTTACATTGGCCTATGGTTTGAAATTATTAATTATGATATAATTTCTTAACTGACAGCCATTTTGGAATTATTAATCATGAGCAAAGAAAGCACACTCTATATCTCAGCTCATTAGATAAATCTAGAAGCAGATGGTGATTTCTTCTCCAAATAAAAGCTATTATGGGTTTTTAAAAATCCAATTTTATTAAATTTCAGTGGTGAAATGGTAATGTAGTTCATTAAACTAGTCTAATTAAATAAAACTAATCCCTTATAGAGAATTTTTGTGGATAGGCTGGGAATGCTTGATTTCTGATATTCCAATTTGTGTCTAACTTATGGTTGCTATTTATTACTCATTAAGGCTTGCATTGAGGTCTTAAATAACTTATCAAGCTCTGCATCCTTTTCCTGAAAATTTAATCCCAGAACTCTAATAACTATAATTATTCCTAGAAGAAGTTTCTCTAGTAACTTTATCTGCATAATAAAATCATATGAAAGCATAATTTTTTTACATATGAGGAAGAAACATCATTTGTAGATTGCATAAATTTAGAGTTATCAAAATTAATAAATTAGATTTAGAAGATTAATTTTGACTTGCAAAAGTATCTAGAAGAAATAAACTCAAAATAAGTTATATCCACTATATTTATGGCAGTACTGTACGATCATAAAATTGAGGAATATATTTTTTGTAACAAATAAAGGAAGAAAATCAAAATCAGAATATGAATAATGATTCTAAAAAAATTATTTTGGAATACTAAATTAAATTAATACTTTTGGTATCGATACTAGTGTTTTTTAAGCTGAATAGTTTTATCTCATGAGAAGAAAGTGATGAGTGTGCAAAGTTGATGAATAATATTTTCAGGCACAAAAAATACTTAATCTATATTTCAATTTTAATGTTAAAATAGATAATTTTTAGGTATATTTAATTTGTACACTTATAATTCACTGAGTAGCTTATCCATCATATTCTTAAAACTTGTCTTCCCATAAACGTGTTTTATATTTTAAGTACCTCCATTAAAATCGACATCATTTCCATCTTGCTTTCGAACCATCTATGATTTATAATGTCTAACGGTAGTGTCACACAATGATCCATTGTGTTTCTGAGCACCTATGTGGTGGAATATTAAAATACGACAAAAATTGTATAACTGGGTACCCTTTAGACTCCAAATGACATCCAAGGAAACCATTTATGAAACTCTAGACATTTGATTCATCAAATATATCATCAAGGAGATAAGGGATTTGAAGTTCTGGATAGAGTTTTACTTAAGGTACAAACTCTTATAGGGTAGCAAAAATATTATTAATATTATGGTGCACCAATTATAGCTTGGTTTCCTCCAGTGAGCTAGATGCATGTAGGTAAACCACATAAGACAAGCTTTAAACAGAAGGCCATAAAAATTAAACTGTGCCTTAAAAGTCTTTACTTCTCTTAATTTAATTAGTTTAATGGCTTTAAGCTACTCCTAGTCGATTTTTTGTTAATTGTTCCTAGTATTTACTCATTAAGGCTTGCCTTTAGCTCTAAATGAAGTAATGGCACTACCGCACCATTTGTGGCAATTAAAGCAATCACTGAAACAATGGGATTTGGTGGCTTTATCCGCGTAATAATATTATCTGCAAGAACTAGAATTATTCTTCATGACATCTTTGGAAGAAACATAACTGAAACATTAATCATAACTATATTTACTTTATTTGTGTATGGTGACAAAAATGGGTAATGTCATAGATTCTCTGATTCTGTACATATTTTTTCATCAAACTTTTTTCTAATTACAGGAACAATTAGATGAACAATGAATATGTAACATGAAAGTGTTTTACGAATGGGCCACACACTGCCACTTACTATCCGTAGAGTAGAGGACCACCGACTTAGCTGACTGGTAAACATATGGTAAGGGCGACCCAATAAGCCCTACGAATCAGAGTTGGTTTCATTAGTAATGTAAAGTTTCTTCGGTAAACCGTCACAATCAGAGTAATCTATTTGGAAACCAATATGAAGTATTGTGTTTTGGGGGAGCATGTGTTCGGGAATCGCCGTTAGGGCCCTTTTCAATTGTAGAAAATATAACGCCGGGGTATTGGCAAAGCCTATTTAAAGGTTTGCATTCATTAAGTCGTTTATTCCACATAATCATGCACTGAAACATTTGAACGGAAACCTGGAGTTATACATTACCCGACTGGTACGGAGGTCCCCGAGTAGGACACCTCTACATCCGCAGCAAATGTTCCGCAAGTATGCAAGTTGATTGGTAATCTGTCTAGCAATAGTATCGGTGAACTATTTTTTGTCACGCCAAAAAATATGTCAGGAATCATTCATTTAGAAAGCTATCAGGATTTCACAGTCACGCAAACTTCAGCGTGTTTATCTCTAAAGACTTTTAAAGTCGAATTCTTTTTGCAGTACCCTTTTTAACAAGGGCGAATCTATTGAATGCGCTCTTTATAGGTAGGCTGTTCCCAAGACAACTGCTTTGGCCCGAAAACTAGTCCATTTAAGACTTTCAAATTCAGAGAGGCCAAATTCAGAGAGACTTCCAAGTTCTGCGCCTATATAAAGCCTGTAGGCACAAAGGCTCTCAAGGAACGATCTGAGGCGTCACAGGAAGCTCAAGAACACACTTAACAGAGGAATGAATCAAAAACCACAAGAAAGAACACCAAGAAAATGTTCACACACCCGCGCACATTCACCGTCCTCATACAGGACATTTTTTTTTTTAAACAAACACAAAACTAAAGAAGGAAGTTGTATCCGTCGCGGCCCCCACTTCCTCCATCGTGTCTCCACTGCAGCCGTTATAACTCCTCAGATCCGACGGCTACGATTAAAGCTCTGCATTTAAAACATAAAACTCGTTAGATTTTGATCCAACGGTGAGGATCACCCCCTTCAAAGCCATCTTACCATACGAGAGAAGTGAATTATAGCGCCCAAGTAAGCTGTGTTCTTCAGCCTGATTACCATCAAGTCGGTGGACGACCACTACTCGCGGTGGTTCCCTCATACTAATCTTTTTCATCGCTTCTTTCGTAACAATGTCGCTTTCCACTGCGTCCATCACCAAGTGCAGGGCTTCAAGTACTACTGTTCGACTTATTTTCTGCCCACCTGGGGCGTGCTTCTTGGAGCGTACATGCCGTATACCGTGGAGGAGAGGATGGAAGGAGGATACCGTCTTCGCACGCTCAAGGAGGATTAACAGGAGAAGAGCACTGACCCACTCTCCCATCGCTGTTAATCTTATGTCAAAATTACATTGTGTGTTTCGCTCTCTCTTTATGGCAAAAAATCGTGATCGATATATGTTTCGTGCGAACGAATAGTTGCCTCCCTTATTAGTATTGCTATTATTATGCTCCTTGCTAGAGAAATATGCAACATATGCATTATGTGGAAAACAAAAGGGTTATGGAGTCATCGTCACTGTTCACCAGGGAGGTCCTAAAATATTCCTGATCTGCGGAATTTCATATTTTCTGAGTTGTGATCTCCTTTTCGCATTTCAGATGGCAAGCGATGTGCAATAACGTCAGAAATACATTGCTGCTGAATTTAAAATTTTCTTCCCACCACAACAATCATCAGTTATTCTAGATACTAAAAGATATTGCTGCAGTTGACTTTAGGATATTGTACTCTTTTTTATTTAATCTTTTCTCAAGTCAATCATTCAACAAAGAAAACTTCAAACGACCCTTACAATGTTTTAGTTGTTGGCCTTCAGCAGAGGATCTCTCTCCTTTCTCAAATTTCTCTCTCGCCTGAGGAGGGTCGCAGACCAATGGCAAAGAAAAAAAACAAACTTAACTTGTTCTGTGTTCAGGCTATCACTTAAATAGACAAATCAGAATCCCACGATCCTGACTTCGTGCGCTTGGCACGTTTGGAGGAAGACTGGAAAAAATAAACTGATCTCACGACGCCCAAGTCGTGTACCAACAAGTGGGGGGAGGAGTTGCCACGTTTTCCTCCTTTGACCCATTCTAACTGCCACGTCCGGAGCACCGCAGGGCCTTCAAGGGTTTAGTTTCAACATTCTCCCCCCTAATCCTGGAGTGGCCCAAGGTTGCGGACACCGAGTAGATGTCGCATAGTCGCCAGCTTTGCCGCCGGCAATGCCTTCGTCAAGGGATCAGCTCTTTGCTCCTCGGTTCGAATGAACTCAATGATGATCTGACCTCCCTCGACACACTCACGGATGAAGTGGAACTTGGTGTCGATGTGCTTACTGCGTCCATGGAACACCGGATTCTTCATTAGTGCAATCGCCAATTTATTGTCGACGAACATCTTCACGGGCTTTGGTTGTCCTCCGATCAACTCGCATAGTAAACTTCGTAGCCATAGTGCGTGACACGCTGCCGCTGTTGCCGCCATGAACTCGGCTTCACATGACGAGAGCGCCACTGTCTTCTGCTTCTGGGAGTTCCAAGCAACAAGGCTTTCATTAATATAGAACGCCATACCTCCCGTGCTTTTGCGATCATCCATGTCACCGGCCAAATCACTATCGGTGAATCCAGTGATTTCTTCTACACCTCCTCTGTTGTACACCAGGCCGAAGTGCATTGTTCCCTTCAGATATCTCAGGATCTGTTTGACTGCCTTGTGATGCATGACAGTAGGCCGCTCCATAAATCTGCTTGCTACACCAAATGCGTAGGACAGGTCTGGTCGTGTGTGGAGAAGATACCGGAGACACCCGATGATGCGGCGATACTCTGTGGCGTCCACTGGGTGTCCCTCACCATCCTTATGCAGTTGCATCCTTGGCTCCATGGGATACTTGGTGGAATTACATTCACTCATACCAAATTGCTCTAGAACCTTCTTGGCATATGCAGCTTGCTTGATGGAGATTCCACTTTCGCCTTGAGCCACTTCAATGCCGAGGTAGTAGTGCAGCAATCCGAGATCACTCATCTCAAATTCGGCCATCATCTGCTCCTTGAATTGTGCTATGGCGCATGGATCTTGACCCGTCACAATGATATCATCAACATATACTCCGATGATAATACCAATGTTGTCTTCTCCTCTGGTGTACACTGCTTGCTCCTGCACACACCTTGTAAAACCAAGGTCCTTCAAGCTCTGGTCGAGGCGTGCGTTCCAAGCTCGTGGCGCTTGCCGTAGACCGTACAAAGCTTTGTGCAGCCGATACACCATATGCTCCTTGCCTCTCACCATGAAGCCTTCTGGTTGTGCAACATACACTTCCTCCTTCAGCTCACCGTTGAGGAAGGCTGACTTGACGTCTAAGTGATGCACCTGCCACCCTCGGTTTGCCGCAACCGCAAGGATGACACATACTGTATCAAGGCGGGCGACCGGCGCAAATACTTCTTCAAAGTCGATACCCTGACGTTGCACATACCCCTTTGCTACGAGTCGTGCCTTGTGCTTGATCACCTCCCCATCTGAGTTCTTCTTGAGCTTGAAGACCCGCTTGAGGCCGATTGCCTTATGCCCATTTGGAAGCTTTGCCAAGGACCACGTTTCATTCCTTTCGATTGACTCGATCTCCTTGCTCATTGCATCTTCCCACTCTTGTTGGCCAGCCGCTTCACGATAGCATGACGGCTCCTCCATCTCCATCAACAATGCTTCTCCATCGGCTTCTTCCGCATCTTCTAGGTCAATACGATGCGTCTCCTTCATGATGTCGGCGATGAGCTTGTACCGGACAGGACCGTCGGGTGATTCATCCCCGCCTTCTAGAAGAGGAGAGGCCCTTTCCGGAGGTGACATCTCAATGCTGTGATCAGGTGTCTCTGTCCCAGCCGATGAGACTCCCTTGGCCGTTGGCGCACCTGCCTCAGCCAATGGCAGACTTGCTCCTGCCGATATGACAGCCCAAGACGACGGACTTGCCCCAGCCGTTGGTTCTTCAACAACAAACTCCGGTGATTGGGCGGCTGATGTTCCTGCACTCCAACTCCATTCCACATTCTCCTCAAAGTGAACATCTCGACTAACATGTACCTTGTTGCGATGTGGATCGAATAGCCGATGTGCCTTGCTCCCATCCTTGACGCCAAGGTACACCATTGGTTGACTTCTATCGTCTAGCTTCTTCAAGTATGGGCTTGTCACCTTCACATGCGCCTTGCACCCGAACACGCGGAGATAGGCAAGATGTGGCTTCCTTCCGTTCCAGGCTTCATATGGAGTACGGCTACCCATGGCCCTCGTCGGTAGTCGATTGAGGAGATAGACGTCATGCCTTACCGCCTCCCCCCAAAACTTTCCTGGAACAGACATGCTCTTCAACAAAGCTCTCACCATATCCATCACCGTGCGGTTCCTCCTCTCCACCACCCCGTTCTGCTGAGGTGTGTACGGGGCGGTGAATTGGCGATCGATGCCGGAGTCTTCGCACATCCGTGTGAATTCGGCTGAGAGAAATTCTCCCCCACGATCTGTACGAAGAATCTTGATCTTGAGTCCCCGTGCATTCTCAACCAACGCCTTGAACTTTGTGAATGCCAGAAGTGCCTGGTCCTTCATTTTAATCACATACACCCACATCCAGCGAGTGTAATCATCCACAAGAAGCAAAAAATACTGGTTACCACCATTTGTTGCTGGCGTGATCGGCCCACAAAGATCCCCGTGGATCAGTTCGAGCGGCTTCTCTGCCCGAAAATTTGTTGCTGCCGGGAACGTATGCCTTGCCTGCTTGGCCACCAGGCAGCCCTGGCAAAGCTGCTGTGGATGAGATATCGGTGGTACTCCTCCCGCCATCAACTTATCGGCAAGCATCTTCAGCGCTTGGAAATTCACATGACCCAGGCGTGCATGCCACAGCCACGCCGGATCATCCAAGCTCGCCATCAAGGATACTGGGTATGCCAAGGTGAGCTCAATCCTATAGAGCCGGTTTGGAGTGCGCCTCACCTTCATAATCAACCGCATCGGATTTTTCCCATAGACTTCAATTTGATCTTCGTCCATGATCACCTTGTGGCCTGCTTCGGTGAGTTGGCCAAGACTGACCATATTGCTGCACAAGCTGGGAATGTAGTATATCTCCTCAAGTAGCCATTGGTCTCCATTCTTGCAAGCGAAGAGTATGGATCCCTTCCCCTTGATCTCCACCGATCGGCCATCTCCAAATCTCACCTTCCCCGTGACGGCCTCGTCGAGTTCCCGGAATTTGTTCCTATCCCCCGTCATGTGGTTGCTTGCACCATTGTCGAGGAACCAACTAGATCTCGGCAATGTGCTGCAGTCGGCCTGGTGCAGCTCCGGTGGCATCTTCTCCTCGTTCAGCAACACCACTGCCTGCTCCATCTCCTCTGTCACTGCGAGGAGCAGTGCTGGTTCGATGTCTCCGGTCTGCGTGAGGTGGACTTCCTCCGTCTTCTTAGGGGCTTTGCACTGCGTGGAGTAGTGTCCCATTTTGCTGTAGTTAAAATAGCGTATTTGACTCTTGTCACGTGCACCACCTCCAGAGCCACCTGAGCCTTGAGCATTCTGCTGCTCTTCACGGACACCTCTGCCGTGACCCCGGCTACGACCACGGCCGTCTCGACCACGGTTCCTGCCTCCTGCGGATGCTTTGCCCTTCTGGCTTGATGATGAGTCACCTCCATTTTTCTTCTGCCGCGCCTCCCACTCGGCCTGAGTGAAGAGAAGCTGTCCACCGACATTAACACCACCACCGGCTTGGCGTAGGCGTGTGCGTTCATCGAACGCCTTCAGCCGGGACAACGCTTCCTCAAACAACATCATGTCGATGTCGCAGAATTGCTCGATGCCGGCGATGACAGGCAGATATCGATCAGGCACGGTGTCGAAGAGCTTTTTCACCAGAGCCGTGTCGTCCAACGTTCCTCCAACGTTGATGTATCTGACCGACATCGTCGACAGCCTCCCTGCATAATCATCAAGAGATTCGCCATCGATCATCCGCATGGCGTCGAAGTCGCTCTTCAATGCTCGCAGTCGTGCATTCTTGACGCGATCGGCTCCCACGAACCTCGTGCTCAGAGCCTCCCAGATTTCCTTCGACGTCCTCTTCTGTGCCACCTGCATCAGAATGTCCTCCGGAAGTGCTTGGAGTAGGTGCGCCTTCGCCTTCCTGTCCAGCTTGATGTCGACGGCAGCATCTGGTGCCGGTTGGACTGCTGTCCAGACGCCCTGGTCCTCCATAATCGCCTGGACCCGTATCGCCCAACTGGTGTAGTGTGCCGCCGAGAGTTGCGGGTACTGATACGAGCTCATGCTTCCACCACCGCTGCTGCTACTGCTTGCCGACGGGATCAACGACATCTTCTCCATGAGAGGATTTGAGATTGGCAACCTGAAGGCTCTGATACCAAATGTTGGCCTTCAGCAGAGGATCTCTCTCCTTTCTCAAATTTCTCTCTCGCCTGAGGAGGGTCGCAGACCAATGGCAAAGAAAAAAAACCAAACTTAACTTGTTCTGTGTTCAGGCTATCACTTAAATAGACAAATCAGAATCCCACGATCCTGACTTCGTGCGCTTGGCACGTTTGGAGGAAGACTGGAAAAAATAAACTGATCTCACGACGCCCAAGTCGTGTACCAACGAGTGGGGGGAGGAGTTGCCACGTTTTCCTCCTTTGACCCATTCTAACTGCCACGTCCGGAGCACCGCAGGGCCTTCAAGGGTTTAGTTTCAACATTAGTTAACTCTTATATTGTGATTTTGCGAACAAATGATCATTTGAAAATAAAAATAACAAGTGACTTTGTTTGAGCTATGGTGCGTGAAATGATTGTTCGGCACAGCTGTCTGTTCGTAGACAATATACTCCATCCCCCTCCCTACGCACACTGCGATAGACCCTACCTTTAGTTCCGAGAAAAAAAGGCAATGATTGGGACGCAAATAAAGAAACTTCCGAGAAAAGAAAACTCACGTTTTGTTCATCGTATGGCCGCAAATAAAGGGAAAGAAAAAAGACGAGAAAGTGCCTTCAAAGACAATCAGGAAAAACAATGATTGGGACTTTGCCCCTCTGCCTGCGAGCATAAATGCGAACACTCCCCGTTGCTTCGCAACTGGTTTCATGAAGATACGAGATTGGATAAATGTCTGATGGTCCACTCCCCTCATTTAATTGTTTCGCTATCTTTGTTTTGTTTAGCAGTCGTTCATCGTATATAACTCGGGTCTCTTTATTCCTAGAAAACTTTGCGGGCACGTGTGTTAGAGATAGAGAGAAAGACGATGAGGGAGAGAGAGAGAGACAGCGAGGGAGAGAGAGATGATAAAGGAAGAGTTTTACTCGGCTAGGATCGCGCCAGTGATCTCGCCATCGACTTCCTGTTAGGGACATAAATCAGATTAGTTAGTAAAATGAATGAATAATATATACTCGATAGAGGCTTAGAGAATAGGATTACATATAGGATCAAATATAGATTAGGATGAAACGTAGATGATTAGGATCAAAGATAGATTAGGATACCACATAGACGGCTAGGATCAAAGATAGAGAATTATAACGGTTGAGATTATATCATGAGATATCCGTAATGAGAGATGGGTCCACGGCACCGATCTACGGCTGTGATCGGTGCACCCAACTTATTATAACGGCTAGATTTATACTCATGGTATCCGTTATAACAGATGGGTCTATGCCACCGATCAACGGCTGTGATCGGTGCACCCAACTTGTTATAACGGTTGGGATTAAACTACGTTTATATCCGTTGTGAAACTGAAACAACGGATATACGAAACAGAAGTTCTTTATAACTACTTTATATGTAATATAAATACAAACAAATGTAAGATTGAATGAATTTCTACTTCTACTTCTTCTACTTCTTGTTGTGTCTTCTTCTTCCTCTTTCTTCTCCAACTCTTCCTCTTCTCTTCTCACTCTCGTTCAAGACCGCATGAATTTCAACAAGAGAGAGATGGTGAGCAAGAGAGAGAGACTGAGGGAGAGAGAGGGACAGTGAGGGAGAGAGAGAGAGAGACTGAGGGAGAGAGAGCGAGAGAGAGAGAGGGACGGGGAGGGAGAGAGAGAGAGAGACTGAGGAAGAGAGAGACAGAGCGAGAGAGAGAGACAGTCAGGGAGAGAGAGCGATGCAGAGAGAGAGACGGCGAAGGAGAGAGAGAGAAAGAGAGAGAGAGAGATGGTGAGGAAGGGAGAGAGAGACGGGGAGAGAGAGACGATGAGGGAGAGAGAGACGGTGAGGGAGAAAGAGAGAGACAGTGAGGAGAGAGAGAGAAAAGAGAGAAGAGAGAGAGAAAAGAGAGAAGAGAGAGATAGAGAGAGAGAGAGAGCGACGGAGAAAGACGGTGAGGGAGAGAGAGAGAAAAGAGAGAAGAGAGAGAGTGAGGGAAAGAAACTAATCTCACTCAAGACCAAGAAGGGATGAGAGGAGAAGTGCAGAGACAACAAAGGGAGGGAAAGTGAGAGAGGGATAGGCAATAAAGATTGTTGTATCATCCCATTTCTAGTTAATTACATTTGTTTGTATTATTGTTCTCTATAGTTGCTGTTATAATAGAAAGATTGTCTGTTATGATCCTATCATTTCTAATGAAGTGTAAGGGCTATAACAAGACAAATGGTGACTGTAAGATCCTGTTTATGTTTTATCTAACTGCATTTAATCCTATATATATTTAATCCCTATCTATATTTACTTCTGTATTGAATGCTGACTGGTAATCTCATAACAAGTATAAGGGGTATGTGTTTAGTTTTTACTAGCTAGTCTTTATTAATAAACCTATTGATCCATGTCGTTGTGGTTATGGATTTTGCAAGTTGCTGACTCCTCTTGATCCCCTGTTAAGTGCAACCGTGATTCAATAATGTTGATCTTGAAGCCGCTATGACTGAATTGACCTCTTCAGTGAGACTTTGTGGAAGCATCTGCATCTTTGGCGCCACCTGCTCTTGGATGAAATGGAAATCTATCTCAATGTTTTTTTTCTGGCATGATATGTTGCCTTAATGTTATCACCCCAGATAATCAGAGACTGCTCTGGATTGGTGCCGATTTTCGTGAAAAGTGATTGTATTCAGAGGATCTCTGAGGCACAATTCGCCAGTGTTTTGTACTCTGCCTCTATACTTGATTTTTCAACAATTGGTTGCTTTCTAGAGCTCCAAGAAAGGTGCCAGCTGATCGTATGTCGATTCTATCTCGTCCCAATCTGAATCACTAAAAGCATCTTTGGTTATACATCAATCTTTATGAATGAATAATCTGTGTAACACACTACCTTTGAGATACCAAAAAAATTGATCCAGGGTTTTCCAGTCCTGTTTGACAGTGAGTGCATTTTCTGGCATTCCTTATTTAGTGAAAAGCTATACCTGATCCTGTAAGCGTAAAACATTAACGAGCAACAACAATTTGTCTCTATAGCACATTGCTGATTGACATGTCATTATCATCTACATAATTTGAAAGGGTACATGGAGTAGAAGCATATTTATAATCATACATATTATATTTATTTAGAATTGAAACAATTTATTCAGGCTGAGTCAGAAAATATCCCATATTGTTTTTAGGAACTTCAATTCCTAGGAAGTACTGCGCTGGTATTAAATCCTTAATTGCAAATTCTGAATGTAAAATATGCATAAAATTGGTGATTGTATTTGGACCTATGATTATAATATCATTCACCTAAATTAAAAAAAACTAGGATTATGTTGAATTTTCAAATATAAGGATCTATCTATATTGGAACCGACAAGGTCAAGTTTCTGTTAATGAGAAGTAAGTTTTGTGAACCAAGCTTGTGGGAATTGTTTTATGACACAGTGATTTCATAAGGTGATATACATGATTTGTAAATTATTAATGAGGAAAACCAGATAGTTTTTCCTTCAAGATTGTTTCATATTAGTCACCATGGAGAAAGGCATTAAACACATATAGTTGACGTAGTTTCCAATTTTTGCTAATAACTAAGGATAACATCAAACAAATAATAAGATGTTTGATGACTGGACTGAAGGTTTCACTAAAATTAAATCCATCTGGTTGTAACCTTTTGCTAATAATTTGAGTTTGCTTTTATTTATTTCTCCAGTGTGTTTATATTTTAGTCTCTAAACTCACATTCGATAATATGAAATCTAGGACTCCGTGGACCGATGTGTTTTCAAGTATAAGTTCATTATATCCTGTTTTCATGGCCCACATCCAATGTTTATCTTTGGATGGAGATGAAAATAAGGGTGTTCCATAATTCCAGTTCTATTCATAGTTCAACTCTATGTAGTAGTATATCAATTTGAGAAATAACACAAAATTTTGGAATATTATGGCTTGATTAAATGATACAAAGTACTTTTGTATTCAACGGAAGCATTGATTGACTCCAAATAAATCTCTAAAACATAGTACATTAGAGGTAACTTTGGGGGAACTTGTTCCTCTCTTGATTTGCTCACTTCAAGATTACTCTAAATCCGTTCACATGTCTGGCCTCTTGAAGTACCCACACAATCAAATTGCTCTTGGATCTCCACTTCTTGTTCTCCAACTCTTGCTGAAAACCTTGTACACCTTCTCACAAAGAAGACTCTTTTCTTGGACTAGTGGAGACTATTTTATTATAAGCTCATACGCTCATAATAAAATCATAAGCTGGGGGGATATGCTCAGCTTTGGCTGGCTTGGGTGCGTAAAATGGGTGCCCTTTCCCCATTTATATTTTACTTAAATTTTTTCATAAAAACCAATTAGGTAAAATATATTCACCCATGCCCCTATGATCTTATTCACATGACCCTCTAGTCCCACATATCTTTCTAGTTAATAACTTTAACGGCGCAGTAACAATTACTACCCAACCTTATTAATTAACAGATGCCAGACAACAGTAGTGTCGTCGTCCGTGCGAGTATTGAGATGATGCTCTTATACCGATTTGATGCCAGACCTCGTCGAGGACGTTGTTCGGTCGGTACCGAGGACGATGGCTTAGTACCTAGATAGTGGTGTCAGACTTCGACGGTGTCATTGTCCGATGGATAAAACCCTAACTAGGGTAGATGTAACTATGATGCAATGCATCCTATATGTCGTACGTGGAGGCTCTGACTCGAGGGAGGCACCGAGCTCCTTGCTCCGAAGGGGTTGTCGGTGACCATGATGGTGGCCTCTCGATCCTCGTCGGAGGGACGAAGATGTCTACAATCGGACGGACTCATCCACACCGGTAAGATGTTCACTTGTGTTGGTAGTTTTTTCTCAATTACCTCTCTCACCTACCAAGCCCCAGCGTGGTGGAGTCAAGACAAAAGTAAACTATGAAGGATAATGTAACAAGCGGCAAAGAGGCGACGTACCTCTTAGGCGTGCGGCTTGTCGTGCAGAATTTTTGTCGACGGCAGCAGTCAGAGTAGGTGTGGCGGAGAGGCGCTAGAGAGTGATGGCGGCTCAACTAGCGTTAGGCACTGGAGCAGTTGAAGAGGAAGAGAGCGAGGAGAAATAATGATGTCAGCGCCGAGGCAGGTCTAGCTTAGACGTCGATAGGCTGCGTGAGACGAGCACAACAATCACCGAGCAATGACACCAGGCCGCAACGACACACAAGAATGGCACTTGGCTTGGGCCCTCCTGATGGGTGCTCACGGAATCACCCAAGAAAGACACATAGACGTAGGGATCTCGGGCGAGGCAATGTCTTGCGAGTCTGTTGGTATGATTGACCACAAATGTTCACAGCAACAGAGTCGCATGGCTGGGCGGCAACCACCCGTAGGAGAGTCATAGGGGTGTCTCTTGAGGTCACCGGGCGCCCTTGAGCACCCTCAGGTGATCTTAAAGGCTGGTTGAGGCCCCCTCCTGGCCAACGCGGTGTCTGCGGGTTGATCGCGCGCCACTGGCTCACCAAATCGTGGAGTAAAGTCCGTGATTGGTGCAAGCCCAAAGTCCCCTGCGGTCAGCGGGGGTGCGACCTAGGGGAACCCAACAACTACTAGGCGATGGTGCGGGGACGATCCCCAGCCAGCCCAGGCATGTTTCGCAGCTTCGGAAGACGGTGCAGGCGATTTGGAGTGGATGGTGGCTGGGGTGGGAGCTGTGTGGTCAGACTCGTCAACCGGCGCCCACGATTGGTTTGACGTGGCTTCCAGAAAGCAAAATTCCCGTCGGTTGCCGACATAGTGGAGGGGAAGAAACAGAAAATCAATCCTGCCGAAGGTAGTTTGGCGACGGACGGGTCTTCCCGGATCCCTTCCCCTGGTTCTAGTACACACTCGTTGCTTCTCGAACTCCCTCTCCTCTCCTCTAGATCTTCCTTTCTCTCAAGGGGGAGGTGAGACCAGAAAAAAATAACTTCGATTCCGATTTTCTCCTGGTCTGCCTTCCTTAGGGCGCCCTCTCTTCCTTTATGAAGGGAGGTCAAATTGGGCCCTAAGGACGGTCAACAGAAGAGGGGGGTATTGTCCATTAAGGGGGGGCCTTATATAATGGGCCCCCATTACAAGATAAAGGGAAATTGAGCATAAAAAAGAAAAGGGAGAATGACAAGGGAGGGGTCCAGATGACTAAGGACCCCTCCCCATGATGACAAAGACACGAAGCGGGGATAAAACGACCAACGCATTGCGATGCGACACAGGCGACTCGACAAGTGCTAAAATGTGATGAAATGAGCATCCTTCACCCCGGCTGTCAACGACAGCAGCGGTAGCTCTGATGACTCCTTTGATGTGTCACGATGGCGTGCACCATCATTAACTATATAACATAAAGATTAATTCACTAGTGATCAATTTAACCCAATCGCTGGGTTAAGCTGGGTTTAGTTGGTGGCGGGCTTGACTAGGAGTTAGCCCATTGACTAGGAGCCCATTGATTTCTAGTCAATGATTGCTCATTATGGCATCGCACATTGTGATGCCATAATGAGCTAATAATGCTTTCTATTCTTTATATCTTATTAATTAAAACAAATGCATCCAATTATTCGCCCGAATTTCAGGCGAATCACGTGGATGCCATATGGTACATATGTGAATAAATTATAAAATGCTTTCTTAAAATGTCAAATAAATAAAGTATGTATTATTTAAATTCGTAAAATCATTTCTTGGCAAAATATTGGTCAGAAAATTATAAAAAAGTGGGAAAATTCCAGAAAAATTAGGAAAGCCCTTACCAACCTTTAGCTATTTAAGGCTCTATAAAAAATATAATTTTACAGGCCCTGTAAAAAACATAAGAAGCAAGATCTAATAAAGAAATTAAAGCAGGCCCAATATATAAAAAAAAAGATTTCAAATGTCCCGTTAACCTTAGTAATTAAACTTTATGGTCTCAGTTAGTTTCTTCAATGAAACGAGCTTAATACCATGTAAAAAAATAATAAAAATTAGAAATAATAATACAATAAAAGTGTAGGTCATTTATCTCCATTTATATACGATAACATGCAAATATAGCCATTAAAACATATAAATGTACTAAAATATTTGCCAATTAAACATTATAATTTGCAAGTTATCATACCCCCCACTTAAATCATTTCTAGTCCCTTAGCAATGTACCATTATTACTTTATATGACTTCTTCATCCATCAATCCTTATTCATCTACATGAAGTATTAGAGTTATCAATAATATGCTCAAAAGGAACTCCCCTTGACAATTTGGATTCCACCTTGTCAGGAATATGGGTGCCACTCCTCTTGGTTCGGATAGAGCTAATGAAATGACATAGAAAGATGTGCTTCTCTCCAGATATTACACTATGATCTAAAGGTTCCTTACTGCACTCTTCAAGTGGTGGACCTCTCGTCTCTCATATCAAGATCACTCAATTCTGGGTAGTGGCTACTTAATGTTAAAATTCTCCATTAAGTTTTCTCCTACTATACAATATAAGCTAGACATTCTCGGCCTCTCAGTTAGCACAAAATATCAAATGTTGTGATGGAATGGGTAAGAGAATAAGAATGAACGAAAGCTAGAATGCTCAAAGGGGAAGAGATGAATTTGGAATGTATGTATATATTATTTCAGGTTTCCTTCTCCCAAGACTTAGATGAATGAGTAGATATAGAAAGAAATAAATCATGTGTGATGCCTTCACTAGATTCAATAACAATAAATTGTATCAAGATTGATATACTAAAATGCCTGCAACAAAAAAATCCCCCTTCTTTTTTTATTTATTTATTTTATTTTTTTGACTCCTCAGATTTTGCTTGAAGTTGAGGACTTTTTTTAAGGGGTAAAGAACATACTAAAACCTTTTGAAAGAGAAAGAGAAGAGAATTATCATTGACTCTAATGAGGGCGTTATGTAAAATCATTGAAGAGAAGAAGGGATAATAAGAAATTGAAGAGCAAAATTGGACAGAAATGGTGATAGAGATGGGATATGGCTACAATCCATGAAAAGCTGTTGGTTAGAGAAAGGTTCAAAGAAATGGAAAGGTATATGGCATATGGTATAACAAGTGGAATGGCAAATGGAATGGCATAGTGGAATGGCAAAGTAGATGGAGAATCAAGAAAAGGAAATTCTGTGCTTAAAGACTTGGAGAAATGCCTATCTTCCACCCTAAAGTAAGATTTACTCAATGAAAGAATAAAAACGTTCAAGTAGGATCGGCTCTGTGAATGGTGGTGTAGTGGGGGTCCTCAATTCACTCAGCTCTCAACCTTTTTGAGTCATAGTGCTTCAATCCTTCGATTTTCCCATCCCCTACATACCCACTAGTTACCCTATGCATTTGGAAATTGACTTCCACACTATCCAAAATCAAGGTTTGTTTTATCTTTACATGATCATGATCCGCTATATAAAGCCAAACTTCCCTTCACATGTAATTCAAATTAATGGATTAAGAAGGTCTCCTAAAGGTGGGTTTTCAATTATAAATGGAATTTATATGACAAAGACCAAATAAAGGTTTTGCAATTCTAAGCACATGAAATGTTCTCCCCCCACTAAATTATGCAATGTCTTCAATGCATGGGAATGAACCATAAATATAATTCAGAAGTTCAGAATTGCAAACCTGCTTAGGCGTGATCCTTGAATTTCTTTGAAGAACTTACTAATGATGAGCGGACATCTCGTTGTCATGTGTGCAAATTGTACTTCTTCTTCTTCTTCTTTATTCCTGGAAAAACTAATAACTAAAAACAAAACAAACAAAAATGAAAGCCAGGGAATTAGGTTAATTTCCATTATTTGCGAAATGAAAATGCAACAAAGAGAAAAAATATAGAATCCAAATCCTAAGTCGGTGCTTCCTGTTCGGTGGGTGCAATCGGGTTTTCCAACATTGTTGTTGTAGATGGTGGTATATTTTCTGCTTCCAAACACGGCTTTAGTCATATACCATTTACTATGAACTCCTTCCCTATCTTAGGATCAAAAATCAAAACTGCTCCATTATCATATATGTAAGTAATTATGAACGGTCCATCCCATCATAATTTTAAGTTCCTTGGAAAAAGTTTCAACTTAGAATTATAAAGCCACACCTTTTGATGTTTTTGAAAATGTTTGCGTTTATGTTCTTGTCATGAAAATGCTTCATCCTGGCTTTATAAATTCTTGTGTTTTCATAAGCTTCATTCCTCAGCTCCTAGAGTTTGTGCATGTGCAATAAACGTTGTTTTCCTATGGCATCGAAACAAAGATTAAGTTTTTTAATAGCCCAATAAGCTCTATGTTCTATTTCCACCGGACGATGACATGCCTTACCCTATAAGGAGACATCCCTAAGGGTGTTTTGTAAGCAGTTCTATATGCTCAAAGAGCATCATATAACCTACTTGACCAATCTTTCCCATCAGGCCGAAGAATCTTTTTAATAATTTTCTAAATCTCTCTATTTGAATTCTCAATTTGACCATTGGCTTGTGGATGACATGGGGTGTGATTCTATGTTGAACCCCATATTTCTTTAACATGGTCGTGAATTGAGAATTATTGAAATGACTTCCTCCATCGCTAATATTTGCTCTAGGACAACCAAACCTGCAAAATATATGCTGTTGAATGAATTTAAGGACTACTTTATGATCATTTGACCTAGTGGGGATTGCTTCAACCCATCTGGATAGATAATCTACTCCCATCAAGATGTACTCATGTCCATCTGGGAATGGTCCCATAAAGTCAATCCCCCATAGGTCAAAGATTTCCACTTCAATTATGGGCTGTATTGGCCTTCTGTCTTTCTTTTTGATATTTACCACAGCTTGACACTTTAAACAACTAGAGCAGAACTTAAAAGCATCAGAGAATAAGCTTGGCCAAAAAAATCCACAATTTAGAACTTTAAATGCAGTTATTTTTGGGGCATAATGTCCACCACATAAAGAAGAATGACACGCATCTAGTATACTCCATTGTTCTTCCTTCGGTACACATCTACTAAACACATGGTCAACACCTAATTTAAACAGTTCAGGTTCATCATAATAATAATAAATCATATCTTTATAAAACCTTTTTCTATCATTAATATCACAATCATTAGGTTATAACGCTGTGACAAGAAAATTTACAATATGAGCATACCATGGAAGCTTACCTTGAATTTCTAAAATATATTCATCAGGAAATTCATCATGGATAGGCATGGAGAACTCTGTAGATAATCTAGAAAGATGATTTGCTACTATATTGTCTATTCCACGTTTATCCTTGACTTCTAAATCAAATTCTTGTAAAAATAAAATCCACCATATTAATCTAGGGTTGGTCTCTTTTTTATTTAATAGAAACTTTAAAGCTGCATGTCCTGAAAAAACAATTATTTTACTATCTAACAGATAAGAACAAAATTTTTCTAAAGCAAAAATAATATCAAGCAATTCTTTTTCAGTTGTTGAGTAGCTTACCTGTGCTCCTCCTAAAGTTTTGCTTGCGTAGTAGATTGCAACTGGCTTCTTGTCAATTCTTTGTCCTAAAATAGCTCCCACTGCACTATCAGAGGCATCACACATGATTTCAAAAGGTTTACTCCAATGCGGAGCTTGTAAGATTGGTGCTTGAATTAAAGCCTCTTTAATCTACAAGAAGGATAATTTAGCATTTTAATTAAAAACAAATAATGTATCTTTAGAAAGCAAAATTAGTTAAAGGTTTAGATATTTTAGCCAAATATTTACTAAATCTTTTGTAGAAACTAGCATGCCCTAGAAATCCCCTAAGTTGTTTTAGGGTTGTGGGCAGGGGAACGTTCTTAATAACCTCGACCTTGCCCTGTTCTTGATGAATGGTAATGGATAATGTCTTCCTTTGTTACCAAGTTAAGCTTCTTATAATCTATGCATACTCTCCAACTAGAAGCCACTCTAGTTTGAACTTCATTTCCATTTTCATCATTTGTCACTGTTATTCTTGTTTTCTTAGGTACTACATCTATAGGACTTACCCATGGGCTATCTGAAATGGCATATATGAAATCAGCTTTTAGCCATTTCATGATTTCTCTCTTGACAACCTCTAACATGTGCGGGTTGAGTCGCCGTTGAGGTTGTCTTTTTGCTTTAGAATTTTCTTTTAAGAAAATTCTATGCTCACAAATTTTCAGACTAATGCCCTTAATATCATCTATTGTCTATCCTATAGCAGATTTGTAAGTAGATAAAACATCTAATAACTCTAACTCTTGTTTAGAGGATAACAATTATGATATAATTACGGGAAAAGAATTCCATGGTCCTAAATAAGCATACTTCAATGACGAAGGTAAAGGTTTAAGCTCAATTTTAGAATGCAAAGAAATATTTGTTGGCGTAAATGATTTTCATTCAAACACTCATTAGATTCACAAGAAAACAAATCATAAGAGCACAGATCAAGATCAAAATTGTCATCTTCTACCAACCCAAGAAAACAAAACTCCTCAGTAGTGTCTTTTGGATATTTCATTAATTTTGAGATTGATAATTCAATCTTTTCATCTCCTACTTTAAGTTCCACTGTACCCTTATTCCAATCTGTCGTGGCTTTCGCTATAGCTAGAAATGGTCTACCTAGAATTATAGGTGCATGGCTAAGATTTCCTGTTATTATCATATCTGCAACTATGAAATCAACAGGAAATTTACTGTTCTCTACTTTCACAATAACATCTTCTAATTTTCCATAAAGTTGCCTAGTTGATCCATCGGCTAATTATAATTCAACACAAATGGGTTCAAGTTCGCCAAATTTAAATTTATCATATAAAGCTTTAGGCATTATGTTAACACCAGCACCTGAATGAAGAAGTGATTTGCTAAAAACCATTCCCCCTATTTTACATTTAATTAGCGGAGCCCCTAGATGTCTTCTTTTTCTAGGAATATAATTCAATAGAATTGAACTGATATTTTCAAAAAGTTGTACTATTTTCTGTCTCCTAGAAAGGGTACATAATTACGTCACATATTTTTTATATGAAGGAATGTTTTGTATTGCCTCAGTAAGGGGAATAGTTATAGTTGCATTTTTAAATATTTCAAGCAAATGAGGATTTTATGGTATTTGCTTGGTCAAATTTAATGCATTAGGAAATGGAATGGGTGGTCTATAATCAACTAGATTAGGGTCAACCCTTTTTGGATGCCTTTTGTTCATTCTGGCAACCATCATTTTGTTGATCATTTTCCATTTCTCCATTTACTTTCTCTTTAGCTTCATGCATTCCTAAACCTTTTGCATGAGGATCTAGTAGAAACTTTCCATTTCTAAGTTTTGAAATTACATGCACTTGATCATCATCATTTTGTTGATTCATATCTTCTCCACAATTATACAAAAAATTATTCATAAAACTAGTGGATGCAACATTATTATCTTCACTTATGCAAGATTCATTTATATTTTCAGAAGATAAAAAACATGATGATTCTAAATTCCTATCTACACACAACATGATATTATTCGGATTAATATTAGGCTGGGTAGGGAGTTGACCTGGATGGCTTTCCCTTAGAAGCATTTGTTCCAATTTACCTTTCATTCTGAGTGCAGGTTGTGCTTGTGCGCCTTGTCCTCGCTTGAGCATTTCAATCTCTCTCTTGTGCTCTTCTAAAGTTTGCATCAACATCTTCCTTTCTTCATGCATGCTCTTCCTTTCTTCCTGCATTTCCCTGATAATATCCATTAAAGTTGAGTTAGTGTTTTCATTATTGTTGTTAGGATTAGAATAAAAAGGTTTAGAAAATGTTTGAAAATTTTGTGGATATTGCTGTTGTGCAAATTTCTTTGATGCAAAGTTGTTGTTTCCTCCTTTGCTCTAATTCTGATTCGCAAAATTAGGTCTTGCATTGCATTGAGCGTGTCCTGGGTCTTGTCGCCCAAGTGCTATAACCTGTTCAACCATGGGACAAGATTCATCAGAATTTTCTTCACTAGAACAAAAACAACAAGGGATGTTAGAAGGTTTGCTGCCATCATGTGCATATGCCTTTCCCTTAGTTTCATGCAAAAAAGATTTGAAAGTATTATTCATATCTTTCATTATTTTACCAACTTGCTCATGTCTCTTTCCAAATTATCCATTCTGATCTCTGGTTCAACTGCCTTGACGTCAATGACTCCTCCATGCTTTAGACCTGTGTTTTGGTTAGTGTACGAAAAACTTTATCGATATGTCCAATCTTCCACTAACATTTCCATAAGCTTCATGGATTCATTTGAATGAGTATCATCCTCCACTAGATATATCTTGTAGGTGTCATTCCTGATCATTAAATCCCCCATAAAAAAATTGATCTAATACATGAGATGGAATTCCATGATGTGGAAACTTCCTGGTAAGGGCCATGAATCTTTCCCATGCTTCTCCACGGGCATCAGTTGATAGAAATCGCTTACAGCCTTCCTAATTGAAGTGGTCTTTCCATAAGAATAGAATTTCTGTAAAAAACTAGATTGCATCTCACTCCATGATTGAAATTCTTGACCTGCTCCTTTGAACCACTCTTTGGCCCCTATCTTTCAAGGAAAATTTGAATAGCGAATGTTTGAGAATTTCTTGAGGAACACCTGCATAGCTATAAGTAGAACATATCTCGTTATATTCTTCTAAAAACTCATAAGGTTCCTCATTGAATCGTCCATAAAATGTAGGTAGTTGGTTGATCATATTTGGGTCAATTCTATAGTTAACATTTTCAGGTAGAGAAGCAGAAATTTAGTGTAAGTTTCACTCTCTAGAGGATCAAAATACTCTCTCAATCTCATTCTTCTCATTCCTCCATTCTCTCACCGATTTGTTGAGTTTCTCCTTCGGAGCTCTCAAAAATAATACCAAGGCTAAGACTTCTACTGATCGTCTCAAGGTTTACCAAATAGGGATTTAAGGATATCCTACCATTTATGAAATGTCAATCTCACAAATACTAAAGACAATCAGCTTAGATGAACAATACAAATCAAATATAAGATAGAGAGAAATGATAATTTTGCAATTTCCATTATGCGTTTAAAATTGCTAAAATAAATACCAAATTAAATTCAATTCAAGAATGTATCAAAAACGGTTTATCACTCTACAACAGAATATTCCTGATGAATAATTTTAAATTCTAACCACGCCTCCCCGGCAACGGCGCTAATTGATAAGCCTAAAAATAATGTGTAAAATTTATAAATACCTAGAATCACTAAATACAGTGTATAGAGCAAACAAGGGGTCCAACCATAGGGAGGCAACAAGCAAGATATTTTATCCAAATTTAAATAAAATAATCCAAGAATGAATTAATTTTGCAATTAATAAACCTTATTATATTTAATTATGTTTTTAATTAATAAAAATTGAGTAAAAACTTTATTTTGATTTTAAATATCTTCGGTCAAAACACTCAAGATAGGATAATTTTAATTATAAGATCAGATTAATTCGAATTACTAATTTCCCAATTATTATAAAATTTTAAGACACAGTTTATGAATTAAAATTGGGAATTAATAATCAAGAAGGGGGTTTTGAAATTGGACTTCAAGATGGAAGAATTGTTGGATGAAATTTTATATTTAAGTTTTTAATATATTGAATTAAATTTCCAAACATTCAATTTTGAAATATAGAGAGAGAAAATAGACGAATTAATCTAGAGAGAGAAAATGAAGAATTTGGGGGAAAAGTAACATCTGACCCTAATTTAAAATTCTAAACATGCAGAGTGGTTGCAAATCTATTTAAAACTAAAGATTAAAAATTATATCTTGATTCAAAATCAAATTGCACTGATAATTTCATTCAAAAAACTTCCAAGGCATGTACATTTCGCCCATGTCATGGCGTTTTGGAATCTCTCAAGAAGTTCAACATATAAATCAGAAACTTACGACATTGAATGCATAATAAAGATCTGTCGACTTCCAAAGCAACTCCTGTGTCCTTCCAGGCCAAATCCTTGGGGAGAGCTTCAAAAAGTAAAATTTGCCTTTTTCCAGACCTCTATTGAAAGATCCAACTGTATGGATTGTAGAGGGTTAAAAGATCTGTTGACTTTTAATCGGGCATGTAGATCTCAAGATACCGCCATTTTACTGGCGTTTAATCTCAACCGTTGGATCTTTTATTTCTCTTCAAAAAATCTCATTAAATGGAATTTTCTGGTTGGTTGGGGCTTATTTTCTCTTTTCCCCCCTTCTCGGATTGCGTTTTGACACGTCGTTGTGCGTGTGCGCAGCGCGCAATCGTTTGAGAATTGATGCTTCATTTAAATGGCTAGCAAAGTGCCATTTCATCCTCGTCAGTGACCTTTTAAATAAAAAAAATTAATACAGAGGTAAGCTTACCGATTATTTACACACACGCAGTGTTGGTTGCCGCGTGCAATAAATGCACGCGGCTAACCGACTGTGCGTACGAGGTATCTCTCTTTTTCTCCTTTTCTTTTAATGCACACAGAGTCAATTTCCATGTGCATTTAATGCACGTGGTGAATCGACTGCGCGTGTATTAAAGAAAATTCAATTTTATTTATTTATTTATATAAATGCACGTGGTGTCGGTTAGCACATGCATTCAATGCACGTGGCTAACCGATTCACATGCATTGACTCTCCTCGTCTCATCATTACACGAAAAGCAAATCAACAAAAAATGACGAAAGTTACCTTTTTTTCATCGCCGACTGCACCACATTATTTCTTTCTAGCCAATGATTGCTCATCATGGCATCGTGCATTGCGATGCCATAATGAGCTAATGATGCTCTCTTTTTGGTTTATATCTTATTAATTAAAACAAATGCATCCAATTATTCGCCCAAATTTCAGGCGAATGACGTGGATGCCACATGGTACATATGTGAATAAATTAAAAAATGCTTTCTTAAAATGTCAAATAAATAAAATATGTATTATTTAAATTCGTAAAATCATTTCTTGGCTAAATATTGGTCAGAAAATTATAAAAAAATGAAAAAATTACAAACAATTTATAAAAGCCATTGCCAACCTTTAGCCAAGTATTTAAGGCCCTGTAAAATATTTGTTCAATGAAATGGGGTTAAATGCATTGTAAAGAAATAATAGAAAATTAGAAATAATAATACAATCAAAGTTTAAGTCATTTGTCTCCATTTATATATGATAACATGCAAATATAGCCATTGAAACATATAAATGTAGTAAAATATTCACCAACTAAACATTATAATTTGTAAATTATCAGTTGATTATTCAGAGGCACCTATATTTGTTCTGCTACGCGGTACCGGAGCAGTTTTCCTCGTCGATCTTCTGGGTATTGAAGAATGTGGAAGACTAAACAAGGCCAGTTGCTGGAAGTTTTCTTCAATAATCACGCTTCAAAAGTGACATTCTCGTCGAGAAAGTCAGATAGCCGCCGTGAGATCTTCATCCACGGTATCTTCTCCACTGCCGTAAAATTCTTACAATCAAGCTTGAAGATGCCACCATGAAATCTCCTCCACGACATCTTCTCCACTGTCATCCTCACTAGGAAAATCAACATCATCCTTCACCGGCTGTTTTCTGGATTTCATCTTGCGAATTCTCCTTGTCCTTTCACTGGGCCGTGGATATTTATCAAATATGAGTAATATCTCCTGCCCAATGGAATGCGTGCTTCTGAACGATGGCTAATATTGGGAATTAGGGATTGAATTGATTGATTCCTATTAGCTGTGTTGCTATGAAAGACTCCCATCATCTTGAGCATGCTAGTCTACCGTATCTGCCTTAACGGTGTGAATTCTACTACTTCTTTCCAAGGGATTCATCGATGATGACACCTCCAGATCAGTTCACGTCCAATCTTACCATAAACCCTTTAAAAATTTACAGCTTAATTACTTTCATTAATACCGATTTCAGCAGGATCATTACTGTTTGAATGTTCTCATGGAACGTGTACCATCATCAGTTAACATATATATAATCCTTCATCTACGCGAGACACCAAAATGACCTAGGGTATAGTTGATCATGAAACCATAATGCACCATTCATTTAGTACTGATGTGTAATCAGGATCATTGGAGAATGCCTTCTCCAACCTCCTCACTACCTTGACAAGGGATTTTGCTGCATCTTCTTCCTTGAGTTAGTATCATCTTATACTGATGGGTGAAGATCTCGTCTTGAATACTCAGTCATCTCCGTGGGCTTGCTCCTAAATTTGTACCATGACTTGTTTGAATTCCATAGTTAGAGGCTTTTAAGTTTTGGTCAAAACATAGTTGTCCATCCATGGGATGTCTTTGGTGTCGCGGGTCAATGGATCATAGATCGAACCATAACATGAATCAACATGATGGAAATCAAGGTATAATACCATTCAAGGATTCCTTGGATCAATTTAGTGAACTCTTTCTTCAAAGAACACCCATTATTTGTCCTTAATTTGACCCCACTAGCAGCCATAGTATCAACCATACTTATTGTATAAGTAGGTTCAGACTATGCTATTCTATCAGGATAATTCAATATCCATCTCAACTATCCATCAAATAGGAATATTTAGAATACATGATCGAAAAATAATTCACTAGGTTATTACACATATTCATGGACTTCATTATAAACATCAGACTATAATAAAAATTAACTAATATTTCAATTTATGAATTTAAACAAAACACGGTGGTGTCATTTGGCTTGACGAACACATAATATACGTCAGTGTTAAGGCATGGGGTCCTTGGGTGGTTAACCACAAAAAATTCTACTGTTTGGTAGTATTCGACGAACTTATTCTCAAATCAACTCCTTCGTGTAAGTAAGCATCAAGAATATTCCAAACTTCCAATGTTAGTCATACATTTCGACTTAAGTAAAAAGTACTTGATATATTATCATCATGATGATCCACAGTTGTCTCAAATAATCTATTTCCATTGTGAAAGGAATGGTTGAAATATAGATAGGCGAGGGTTGCTATTTCTTAAATAAATTAATATTTTTATTGATTTTCAAACTATTGAGTATGTAATATTATGTGTTAGATTAGTAGTTTTAAAATTTATGACGATACTAAGATAAGTAGTAGAAGAGTTTATAAGAAAGGTATGATAGATCAAATAACAATAGACTATCCTTAAAAGAAGATAAGAATATTATTTAGTTAAGAAATAGCAAAGTATATGTAAGATACAAAACGGATATCATAATGATGGATAGTGCGACATAGTTACACATTGTATGCTGATAAATTTTAAGAAGTTAATTGATAAAAATATTTAGTTTAGTAAGATGTAAGAAGAATGAAGAAGAAAGGAAATATGATTATGATAAATAGGGATAGAGAAATTAAGATGAGGAAGAAGAACTAAGAGGATTGGTAAGATCGATTTTAATAGGTATTTTAGGATAGTAATACTATTCATGTAGGTAAGTA
Source organism: Wolffia australiana (assembly GCF_029677425.1). Taxonomy (NCBI): domain Eukaryota; kingdom Viridiplantae; phylum Streptophyta; class Magnoliopsida; order Alismatales; family Araceae; genus Wolffia; species Wolffia australiana. The sequence goes on along the minus strand of NC_135847.1, from coordinate 681,115 downwards.
TATTTAAGGAGTATTTTTAAAAGGTTTTTGAAAAGAAAAGCGAAAGAAAATAGTGTAACTCATGGGATTTTGAATGCACACAAAGTGTTTGCTGGATTGCTTAGATGAAACAGACATATTGAATCTTAATGAAATCTAATTGATTCATGTTTTCACCAAAACCAATGAAAGGTAACTTGTTCTTTTCAGATTTATTGTCCAGATCGAGTCATGAAAGATACCAGATGTGCCTTGATTCCAATAGGCAGGAGTAGGGATAGTGATCGCCACATCTAGCCTTTGTCCCTATTCATCTTCCTCCATGCTGGTGGAGATCCAAGTCTTAATATACTCTTCTTGGAGCCATCTTGAGTAGTTGATGCCATTGAAGAAGTGTCACCCTTCCTCTCTCTCTTGTCTTGCCGACAGAAAGGGTCTTCTATCATTTCTGCTTCCCCTGCTGTAAGCTGCCACATTATAGATCCAAATTGGAGTTAAAAGGGTTGAGAGAAAAGCTCTCTTGATCCTCCATCACCTCTCCTAATCAAACTTCTCTCCCAAGCCATTGGTTCTGCCAATCTCCCCCCTCATCTCTGGCTTCCGCTGGCTGGCCGATGAGAATAGTAGGTAAAGGTGGAGAAGGATGAGTTTACCATTGACCATCTGTTTTCCCTGGGATTGGTCCAATGACTACGATTAAATTGCACCCATGGACCAATGTTATTCTTGTGCACCCATGGCCACATGATCAGCTCGGTGATGTCCTTTGTCAGCTGCTTTGTCAGCATTTCATCCACTTGTTCATCGTCTGCATGATCCTGCATTTCATGTCAGCCCTTGTGACCAACAAGCAACATAAGAAAAAAATATATAGAATATTAGATAGAGGTCGGACTGTCTAATTTTCCTTTAGAAGATACGATTGCTGAGAGCACAAGTTTTCAATTAAATCAACTTGTGATGATATGGGCTTCAGCTCAGTCTAGCTCAAAGCCCACACATGGGTTTTTATTATTTCCTTAGGAAATTGACCTGTTGGCCACAATCGGTTTTTCTTTATGATGGCCAGGTCAGGTGCAAAGCTGAAGAGGACTGTTATTGAGAACCTGATATGGGAAAAATTGAAAATAAAAGTTTTTATATAAATGCCATTTTTATTTAACTTTCAAAATAGAATACCATCTTCCCCAAGTATGCGTGTGGGATGTCAGGAATCAGTATAGGTCCTTAGCTGAGTTCTATGGGAAAGTTATTGGAGGGTCCTTGTGCAGGTTTTTAGAGGCTCTTTGTGCGACGACGCTTGCCAGCTCCTGGCAGCTTGAATGTTGTGGACTTGCTAGCTTGCGGGTGGTTTGAGCACTACTTGCTCCCTCCCTCAACTGCTGGTTCTTGGACACTAAGATCTCCCCTTTTCCTTCACTTCTATTATTTATATTTTAATGTATTTTTGTTCTCTGAGAAAATATAGAATACCCTCTCGAGGAAGTATTAATGTCATTAGCATAATAATTCCAAAACATGTTCCAAATGGATAAATGGCCTTCAAAAAGTATATAAATTCAGTAAAAGGTGTGGTATTAGGCTTACTATAGAATAAGTGTATGAAATGGTAATTTATGGTAAAAATAATATAAGATTACTAAAATGGCAGTGATTCAAAGATGTCTATGTTTTAATGACTCAAAATCACTCCATCATAAATCCCATCTCTAATTTCCCTTAGAAGTAGAAACCAATTGGTTTTTCCTTGCCAGTTATAAAATATGAATCTAAATTCAATATAGATATTGTAATACATAGATATTTTTCAATACAAAATAAAGTATTAGTAATTTTGGGGACGTGAGAAGTAACTTTTAACTAAATATTTTTATTAGGTGAAGAAAAACTTTGACATGTAGAATTTTCAAAGCTAGGTCATTACCCAGTTTTAGAATGATATTTTATAGATTGAACTACCATATAGTCTCTAGGAGTAACAATATTTTTTACTTCAGTCTTAGGATACCTGCATTCCTTTCCGAAATATTGACAATGTAGGTTAGAGAGGTTCCTGTTTGTGTTGAAGTAATCTGCCATTTTTTTGCAAATAGATATAATTATGTGGTCTGATATTAAAATTGAAAAAATACCTGCCATATGGGTTGGTATATATTTGTCCTGGATCTTTCCCAATTCTGACTGTAAGAAGAGTGTATTAAATGGTAACTTTTTCTACATGGAGTAAAAATCAGGTTTTGTGGTCTTTCAAAATTCAGGATTCTTGGTTGAAGGTGGAAAGAAGCCTGGGTGATATTGTATAGGGTTTTGTGGAAAGTATAAGTACGCATTGAGTGCCTTAAGGTTAGTCACAGTTTCTTCAAATTTCATTTGTTTACATTCCCATTAACATGTAAGATGAAATTGTAAATACTGTGCCCAAGACTTCTTAGAAAAGTAAAGGTAATGGGACATGTTGCTTTTTCACCTGCTGATTACATAAAGTCCATTAAAAATGTAAAATCTTTAATATATATTCATATGTTATCATCACACATTTGGTTGTCGTATGAGATGATTTATGAAGCTTCATAATCCTAGTTGATTTATGTTGAAGAATATGTTTTCTTAGTTGTCCCAGACTTCATATATTCATCCATACTTATGCATAGCATAATTCACTGAGAAAAAAATATATGAACAAGTCCAATAACTTGTTCATCAATCCTCTCCCATTTATTTAATTTTGGATTTTCAAACATTTTCCATTGTGTATCTGCAATAAAAATTTGACGTGGTTGTTCTTCCAAAAGTTTAGTCAAATCATACACATTATTAATGGGAAGAATTTAGCTCCTCTAAGATTCATCAGATTCAATATCCCCTTCTTGATAAAATAAGTTGATCGCATGTTCTGGCAAAGGATCACCATGATCATGAAGATGAGACAGATGTATATAACTAATGAGGGAGAGATAGATAGATTGATAGATAGAGATAATAACAAGAGACTGGGCAATGATAATTGCATTCAACATGAACTTATATGTATATGATTAGTTGATATTTTTAGGATAAACTATAATTCCTTAATATGGCTTATAACCAATCATGTTCGATAAAGCGTACGTGTTATAACCATCCATCCAGATATAATCCTGGCCACTATCTATGTTTGATCATAAACCATTATATGTGATCTTAGGTTTAAGTTTTAGTCCATTCTCAGAATTAGTATGCGATAAATGTTAGATTATTACTGCTCTATGATTATATTATGTACTATTATTGGTCAATGCATAATCTGACATATCTAATGGTACAAGTAAGACTCCTCATTATAAGAAACCTGATCTCATCAGAGCTATTGGAACAATGTTGCCCGGTTTGAATACCATTGTAGGAAAGGTGACGAGAAGATGTGACAGTTAGAGAAGAGTTGTGAGCATTTAAGAATTTTCTGGCATGATAAAATACGCCATAGATAGCTTGCTCCATAAATAAATGATAAAGGAAAACATATCATATGCTCGTTAGTATGATCCATTTCCTTTTTTAATGATGTTCTATGCTATTTTAAAGGGAAACAATAGAAAAACATCAGTGGAAAGGAAATGTTTGTGTGGGAGAGAGAAAAGAGAAAACAATTCAGACGTATCATGAATAGGAGGATGGATTCATATGAACATCAATAATGAGAGTCAATAATGATTTCATGGAGAATGCCAGCCCAAGATCACCGCGACGTCTTTGAAGACATCATCATCGTCTTCATCGCCCCTGCCTGCTCGTGTGCCGACCGGGACGCCAAGGCCACGAGGAAGAAATTCAGGTTTAACACCCGGGGTGAGAAACATGACCATGCCATCAACTTACTCGAATTTTCCAGCTCCTGTTTCTTTTATTCGTCCAGTTATCGTGTTTTCATTTTCATCATGTCGTGTTTGTCTGTATTGTCATCCGTCATCGTGTAATTTAATTTTAATGTTTTATGTTTGTATTAAAGGGGGCCCATGCATATACGGGCCCTGTTATCAGACGCCCCTTATTTGGACTCTTTTTAAGGGCGCATCATGGAACTATATAAGGCCATGATGGGCGCCAGATGTGGTTAGATCAGGATTTCATTGTGGCAGATATTCCTTTGTTGTTCATATCTCACGTTATAAGGATAAATGTGAAGAAAAAGAAAGGGAAGAATAGAAGGGGAAGAGAGATCAGAATGTGAAGAAAGAGGGTATTGGATGCGTCAGATTATTCCCGTGGGTTGCTCAATCATCAACAACACAGTCTGCTCACTATCTTCCGTCATGCCACCGCTGATATATTGATACTTAGTGGTGCGGAACATTAGAAGGTTGCGATTGATCTAATAGCCACCCTTGGAAGTTCTCAATCGCCCGAGCAGTTCCAAATCGTGCGTCTACTTCTCTAGGGCCCACACCGACTGGCAAGGTCCTCTCATGATGGTCACCGTGGACGTGGTTCCTGCAAGCGACGGTCCCCAGTAAGCGGAATGTTCTTTGTTCCATGATGGACGTCCCACGAGGCCGAGAATCCATGCACGACTCCTGTTGAAGACTTGTGATCCAACAGTCTGCCGCACTCAATTCCGCCCGTTCAGAACTCGTAAAGGATGGGGTGGATCATCGCGGAGACCGCAACCTGTGGTGAAACCAATGGTGCCTGCATTTCCTTGACTGGTTGACTGCCCAAACTGCTGGTGTCCTGTGTCACCCCACCTTCATGCCACCCCAACTTGCTATCTCCACAGCGATTGCACTCACCATTGTTGCACAAGCAATATCGGTCAGTTTTCCACCTCTCAGCTGCTACTGGTGCATCTAATCCTGGTAATAGATATCCACCTCTTAGCCGCTATTGATAGAAACTATAAAGAGTAAAGAAGTAAGAGATGGAGTAAGAGTTATAGTTAATGTTAATATAAGTAATTTAACAAGCAGAGAAGTTTGATAAGATATATAAAATAATAAAGTTCAGCGAATTGATGTGAGGGTTTACTTAATTATGAGTAAACTATGTAATAACATGAGTTGGTTCTTAGTCTATTGGTATTTCAATCTGAGTTAGATTAGGGATAAGAAGTTATGATAATAAGATGTAAGTAGTCAATGAATAAGAATAATCATTGTAATGAGAGATAAAAGTAAGAAACAAGAATGGGAGTAAAAGTTTGATAGATTAAGAGAGTGGTTAATTAGGTGTAGATAAGTTAGCTAGAGAGCTGTTTATGTGTGCTAATAATGTAGGATTAATTTTGAGAGAGATACGAAGAGAATACGGAATGATTTAATTTATAACTCAACTAAGTAGCTAGAAAGGAAGAGAGAGAGAGAGAGAGATTAGGATCAAATAACTAGACTACAAAATGTAATAAGAATGGTTATTGATGATTAGTAACTGCGATTATACTGGTAGGCTATGACTTATATAAGTTTAGTTACTATATAGTTACTAGTTCATATTTATATTCTCTTTTATAAATACGTATTTACAAGTACATATTTATTATTGTATATTTTATAGTAAATAATCGGGATTTAGGTTGTTGTATTGTCAAAAAACTTGGAAATCTTAGAATGCATTAGTACAATTTTTGTGTTTAGATAACACAATTTTTGTGTTTACAATTTTTTCTATGCTTTTAAAGATAAATCTAAATATAACTTGAAAAACCTTGAATGTGTAAAAGGTGCTTGATAAAATGCTTGAACAAAATTGTGTTATCGACTTTCGATCAAACCAAACTAGTTTGGTGATTGAAATATCTTGAATCAAGTCTATGTTGTTTATCTCCTCAATTGCAACAAAAAAGACTTTAAGAGTTACCAGATTCTTCCCTGAACCAATAAGCAAGAGTGGTGGTGCCGCTCATTACCGACATCGAACTTTGGTGTGCTGTCTCCCTTTTTCTTGTCCTAAATATTGGATCAGACTTGAGCTCCCCTAGCTCTTCCCTAAAGCTTCCTTGAGTCATCTACGCTCATTCAGAGCTCATGCCTCAGGCGTTTGCTTCAAAACTCAAGCGGGACTTCCATCGCCTCAAATGCAATAAATGGCCGTCAAACATTAGAAAGAATTTTAATGAGGATAAATGGCCATATTGATGATTTTCAAGAATGAATGCATATAAGGAAAAATTAAAGTAAAAGAAAGATTATGTTTATAAAATGATGCATATACTAACTCTAAAATGTGCATATTTTTATAACTATAAATCCCTTTATCAGTTACATAATGAGTTTTGAATAAAGACACTGTAAAGATCCTTCGGGAAAATTTTAGCTAAAATCTATGCCACGGGATCATTGATGGAAAGGACTTTTTACATGTCTTTTATGTGGATGATCATTGATCATTAACTAGTTTTTTTCTTGATATGATACACCTAAATTATCACGCTAGGTGATAAGAGAAGTACATGGGTGGAGTGGTTTGATAAGTAATGATTCAACCATATTAGGACAAAGACCTGTATGGTTTGACTTATAGAAGACAACCTAAGAATATTGGTCCCAAGATATATGAGATAGTCATGTGTACTTTTAGATGATTCATCAGTCCAATCTGAGTGACTAAAATGATATTGATGCATATCTGAAGATTGAGAAAAGGAATCATGATGACCTTGGATACACTTATTTTGGCACGCTATGCATATTTTGGCAGACCTTATTGACAAGAAATACAATGTTGGATATACAAATAGTTTTGCCAAGTTTCTCCAAGTCCTGGAGGAACTTGATCACAAAGTTGTCACAAAGTTATTGGGTCATGTTTAGGGGACAGGTGTGATGAAGGGAATACACTGTTGTGATGTGAAGGAGTGGCAAATCCACAAGATTAGAGCTACAAGAAGGTGTGTAACAGAAATTTACAGGACAATTAAGAATTAAAAGGGAATACCTATGTCGTGGAAATTGCAATTCATTATGAATATCTTCAATTGAGATGACCATCTTCAATTACATCAAAATTATCATGTTGTTGAAACTAGAAAAGACAATTATATGAAATTACACTTTGCTTTGTCAAAAGGATATTCTTAATGGTGGTGTTTTTTGAGTTTGATGAATTTTTTCAAACACTGTTAAGTGAAGAAGATCATCATCTTAAAAAATGGTTTGTTTTGGACAATCAATTGTGAACTGGAATCATCTCCATCATCATTAATGGTTGTTGGAGGAAAATTTTATGTATTCTTGAAATATAATATCTCAAACCTTATCTCCCTTTTCAAACTCAACATCCTTAAAGAGGTTAATATTCCAAATCTCTAAAATTAATTTTGTATTTGGATCATACAATTTTAAACCCAATGATCTTTTAAGGTATTCAATATGTAGGAACTAAAATTTCCAGAGTCAAGTTTCCTTTAATTAGCCAGGTAAGGCCTAGCTTCAGATGGACAACCCAAAATACAAATGCGGTAGACTAGGTTTCTCTTTGTCTTAAGCTTGTAAGGGGTTCTAAGGATTTCTCTAGTTAGTGTTCTGTTTAAGATATGCGATGCAGTTTTTGATGCCCCTAGAGATTGATGGAATAAGATGACTCAACTTTGATACTCCTCATCATATATTGAACTGTAATGTTTTGTTGTGTTCACTACACCATTTGTAGTGGGACAACTTGTCATAGTGAGGAGCGATACCACACACCTCTAGAAAAAAATAGTTACCAAATTTTGGATACCATGAATCATTAGGTTATAAATTTTGTGATTCAGCTACAAAAGTGATTGACCTAAACTCCCATATCTGTTTTAATATTTACAGCCACTATCTAATTGCACAGTCTTTATCAAAATTTTAAGTGAATTTTCAAGTTTGGTGCAATAAGTTTTGAATATGTCCATAGATTCTCATTTCTCATCAATGATATGTCAAGAATAATCCCATGTGATTATGATTTATTATTGTTTTCCAGCCCATGATGTCATAGGAAACATACAAAAGAATATGCATGTATCAGTTTCAATATGTCTGATGCTCGATGGGCACTAGTTTATAGTGTTTGTGTGCTGTTTGTTGATACATTTGACACATGGTTAAAAGCTCTACGACCAAAGGGATAAAAATTTCACCTGAAAGTAGGTTGTTAATTCTGTTTCCATAAATATTGCGTAATCTTCTGTGCCATAATGCACTAGAATTTTCACTAGAGTGTCTCTTTGAACCATTCACATATATATGCGGGATTCTATTTGATGAGATGATTACCTCAACTATGTTTGGTATACTAATGATCCTGTGTCAACTAGAGTAGATTCATTTAATTGATCAATTTTACTATTTACAAGATGATAACCATATATGTAAGTTTTCTAAAGTAGAAAAAGAAACAGAATATAATTGAAAAAGGGACAAAATAATTATGTTTCAAACCTGTGAGATTAGTAGCTCAATAGTGCCAATGATTAGATGTGGTGATCATTTGTTTCCCCAATGGATAACATGTCTATAAGGCAGTGAGAAAAAAATGGAGAAGATTGAGATGTGAAATCTTAGGGGAAAGTCAATAGGACAGGTTGCTACAGGTCATACTTTTATTTCAATTGATTGAAGGATATACTGTTGTTTTAAAGGACTTTGAAGAATAGTGAGCATCTCTATGGGGTAAGTTGAAAGAACTTTTCTTTCTTCCTCTTCTGTTCTTTATTTTTCTCATTATGAATGTATTAATTGGACGTTGTCTTAAGATGTTTATATCAGGGGAGCTTATGCTGGAAAACACCATGAATGGGATGCTTAAAGTGTGCTCTTGTTTATCTTCTTAGCTGGCTCAAGGCTAAAGTCATAGAACATATCCTCAGAGTGGTGCTAAACCATGATAAAGACAGCTATAAGGCTAGGTGTAGGGACTACAAGATGATCATCAATGAGGGTTGAAAATATGGTCTGTTTCTTTAAGGCATGGTGAAACATTCTGACAGTTTCCCTTTCAACACAAGGATATTGAATGCTAGAAATATGATTCTTACAGTCCAGATGATTGCATTAACTATGATAATGATGCTTCTATTATTGATCAAATTGTCAACTAATTTCATATGAATAAATGAATGCTTTCTATGATTACAAACTTAAAATCCAGATTCCATAAGTCTGAATATTGAATTTATGACAATATATGATATCATAGATAAAGCTTAAACTCACCCCCAAGAATAAAAAGCAAGTTTCTCTCAGACCAAATAAAGGAATCACACTAATGTCTTGCTACATTTTCTCAAGGATATGTCACATAAATAATATAAGATAGTAAATGAAATATGTCTAAACGTAGAGATATGACTGAGTTATAAAACATAACACACCTAATTATATAGAGATATTGACCTTGTGAGCTAGTCCTTTGAGTCAACAAGTAGTATCATTAGTTTTGAGAACAGTGGGATATCTCAAACAAAAGCATACCTTGTGACTCAAGGACGGGCCTCCATTTATAGGCGAGAAGAGTATCCTTTGACCCACTTGACACTTTTGAAGTTCACCCATTGTTATTCAAGATTCACTTAGCTTGTAATGATAAAAACTTAATTAACACATTTAATGAAATACCTTAATCCCACAGGTATCATAATGAATCAGTTTAATTTGGAAATAAATGAAAAATTATTGTCCATATGATAAATAAAAACACCACAGTTGACACCCTTGCATTATGGACACTGAAAACAGATCTCCCCAACCAGATACCCATTAACCGTACAAATAGTTCATCATCGAATCATTCTTGGTATCCAGCAAAGGAATGTAGTTTGACCTGAGTCGTGGTTTCCACTTTTTTCCCCTTTATATGAACAAGGAATGCACTTGCTAAGGTGAAGTACAAGTTTTGAGTATAACCCATAGGGAAGCAAGGCCATCAACGAGCATACCACGTAATATTAGATACCATTCCAGAGTTTGAGAAGGTCTTCTTTAGGGATGATCATAGAGAGAAAGTTCATTAGAACATGGATGATTTGGTTGCATGCTACCTTGTTGCACGATGGGAAATACTTCACCTCTGTTGACGAAATAAGCTGATGCTTTCGAGGTGAAAAAAAACAAATGTGTAAGATGAAATGTGGAACATAAATGATGAAAAATGTAAGATATTGTTTCGTTGGCATTAAACAAGTCATGATGGGGAGATCGGATACTAGAGGAGAGAGTGAATTTGATGGAAGATCTCTTTTTTCAGAAACATATACACATAATCTTGAGCATTTTCAGGGGTATATGTCTGTGATATCATGTAAAGGAATAAAAGATGTTGCAGATGGACCAAACAACATGTTGAACTACCATTGTGGAAGTCATATTTGGGTAAATAAAGCGTCATGAAAATAATTTGATTAAAATCTATCTTATACCCTAAAAAGGCACCCGCAGTCCTTAAGAAATAATAGCAGGGGACAATTGTTGTTCATCTTGAAAAAGTATCAAATGGGATGGAATACTATTGAAGAAGGTAAGCAGAAAATATTTCAAGAAGTTGACAAAGGGGGGATGATGACAGGAATGATGGGAGGCAGAATGGTATTGTGGTTTTTTTATTCGCAAGAACATAAGGGTGGTTGTAATTCTGGTGGCCATCATATGGAGGGTCCATGTAATAAGAGGCCACATGATGACGATTGGTGGAACTTGAGATGGGGTAGCAATGAGAAGTGGAAGTCAGGCTATGCCCTTACCACATGTTAGGGAGGTGTATGCAATGATGGGAAGACTGTCCATGATAGGCATATGATATGCAGGATAAACATTAATCAACTACAAGTAGGAGTGTGGTGGTAAGCCTATAGGTATTAACGATGACGAATGTTGATACACAAGTGAAAACGTGATAATGAAAACCTTGTCAATTCAAATTCACAGTATTTGCATCACATGAAGAATGTTTAAGCTTTCTCATGTGACTTTAGAGGAAAAATGGAAATATGGATAAATCAATTGAAAACATTAATTTCAGCATGTTTATTTTTGTATTTGCAGTGATAAAATAATTTATTAGTTAACCCAGCCATTTTGCAATACCCTTCCCTTTGCACATTTGACTTTCCTATATTGTGCACCATAAGAGGACATGGATAGATTAATTTTGTTAAAAGCAACAAACTCAAACAAGCAATGAGGCACCTTAAGTCCTGTCTTGTTTACTATAAATTATCATCTATTGTCATCTCTAAGACCTCAATGAGAGCGAACAATAAGGAAAAGAACGCAACAAAGAATAAAGCAAATAGAAAAACCCCAAAGTATAAGATGCTGAGGAACATCTACATGGCATGGTTGTTTTGCATTGTAAGCATGTCATGTTCAGGAGCCACAACGTTGAGAGCTTCTTCATTTTTTCAAGAAAAGCCATATACACCCAAGAATTTGATCAATTTGTAGCAGTAATCCAGGGTGTGATCACCTACACACATGAGAGGAACAGGTGATCCGTGTTTATAATCAGACCGAAAGGTATATATCAATTGGGTGCTATAATTCCCTTATCCGGTGTTACTATACAATATATGACTCATATAACTTATAGTTGGGAAGTGTCTATGAATTCGGCCCCTCTGAAATTAAAATTAAGGATTAAAACATGTTAGAAGATTGTCTAGATACAGATGACATATATGAAATTTACACTTTTGATATTATAATGGGTATGTGTAGTGTTTGCGGATTAATATTTGATATAAGAACATTGAAAAGTGATGTTGGAATGTATTCAAGACGGTTTCAGATACCAAATATTTCACATCAGACATATATTTTAAATCCCCCTAATACCTGACATTGGGATGGATATAGGGGTCATGATATGGTGGATACCGATACCTAATAAAATGACAAATGCATGGATATTTAGACGCATTTTAGATGATTTTGGTATTATTATTTCAGATATTTATTATGTTTATATTTGAATTAACTAAATGATTATGCATAAGCTATAAATTCTAATTTTTGCGCATTATGATTATTTTATAGTTTCATGAGGGGAGAAATTTACAAGAATGAGAAGATATAATTCTTATGAATTGGAGAATTTTTGAGAGTTTAGTGATTTTCAAAAGGGTATTTAAAGGAGAAAATAGTGTTCCAGCCTTCAAAAGATAAATAACAAAGAGATGGGCCATGGCTTTTACCTGCCCCTTAGGGTCTCATAAGCGCTACCAGAATGAAGCTGAAGATCATAAGTGGAAGTTCTCAACCCATGGAGAGAAATTGGCAAAATGGCAAGGAATGATAATAAAAAATACCCAAAGCAGTATTTTAGCAATTTTTCCTATGTTTAAAAGCTATTTCTTCATCATTTCCTCTCATTCAGGATGTACTCTAGAAAGTGGTTGGCTAGAACGACAATGCATATATCAGAATCCAGGTTGCTCAACCTGCTTGATGTAAGATTATTGAAGTTTTCGCTGATTCTCAACTCTTGTTTGCATAGGAAAACACCTAATCCTGACAAAATATAAGGATCCAGACTTGAGAGGAAGTATAAGGGACACAATTGACGTGCATTGATATTTAAGAACTAAGACTTCCGTTTTCACATCATTATCTATCCATTTTCCTATCAAATCCATCCTTTTTCTCACTCTAAACACGTATTTTTCCCTACTTTATGTTTCTAGAATCACCTCTTTATCTCTTTTAAACTTCATCCACATCATTAGGTCATCCCCTCAAAAATTGATAAAATATCTGTTTTTTATTTGCACCTTTAAATTCCCTCTCAAACACCTATATCTCTTCTTCATTTTCTCTCTCTATCTCCTCATTTTGACATTTCTCTCTCTAAACCTATTTTTATCTATCTCTCTTCGATCTCTCCCTATTTTTCTCTAGACCCTCCCTCATTTAACATTCCAAATCCCAACAAAATTCCATTCAAACTTTGTGTTCCTACCAGTGCCATCATGCACTACCATGCTATGCATGTGCGGACAAGAACATTCTTCTGCCCGTCGGTTTGTACGCCGGCCATGGGCCTACCCCCCCAGGCAGAAGAGTCCCCGTTCAGGAGTTGGCCCAATCGAAAAAGTTCAGACCTTACTGGGGCAATCCCAATTAGGCTGACCAAACAGTCAGTCCTACACTAGCTATATCAAGCCCCCCGATCCGGAAGGCCCAAATTGCCTCCACCGCCATCGTTGGTGAGCACATGAGACGATAATTTTGTTCTTTTCCGCATTTAAAAATTATAAAAAATAAGGAAAAATTAGAAAAATATAATTAATTTTTCAAAAAATAGGTAAAATTCATATAATCAATTTATTGTGATTTTAACAACTAAAAAAATTCTTGATAAATCTCTAAACCTTATTTTTAATAATTTAGAGGCTTTTTAGTGCAAATTAAATTACACAAAATTCTAAAAATACTTTTTTTTGATATCTGCTTCAATTTAAATCGTAGAATGTTATATAAAATAACTAAAACTCCAGAAAAATGGCAGAACTTATATCTCATATCTTTAAATTTATTTCCTTGATTTCAAGATTGAGAAAAAATTTGAAATTAAATTCCTGCCTCTCTGTGGATCGACCCCATATTTGCCCTATATTCATTACAGAGCATCAGAGTGGAAAATTTTGTTAATATTGTTTCTTAAGTCATGAATATGGTGAATTCTATCGTAAATATGCAAAAACCCAAATTTTCTAATGAATGATTGCTGAGATGTTTTGTTGCATAAAAAAAACACAGTATATAGTTCCATGATTAAGAGCCATTCATAATCAGGCTTACTGCCCATTTATAAAGAGAGACCTACATGGGTGCCTCTCCACCAAGATTGATTGAATAATCATACATATGACTCAGATATCGGGTGGCTTTAAAATTCTTAACGGATACATTTAAAAGGTATCATGTATCAAATGTCCGTAGGAAATGATAGTGGGGATGTATATAAGATGGGATTGGCAGTTTTTGTTATCATGTAACGTTTATGCTATCTGCTATCTTCGTCAATATTAGATATGAAATCAGCATGGATACTGTGTAAATCATATTTTTACTGGTATGAAATAAAATCAAATCAGTAGGAAGCTTTATTCCCATATAAATAAATTCATGGAATCATAGTGCACATTTATTCAGAGTATATATTGAATATTTTCATATAGATCAGATTATATTGAATATTTTTATTCATGAAATATATGTTTAAATAAATTTATAGGCATTTTGATTGTAAAGCGCCCACAATTTTCAAAGCAACTTTAAGGACTTCTGCTTGTAGAAATATAATAAAAATGCAAAGGCCTTCATCTGTAGCTCCACCCACTTCCTTGATAATTAAAAGAATGTAATTTTTTTTATTAATATTAGCATATTTAATGTGTATGTGCTCTCCATACAAGCATGGCCATCGTGGATATCTATACCACTTTTGGTTCATTCCTCCATAATTAATACTTTGTAGTTATGAGTTTCTTGTATTTATGAGTTTCTTTGTATTTAGTATTATATGATATTTTGCAACACAAAATTGTACTTGTGTTACGACAATGTACGTTTGTAACATAAGCCAATTTGATTACTTATACTAAGCGGAGCTCCCGTAAACCTAAGGCAGGCCCATGGTGTGGGAGTACTTTCATACTTCATGGGTTTTCATATATATGCAAGCACATGATATGATGTTGATAATACAGACCCACTTCTCCAAAATGTTTATTCAATCTTGGCTGGTGATTATTGATAACCCAAAAAAAGGAGTATAAGTCATTGTTAGTTCTTAAATTAAACCAAATTTTTTTAATATTTCCTTAGTAAGTATAGATCTGAAATACAGAGAGCCAGGAATCAATTAGAATATTATTTCATGTGATTATATATTTATCATTTTTAGATAAAAATAAAACAATTGTAAGACAGGGAATAGTTTTCTTATTTTTTAAGCAAATGCAATGAAGGAAAAACCAAATAATGGTGAGAGTATTGTCCAATATAAACTTTAATACAATCTTGTAATATTAAGAAATAGAATAATAATTACTAAGAACACGTTACAGTATTTTTTTTAGCAAAGGGTGCTAGGGTTTCCACAAGAGCACCGTGGACTTAGCGTGTTAGGGTCGAAAAACATGCGGTGGATCTCCGATTTGTAAATAGTAAAAATGCAATAACTTGAGCTGTGAGGTTAATTTGTAAGCACTATTTATGGCTTTGCAAAGCCATGGGTCTTGGCCATCAAGTCCTGTAATAGTCAAGTCAGAAAAGTTAAGTGTGGAAAGTAGGAACCTCTAATAATGCATGAGCCTGTAGCGTCACTCCCTTTCGAGCCAAGCCTGATGATATGATTCCCTTCTTCACTCAACCTGACACTCAAAAAAAGAGGATCCAAGAAAAACTACTGCACTGAAGGCTACCAAAATATTTTTTGGGATATAAATTCAAGGATAATTCTCAATGTGAGGATCCTAGTGGGCTTTATTGTGCTTACAATGTGGGAGAATAGGTGTAGAAGTAAGGTTCCTAAACTCTCAATGTGAGAAACCTAAAATGTAAGGCTTGGATTTTTCAATTTGCCTACTCAATTTCGTACCCCCATTTATAGGAAATAAAAAGAATCTACCCAATTGAATTTTCTCATAAAAAATTGGCCTCTCCTTTGACTTGCACTCAAGTTGTCCTGGTATCCGGATTAGGCCTGCTCCATAGTGGGCTTTATTGTGCTTTAGGTCCCTCTGTTCTCCACCATTAGTATTACAGTTACTTGAGTCCTCTTATAAATGAAGCTCTAAGAATTCATGAGAAAAATAAACCACTTGATTCAAGGGAATCAAGTGGGTTAGTTCATAAACAGTTAAACCCCCTCAGTTACGGCTTATTACAAAACTGTGTGTACATTTTATTTTCAACACAAATAAGTGCTAAATTTTTTCCCTTTTCTTGTGTAAATAGGAAGGTGAATCATAAAAACATATATTTATAAAGTTTGTCCCTTTTCTTGTGTAAATAGGAAGGTAAATCATACAATACATATTTACCACTTTCTATTTGATGTCATCAATTATAGGCATTAATTAACAATAGGAAATTTATGCTGATGTATAAGGTAGAAGGTTCCTTATATGATATACCATAGATTACCTCATCAGGTCGTCAAGCATTAATCTCTTTTGGTTTGTGTCTAATAAGGCTGCAGCTTTGATATCTTCATTTTCCCATATAATTGCCTCATATGTATCAAATTTCATGTTCACTACATTGCATTTGAACTCTATTGATGTCGAGTGATCTATCCCCTAATTCCTGGCCGATGGAAAAACCATCTATATGTCTACCCTATTGACCTCATCAGCCATGTGGGCTGCTAAGTGTTCGACCCACAAAAGTATGGCATGAATGGTTAGGCCATTTGTTCAAATAAGGTTTATAACAGTACTTAAAAAGGGCTCCATTATCTGAATGAAAAGTCTAGGAAAACTCTATTGCCCTACATGATTTTTTTCTTGCATCTCAAATTCATAAACATTTTGCTCCATTGTCCATACCCACCTTATTTGATCTGTCTGCAACAATTGTTTCATGCATTCTGATCTGTGTGATTATATGTCAAATTAGAGTGTGCTTTTACCATTTGTTCAATGTAGATGACACAGATTTAAGTAGTTCTAGTAGGCTTACATAGAGTTTCAGAGGGTATAGATCAATGTTTGCATCTTTGACATTTTTCTCCTAGTGTGACAGGGTGTTCTATTGACTCCAATTGCTTGACACCATCTTCAACCTCTTGTTCACTGTCTAATTTTTTTCCCTCTTTCCTCCGCATAAATTGTTTACAAAGGATGATAAATCTCCTTAATTGAGCTTGTACGCCACGGATCAAAATTTGAGCAATGCATGATATCTGGTTGTTTACACTAAGGTGAATGTTGTCAGATTTCAGCTTTTGTACCACAACTGCCATCACCTCTAGTGACTCGACTCATTGTTATGCATCATGATAAATACCTTAAAATAATGACATTAAATATAATATCAGAGTGGGAAGAAGATAACTTCTGGGTAAGGACATTAAGCTTTATTTGTAGTTTCAAATAGTTGATGAAATTCAGTAGAATCCACAGAATTTTGTCTCTACATGATTCCCCATGAGATCATGTAGTAACACAATCATAGTACTCCAAGTTGGAGAAATTACCAAAAAGATAGGCCAATAATCCCACACATGTTCTACAAATTCTATGTTTCTGGCCTTAGCTTCACTAGTAGAATCCCAATGAAAATTTTACCAACCATCTCCTTCTATAGCTGGTGCATCTTGGTCAATCATCCTCATGATGGGAGGATCAACGACAATATGATTGTTGTATTACTATAAGTTCTTGAATCCATTGTCAAAAAATTCTATAAGCAGTCTAGAGAGAAAAGAATGAAACAATCACAACTTCTTCTTTATTAGTTCTAGATCTTACACAGACCATTAAGTACCAAATTGAGTCATCAAGTGCTATTTCTATGTGCAATCATCTTTTTATATTACTAGTTTTGCAAAAATATATGTAGCCATAAATCTAATCACACACTCTGCATATGGTTCACAATTTGTTTATAGAATTTATTCATATAATACAAATGTAATGCTCGTAACAAATTCGGAGATCATATTGCATAGGTCATTGTTCTTGAATCACGTCTAAAATTTCATATTCCAAGTATCATCATTAAGGACATTATAATATACAAATGTAATATCACTGTGCTAGCCACGGCTATTGAAGTATTAAATACAAATAGTAGGCACTATGAAAGCAAATGTTTAACTGAGCTGAACCAAGGGATTTGCTAAATACTACTACACCTAGCTAACACTTGGTTGTCCCTTGTTAGTTTTTTGCATGTGTTCCATAGTCATAAGGCATCAAAGATACCTTGAGAATAAATAGTTGTATTTTAAGTATAGCCTATGAGTTTGAATTCATGGAATTCCAGAACACTTTTCCAAGCATGCACCAAGATATCCACAAAGGTGATCGAGTGGTTATGATGTATATTAGTAAGCTGGATGAAAATAACTATCACATGACTTCTCACTGGTATGAACTCAAATGACCAATTATGATTGGAAAGCTGAACATATCTTAAGCTGCCCTCAGAGAAGCAACTGTTGCATGTATGGGAATATGATACCTTTCCAACACACAATCTGGCCACTCAAGTTTCTAGTTGGGTTCAGTGGATCTTTGATTAATGTTTACTCAGTGCTGGAAATCTGCTTTCCTCTTCATCCAATCGCCATTGAAGGCAACACTTAGGAAACAATAAACAATAAAAGAGAGGGCACTCAAACTGACTTCAATGAGTACCAAATTTGGATAAAAGCCCCTATCCTTGGGAACAATTAAGAAAACTTTGAGTATGTCCTTGTACATCCATAACCAATGTACATGTGAACCGAGAGGCCTACATACAAATGTTGTTAGTAACTTTCGATTGCCCCATGACCACTATTTGACCTAGGTTATTACTTACAGATTAGTTAAACAAGAATTGATTTCACCCAATCAATTGGTTTAGTTGCCAGCTCATGGGGTGATAGGATACACCTCATGGAACCCTTACCATCATCACTTAACATTTATATGTAATCCCTCATTCGAATGAGACTATCAATGACTTATGGTACGGTGAATCATCAAATCATAATCACTAGTTCAAAGTTAGTACTGATGCATGGAAAAATTGTTGGAAGTGCCTGCTCCAATATTTCAACTACCCGAAGTGGAATTTAAGTGCATCATGGTCCTTGAGTTAATTCCCTCTAATACCAAGGCAAATGATCCCATCTTTACCTACAATCACCTTTATGAACTTGTTAATGAACCTAAAACTTTCTATGCATAGTGATACAGGCTTAGGGAATCACAAAGGACATGATAGTGACCAGAGAATATTGCCACTATGGTAAAGTTGATAGTCGTGGCTATGAAATGTCTAAAAAAGAATCAATCTTAGGTATCAAGTAACACGACTAATTTAATTTTCCTTCGTTTCTTTTTACATGATTTAAAGCATATAAATTAATATGTTCTTACCCAGTTTATTTGGATATTTTTTAAATATGTTAGAACATGAACTTATGAATATTTTAGCATTTTTTTTGCTTACCCTACTTGACTTTTTATAAATAATTTTTACTACTGATTACTATATTTTCAAACATCATTCATGGAAAAAGTTAAACTACTTAGGTTGATTATCAATATGTTATACATTTTATGCAAGTTTTACAGATAATTGTTTGGGCTATGGGGTCCAATTGGAGAAAGTTTGTTTCTGGTCTTCAAAAGAGAAAATAGAAGGTTGTGTGTAATGTCATAGCTACTTCAATAAGTATCGCTAATTTACATTTTAAATAGGATCACAAATTTAAATGAAGGACCTTAAAAAAAAAATTAAAATAGGGAGAAAAGAGGAAAAAATAGAAGGCTTTTTTATATGATGCCCAAGGTATCAATGTTGTATTGCACTCTATATTTCCCTTCTTTCAGTTGTGGTTTAGAGCTGGCTTCCTGCCAGTAAATGGGTCTCTAAGATCCTATTCGTTTAACCTGGTGGCTGTAGGTGTTTTAGAATGTGCATCTCTTTCTCATCCTTTTTCCTCCAAAAAAAAATAAATGATACAGTTGAAATTTATGCATCCATATTCAGGAAGAGTCATTGGGAGCTCAAGGCATAATCTATATCTACAATTTCCCCATCCTCCCCATCCATTTTCTAAAATTTTCCTTCCATTCGCCTAAATTTATCATATACCTTTTCTATTTAGATCCTCTAACTTATCTCTAGTTTATAAACCCAAATTTTTCATGAAGGATTACATCCCATTTAGCATTTCAATTTTTCACATCCCATTTTCCCTCTTTTGTAATTCCTCATTGATTTTTTGTTTAGTTCAGTAGCATACTTGCCTGTGCATCTAGCCCTTAACTACCTTATACCTTTTTGGGGTATTAAGTGTAAATTTATTATAAATATATTTGTTGAATTCTAAATTATAACACCCTAAAATGACTTATTCATGACTTATCATTCACAAGAACACTAACACATTAGTTTTGGTAGGCAACCACCTTTATTCTTGTTTAATTACTCTCTAAATCTTGTAATGAGATAGTTCCCACAGACCTATGTTAAACAATCATATTTCTTATAATTCTTATAACCTGTTTTTATACGAGTTTTTTACATCTTGCTTACCGTGAAATGATATCTTTGGATTCTAAAACAAACTTCTGATGTTTACTGCCATCAGGAATTTTTATAGAGTCCTGAGGAATCAAATTCATATATTAAACAACTACATAAGGCCAACATATATTTTTTATTGTAATATTTCAAATGGTCATCATGAATCTTTTGGACTTTGTTATATTTCTATTAAATTAGTACACGATGAATTTCAAAAAAAAAAGTTTAGAAGTCAGACGTATCTTCAAGGCATCTAGATTAAACTCATGTTATGCACGTTGGCAACCCATGGTTAGGTGAGAATAAAATAAGTGTTATAGTTGCTTCAACTTTAAATTGTGATATATTAAAATACTGAATGATTATTGGTGTCAAATAATAAGGGTATTCAACCTTTAATGCCTCTTTGTATTCATAAATTCTCCTGTCCTTGTGAAAAGGGGGTTTTCTTCCTAGAGACGACTACCGAAGTGATTTGCTTATTGAAATTCTTTTTTTGGTCCATTCTACATATGATTATCAAAAGATTGAAGAATTTATTTCTTGATCAATGCTCTAGAACAAAATGAGCCACTCCGTTGTTGGCTATGTTATGAGGTTTTTAAAAAACAAATGGCAAAAAACAGTGTTGGGTACAGCCAGCCTAGGGGGTTGTGCTTAGTGTCCAATCTAGCTATGTCCTAGAAGCCACAATTATGGGGGGTGAGGGGGTTGGGGGAGACAGGGGCATGTAAAGATTATGTGTTTGTAATAATTTATGGCCATGGGGCAACCATGAATATACCAAGGACAAAGACCCAACTTGTACACGCCTATAACATGAAGCATAAACATACAATGGTGACACCGTTGTAGGGAGTCTTCAGTGTCCAATGGTTCATTCATGTCCTCTAAAGTTAACAGTGCATCGACAAGGAGTCATCTTCATGCTCATCGAATATTATTTTAGAGCTCAACAAAGAATATTGGGCCTAGGCGAGATGTCGTCCACTCCTTCCACTATTAGGGTCCATCAGGCTCGGAGATCTAGCATGTGTAGAAATCTCACATGCCAAGTCTGTTGACACAAAGGGCTATCACAGGCCTCGTGGGTAAGATCCTACCAAGTATTGAAGAGGGAAAGGGTACAATATGACTATTATTTCTGGCTCACATATCAGGCTATTATTATCTGTAAGATACCACCTTTTCAATATTCTTCATGGTTATACAACCAACTCTGCCAATTGGGTTCTTGTATAGCTCCACCTCCCCATCAAAACCAGTGACACCAAATCGAAATCACTTACCCACTCTACTAGTCTTTCGCGATCCATGATAGTGAGACTCCATTTGGCTCTTTCCACTTGCCCTCATTTCCCTCACCCAGTGATACCAAGGAGCTAGTCAAGTTAGTATAACTAGTATTTCAAACGTGGAAATTCAATAAATCCCAAAGTATTTATATCAAATCTTGATATATTAGCTAAAGTCTAATCAATATTTTTCAACAAGTTTCAAATTAATATTCAATATTTGATTTAATTAAAATTTGTATAATGCTAAAACTTGTATAATATATATAATGCTAAAACTATAATTTTTAGCTGAAACTTCACGTATTGAGTACTTTCTTCCAGTCTATTTGATCTTTATTTGGTGTATGCTCTTGAGGAAACTTACAAATAGTGTTGTATAAATCAGAAGCCTTCAAAAACATTAGTAAACCCCAATGTATGGTCTACCAATATTGGCATTATATTGAGGAGATGGCGGCATGTATTGAGCATAAGAAGGCCAATGACTCGAGGACGATCTATTTGCCTTGATTTGTGAATTCATGGGATCAAGCCTTTACCGTGAAACATGTATTTTTGGTCCCCATGACACTGTAGGTTTAAAACCATATAAACATCAAGATCAAATTTGACTAGAGGTTGTTTAGAGAACTGAACAGTAACCAGATTAACCTTGTAGAAGGTGAGTCCAATATATCTCTTCCTATGCACTGGTAGGATTTTCCTAAAAAAAAATTTACACCGTGTTGGAAATTCCAAAGGAGGCGCAACCATAAGTTATGGAATGCAGTCAAAGATGAGATACCAAAATAATTAAAAGTCCTTGGCTTAGGGTAGTCACTGTCGTTATACAGAAAGAAAAAATCATGCTGACTTTAGATGAGATCGCTATAGTGCTTAAAATGTGTGTTTGAACAAAACCGAATGTTTTGCTTACCACAAGTTGAAGGAAGCAATGAAAAAGGATCACTTTCCATCGCAATAGATTAACCAAACATTGGACAGGCTTATTGGGAATTAATTGCTTATTGGATGCATATTCACAGTATAATATAGTTTTTACAATTACAATAATCAAGAAAATATGACTTCCATTTATCCTTTAGTTAATATTGCATTTTAATGCATGACATGTGGACTGATGTCATGACTTTTTGCCATTTTATGTGTAAGTTGACAATTTTTTGAGATGTTCATGGGGAAGTCTTTTACTATTACAATAACGTTTAAAGCTTCCATTCAGAATCTCACACGATTCCAACTTTTTGTACGATCAAATAAGTACCATTGAGTTGAAAAAAGTTTCATTTCATGATCAAAGAATTGTGCTTTGAATCAAAAGTCAAGAAAATGTTTGGATATCCACAAGGAAAAAATCAAGGTGATTCAGATCCTTAGGCTCCCAAAAATATTATCAAACAGTCTTTGGTTATAATGCTTGTCTATTTGAGACTTTGCGTCAAGCTCAAAAATATTGATGGATCTACTTTTTAAGGAAAAATAACTCGCCTCAGTTGAAGAGGTAATGAGTGCATATCAAATATTGAAGCAATCCTTAGTGGGAGCACCAATTCTTTAAAGGCCTAATTGGGACATAACATTTGATATTCAGTATTTTTTGGGTCAAATTATATCATGGATTAACCTTGTGACCAATTGATTGATAATCATTCATCTTCCACTTTCTATCTATTGAATCCAGCTAATAGCTGAAGCTTAAATTGTTATACAAATATTTATAATGAGTTTTCCCATATGATGAATTTATTAGTAAAAAAAATACATGATACTAATCAAATAAATATAGAAGAGGGTAAACTTTTAAACACTAATAGGTCATTGTAGAAAGGACCAATGCATTTGCCAAATATAAATAAAATGTTATTTGGATATTTCCATAATAGTCATGAAATTTGTCATAGAAATTGTGAAAAGATTATGAAAAACCACTAAATATGTATGAATCATTTATCAAAAATTGTAGAGTTAACACTAACTAGTGCATGAGACCAACAAATGAATTCATGGTGCATGTAAGTTACTTGATTCATAGGTATCTCTTCATTGACCGAAAATTCATTTCTGAAATTGTGACGCACTACAGCAATTGTGACGCACAACCATATGTGACCAATCACCAGCTGTTCCTATATTCATCACACAAGTTTTACTTGTATTGATGTACGACACATTTTTTTAAAGTCAACTCGAAACTTCTAGATTGTTATGCCCTTGTTAGTCCAGAGGCTTTTTATCATCTCGGCTTTAAACCCATTGGATTTTTTTGCAGTTAAGCTTTACACTTCTCATTAATTTTTTTAACTGGCAAGCACATAATATTATTGCAAGAGATGCACGAATTCGCGAGAAAACTACAAAATGAGACCCCTTTGTTGACTCAGAGGAGGAATCAAGAAAATGACCTATCGCACTGCACGAACCAAGAGGATAGATTCAATTGAAAACACTTGAAAAAGAAAAAAAAACAAGTTTAACACGTGGAAAATGGTAGGAGGCACAGATTCAAGATACATGGGTCTTGCTTCAC
The DNA here is from genome assembly GCF_029677425.1 of Wolffia australiana. NCBI lineage: Eukaryota > Viridiplantae > Streptophyta > Magnoliopsida > Alismatales > Araceae > Wolffia > Wolffia australiana. The sequence goes on along the minus strand of NC_135847.1, from coordinate 657,116 downwards.
ACCAAGTTAACAGCCAAACGAAGAAGAGGGGCAACAGCTTCCAAAAGAATAGTGATACCCGTGTTCAGAGGATCAATCAACGTGGGAGAGCACTGCCATAGGATGAGGCGTAGCCGTAGCTGTTTCCATCTGGGAAGCTGGCCATGGGACTTTTTTCCTCAACCAAGTTATCCTCCTTCACAACATCAGTTGTCAGTGATTGTACTGGCGTAGCGGTTGAGTTTGTGCCAAATATCATCATCTGCCATGGATGCGGTGAAGAAGCACGCAGTCTCTCCAACACCGCGGTGACATCTCTCATGCTCGGCTGATCCTCGCCCTTCAAGATCAGACACCGCCCTACCACCACCGCTACTGCCTCAAGCTGCTCCAATCTCCCCTCGCTACGAATGCGAGGCTCAAGAACGTCCCTTATCCGATCGCTTCTGAAGCTCAGAGAAAGAAAGTAGCGAGGTTCTGCTCCCCTTTTGGCCTCTCCACGCTAAGCAGCGTCTGCCCTTTGAGCAATTTGGCTAAAACCACGCTGAAGCTGTACACATCACTTCTGTCAGTGAGCACCCCCGTCTAGAAGTACTCCGGGTCTAAGTACCCCATCGTCTCCTGTACCAGCGTCATAACCTGCCCTTTCCTACCCGGATTACCCTTGAGGCGCGAAAATCAGAGACTTTGGTGCTTTCACGTCGCGGTGAATGATGGGCTGGGCCGTTGCAGAGTGGAGGTGAGCGAGCGAGGCTGCAGTCTCCGCCGTGATGCGCAGGCAGGTTTTCCAAGAGAGAGACGCGCTGCGAGTGGGCTCGTGTAGATGGCGAGAAAGAGAGCCACTGGAGACGTACTCGTAGACGAGGAGAGGAACCTCCGTCTCGAGACAGCAACTGAGGATTTTCACCACGTTGGGGTGATCTATTTGCGAGAGGATCACCAGCTCATTGATGAACTGCTCCACTTGGGAAGTGTCCACGACCTTGGACCTCTTAATGGCCACGACCATATCTCTTGAGAGGATACCCTTGTAGACTGTTCCATAGCCACCCTTGCCTAAAATTTGTGCCTCGCTGTTACCTGTTGGTGGCCTTTTCCAGCTCGTTTGCCGTGAAGATTTTGGGTCCATTTCCACCGCCGCTGAAGGAGGAGATATTCTGGTGTAACATCATTCCCCGTTCTGTTTGAACCACTTCTCTCTCAGCAGTATCAACCTCCTCTTCGTCATTGTCCAGTATGCCCAAGACGCAATAGCAATCAGGAAAGCAAACCTCAGCCCGATACCTGTTCAGTATTTTAATAACGACTCAAGATAACTACAGATTTTGGGATTGGCGCTTGATGATTTGCTCAGGCACGTACCGAGAATAATCCGCAGCAGTGGAAACTTTCGCTCGTTGATGCACCCTTTCCCGGTCTTCTTCTCGTCGCCGGTTCTGCCTTTGGGGCAATAACAGGCGTACGCCCTGGGGAGATTCTGGTAATGATCGGAGCAGGGATTTGTCGAAGGATCCGCGCATTCTTGGATATCTTCGAGACTTCAACGATTAAAAAACCCGGAAAAAGAATCTACTCAAGGCAAGGAAAAAGGCGACGCCTTTATCAACTACAATCCCGTACCTTGGCAGCCACTCTCGAGATAAGGGTTTCCTTGGTATCCGATGTTGCAGCGGCAAAGATAGCCTTGCCCCTCCATAGCATTGACGCATAAGGTGTTAGGGCCACAGCCATAGTCCAAAGATAACAATGCATTGGCACACGACTTAGAACCTATGGCCCAGTTAAGCGCCGCCGGGACACTGCTCTTCATCTCAAAGCTACGAAGATCCATCACTTCAAAGGTGAAGTTTTCTTGGTCTTCCAAAAAGGAGAAGCTACAAGGCGCGAAAGTAAAGGTCCCTGTGTGATTTCTTAGAGCCCCAACAGAGATGCTCAGCTTCTGTAATCCGCCAGGAATTATTGTCTAGCAGCAGCCCATGCCTTGGCATGTGCCGTTGGGGACGGAGGCAAGGCTACTACAAAAAGCCATACACCCAGTGGAATAGGCGAATAAGAGAACAATCCCTTTGAAACCAAAGGTCACGGTGTCACATCCGAGGGCAGTCAGCTTGTTCCTGTTCGACGATAGCATATAGGGCGTTCCGCTTACGTCGATGATGATACTCAAGGATAACATGCTTGGGTTTAATGGGTTGTAACAGTTTCGAGAAATCGGCCCTTGCACCACAAGATGAGACTCTTCTATCCTAGATACTTGGACTATACTGTTCCTGCTGAGGATTAGCATCGGCGGGGAGGACGAGCTATTGCATACTAAACCAAAGCCTGGTTTGTGGCAGCCGGGTCAGATTCCAAAAGGGTAAGGGATGGCGATATCACCGCATCTATCTGGCCATCCTGGTAGAGAGATTTGCGCAGCGGTTGAAGAGAGCAGAAAGAGAGTGAGAAGGAGAAGCCAGAGAGGGTCTTCCATGGTGGGTGCTTCCCCTCTCCCCCTCTTGTCCCCCCCTTTTCTATTGCATTCCTTCTCTCTGACTTGATCTGAAGAAAATGGATAGTTGACTGTGTGAATGCGTGTGATTGGGAGAGGCCGGAGAAGATGATGTATCGATGTGCCTCTTAATTTAAGTAATGAAAGTTCCACGATCCTACGTTCTTTTCAAGAACGTACCGCATAGTAGAAAGGAATTATATTTTGGATTTTTTCGTGAGGATTAGATCTACAGATGGATCTCTCCCATCCTCCGTCTCCATCTTTCTCCATCTTGCTGGCGATATTTTTTCTCCCATCTGGCTGCGGATAATGTTCGGGATGTGTCAACACCCCCCATCTCCTGCCATTTTGTTAGGAAAGGCCCATCTGATGGCTCATTTCTTTTGTTATTTAAAGGGGTATCAGTAGGGAAGGACACGGTTTCACCGCAATTTGGTAAGAGCGGACTGAACCGGACCATCGGTCAGCATTTTTAGGGCGCACGAACCGGACCAAACACCGGCCCTCTATCCGCTATAGCTCTCTCGCTCACCCTCACTCACTTTCTTCCTCTTTCTCGTTCTGTCTCTCTCTTGTCGTCGTTCCCTCTCTCTCATCATCTCTACCTCTCTCCCGGTCGTTTTCTCTCTCTCGTCTTCTCTCCTCCTCTCCTGCTCGTTCTCTCGCCCTCTCTCCAGCTCGTTCTCTCCCCTCTCTCCCCTCTCTCTTTCTCGTTCTATCTGTCTCTCGCCCCCTCTCTCTTTGTCGTTATCTATGTCTCTCGCCCCCTCTCTCTTTCTCATTCTTTCTATCTCTCTCCCCCTCTCTCTTTGTCTCTCGCCCCTCTCTTTCCCGCTCTCTTTCTCATTCTCCCTCTTCTTCGCTCTACCTCCCTCCCTCTTTCTCGGCCTCTTCCCCCGTCTCTCTCTCTCTCTCTTTCTATTTCTATCTCTCATCCTCTCTCCCTCTCTCCCGCTACTTCTCTTGCCCTCTCTCCATGTCTCTCTCTCCCTCTCTTCTGCTACTTCTCTAGCACTCTCTTCTGCTCGTTCTCTCCCCCTCTCTCCCTGTCTCTCTCTCCCTCGTTCGCTCTCCCTCCCTCCTTCCATATCACCCTCTCTCCCCCTCTCACTCTCTTCCTCTCATTTTTTCCCTCTATCTCTCTCTCGCTCTCCCATTCCTCATCTCTCACCGGCTCTCCCTCTCCTTTCTCACTCTCTCTCACCCTCTCGCCCTCTCTTTCACCCTCTCTCCTTTTCCTCTTCTCTTACCCTCACTTTCTATCTGCAACCTCTCTCCCGCTTTCAGTCTCCTCTCTTCCTACTATTCTCTGTTCGCTCGCCCTCTCTTTTGCTCTCCTTCCCTCACTCCCCCAATCTATCTCTCATACTCTCTCCCTCTAGCTTTCTCCCTCTTGTGGGGTTTGACGTTGAATGGGTCCCACTGTTTTTTATTCCGGCTCACCAAATTTCAACTCCCGCTCTATGTTCCTTTCATAAAAGTAACACTCTTTGAACACTATTTTTCTTAGAACGAGGTCTTCTTCTTTTGGGGTTTTTTCCTTCTTCTTCCTTGTTCTCTCCCACCAAGACCTGTGCTGCCAAGGAGTGGTAGCTGGGATTATATCCCAACATTTGGTATCAGAGCTTGAAGTCTAGTCCAAGGAGGAATCAAGAGCAGATCCATGCCACGATGGTCTGGTGAATCTACCTCGTAAGGTGGTGGGATGTCTTCAGCAGAAGGTGAGTCTACTGGAACCTCTATCGTGATGGCCAGGTCTCTGGTCGATACTGGACATGGTTTCCCCGTTCTCTCCAAGCAGAACTATGCTCTATGGGCTATGAGAATGCAAGTTCTGTTGGAGGCGAATGGCTTATAGGAAGCTATAGAGGCAGAGACTGTAACGAAGAAGAAGGATCGACAAGCATTGTCAGTTATCTATGGCGCAATATCTGATAAGATATTGGCTCAGTTGGATAGGCAGCTGACAGCCAAGGAGACGTGGATGATGTTGAAGATGAAAAACTTGGGTGCTGCTTGTGTTCAGAAGGCTAGAATGAAAGCCCTCAAATGCTAGCTGGAGCTGCTCATCATGGGAGAAGATGAGCTTGTGTCTGATTTTGCAAGGAAGCTGTCCAAAGTTTTCGCTCAGCTAAGGACCATGGAAGAGAAGTTAGAAGAAGGAGATGTGGTGGCCAATCTACTCCGGCCTACTTCGGCGAAATTCAACTCTATTACATCCTCCATTGAGCAATTTGGAGAGATGGAGTCAATGGCATTGGAAGAAGCCGTGGGATCCCTCAAGATACATGAAGACAAGTTGAAGGATCGCCAATCAAGAAGAGAGGAGCAAGTTCTGTTAGCAAGAGCTATAAGAAAGGGCAAGAAGAAAGACGAAGACAAAAACTCCCGTGGCCGTGGATGTGGACTCGGTAAAGGAAGATGCCGTGGCCAAAGCAGTGATGGCAAAGGATAGAGCAAAGACGAGGACTACAGACCTCGAGATAAGTCAAAAATTAAATGTTACAATTGTCAAAAATTTGGGCATTTTGCTTCTGAATGCCGTAGTGACAAGAAAGAGGAGAAGGCAAATTTGGCCTTGCTGGTGACACTGACAGAGCCTCTGGATCATGCACTACTCTAGGGGAGCGAGGGAGATCCTCCGATGCCGGATATGTGGTACCTTGATATGGGGACTAGCAACCATATGACGGGCATGAGAAATCTGTTCTATCAGATAGAAGAAGCACACTTCGGCAGTGTTCGCTTTGGCGTTGGGTCGAAGGTGGATATTCAAGGCAAAGGAAGCATCATACTGCAGTGTCAAAGTGGAGGAGAAATGACGTTGAGTAATGTTCTCTTCATCCCTAATTACGCTCTAACATTTTGAGTATTGGGCAGCTTGATGAACAAGGCTGCAAGACTGTGATGGAGAGTGGTCATTTGATCATATACAATCAGCAAGGGAGATTGTTGGCTCGTGTAAAGAAGACCAATGGCCACTTATATCTGTTGAAGTTAAACACTATTAGAGGGTGTTTGGTTTCGGTTGATGATTCTGCCTGAGTATGGCATGAGCGCTATGGGTATCTCAACCACCAAGCATTGAAGTTGTTGGCTGATTGAGAGATGGTCGAAGGATTACCCTCTGTACCGTCTCCAGACCAGTTATGTCGAAGTTGCATAGTAGGCAAACATTCGAGAGCTCCATTTCCATCTTCATCAACATATAGAGTGAAGACACCACTTGAGTTGCTGCACGTTGACTTATGTTGTCTGGTCACTCCGTCAACATGGGGTGGCAATTCTTATTTTATGTTGATAGTTGATGATTTTAATCGACTCACTTATGTTGCCTTGCTGAAGAAGAAGTCTGAAGCTCTTGGCGCTTTCACAAAGTTTAAGGAGATCGCAGAAGGCGAGAAGAATATGAAGGTCAAAAGTTCTCAGAACTGATCAAAAAGGAGAGTTTGCTTCAACAGAGTTTTCGCTTATTGTGATAAGCATGGGATAAAGAGACACTTAACGGCTCTATATTCTCTGCAGCACAATGGTGTCGCTGAGAGAAGGAATCGGACAATTATGTCCATGGTGCAACCTATGTTGAATGGGAGAAGCCTTCCCAAAGAGCTATAGGGAGAGGCAGTGAGCACTGTCGTGTATCTCATGGACCGCGCTCCGACTAGAAGCCTAGAAGGAGCTACACCATATGAAGCTTGGACACGGTCAAAGCCTAATGTTGCACACCTTAGAGTTTTTGGGTGCCTAGCTCATGTGAAAGTGTTGGGGGGGCACTTGAACAAGTTGGATGACCGAAGCAAGCCTATGGTCTTCATCGGTTATGAAGTTGGGTCTAAAGCTTATCGCTGCTATGACCCTAACAATGGAAAGGTGCATGTGAGCAGAGACGTCATCTTTGAAGAAGATGCCAAGTGGGACTGAGATTTCCCTGAAGTGAAGAAGAAGTAAGGTACCCCACTCTCTCATAATTTTCCTATGTTAACTGATGATTGTGATGGTCAGGTGGATGAGAAACCGGAGGAAGTTGATGTTGCATCACCTCCACCTAAAGTGAGCCTTGAAAGATAGAAAGAGATCCTCTTCTCACTACTAAAGAGAGCTCGCCCAAGAGGTTTAGATGTTTACGTCGACTTTATGAAGACACCGTGTAAGTCCACCTTAACCAAGAAGAGTGCTTGGTGATTGAGGGGGAGCCAGAAAATCTCCTAGAAGCTTCCATGGAGGAGATGTGGAGACGTGCAATAAAGGAGGAGATGGACTCCATTGAGAAGAACCGGACATAAGAGCTGGTGAATCCACCAAAAGGCTGCAAGATGATCGGCCTTAAGTGGGTTTTCAAGCTCAAGAAGAACTCACAAGGAGAAGTGGTGAGACACAAGGCCAAACTGGTCCCGAATGGCTACGTCCAGAAGCTTGGAGTTGACTTCGAGGAGGAGTTTGCACCAGTGGCGAGAATTGACACCATCCGTGTCTTGGTGGCTCTAGTAGCACAAGGAGGATGGGACTTGCACCATCTTGATGTCAAGTCAGATTTTCTCAATGGAGAGATAAAGGAAGAAGTGTACATGAAGCAACCTGAGGGGTTCATAAAGAGGGGCAAAGAGCATATGTTCTAAAGCTGAAGAAGGCCTTGTATGGCCTAAGACAAGCACCACGAGCATGGTACACCAAGTTGGATAATTTTCTTATTTCTATTGGTTTTACCAGGAATGTCCAGGAGCACGCAGTCTACATGACGATTGCAGATGATGTGCACTTGCTCATGGGAGTGTACGTTGATGATTTGGTCGTGACCGGGCTAGAGAGCTGTCAAATTGAAGTGTTCAAGGGCGAGATGACGGACATGTTTGAGATGAGCGACTTGGGATTGCTCAACTCTTACTTGGGCATAGAAGTTATTCAGTTTGATGGGCAGATCAAACTGAGCCAGAGAGGTTATGCGATGAAGATTCTACAACAGAGTGGGATGATGAATTGCAACCCAGTCCATACGCCACTTGAAGCAAGATAGAAATTTACCGTTGAAGGCTCCTCCGCTCTTGTTGACTCCACGGAGTACTAGAGTTTGATCGACAACCTAAGGTATTTGACTCATACCAGGCCAGACCTAAATTATTATGTGGGAATTCTGAGCAGGTATATGGAGTCACCAACGGCTGAACACATGACGGCGGTGAAGAGGCTCTTAAGGTATATCAAGGGAACATTAGACCTTGGTCTATGTTATGAGAAAGCAATCGGAGAACAAGAGCTGGTTGGCTATTGTGATAGTGACCATGCTGGAGACCTTGATGACCGCAAGAGCACCACTGGTATGGCATTCTTCCTCGGACCGAACATGATAAGTTGGGCCTCACAGAAGCAGAAGATCGTAGCTATCTCTTCTTGTGAAGCCGAGTATATATCCATCACTGCTGCGACATGCCAAGGAATTTGGTTGGCCAGGTTGATTATAGAATCGAAAGGAGAACGTCCGAAGCTTGTGAGACTGATGGTCGACAACAAATCTGCCATTGCCCTTGGCAAAAACCCCGTCTACCATAGTCGCTTCAAGTACATCGACACAAGGTTTAATTTTATCAAGGAGTACATTGAAGAAGGTAAAGTTAATGTGCATCATGTCAGTTTAGAAAATCCGTTGGCTAACATATTCATGAAAGCTCTCGGACGGCTCAAGTTTGGGGAGCTGCGCGTGAAGCTGGGAGTTTTGAAGTGTCTGCGGAGAATGACATCAAGATCAAGGGGGAGATTGTGGGGTTTAACCTTGAATGGGTCCCACTATTTTTTACTCCCGCTCACCACATTTCAACTCTAGATCTATGTTCCTTTCATTAAAGGAACACTCTTTGAACACTACTTTTCTTAGAGCGAGGTTTTCTTCTTTTGGGGTTTTTTCCTTCTTCTTCTTACTTGTTCTCTCCCACCAAGACTTGTGCTGCCAAGGAGTGGCACCTGGGATTATATCCCAACACCTCTCCCTCGCGCACTTTCTTCTCTCCCTACTGCACTCTCTCCCTCTGGCCCGTTCTCTCTTCCTCTCTCCCTCTCACTTCCCCTCTCCTGCTCTCCCTCTCTCCATCTCGCCTGCTCACTCCCTCTTTCTGTCTCACTTCCCCTCTCCTTCTTTCCCTCTCTCACTCTCTTGCTCTCTCCCTCTATCATTCTCTTGTTCTCTGACTCTTCTACTCTCCTTCTTAACCACTCCCTCTCTCCCTCCATAACTCTCTCTCTTAGTCTCGCCCTCTTACCGTCTTACTCTCTCCCTCTAGTATTCTCTCTGTCCTGCACTATCTCAGGCTTACTCTGCACTCTCTCACTTTTTCCCTCTCATAGTCTCACACCCTAACTGTCTAATTATATCCCTCTCCCTCTCTCCCTCTCTCATTATCCAATACTGCTTTGGCTCTATAGATGACATTAAATGCGGCAGCCAAGTTAACTTCACATGGACCTGCATATTGATTAGTCAACTTGAATGAAGTAAGACTGGACCAGACTTGGACCGGATGGAGACCGGACCAAACCTCAGGTCTAGGTTCAGGTCTCGCTAAAAGTAGATGGAGACCGGATCATGTCCTTCCCTAGATATCACTCCCCTGTAAACCCTAATCTCATTTTATCGCCGCTAGGTGATTTTGTTGTTCATTCTTCTTGTCTCTCTTCCCTCTCTACCTTCATTTATGTTCCCTTCTAGTTTATTCCTTTGAAGTTCTTTGTCTTCTGAGTTCAAGGTTGATCTCCTCTTCCACATTTACAACAGGCCTACAACAGACCTCCATTTTTTGCACTAAGGGAAGATTAACTAATACAACAGGCCAATATTTTGGAAGTGCGTCAATGTGGCCCATGTGGATGACATTATCCATTAATAAAGAAAACAAGTGATATTTCCAAATGTCTTTTACTAGCATGAAATGTGCATGGACATAAAAAAAATTTCCGATGCATGGCTTAAATACTAAACTGCATTGAACCTCTCAAAAAGAGATGAAATGCCTTTCAGACCCTTACTAGAAGTACATACATATTTATGGGTTCTATGGCCATGATATATATCAAGGAAATCATTCCTTCCAAAATGGACAAGAGCTAAGGCAAAAAGGTAGAAAAGGGGAAGAGACCAAAAACATGTTTGCTTATGTGAATTTGTTCTGGGCTTTTACGTATTTATCCTATGCGGGTGTTTTTTCATAAAACCCCCTAAATTCTAAGTCCACCGTCCCATGACACTCATAGGATAATTTAGGATACAACCGACTATCAAACCTTGACCATACATCTGAGTAAGTGCTAATGTGTTCAAAAATCATTACAGAACTTCTTCTTTAATATTTCACTGCCTTAATCGAGTAATTCACTACATCATCTTCCTTGAGCTGTCTCTCCTTACATCAAAAGTGGATGATCCCATTCAGACCGCTCAATGATCTTCAGAAACTTTTTGATGCACCCCAAATAAGTCTATCTTGAATTCCATAATTATGAACTCATATGTGTAAGTTAAAGCACAACAATTCATTGAGAATACAGCATTGGTGCCTCGCCTCAAAGAACCATTTATATAGCTTTCACGTGAATCAATCTCATGACATTAAATTAGATACATAAAATATGGTTTTTTACTTTATTGTTACCTCTGATTTTTATATTTTGAATTCCATTATCTACCAATGAAGGACAAACTGAGAAATTAATAATTTAATTTTTTTAAGACCAAATTTTCTGGATTTTATGATTTTTTAGACAAGCCCCACTTAACTCAGAGTCAAATATTCTCAGAGTTTTTATTTTAAATACAGGACTTAGGTAAATAAAATGGTGAATTTTGGATACAAATGGGAGGAAAGGAGAAACCCAAGCCATCTCCAAGATAACAAGAATATGCCCAATGCACAAGAAGTCAGCTCAAGAAGCCCATATAAACCTTCTTAAGAACCAGCTTAAATGAAGTCGAGAATTGTAGAACTAACCCACAACGTGAAGTTGAAATGCTTGCTTTCCAATATCGAAAACAGGGAATGTATATCCTTTCCAAGAAATTTAATAATCCCAGAAATCCAGACTCTTGGAATTTAATCCAAAGACTGGAGAGTTACGACACTTATATTTAATCTCTTCTCCCCTCTTTTTGTATCTAACCTTGGATTTCTTCTCCTCATTTGTTTTGGGAACCCTACTTCATCAGGTTTATTTGATCCACTCTTTTCATACAATACTATTGGAGAGATAGTTCAAAGGTGATCAAGCTTCATGGAGAAAGAGTGCCACTTGGCCCTTGGGGGAAGTCAGAATAAGGTTCATGTGATCCTCTAAATCTTTGGTGTGCATTTTCTCACCATTATCTCAAGATAACCATTTTATTGGATAGCCTAGACTTTAAGCTTTCAAGCCATCAAATGACACTCAAACATTCCTCATGTTGAAAAGGTAATAACATTTTTCATTCACTACACATTGTTGCCCAATTGTTCTGCCGAACGGGGCATTGCCGCCCACAAATAATGGCAAAAGGTTCTATTTAACATTAATATTGTCTCTTCTGCTAAAACCTCTGGAATATTTCCTAAAAATCACATTTGATATCATATTTTTCTCTTTAGAGAACACTTATAAAATCCATACAAAATTATAAAATTGCATAAAAAATAATTTAAAATGTATTTGGATTGCAATTGACTATCTAATTACCTGCTCCCTGTGGCTTCACCCCTCATCCTATTCTAAGTATAGAAAATCTGTAAATATTTTTGCCTAAATCATAGCCCTAAAAAGACCTATTTAACACAAATACTAATTTGTCACAACCTGACTGACAGTTTGGTACCATTCAATGATTTGTGGATCAATTTAGTGAAATTTTTCAGCATTGCACAACCATTTCTATCTTTAGTGCCTCTAGAATAGTTGGCTTCTACACAGTCCATACACATCATATGAGCAAGACTGGACGGTGTTATTCTTTCCCAAGTATCATTGGAATACAAATATTTAGAACACAAGCTTAAAGGCTCATCATCTCAGTATTACAATATCATCAAGGCTCACTAAGTTTGATCATGTATTCATGGACTTCATTATAGCCATTACATCTGCATTATAGTGTATACAGTATATTCATTATAACCATCATACCGATATAAGGAATGTCTCATTGGCCTGCCAGCCATATATATTTTATATAGTTGGGAATATATTTCACAGGAGACTTTTCACTTCTGAGGGAAACAAATACAAACTAATTGAAGTGGAGTATGTGTCCAAGTGGGTTAAGATAATACCCACTAGGAAAAATACAAATCAAGTAGAATGTAGGATTGTTAAAAATGTTATGCTTTTTTATTCAGTTATCTTTGATCCATTAATACAAAGTGTATATTTTAATTCATTGATTGTATTTTTGAGCCTTATTGATGAAATATGTAGTGGAACAATAAGTGATGGCAACAAATTTCTTAGTCAAACAAGCAAGATTGTACATAAACTTGATAAATCCAAGCCTTAGAATTAGTGTCGTCTATGTTCTTTAACTCTCAGAATGACCTCAAATATTTTGTCTCATGCATATTATTCTATGAAATATGACATGAATGGGTCATGAAGCAAAACTTCTATTGTCTTGCCACACCCAGGGTAAGCATAAAAATTTTCTTCATAATATTAGAGAAAATGAGATGTCATGTTTTAATAGAGTCTTTGGATATCCTATAAATCTAACGCCCTAGGATTAGAGTGTCAAGCTGATATTGTCTCCTCTTTTGATACACATTATTTCTTCATGCTGGTTTGGAAAAAGAATACCCAATCCAAGTTAAAGGTGGGTGAAGAAAATGTGAAACAATTTTTGACAAGCCATAGGTGCCTAAACATCCTGCATTTTGACTTTGTTTCTACAACCTTTGTGGATATGTTTTCTACGGTCCTCATATCAGCCTAGGCTTCACCGTTGTAAGGTAATCAAATAGGGTTAGCCTTTAATAAAGTCAATATACATAGTGTTCAAAACAATATGTAGATAATATATTCATCTTGTGGAATATTAATTACAATTGTATATATAATTATGTATTTTTCTATAAGCTCGTTGTTATATATGTAATTCATGCTCTCAAGGACATAACATTTGACTGATATATTTTGTCCTCTTCTTCTCTCCTTTTGAGTCTTCTTACCTAAAAAATATACAGAAGATGGTTTGAATTCAATTAAATCTCTTTGCGTAAAAATTCTTTCACCACTATAAAAAGGTGATTGTTACTATGTTTTAAACCAGATTTTACAATGAACGGATTGGGACTTACACCCTAGTATATGAATCACACCTTAGAATATGAGCGGATTAAAACTTTCACCACTAAAATAAATATGTGAACCACACCCTAGTTTCCAAGACGTAATCATGAATCTTGTCAAGAAGTTGAGGAAGCCTAAAGTTAATATTTCACTATTCAAATTTCCTCCAAAATGAGGAATTATTTAAATCAAAAAGATCTCAACCTATGATTTCTCAAAATTCTTGAGCTCAATATTGATTCATTAATCATAAACGTGAACAAATGAGGATATCATAATGTATTTTGAAAATTCCAAAAAAAATTAAGTTCGGCACAAAATTGTGAGCCTTTCTTAATGGAATTGGGGAGTTTTAAATTTACAATAATTGGGATTCTGTGAGATTAAAACTATGGAATTTTTTATCCCTTGACATTTATCATTTAACTAACTTTAGTGTTATAAAACTTTTTAACATTTTCAATTATTGATTTTGATGGTTTCAATCATAGTATTGTTGTTCGGTTGTTTATTCTGTTTAGGAGACAGAAAATATAAACGTATTTAACTATAAAAACATTTTATTAGTTTCAGATTTACTTATGAAAACCAAATTTAAATAGAGATATTTGAAAAAAATTATAGAAATAGAGAACCAACATCACCTTCTAACCAGATGTGATTTCACGTTTTCTATTAACCTGAGGTTTCCTAGTTCGCTTGTGGTGTATAATTGAAAACTATCATATTCAAAATCTTCAGCCACCATGAAATGTGAAAGAAAATATATCATTGGATAAAACTAACTATCATTTGCTACATATTTATAAGAAGCACTGCAATACTTACTATCAAGCGCATTAATCTGATTTATAAAGCGTGAATCAATAAATTTATGTACTTGTTATTTAACTTTTGCCAGATGAATGATGATAAAAATTTTCATCATTTAGTGAAATTTATGGTTCTAATTCAAAGCTAAATTAACAACAAAAAAAACATGATTCTGTTCCAGAAATCTACTATCGACAAAACTTATAGTTGCCCATTTTAAGTTATTCATAACGTAATTAATAGTTTTGCTTAGAATAATTGAGTAAGGATATAAGACCTATTTTATTCAATATACCCATGAAAATTAGACAGGAAAAGATGTATCATAAAATTTGATTGATTTACTTTAACCATTCTTAAGAATCGAATATCAATTTATTATGCTGGAAATTATTTGCTCCACATTAAAGCTAACATACTCAAAATTTTGCCTTTTTTTCATGTACTGGGGTTCATCCATTAACTTTTTGCCTTTTTGATATTTTAGCATGGTTCTCTACTAAGAACGTTCAAAAAAATTATTTATTACGAAAGAAAATTTAAAATCTGTTAAAATGGGAGGCTGGGTCTTACTTTACTCATGGGTCTATAAGATACATAAGCCTTACACAGCCTTGACTAGTGATCCTCGCATGGTACCCGTGATCGATAAATAATATAATAAATGTATAGCATCCCAACTATTGGGAATGAAGATACTCAACATGCAGAAATTGCTAACCATATTTTAAAACAAGCATTGAAGGATACCATTAGTGAAAAAATCACCCACATGCTCACGATACCTACATTCTCCGAATAAACATCAAAATTTGAGACAGGTTAAACTTTGTAAATGAGTTTAGATAAACAATACCGTGTGTAGAATAGCATATTTATTATGATACCTAAAAATAATTTTCATTCTAAAGAATCATTGTTTAACTAGAAGTTTTACTTGTCCATGAATAATATCTGATCGAATTTCTATGGCAAAAAACTAAGGGAAATTAAAAGGAAGGGTAAAAAATAAACTAATACACTTCTACAAAATGTTAATATAGAGAGTTTTGATACCATCTTTTTGAAATTCATCATATGACATGTAGAACATTGTTCTCACGCACACTATAATTGTGGATCCAAGTGCAACATGAAGAAAAAATTTAAATAATTCAGATAAAAATTAAGGTAAATATCACTCCCATCATGTAAAAGGAGCATCCATCGCCCTGAATTATGGATTTTTAATTTTGGTGATTTATTATGCAAAATTCTTAAATGAGGCTTCTAGATTATGAAAATTCCTACAGATATCTTGTTATTTTGATGTAGTTATGAGTGGGAAGGTAAAGACATGAAGAATTATTTTTAAGGAGTTCATAACCCTAGGCATTGTTCTATAGTACATAATGATTTGAAAGATGGATACAATAATTATTATTCCAAGGTATTAGCCTGCGGACAAAAAAATATTTATCTGGTTATGAATGCATTATCAGATACTAAATATTAATATTAACATCACAAAAAGCATAAAATCACTTTACATGTTGTGGTTTAGTAAAAAGACATGACCAGAAAATTTCCTATCCACTATATAACTCAATTACGTGGCATTCATTAAGTCACATAAGTAAAAAAAGTTGGTATTTATAGAAAGAATCAAAAAACAACTTGTAAACTACCAAAGATACTCATTTAGCATTGTTTAAAATACACCAAAAAATTATTTTAAGCAATTTCCTGTTTGGATGCTGCTAATCTCCCCCTTTTGAATTAAATATGCTATATATGATGATGTCTTTAGTAAATTCGTAGATTTAACCTAAAAGGCTTTATTGGTCTTATGGAGTTAGTAAGTTAACAGGCGAGTGTTCTGAGAGGTGACATATTTAAAGTTTATTAAAAAATGCAAGACATATTTAAAGTGTGAGGGTTTCTTTGAACAACTCCCTTTAAGCAAATAGAGAAAATATCCTCATAAAAATAACAACCTGATGGTGGCCTTCTTTATTGCTTCTTCTTGACAGCAGTAGTGCTATAAAGATGGTAGAATCATGAGAAGATATTCAAGGATCTCAAGCAGCACTATTCTATGATATGATACGAAGCTTCAACATGAAGGAGACTGCATCAAACATTTTGAAGCTAAGCAGCAAGGGGACTTAAACGGACTCCATAAATGAACAAATCAAAAGCTGATTCTACTATGTTAACGATGATTAGATCATCCCATGATTTTTTAAACAATTCTATCTCAATTCATTATTTCAAATCACAGTGCCCATTTATAATTGACTCTCAAGGCATTGAACACAATACTAAGGTTCATGCTAACATTAATAAATTCAAGTGGACGGAGCATCCACCACAACCATTATCAGACACAATATTAGCATAATTGTGCTTAGTAATATTGTTTATGGATATTTCATATTACTATCATTATCTGAAATCACTTGAATAGAAAATATGCCAAATTTCAGATATAAAAAGTGTATGTGGATACATGGTACTAGCCCCTCCCATTATCCACCCCTACTCACATTATGGGCCTTTATGATCTCTTTACCCATCACTCATCCCCAATCCCATGGTTAGTCCTGCCCATCCCCTCTCAATTCCATTTATAACTGACATTTCACATGAAAACAATTAGTACCATACGTCAAATTTCAAGTTACATTAACCAAGGATTCATGTGAATGAACACATATTTTCTTTGAAAGTCTGATTATTTTGGAGGTTTAAGTGATATCCTCTATATCCAGAAAATAATTGATCCATTAATGTGGTCTTTTCTATCGGTTATTTATTAGTAGAGCAGGATATCACTGGGGGGAAATTCAATGTTGTATAATTTTAATCATGTGTTGGAGGCAGTAATGGATAACTCAGTGTAGAGAGAGTGAGAGAATGAGAGGGGTTCAAATGAAATAATAAGAGGGGGACAAGGCTCTGCATTTAACAGTTATCCACCTACACAGCAGTGGACTAGAATGTTGATAGCTGATTGAGGAGGTGGATAGACCTAGAGAGACAGGGGCATAAAATTAGTTTCATTCAGATAAAAGGATTATTATAAAGAAGGTTTTATATAATTCATACCTGTGTGAGGCAATTGTAGAAGAAAAGGTTTACATGAATGCAGAGAGTCAACTAAAACATTGGTAGCTTATCGAACATATAGATATAGGTAGATACAGAGCAGTAGAGATAGTGAGATTTAAAGACAATGCACAATTAAAAGAGGAAAATTTGAATATAATTTACTCCGTTAGGAAAAAACTTCAAAACATTCATCACTGTTTTAATTATGAACTTTACCAAGAATATCTTCTAATCACACAACAGATTCTCTAATATAAATATTGGTTAATGAAGGGTTGTTGCATACAGAGTGTGGAACTGATCCATTCTCCTATTTATGATGGAAAGTAGGAGAGGGATAAGGATACTTTAGTGAAATGAATGCGAGATGGGGTAATTATAGAAGGTTGTGTAAGAACAAAAAAGGTCTAGGTGTTTTAGTCAGATATTATAGGCTTCGAAATGGGAAAACTTGGAGCAGTGTGAATGTGAACCATTTATACAATAACAGGTCTAGATGAAATGGTAGAACTTGAGGCATTATCTAGATGTATAAATCTAAATAGTATAATATACGGATCTGTATGGACAAATGATGTAGAGAAGGCATTAGAAACTGAGATGAAGTTCAAAGGCCATAGAAGAAAAGTATGTTTAGATTATAGTATGAGCGTTGATCTCTTTCGCATCCCAAGTTTCTCATCACATTTCTCTAGGTTGTTTTCTCATACCATGGTCTTAATAAGGGAAAAGATAGGTAAAAACAAGAATAATCAGTCGGAGAAATTAATATTCAACAGATTGAGCAACCAAGAACTTAATTACAAAGTTATCCTGTTGGACAGCCTTTCCAAAGTAATGTTAGGAATCAGAGAGCTGGAGAGAAAAAATTCCCTTATGCATGATTTTGTATCTGTTAAATGCCCATGTCTAATACCAAAATTTCCCCTTAACATTCACCTGGCTGCCAATTGGTTGAGAGGATACCTGGATAGGTGCTTCTTCAAGCGTGTCAACTCGTGGTACTCTTGTATGAAGACATATGTAGTTACCCTAGGGTGTCTGCCTAATTTAGCTAGAGCTCCTAATTGTTGATGGGCTTAGATAGAACTTCCCATGCCCTAATCAAATGCTCCAAGCTTCTCATAATTGTATCCACACATGACATTTCAACAATTCACTGGTTGATTTCTATTAAGTGAATAAGGCTTTCATCATAAGTCCAGTTTTCTTATACTCTGAGTTCAGCTTAAGTCGATCAATTGATTAGGTTAGTGGTTTAATGAGACATAATAACTCCATAAGATCATCAAAAGTTCAGATCAGTCAAGTGTAATCTAAAATCAGTGTTTTAAATATGTGACACATGATCTCTCCCACATGCACTTGGATCACTTAACATCTACTTATCTTGGGACATTTATGTCCAGTTGATTGCTATTACATTGGACCATGTATCTCAGATATGACAGCACGTCAATTACCCATTAAAGGCCTCCATAAATTTTAATCTTATTATTAGTTCATGGGTTCAATCATGCCCATCTTAGTTTTTTTCCTAACAATTATCTACGATATACAAACATATGATTGTCTACAAGGGTTAGTGACAGATTTTAAGTCCAACGATAAATATTTGTGAAATGGATTAAAAGGTGCAAATATGTTCTAGAGATCAGAACTCTATTTTTAGGGATTTTGGGAATTTTCTTGATGTGCTTCGTGTACAAAGGAAATATTTTCTCCATATGATGTTATATTAGGATAAAACACGTTCCAATACATGGTCGGCAAATGTCCATATCGAAGGGATAGGCCAAGGTCACAGCCCTTGTATTACCCTTAGCCTCAGACTACAATGATGATACCAGAAGTTCAGTCTTCAACTCCTAAACCTTTTAGCCATACAAGCTTCCTCTGGGTATCAGAGATAAAACAGGTTTATCCCGGCCATGAAACGTTTGCCAAGCTAGATGAGATTTCCTTTGACCCTGGGTTCAGCCATTCAGCCTCATTTCTATGACATCCTTTAAGTGGATTTTCAGAAAATTTTTGAAATTTACTTCAGTCTCTTACATGTAATTACTAGGAAATTTAAACCATTCGCACTACACTTTGTTTTTGACTTAGCTGACAAGGGGTCCAACTGTCAACGTTGAAAGAATTGGGTCTCGCTTGAAGACATTGAAGAGAGAAGGAGAAGACAGAGAGGAGAGAAAGAGAGGGAAGGATGACAGAGAACACGAGATAGAATTAGATCTCTTCTTTTCCACAAATTATCATTAACATTGGTTAGTATTTATATAAAATCAAAAGATACTATATTTAGTAAATGTTTTAATCATAGCCGTTATAACTAGTATAACGGATATAGATCAAATGGCCTGGATCGTTCTATCTGATTTAATCATAGCCGTTATAACTAGTATAATAGATATGTCCTGTTATAATCATGACCGTTCGATTCCTATCTATGTGTCGCCCTGTCTATATTTGATCCTAACCTATGATTGAACTTATATGTTTCCAAGTCTTATAGTCTCTAACGAGTATAGGGTACTTGTTTCATTACATTGGCTATATCTTATTAAAGTCCCTATTGGCCCGCTGGCGAGTTTCCTCTGTTACTCCGTTTCTTCAGTGTTCCTTCTTGCTTCGTCTTCACCCCCTATCAAGCGCAACGGCCACTCCAAGATGTTGAGCTTGCATCATAGCGGAAGGAACAAAGCTTTTGGAAGTGATTTTGTTAACACGTCTGCGGGCTGTTCTTCACCTCTGGTAACTTTGACTCGAATGTTCTTGGAGACCACCTGTTCACGCACAAAGTGAAAACTGATTTCTACATGTTTAGTTCTCGCATGAAATACTGGATTGACATCCTAATAAGTAGCTCCAATGTTATCACACCACAAGATGGGACTATGATCAGACTGAATTTAAATTTCTTTTAGAGTAGATTGTATCCATAAAATCTCAGCTGCACAATTTTCTAGTGCTTTATACTCAGCCTCCATACTAGATCTTGCCACAGTTTGCTGTAAGATTTTACCAAGATTTTAGAACTCCATGAAATACAATTTTACCAAGATATAACAGAAAAGCGCTAGTGGATCTTCTATCTGTTGTATTTCCAGCCCAATCCACATTGCTAAAAGCATTCAAAGTGAGATCCAGATCATTGCATAAATGAAGGCGATGATGCACCGTTCTCCTCAAATATCAAAGTAAGTGCTTGAGAAATTGCCAATCACCAACTGTTGGTGAGTGCATTTTCTAGCACGCCTTGTTTACTATGAATGCAATATCTGGTTTCGTGAAGGTCAGATATTGCAATGCACCAGTAGTTTGCCTGTAGATAGTCCCATCAGTGAGTGGAGTATCTAAGTCAATGGATTCTGAAGTATATGTTGTAGGCACAGCTTCCCAGTTATCCATTTATGTACGTTCAAGGATGGATAAGATATATTTGGATTGGGTGATGTCAGATGTCGTCAAGGACGTCGTCCGGTCAGCATCAAGTATGATGGTTCGGTACCGATAATAGATGGTGGTATCAAATGTCAGTGGTGTCTTCGTCCGATGGATAAACCCTAATGGGTAAGTGTAGCTACGATGCAAAAATGAACGTCCTCCATGTTGTACGTGCAGGATCTGACTAGAGGGAGGCACCGAGCTCCAAGCTTGGACAGGGTCACCGGGTGTTGGTGAGCGTCGAGGATGTTTACAACCGAACAGAATCAATCCGTAGGGCTCACACGTAACATACGAACTCGTTCGCACCGCTAAGACGCTTAATGTACAGTCGTAGTTTTCTCTCAAATACTACTCTCACCTACAGAACCCGAGCGTAGTGGAGTCAAGACAAAAATTAACTACAAAAGATAATTAAACAAGTGATGGGAGAGGACGGTGTACCTCGTCGGCATGGCTCGTAGTGCTGAATTCCTCGACGGTCGGCGGTCGTCAAAGAGGGTGGGGTGGAGAGGAGTGAGAGAGTAGATGGCGGCTTGATGAGTGAAGATGATGCTGGAGTGTTGGTAAAGATTGAAGGAGGAGAGGAAGACGAGGACATCAGCGTTCGTAGCTCAAGCCAACAACCTATAATAGTTGGCGCAACCCTAGGGGTGGCATGACGTCGACAAGGATGGGCAGTTACGGCTAGCGGAGCGGCAATGGGATGCCCACCTCCAGGGCAGACTACCGGTTGGTACCGCGATGACTGTCGTGGTGTGGTTAGTCCACCAAGCTTACACAATGTTGGGGGGCAAGTACTTCATTACTTACAACTCCCGATATAGTGCGAGTCGACTAATGGATGTCTCAGCTCAGTGTGGGCGAGCATTGAACACCTGGTGAGCGGTGTCACGAGTGATGGTTCTCAGCAATTCAGAACCGTTCGCAGTCTTGGGAGGAGTGATCTCCGATTCGACTGTCCACAAGGTAGCTTGCTACTAGTGACAACAGGAATCTAAAAGGGGGCCTCAACCACCAAACGAGTTCATGTCGGGAGAGTAACAACGGTAGCTGTCATCTCACCCAGAGACTCTGCCGTGAGCTTCATAGAGTGTAGGGAGGGAACTCCTGAATAATCCACACGAGGTGGAGCAACATCAGATGCCATAACGACACTTTCACACATTTGAACGGCCTTGTGGTAGCAACTCACAATCATCGACTGTCAGGTGTTGGTCGACGTTCGTTTTAGGGAAAATCATTGACCGACGGCTTAGGGAAGGACGGTCGTGGCATGGATGGTCAACAGGCATCTGTCTCGGCGTGTGGCTTCACAAACAGGAGAAGAAGCAGCAACAACTAACTCTTGGGCGGCAACAGATTTAGCGACAGCGGCTATCTCTTGAACACCAGCAGTGGCAGATCAATGTCAGCATGAATTCTAGCAGCAAATAGTGATCTAACCGTGACGGATTGAAGCATTTGATCAGCGGTAAGTGTGATCACACCGTGTGAGGATTGAAGCATTCAATTAGTGACAAAGGGGGAAGTCTTCCAATTGGGCAACTATAGAGGGAATTGAGCGGTAGATAGTGAAAGTTTCCTCTGGCTCCTAGCGTCAACTCCCTTGTGTTCTTGGAGCTCAAATCTTCACCAATCAGGAGACTAATTCACCCCAGTGACCAGGAATCAGGAATGAGATAAATCCTGCGAGCAGGTTGAAATCTCTTCTCCTTATTCCGTTCGTTATTCCTCTTCTCCCCTTCCTTTCTGCTATCTCTTCTCTGATGAAGAAGGATACCACAAAATAAACAAACAATACTTCTTCTTGTTCTTCCTGGTCTAAGGACCTAGGGCGCCCCCTCTTTCCTTATAAAGGGGAAGAAGTTAAATGGGCCCCCTAAGTGGGTGAACAAGGGGGAAAGTCTGATCCACTGGGGGGCCCTTATAGAATTGGCCCCCATTTCAAAGAAACAATGGCAAATAGAAAATACAAAAAAGAAAAGACATACGTGACGACAAAAATGGACATACGTGATGTGTCGCGAATGCAATGAAAGCAAAATGACAAATACAAAGCAAAAACACTAAATACGACTACGAAACGACAAAAATCGAAATACGATAATGAGCATCTTCACCCGGTCTTCAATTAAAGTGGTGGGTGGCGCGGGTGGCATCGTCGATGAACCTTGATGGCGTGCGCCATCATTGGGATAAAAATAGTCGTTACCTTGTTGAAGAAATTCAATTCCCAAGAAGAATTGAGCAGGCCCTAGATTTTTTATTGCAAATTCAGAATGTAGTTGTGTTACAAGGTTACTAATGTCAAGAGAATTAGGACCCAGAACTAAAATATCATCAACATAAATCAAAATAAAAAGTGGGTTAGGATTGAATTTGAAAAACAGAGATGTATCTATTATTGAACCAACAAAACCAAGTGTAAGTAACTTGTGAGTTTGGTGAACCAGGCTCATGGAGGCTGTTTTAAACCATGGATTGACTAATTTAAGCCCTGGTGTAGAAAAAGTTGTATTCTTAAACCCTGGTGGTTGTTCCATGAAGATGAATTCATGTAAGTCACCATGAAGGAAAGCATTCGACACATCTATTTGATGGATAAGCCAATTCTGACTAACTGTTAAAGACAACATTAGTCGGATTGTTGTGTGTTTAATAACTGGACTAAATGTCTCGTTATAATCAAAACCCTCTTGTTGGGTGTAACCTTTTGCAACCAACCTGGCTTTATATCTTTCTATATATCCAGAAGGTTTATACTTTAATGTATAAACCCATTCACAACCAATAATATGAAAATTTGGATCACGGGGTA
This sequence comes from Wolffia australiana, assembly GCF_029677425.1. Taxonomy (NCBI): domain Eukaryota; kingdom Viridiplantae; phylum Streptophyta; class Magnoliopsida; order Alismatales; family Araceae; genus Wolffia; species Wolffia australiana. The sequence goes on along the minus strand of NC_135847.1, from coordinate 634,176 downwards.
CAAGCGTCTATGTGTTGTTTTTCATGAGAGCTTGAAATTCAGATGGCATGGCCTGCATCCAATTTAAATCTTTTGATGCACTAGTAAATGATGTAGGCTCAAACGCATATGTTTTGTTAACATCAAAACACCAACGTATTGGATATCGGATAGAGCATAGGAATAGTTCTTTTGAATTATGAGTTTGGTCATCGCATAGATTAGTAAGGCCCCTTAGTTTTAATTTAGTGTTTGGTTCAGGAGTATGATCAAATGTAGAAGTAATATCTTGATATTGTTTTAGTAAGAACATCCGGATAGTATTTCTGTGTTTTATCAGTTGACGAACTTATCGACTGATTAATGTCTTCACCTATTTTGAAGTTTGAGGAACTTCCAACTGGGCCCGCTAGCGAGTTAAAATCGGATGAGTTAGATAATTCACTGTTAACTGAATATGCTGACATCATATTGTGATCTATAGATGATTTAGATTGTCTGATCATTGATATGATCAGCCCCCCCATTGAGAATTGATGAAATTTTTGGCAGATTAATATTGAGAGACGAGTTTTTGGAAAAAGAATTGAAACGATTTGATGGAAATGAGCTTAAAATACCTTCAGACTGATTACTCTCAGTAGTCTTAAATGGGAAGGATTCTTCATAAAACACAACATGTCAGGAACTATATAGCTTATGCGACTGGAGAGATAAACACCTGTATCCATGATGCATTGAACTATATCCCAAGAACACACATGTTTCTGATCTATCGTCGAGCTTGTTATGAGCATACAGTATGATATGGATAACAAAGAAAGCCAAACATTCTTAAAAACGTATAATCAGGAGGAGTATTAAAAAAAAACTTAAAATGGAGATTTTTTTGTAAGAACAGGTGTAATAAGTCGATTAATAAAAAAAACCGCAGTCGCAATTGCCTCATCCCAAAAATACTTTGGCATGTTAGCATGTTTCAACAAAGCAAGAGAAGTCTCAATTATATGATGATGTTTTCTCTCAGCAGTTCCATTCTGCTCAGGTGTATGGGGGCAGGAGACCCTGTGTATTATCCTATTTGATTTTAAATAAGTATTAAGTGATTGAAACTCCCCTCTCCAATCAGACTGTACATAATCTTTGTACTTAGTTGGTATTCTACATGATTATGGAATTTAATAAACACACAAAGAAGATCACTTTTTTATTTTCAGAGGATAAATCCATGTATATTTTCTCAAATCATCTATAAACACAACATAATATGAGAAACCCATTCGAGATATTACAAGGGAAAGACCCCATAAATCCAAGTGAATGATATCAAAACATTGATTTAAGAGGTGATTCGTAGCTGCGAAGGGTAACTTGTGAGATATGGCTAAATTGCAAGGTTCACATATGAAATTTGAAGAGTTATGAAACACAAGAAGACCAAATTATTCATAATTGAATTCAAAATGCGAAGTTGTGGGTGTCCAAGTCTTGAGTGCCAGGTCTCTCAAGACGCTTTTTCCCCAACAAGAGCGTATTTCCAAAAATCTTGATTATCAAGATGATAAAGTCCATTTCTGACCGTTCCCTTGAGTAAAACCTGATGGGTTGCTTTCTCCTTCACAAGACAATAGAAATCGTGAAATTTGATAAAAACATTATTATCTTTGGTAAATTTATGGCAGATAATAGATTCTTTGTAATTTCATGAACATGAAGAATATCATTTAGATATAATATTCAATTCGAAGTAGTAATTTTTGAAGAGCCAATGGATGATATTTTCAGACCTGAACCGTAACCTCTTTGTAGTTGGTCATTCTGAGAGTAAGGCGTTGATTGAGATAGATGAATTTGTTCTACTGTAGCCTGATGTGTTGCTCCACTATCAAGGTACCATGCTTGGTTTTCTGTTCAGATTGCTTTTGCATTTGATTGTGGGAATTGACTACTTGGTCTTTAGTTGTGAAATTCTGGGCATTCGCTTACTCTATGTCCAAATTAAAGGCATATGTAGCATCTGATGTCGGGCGTCGTCTAGGACGTCGTCCGGTCGGCACCGAGTATGATGGCTCGGTACAGATAAGAGATGGTGGTGTCAAACGTCGACGGTGTCATCGTCCGATGGATAAACTCTACTGGGTAAGTGTAACTACGATGCGTAAATGAATGTCCTACATGCTGTACGTGCAAGCTCCGACTCGAGGGGAGGCGCCAAGCTCCAAGCTTTCACAGGGTTACTGGGTGATGGTGACGGTGGCCGCTCAAACCTCGTCAGAGCGACGAGGACATCTATGGCCGAAAAGAACCAATCTGTAGGGCTCGCACGTAATGACGGACTCGTCCGTACCGGTAAGACACTTGTGACGTCGTAGTTTCTCTCGAATGCCTCTCTAACCTACCTAGCCCGAGCACGGTAGAGTCAAGACGAAAGCATACTAACAAGCGAGTGCAGAGGACGACGTACCTCGTCGACATGTGGCTCATGGTGCAGAATTTGTTGACAATCAGCGGCAGTTGGAGCGAGTGTGATGGAGAGGAACTAGGGAGCATCGGCTAGAGGGGTGAAGAGGGGCTGAGGAGGAACGACGTGAGACGAAACTTCAGCTCATGCAAATGAGGACTCGGTTAGCATGTCCCTATGGAAACCGGCACAGACAGGTCTGAAGGTAGTCGCTAGCGATGAGACATCTCAGCGATGGATCATGGGCCATCAGCGGCAACACAGAAGGCTCGTCAGCTCCCTAGAGGCGATGGAGCGGCTAGGATACCAACACGGGTCGACTGACGTCGCGTAACTAGCATGGGTCTGGTCAGAGTCATTGAACTGGGTTGACTCGGGCAATGTCGGATGGACTACGATGACTAGTCGGGACCGATCTGTCAGCGGCAGCAATCGCAGAAACCACTTGACCGGAATTGCCGTGACACCTATCGATCTCATGCTAGCCAATGCCTACGGTTGATCGATCGATCTATTGATGACCCGTTCGCCATCGATTTGAAGTCCCCTTTGAGTCGGCGATGGCATAGGACACAGCCCACAACAGGGAATTCTAACGTCAAAGAGTTCAGTCCACAATGATTTCAGTTGTGGCGAGGAATTCGACAATCCATAGCGGCTCACGAGGGATCCTTCGATGACTCTAGTGTCAGAATTTTCCCTTGGTCAGAGTATCTGGGATCCCTGACTCAATCAAGGTCAATTTGGGGACTGATCGCAAGATGTCGTGGCCTGGGACGTAGCACATTTGGGGATCAAGGCGATTCCCGCTCGTCAATCCCAATTCTATGCGTCTTCTGCCGGTAGGAACTGCTCAATTGTAGAAGATGGCCTGCAACACTGTGGGGGGAGGGGCTCAAAAAAATTGGGGTGAGATTATGAGTCACTTAATCTGCTGAGCGGTGAGCCTCCTCAGGTGTTCGAAGGATGGCCAATCGTGCGATTGGGACCGTCAAGGTAAGATAATTTGGCAAAGGAAGGGGGGGCAGAAGAAGATAGTTATGACACCAGCAGGCCCAATTTCTCTCTTCTCTTTCCCTCCCTAATTTCCCTCTCCCTTCTTCACCCTCCCGTCTTCCTGATATAGGAGGGGTGAGACCAAGTAATGGAAACAACTCCTTCACAAAAAACAAAATTACCTGGTCTAAGGGGCTAGGGCATCGACCTCTTCCCTTATAAAGGAGAAAGAGGTCAATGGCCCCACTTAAGTGGGTCAACAGGTGGGAAATAGGGTCCATTAGGGGCCCTTATAGAATGGGCCCCCATTAAACATAGAAAAGGGAAGATTTAAAACAATAAAGAAAAGGACACAGGGGGAAATGTGGGAGGGGAAGTCCAAATTGCTAAGGACCCCCTCCCACACGTAGACGGGACGTGTCACTGTGCGACGAAAACAGAACGACAAGATGGGAAAACACAAAACACTACAAAAGAAACGATGAAAATGAAGATACACTACTCGAGCATCTTCACCCGGCGTGGACAACGTTAACGAACTTTAATGGCGTGCGCCATCAATGGGTTGAAATCTTTGATTTCTTCCTCTTCCTCGTCCTCTGCCTTGGAAGTTAAATCTGTTTGAGCCAAAAATTTTCCTTTGGAAGGTGTATCCTTGTTGGCTTTTCTGAATCTGCAAGTTGGTAGCCATAGGAGGAAAGGAATTATTGTCTTCTTCTTGTTCGAAAACAAGGCATCATGTGACCTTAGATGAGCCACTATTTCATCAAATTTCAGATGACAGAGGTTAGCATTGATGCTGACTACAAATTGTGAATATGCAGAACCCAAGCCTCTTAAAAACGTGTAGATAAATGATGACTCATCAACCGGATGACCCATTTGTTCTAAAAAATCTATAACTTCTTTGAAATCCTCCACATTTTGTGTACCTTTTCTCTTGTTGTGAAATTGCATTTGGAGATCCATGACACGAGTCTGATTCCAACAAACAAAGGTGTTCTCTAGGTTTTCCCAGGCTTCTCGTGATGATTTTGGATTTCTAATGTACGGACGAACAGATTCTAATATAGTTTGATGGAGAAATCCCAGAACCTGTTGATCTGTTCTCCACCAAATCATGAATTCCGGATTTTCGACCATATTTCCTTGAACATCTGAAATCAAAACAGGAGGAGAGTTTCCATCTATAAACCTCATTAAATCATACCCATACAATACAGGCAGCATCGAGCTTTTGCATATCTGGTAATTCTCATTATTCAATTTCAGATTGATGATGATTCCTGTAGGAATCACAGCCTGGACTTGTCCATCAGCTGTGGTAACGATCTCGCCGGTAGACACCATGGGAGAAATTGCCGCCGAGCTTTCTTGAGCCATCTTGACTCACAAACATTGCTCTGATACCATGAAAGAATTGGGTCTCGCTTGAAGACGTTGAAGAAAGAAGAAGGAGAAGAGAGAGAGGAGAGAAAGAGAGGGAAGGATGACAGAGAACACAAGATAGAATTAGATCTCTTCTTTTCCACAAATTATCATTAACATTGGTTAGTATTTATATAAAATCAAGAGATACTATATTTAGTAAATGTTTTAATCATAGCTGTTATAACTAGTATAACGGCTATAGATCGAACGGCCTGGATCGTTCGATCTGATTTAATCATAGCCGTTATAACTAGTATAACAGATATGTCCTGTTATAATCATGACCGTTCGATTCCTATCTATGTTTCGCCCTGTCTATATTTGATACCTATGTTTGAACTTTTATGTTTCCAAGTCTTATAGTCTCTAACGAGTATAGGGTACTTGTTTCATTACATTGGCTATATCTTATTTAAGTCCCAATTGACCCGCTGGCGAGTTTCCTCCGTTACTCCGTTTCTTCGGTGGTTCTTCTTGCTTCGTCTTCAAACGTCACTGCTTTCCATATTATTTCTCCTCCAAGGAAAGCTATAAACCATTGCGTGATTACTGAGCATGGCCTCTTGTCCTTGGCATTGACGTGCGAATTTTTGATTATTTTTTTGTCAAGCGCGTATCACCTAAAGGCGTTGAAGATAACTCTCGAATCCTTGATATTTTTCATAGAAGATACACCTGAAGAACCTTCTGATAAAAGCACAACACGCCATGAACAGAAATTGGACCGTGGCTTTTGCTAAATTTCGATTACGCTAGTCACTTGGATTTCGTGACCAAAGCCATCAAATACTTTCCATCTCAGGCCAATACGGCCTTGTATTTTATATCCAACCTACAAAACTCTACGTAAGGAAGCGTAGACCTGCTCTTTCAAGGGCAAACCCTAATGGCAATTGAGTAAACTTCTACGTGGAAATTCCTCATTACTACCCTGCAAACCCTTCTGGGATGTCAGTCCCACTACGCTAATGGCCGCCAATTAGACTTTAGTCGTCGGGTTAAGATTCACAAGTAAAGTGGAAGCATTCTACACGTTGGCAGGAATAGGATCCAGCCAGAAGGAATTCCCAAGATAGTCTTGGAGAGAAGCGCTACTAGTTTCCTTGGCCGCGGCCGGGCTGCGCCATAGCTCCAGCTCGTCCAGCCTTCTCATCTCCCCGAGTGGAAGCAGGATACACCTGGCTTGAGCCAGAGGAGCTCTTCTGCTTCCTTATCCCTGCCTCTTCTTCCCTTTTCTTGATCTTTTCTCGGAGGAGCTTCTGTTGAACGTAGCTTGGGGCCATGCTTGCGCCCAGAGAGGCCATGCCTTATGGCCAAGCTCTCACCGGCGGAAAACTTACAGAGGTTGCCCAGATAAATAGTCTTTCTGTGAGGCAAGAGCTGATTGGCTACAACGTATGAGGTTCTGATTGAGGATAAGCTTGACCCTACCACAACCGCTGTGAAGTCTATCTGATTCACATGATGCTCTTGATAAATTACACGAATTTCTCAAACCCAGTATCAAAAGAAGGGATGAGGCATATAATTGTGACCATTAGAGAAGTTTTATTTGTGTCGCTCACTCTGATGAATTGATAAAAATAGACGAGACCGGGGGCATCTTTACTTAAACAATGTGAATTATTTAAACCATTATTGAGGGTACTATTGCTCGACTGTACTGCATGTGGGCGGTTCTTGTCTCTTTTGAAGAGAAAAACAAAGAAAATTTGGGTTGGACTTTGTTTCTTTCTACCGACTTGGCACCTGTGCTACGGCCCACGGGTAGAGTTGGTGCCTTGAGGCGGTTTTGGAAGATTTCAAATTAAACCTTCCATCGGATCTGCGTTATCGGCCTTGATATTATGGGTTCATCTGCCCAACTCTAGATGATGGTTAAGAAGCATCATCGACGTTTATGGGTGAGGGCAGAAATCTTCTGCCTAGTCTACTTTTCGAATTTATCAGATTGGCCTATCCCAATACAACTTCTCTTAAATACGGTTACAATAAAATAATTAACCCCATAACTTTAAGAAAGAACATCACATCTCTAATCGCATGGCGTACTCCCTGAGACCATGCTCATTTCAGTCAGCTTCGTCTAAGAGTCAAAGTAAACCCAAAATTGGAGGCAGGCCATTAGTATGTCACTTTGCATATCCGTGGTAAATCTGTTTGCATAGAGTTTATAATCAAATAATTACTCTAGCAATTTCTAAAAGCTCGTTATCGAATTTCTAATTATCTATTATACATTTGATAGTTAGGTTATTTATGTAAGAAGCTGATTTTGTCAAGTCTTACACCATTGAGTTGATTCAAGTTGGCCAAAAGCCAAAATACCCAAATGGCTTGTTACGTATGATTGCAGACACGATTATCTATCTAAAACACCAAAAAATAGCTTTAGAACTAAATATATTGATTTGAAAGTTGGAGATTCAATCCATGGCCTATTTTTCCTTTCTTTCAATATATGGGATCAAATAGCTTATTTCTATATCCTTCATCCACTAGGAGATCTGCTGAATAAAATACACTCTGAAAAATACTTTTACTTATGATCCCATGGATATATGGAATCAATAAAAGCACTTTTCACTTGAAAATTGAATATCTTACATTTTTTACTTAAAATAGAACTAAAATCTCAAGCAGAAGTAATGTCCAATCTTACAAGTTCCAATATATCATGACTGATGCATTATTATGATATTTGTTACAAAATACCAAAATCAATGCTAGTCATTTCTCAAAATCAAATAAGCTCAGTTATATTCACAATAAATCTATTCCCAAGTATCTACCTCAAAATTACCACAATTCATACTTCTAAATTAAATATCTGTATTTAATTTTAAAATCATATGTGTTTCTAAATTTAAATCTTTCAATTTTTTTCATGATATTTTAATTAAATAAATGAATTTCTCCTCCAAAATATTCAACCTTAAAAAGAATACTTTTCAGTTCATAAAACTTCCAACACGCATTATCTCATATAAATTTCCAAAAAACTTTTATCTAACATCCATAGGATATTATTTCTCATTCTATTGCTTATTTTTCTCTGAAATTTATTCTCTTTTGAAACTTGTTAATAATACCCTTTCATCATATATTCACACTGACAATGAATTTTTTTATTCTTCCTATTTCTTAGGATTTATGCATGAAATAGTTAATAGAATATTAATATTGTAATTGCATTATAAATTATGGCCTTTCTTAGATAGTTAAATAAAGGTTTATTTAATTGTCTGTGAGGTATTTTTGGTAATAGAGAAATTAGTAGATGACAATTTGTGCAGAAAAAGGCGGAGAGCACAGGCCTCAGATATCCACAGCTGCAGCGATCTGCCATAGGCCAGCAGCATGGATCCAAGGTCGAAGAGGAGACCACAGCACCAAACCATTTTGAGATGTAACAACGCATGTTTTCCGCATGTGTACAGGAGAGATGTTTGCTATTTGAATTTCAAACGACTTTTCATTCGAGATTTGTAGAGCAGCTGTATTATCTGCATTTTTCATATGGATTAGCACTTTGCAAATCTCAGATAAAGCGTGGGCAGGGCCTTGGGCCAATAGAGAAGACGCTGATCATGTCCAATGGGCCATGGTTTGAGAGAAATAAGACTAAAAAAATTTGCGGTCTTTAGGCAAACGCAACATGGACCGCATCTTTTAATCGCAAACGGTCTTTAGGCAAACGCAAAATTTGCGGTTTGAGAGAAGCAGACATTTCTAAAAATGGTATCTTTTAATCTTGGCCATCGATCTTTTGAAAGGAGATTAAATGTTAGAGATCGATGCCATCTTTTTTCACCACTTTCTTTTTATTTCATGCAACCAACCATTGATGGTGTTGGCGAGGTGCTCGATCAAAGGAACCAATTCATAGGAAACAGGTGGCCACGACAGGAGAGGTGACATAACGACAAGGATGAAGGATCGCCAAAGATAGGAGGGGTCCACGACCATATTTTCATCACATCCACTGAATCCCTGATCGTAGGAATCGAACAAGCAGGGTAAAACCCTTGGTTTCCACCCTTAACAATCATTCGCTTTGCCGACAAAACAATTCTTAGCAATGAGAAGACAGAAATCCAGTCTTACAGAGCTATCTGTCAACCGGGAAATTTGCCACTCCTGTGGCCAATAAAATCTCATTTTGTCATTCCATGGGATATCTTGCTTCCTATAATTTAAACGCTTTAATCCCAAACAGAGGACCATTCTCCTCTCCATCGTTGTTTCTCCTTTGGTCCAAGGTGGTGAAAGGGTGATAGGAGAGAAGATTTAATGATTTGCTTCAAGAAAGAGATCGCCAATAGCTGGAGGCCTGAAGCTGGTGGCAACCACCCAGCATGACAGCAAAATTTGGTAAGTCAAGATACAAAAAACATATAATTTGGACTTTAAATGTTTCAAAAATGCTATAACAGATAAATGAAAAGATTTAATACAAAAATTACATGAACATTCTGCAATTTCACTTTTATAAATTTCGTGAAGCCGCTTTTGGCTACTTTAATTTCCATCTATTTTACTCATTTTTCTCCACGTTATTTATTTAATAAAAATCTCAAAGTTAATATTAATTCTCATTTCTAATGAAGATATCAACATGTCATTGTTCTGGATGTCATTAAGTAAAAATAATTAGATTTCAGCATAAAAATCCAAATAAACACACTCTCTCATTTAGGCAATTCCACAAATATCTGGTGTTTTCTCTTCATTTTCTACATTATTTAACTTATTTCCTCTCCTCTAATGCCCTTCCTATCTCATTGATTTCCTTAGGTTCTACATTTTTATATATACTTTATTCTTCCCATATTTCTACCTATGATCTCTCTACTGATAATACTATCCCTTCTAATGCTACTATTTTAACATATCTTTGAATGCCAGTCCCTGATGAGAGGACCTCACTCTCTGATTTTCATTCCTGAGTGAAATCACAAATATATAAATATAATTTCACCGAAGTAAAATTAGTTACATAATCAACCCTTAATTTTGCTTTATCAAAACAAAATGGGTAAGTTAATCATTTTATTAAACTTCGTCAAAGATGAATACAACTGTTTGCTAGTTTTGTAAACTGCAAATGCAAATTGTATAATCTTATGAAATGACACAAATATTATACACTTTGAATCCTATGTTATAATTTTTCTTTCTCCCTAGATCCTCAGTTGAATCAAAGTCCTTTCAGTTTCCTTGGCTGCTGAGGTATTATCGAGTGAATAATAGAAAATAAATATCAAGTGATAAATATAACTTTTTTACTCAAATGGAGCTTCACCACGTTCCCACTTCCGCTTGGGTATATAGAACTGGGTGCACATTTCCTTGTGTTCATCCGAACAGGAGTTTACACGGTTGCTTGCCTTCCTAGACACTAATTGGGTTTCATATCCTTGAGTTTTTCTTTGAAGTTAGGCGTTTGTTCCAAAACATTCAAGTTACTACTGAAAATTTAAACTTAAGATAGTACATCTGAAGTCATCCTGCTGAAAATAATTGAATGTAGAAATTTCTATTCACTTCCATTATTTTTCAAGATATACATTACATTTCAAATATCTATTCATAAAATCTCAATAAGTATTCTCTTAAGTATGTATATCAATTGGAGTGCCTAATATGTCCAATAAAACCTTAACTCATCTTTTGAATTATATCACTTACAGTGAAACTTCTTACATCACACAAAGTCAAAGTCTATGTACTAGGATCACAAACCTCTAGCAATCCAAAATCAACATATTTTGTAAGCTCTATTTATCATGATCTACAACTTCTTGTTATTCAAAATTATGTACTGTTTCTTATATATCAGTAATGACCATTAAAAATAATTAACAATATCAATAAATTACATTTGGTATATAAATTGACTCTTTTCATTTACCATTACGAAATCTTCCTCTCTTACTGATCCATACTATTCCTTTTCATCGTCCAAAAATATTATTTTTTTTATATTCATGCAGAAATTATTAATATGATTATAATATCATAATTGCATACAAAAACTATCCAAAATCAAATAAATATACCTAAGATAATCAGTGTATTTACCATACTTGGGTCATTTTTTTGCATAAATGATCTTCTTTCCAATGCCTGGTTTTTATTTTGCTTTAAACTAAATATTTCCATTTCATATCTGAACTTTATTTTATAATATGAAAAAATGAATAATTCCCCATCATAAAAATGTTATAAGAGCTTTCTCTTAACTTTATAGTCTTAATATTTTAGCCTTCAGCTATAAAAAAATGGTTGCTCGACCAGATTAAAGTCTATTGACGCGCTTGAATTTAGGAGATTATTTTATATAAATTAGGTATGTTTTTTATGTGGGATTTTTTTCTTGTTCTCAATTCTAGCAACGGTGATTGGCAAATACAATGGCCTAGAGGCAGCCATGTCGCTCAAAATCCTTTAACTATGAAAACACTAGGTTTTTACCTTTCTGGAAACTGTTTTTTTTTTCAAGATTGGTGATGCATCTCTATTTTATTTCCGTCTGAATTAAACTAATGGCGGCAGGTCAGCAAACGAGGTACATTTCTCTTCCCTCCATGTGTCATCAATGCTTCCTACGGTCAAAAAATTTCTACCCATCCTCCGGTGCCGTCAGATTATCTAACAGGTGGTCATTTATCCATTTTCACTCTCCAGTTGGTGGTGGTACCCATTCAGTATCCTCTTCCCAACCAGTATTGTCAAACAAAGCAACATTGGCGATAGAATATATGTGACTTGGACATGGTGTGGCTTGACCAAATGGTTCAAAGATATTGCATTGTGACTCTAAGACACCCAAAGGGGACCAAATAGGGCATATGGTTTTTCCCTTTCATTTTCCACGAATTTGAATTTCCTGGAGAGAATCGCAAAAAAACTGGTAAGAATTTGAACATGTGTCTTGCTAAGCCTTCATCATTTTGCATCTTCGAATCATTTATAATTTAATGTTATAAAGGATCTCGCAAACTGGGATAAGGTAACATTAATTTTACAGAACGGCGATTACAAGTTTCATATGTGAATTAGATTTAGTCTTTAAAGTTTAGGATTGAGGTACTACTTAAAAGGTAACCGGCATCAATATAAATAGAAACCCATTCAGGTGTTAATTCTTTTAGAAGGTTGTTAATTTGAGAGATTCCATTGGGCCTACCCAAAAGTTCATTGGTTCCTGATTAACTCATTACAAGATGCCTTGACTCCAGCTTTCAACAAAAGGAGAAAAATTCAACTAAAAAGGTTCAGAAGATTCACTTCCATCCATCTAATTATTTCCACGAATAATTTGTGCCAGTTAATATTTATGCATTTCATAAATCTTAATTTTAATGATTAAACCAATTATTAACTTTTCGACATCAAGATAATAATGGTTTACCTAGTGTGGAATACATTCAATGAAACATTTCTGATTGTTTCATAAACTACTTTCTATGCTTTCGCATGGGACTTCCGGCTTGAGATATCATGCAAGGGTAATCCACTTTCATTCCTACGATATCGCCGCCAGCATGCATTATTGACACGTAATGGTTAAACTTACTGGGATCATAGCCCTTGGAAGGTGGTAATAAATTCTAGCAGTCATAATAAATTGCCCAATATTTTTGTAGTCGTAATAAATTCTAGCAGGATGACTGCAGAACCGTACAGTCAGGTAATTGTTGCAAATGAAATATGAATAAAAGTATGGGCAAATTATCCCATATATCCCAGGTTTTTAAAAACGTCCGCATTCTATCCCAGGTTTATTTTCATACGCGTTCTATCTCTGGTTTTCAAAAATGTACACAATCTATCCCCGTTTTCTCACAGCTTCCGCCATCTATCATCAGTATTTCCCGTCGCGGACGTGGCGTCCAACACGGACGGCGAAATGCGAGCTGGCGTCCAAGTCGGACGCCACGTCTGCGTCCAAAACCCTGGGAGAGAGAGAATGATCGGTGACAGAGAGAGAGGGATTGTGAGTGACCGCAGAGAGAGAGAAAAGGGCGGAGAGAGAGATCACGGGAGATTGAGAACGAGGGGAAGATCACGGGAGACCACGGGAGGTCCGGGGAAGAGAGAAGAGAGGGAGGTTAGGGTTGTTCGGACTTTTAGGATTTCTTGCGTTGATACTAAGGCTGTGCCCTCTGCCAGGGCCGGGGGAGCTCGTTCCCAGCAGCCCAAGGTAATGATCTAGGTTTCTGAAAGGTTTTTTGGATGTTTTGTTCATGGAGTTTAGAGACGATTGACAACAACATTTGTGAATGCTTCAATAGTTACATCTTGCCATACAGGGGAAACCGTATTATAGACATGTTGGAGGATATCAGGCGTGCATGGATGCAGAGAATAGTTCGCAAAAGGGATTTATTCTCGGACAGTTCCGACCAATTATGCCCCAGAATAAGATGCTTGGTCGAAGAGAACAAACTGAAGTCTAGGGGATGCACAATCAAACATGCTGGCCATTACCAATTCGAAGTTATGCTATTCGGGGATGGATACGTGGTCGACTTGCGCGCGCGGAAATGTAGCTGCAGATATTGGGCATTAAGGGGTATTCCTTGCCCCCATGCCATCGCTTGCATTCATTGGACCAAGGATGACCCTGAAAATTTTGTCTCCGACTGCTACAAGAGGGATATGTACCGAGGGCGTATCATAATGGTATACCTCCTATGAATATGAGAAACATGTGGGACGAAGATAAGTTGGCCTATGTATACCCTCCTCTTGTAAAGCGACAGCCTGGGAGGCCGAAGATGAGGAGAAGACGTGACACGGTTGAGAATTTTAATCTCAATCGTCACGGATTCATGCAGAAGCAGTGCTCTTTATGCCAAGGACTTGGTCACAATCGGAGGACGTGCACTCGAAGATGTAGTCAGGCTGTAAACATGGTATGAAACGACTCTACCTTTATCCTCCTAGAGTTTTAATCAACCGTGATAACTGAACATGTGTTAAACAAACATGCAGGGTTTAGAGGACGTCGTTGAAACTCCGCGCCATGAGGTGGATGGTGGGGACCTCCAACTTCCTGAACTTAGCCAGCAGGTATTCCGACAGAATCCTAGCCCCATTAGGCATGAAAGGGGAGAGGCTTCATCTTGTAGCAGTCGGAGGCTCAACGGCGACAACGGCGACAGTTCGAGTGTTGTTCTCCTTTTTTTTTGCCTTCCATGTGTGCTGAGCGTTCTTGTAAAGCTATGGAAACAACTCAAAGGAAGAAGTTTAGAAATTTATGGTTTACTGCTTCAGCTGTTGAAATAAAGATGTAATTTATGCAATTCATGCTAGCAACATCGAGTTTATTTGGGCAAGTTGGGACATCGTTTGATAAGTTGATTCGGGTCTCATGCTAATTTTCATGGTTGAGTATTTAGTTTTACCGATTTTCATTATGTCTATTTCTATCGAGATTTGGTATACTTATATTCCATGATATTGTTGCCTGCGTATCAGATCACGAGTCATTAAAATACTAGTTGAGTATCAGCGATTTCATGTGAATATCACCGGAACGTAGCATCCCAGTTGAAACACTTCAGCATTTGTCACTGTTTCCCCTCTTGGTCATGGAAAACGCTTCTGCCTAGAAAAAAGTCAGTAGAAGGTCGAGGGATCACCCGAATCACAGCTTCCCCCTTCGTCATGGGAAACACTTCTGCCTCTGTCTTTCTATTTCAACGGCGGCGTCTGCGAGCTTCCTCTTCAGCATGAACCTTTCTTCGTCGCAGCTCTCGTTTGACAAGTCGTAGTAATAGGTTGACAGGATGGTGATCCGCTCGACGGGCATCACGAAAATCCCTTCTTTACGAGTAGGAAGTGCTTCTAGCTTTCTCAACGTTTCGTCTCCTCTGGTGATCCTCCCAAATATTGCATACTGACCGTCAAGATGAGGCGCATCTCCTAGAAGGATTGAGAAAGAGGACCTGCCACTATTTGGGTCAGAATGTCTTCCCATGGGTAGGATTCCTCTGACGTGCTTGACACTGCTAAATTCACCAAAAACCGTTTTCTCAGCTTCGATTCGTTGTGCATCATTCATAGGAGCAGATCTTCCCCCAGCCACGTCACCTACTTGAGCGACAAAACCCTTGTCAACCCGAAAAAAATGTTTTGTATTGTAACACCCGAGACGAACGAGTCTGAAGATGTGCTCGACTGTTTTTGGAGCGAGGACAGAGAGACAGAGAAAGCGAGGAGAGAGAGAGAGAGAGGGAGGCTCAGAAAGAGAGAAGCTCCGAGAGAGACCGAGAAAGCGAGGAGAGAGAGAGGTAGAAGCTCAGAGAGAGAGAGCGAGAGGGAGGCTCAGAAAGAGAGAAGCTCCGAGAGAGACCGCGAAAGCGAGGAGAGAGAGAGGTAGAAGCTCAGAGAGAGAGAGAGAGAGAGAGGGAGGCTCAGAAAGAGAGAAGCACCGAGAGAGACCGAGAAAGCGAGGAGAGAGAGAGGTAGAAGCTCAGAGAGAGAGAGAGAGGGAGGCTCAGAAAGAGGGAAGCTCCGAGAGAGACCGAGAAAGCGAGGAGAGAGAGAGGGAGGCTCAGAAAGAGAGAAGCTCCGAGAGAGACCGATAAAGCGAGGAGAGAGAGAGGTAGAAGCTCAGAGAGAGAGAGAGAGGGAGGCTCAGAAAGAGAGAAGCTCCGAGAGAGACCGAGAAAGCGAGGAGAGAGAGAGGTAGAAGCTCAGAGAGAGAGAGAGAGAGAGGGAGGCTCAGAAAGAGAGAAGCTCCGAGAGAGACCGAGAAAGCGAGGAGAGAGAGAGGTAGAAGCTCAAAGAGAGAGAGAGAGAGAGGGAGGCTCAGAAAGAGAGAAGCTCCGAGAGAGACCGAGAAAGCGAGGAGAGAGAGAGGTAGAAGCTCAGAGAGAGAGAGAGAGGGAGGCTCAGAAAGAGAGAAGCTCCGAGAGAGACCGAGAAAGCGAGGAGAGAGAGAGGTAGAAGCTCAGAGAGAGCGAGACAGAGGGAGGCTCAGAAAGAGAGAAGCTCCGAGAGAGACCGAGAAAGCGAGGAGAGAGAGAGGTAGAAGCTCAGAGAGAGCAAGAGAGAGGGAGGCTCAGAAAGAGAGAAGCTCCGAGAGAGGCAGAGCGAGGCTCACAGAGATAGAGACAGCAAGAGCGAGGGTCGGGAGAGACACGGAAAGATCGAGGCTCAGAGAGCGAGAGAGAGAGACTCAAAGAGAGTGAGAGAAAGTGAGACGTGGCAATGACGTGGCATCCGACTAGGATGCCACGTCTATTACAATCAGCCCTCTTCGATGCCACGTCGAACGCCACGTCGCCATCGGGAAATCTGAGGATAGATCGTGTGGGTTTCAAAAAACCTGGGATAGATCGCGGACGTCTTAAAAACCGGTGGGATATAACGCGGTAAGATGATAGATAACGGACGTTTTAATAAACCTGGGATAGAATGTGGACGTTTTCAAAAACCAGGGGTATGTGAGACAATTTGCCCTAAAAGTATTGACCTGTGCCATACTAGACATTTTATTGGAATCAGACGGCTCAGAAAATGTGCGCAAATTTCATGCTGGACACCCCAGGAGATGCTACACCTGGCAAACAAGCCAAATGGCTCGGCACGGAATATGAACCCCAGGTGAAACAGACCCCCTACTATGTCTTGTAGTTTGGCAAGCCCAACAAGGGCGGCACAATCATTTTCGAATTTGTGTTCTCAACTTTTCTTAATACGCGCTTCTTATGGAAAATTTTCATGCTGGATGTCTTCAATTATGAAATATTCTTATAATTGGGAATTAAACTGAGAATACAGTGGAGTATTTTCATGTCATGGTGAGATATCCGTTTATGTGAAGAGGATTCATATTAAAATTATATTAAGCTGGTATTTCATTTTGATACTTAATTCCCTAAGTAAAGTTAATAGTTTACTAGCGTAGTCCATGCATGGGTATTCAAATTTTTGTATTGTTCTAGTAATTTCATTAAATATGGATAGACAAAATGTGAGAGGGATCTATTTTAAAAACGACTCGGGTTATGCGTTATTCTTTACGCAGATATGTATTGGCTCGAAGAAAATGAAATATTTAGTTGGCCAAATGACCTGAATGTGAATGATACTAAATCTCATAATTATCAAGGTTTGTTGACAAATTTAGTTTGGCGCAAGGAAGACATATTGTGGGATGAAATAACGGGGTTTGGATTAACTCATGTTGGATGTTGTTGCAATGAATTTCAGCAACCTAAACAAGCTTTGGATTGGCAGAGATATAAAAGCTGATCTATCACAAAGAGGTTTAATTTTTTATTTGTGTTTTAGAATTGCCACCCTTGTGGAGGCTGCCACCTCTTATTTCTCTTCTCTTTAAAATGAATTTTTTTGGCAACTTAAGATATATAGAAGTGTACTCCGTAAAAAGAACGGAGAGACCAGTGAGAACTGGCATGGACAGTTTTTCAAATACAAATGGGGAGGCCTACAGGAATAAAATGAAATAAGCTCAGAAGATTGTGTCATTTTAATTACTCGCAAATAAATATTGGTGACTAGGCTCAGAAGTTAACATCATCAATATGAGACAAAAGATTGGGTCTGCCGCGTTATACATAACTTATTAATTAACACGGAAACTAGACTGGATAACTAGCCTAAGAAAATGGCATATATATAAATACATAGGAAACAAAAAACATGAGCCAGATGGCTAAAGTTCATTTTAAAGAGACATTGTGAAGAACATAACCTTTAAAAATCGAGTGAAGTTGCCTATTCTGAACATAGAGGAAGAACCAATTTTATAAAGTGCCATAGTATCATATAAAATAACTTGAATATTCTGATTTTTTATCCTATTGTTAGTATTCCCAATGTTGATAAATAAATAAATAACAATGTCTTCATTCAATTAATAGTACATTAATAGTTCGGTAGTGAGTTTCATTGACTTATGAAACAGAGACAAGTTACATAAGGAAGCCAATAGTTTTTCATTTATTGTATAAAGGATCATCAAGTCATAGAAGTTACCGTGAATATTGTGATATGAATAAAGTGTCTTAAATGAAACCTTAGTATTCCCAATACGAACAAATATAAAAGTATGTATTCACAGAGTTAATAATGCATAAATAGGTTGCTGACCTAGATTTATCTAGGAAACAACAACTCAGATGAGGAAGCATATACTAATAGTTATTCTCTCAATTATCATGATGTCATACTAATAACTTTTAGTATCGAACTTATATACTTATTGTCTAAATGGAACCGTAGTATTCCCCTTGAGATAACCAGAGAAAAAAATTAAAATGAGAAAGCTTATAATACCTATTATTCACTAAGAGTGTCATGATGTCATTGAAACGAATGTGGATATTTTAATTAAGAAATGATGACTCTAAAACGGAACGTCTGTATCCCCTAAAATAGAAAACGGTAGAAATATCTCTACCCCCAAAACACAACTTAGAATCACTTTATACTAGTTTTTTGAGCTTTAGACGAACTAAGGATACTACGTATAAGAAAATCTGAAACCTATTCAACAATTTTAAGTAATATTCGAATATAACCATTTTAAAACTTCCAAAATTGGATTATCCCTGCAAATTTATTCTCAGAAATTATCTTTTTTTTAAACGTATGGGCCGCAATAATCATCCCGTCCCACCAACCGGGCAGACTTAGACAGCGGCGGCCGCGGTTTTCCACAGCACACTTTTAGAATGGTCGTGATAGTAGGACGAAACCGTTATCGTGCTGCGTTTACGATCTTATCCACGTCGCCGAGCATATAAATACATCCCAGCTCACAAAGATTAACACGGTTATCAAGTTCAATTATCGGCGAACATGGCGGAGATAGCGTTGCTGATGGTGGAGGAGTACGAGAAGGCGAAGAAATGGAAGGAGGAATGGGAGAATTGTCCTACTAATGTTGTCGTCTCCTCTGTCTGTCCGAGGTCGAAGAAGGTCGACGTGGTGGCGAGGCTGGAAGTGAGAGCTAGAAATGGAGTTTGCGTTGGGCGGCAGGCCATGCAGCCTAAGAGCTCCTTTGGGCTGGCCGCCATGGAAGGGTTCTTCCCCGCTTAGGCCATTTTTCCCCCACTGGACCTCTCATTTCTACGATTTTTTCTGGGTCTTTTGGATCCTTGATTAGGTAAGATCCACTGTATATTCCGTAAGTTCTTCAATCTGTTTTTCATAGAATGAGAGCGGGTGAGCAATCCTGCAAAGTCTTCAGCTTGGCGATATCTCGTTTCTGATATTGTTTCTGCGTCTTCTGAATCCTTGATTAAATCACACCCGACAAACATTCTGTAAATTCATCTATATTTCTTTCATGGTGTTGGAAATGTCAAACCCCCCAGCCCTAAGTTTCAGGATTGTGGGGGTTGACTTGGTACATCCTGAAAGGTAGGATGACTTGGTACATCCTTAAAAGTATCATGACCTAGCACATCCTAGGACCGTGCCTAGTTTTTAGGGGGCATTTAGGCCTTGGGCTGTGCCTATAAAAGGCCCCCATTTCCCTTGTTTTCTTCACCCTAATGTATTCTTCTTTTCTCTCTTTGAGTTGAGTAGAGTTGCTTGAAATTTCTTTTGAACTAGAAATGTCTTCCTCTTCCTCTCTCTCTCATTGGAGTTGGTGCTCTCTTGACGGTGACCACGCGGGGACGTGACGAGGCTAACGGCTACGCCTCGGTGTTTCCCCTCGTATCGTCTTGGGATCTTCCTGTAAAGTCATCTGCATTGGTTCACGCATCCGCGAGTGTGTGCGCCCAACACATGGAATGGGAGCGGGTGAGCAATCCTGTAAAGTCATCAGCTTGGCGATATCTCATTTCTGATTTTTTTCTTGGTCTTCTGGATCCTTGATAAAATCAGATCAACTAAACATTCTGTAAACTCTTCAATATCGTTTTCATGGAATGGGAGTGGATGAGCAATCCTGTAAAGTCTTCAGCTTGTCGATTTCTCATTTCTGATTTTTTTTCTGGTCTTCTGAATCCTTGATTAAAATTAGACCCAATAAACAATTCTGCAGATTCTTCAATTTTTGTTTCATTGAATGGGGGTGGATGAGCGATTCAGTAAAGTCTTCAGCTTGTTTGAATGGACGACTTTTGGCTTTACCTCTGCAATTTTTCAGAGTATTCTGGATCCTTAATTAAATCAGATCCACTTAACATTCTGTAAGTTCTTCAATCCTTTTTTCATGAAACGGGAGTAGAGGAGAGATCCTATAAAGTCTTCAACTTGGTTGAATGGACGACTTTTGACTTTACTTCTGCAATTTTTCTGGGTATTCTAGATCCTTAATTAAATCAGATCCCCTAAACATTCTGTAAGTTCTTCAATCTTTTTGTCATGGAATGGGAGAGAATGAGCGCTACTGTAACGGCTTCAGTTTGTTTGAATGGACGGCGGATGAGTACTTCCCTTATCGATCTCTCGTTTCTGGTATTTTTTCTGGGTTTTCTGGGACCCATAATTAAATCAGGTCCACTAAACATTCTGCGAATTCTTCAATATTTTTTTCATGGATGGAAGAAGATGAGCAATCCTTTAAAGTCTTCAGCTTGTTTGAATGGACGATGGATGACGTTACTTCCCTCATCGAGCTCTCTTTTCTCCTATTTATTCTACTTAAATCAGGTCCAATATACATTGCAAATTTTTCAATCGTTTTTATATGGAATGGGAGCGGATGAGCGATCCTGTAAAGTCTTCAGCTTGTTTGAATGGGCGACGACGACATTACTTCCCTTATCATTCTGCTATCTTTTCTGGGTCTTTGGGTCCTTAGATCAAATCCACTGTATTCTGTAAAGTCTTCAATCTATTTTCACTGGAACGGGAGAGAATGAGAATCCCGTAAAATCTTCAGCTTGTTTGAATGGAGAAAGGATGAAGTTACTTCCCTTTTCTATCTCTCGTTTCTGGTATTTTTTCTGGGTCATTTGGATCCTTAGATCAGATCCATTGTACATTCAGAAAATTCTTCGATATTTTTTGATGTGGAAATGTGAGTGGATAATAATCTTGTAAAGTCCTCAGCGTGATTGAAAGGACGGCGGGTGATGTTAGTTTCCAATCTCTATCTCTCGATTCTATGATTTTCTTGGGTCATCGGATCCTCCATTGACTCAGATGCTCCATTCATTCTGCAAATTCTTCAGCCTATTATAACGAGCTGTAAGTAGATGAACAGTCTGTAACAATTTTGGATAGATTTAAGACGACGGATGACGAATCAAACGGCTGTGAAAAAACGGAAGACGGACAGATTACGATATCATAAAATGTTTTAATATTAAATTTAAATTAGAGTAAAACACACTAAAATGAAGATCCAAATATCTCTCTATCTCCGCCTATTCTATGCATCTACGTATTTATTCCTAAATAAAAGCGATATCAATATCATTCCATCTTTGTCATAATCATTCGTGACTAAGAATTCTCCAAGAGTAATCCTGTAAAAGATAGTGACGGGAGACGGATGATGAAGATGATGAGCTTGGCGGGCTGTCCGTAACAGATAGCCTAGACGATGAAGATGAGACGGATGATGATGATCCGGAGGGTTCGGAAAACAGTGGTGATGGGTTTCAAAAAGATGAAAAAAAGGAAATGTTAATTGTTTTCAAAATAAAAAGGGATCTATAACGTTCAAAGTAAATATTTTTATTTAATTTTTAATGTATGGAATTAAAAAATAATTTGAAAAAATGATAGCTTAGAAACTAAACCCTATTGTGTGAGCCTGTAAAATACGAATTGGATGATGAAATAATGATGTAGATTATATAAATACTGAACCTAAATGTATAAAAGGCTACGGATGTGAAAATCCAAGGAATTAGAGTACACCTATGAGGATGAACGCCTCATGGGATGATCATGGTAGGAATTATTACTGAACCCCTCGCTGTGAGGATGCTTGATAGTTTGCTGTCAGATAAACGAACTGAGCTATAATCTCCTTCGTTCTCTTTAGATTCTTCTTCACCAATCCTCTTTGGTGATGCGTGTCGGGGATCGAGAGCTGCTCACCACTGATGCTCTTCAAATGATCATGAATTCTATAACAGTTTAACGCCAGATGCGGCTAGAAGACATTCATAGATCTGTCTTCATGTCTCATCAATCTATTCTAAATTGGGTCAACTTTCTGGTTGCAACATATTTATCAAACCCATTTCCCTTCTCCAATTCCTGTCAAATGCTTCAGTATTTAAATATAACTTCCACCTAAGTCATGTTCAAGGTATAGATGACAAACGGATAGAGATTTCATGAACATGATCTGGCAATAATGCTCGACTTGATTCAACATGGACATCGCAACAAATGAAAGTCATAGAAATGCATGCAAGAAAAATAAACTTAAATAAGTATGCATTAGATTATTGAAATAGTAGAAATGACTCTACTCTCTGACCCCATCTCCTACACGTGTCACTAACATCCCAACCTCGTCTATAAACCCCCCACACCCATCACCAACATCCCAACCCTGTTGTGATGCGACTGATCCACACACCCCTTGGCCATCACCAACAACTCCACCCTATCTATTACCCCAATCCCACCACGCTTTCATTGCTACTCCCCATCACCCCACCCTTTCATTGTCATCTACATGTCTCCCAACTATGTCATCGTATTGATAATCGGTTACATCAACTCATAAAATGGTTGGAGTTTACATTTTGCTCAAGTAATACCAGTTATGTATCATGTGATTACAAAAATTACATGATTAATTTGTTAGAGGTTTAAATTATTACTTCTGAATAAATTTGAGAAATATTACTAATTGTGCGATCTTGAGAATTTGCGCAGAAGGAGGTAGAAGAAAGAGAGAGAGAGAAAGAGAGAGAGAGAGGGAGAGGACATGGGGAGGAGATCCGCATGGAGAGGGAGAGGACACGGCCTAAGCCGAAGATCTTTATTTAATCCGCAATTTGAACTCCAAACATTGTGTTTGTATTTATAATGATATTAATAGTCGTTATATAGTTAGTTACTACGTTTTAATCATAGCCGTTGTAACAATATATAACGGCTATATTAAAACAAATTATATCCGTTGGATCTGTTTGCCTGTCTACGTTTGATCCTATTTCTATGTTAAGTCCTTTCTATGTTTAATCCTGACTGTTCTACATTTGAACTTATATGATCCTAGCCGCTAACTTCCGTGACAGATATAGGGGTAGGTGGCCTAATTTTACTACTCTAGTCTTTTAAGTTAAGTCCTATTGGTCCATACCTGTTGATTTGGCGCCACGTGGTATGTCGAGCTGGCGCTGATGTGTTTAGGAGTTTTAAACTCCTTTATGGCATACTACACTCTTACGGCTCAAGCACTAACAATGGTTACGGGGGATTCAGAAACTTTGGCAACTATGGCAACAATAACTATGCGCGCATGGGTGGCCTTCAGGGGCAACCCACCTAAGAGAGTGAGACCAAGAGAGAGATAGCAGGAAAGATGTCTTTAACATGAAGGATTGTTTCAGCGGTGACACACTAGATAGAAAAATAAAGGGAGAATTGGTGAATCCAGACTTCAGTGGCAGAATGGTCAGCTCCAGCACTAAACTCTGTCTCATAGTGTTTGCCAGGTAAGTCATAAACTCTCATAATTTGTCATCTTTCAGAGAGAGAGAGAGAGAGAGAAAGAAAGAGAGAGATAGAGACAGAGCAAGTTAGAGAGAGAGCAGCAAAGATTACAATAGAGCGAAAGAGACAGAACCTGAGAAGGAGAGCAAGAGAGAGCGAGCACAAGAAAGAGAGTGACAGAGACAGAAATAGAGAGAGTGGGAGAGAGAGACAGAGAGCAAGAGAGAGGGTAAGAGAGATTAATAAAGAGAGAGCGAGAGAAAGAGAGATTGAGACAGAGACAGCAATACAGAGAGTGAGAGAGAGAGAGAGAGAAAACCTAGAGATAGCAAGAGAAAGGGTGAGAGTCTGAGAGAAATCAAGACAGAGGGTGGGAGAAATCACTACAGATGGTGAATGAGCAAGAGAGAGGGTAAGAGAGTAAGAGAGTCATAGAGAGAGCGAGAGAGCACGAGCAAGGGTGAGAGAGAGAGTAATAGAAAGAGCAATAGACAGAGTGAGAGAGAGGGAACAAGAAAGGAGTGAGAGAGGGAGCAATAGAGAGGGTGACGGAGACAATAGAGAGAGTCCAAGAGAGAGAGAGAGATCAAGAGAGAGGGTGAGAAAGAGTAATAGATAGGGAAAGAGCAAGAGAGAGGGTGAGAGAGAGTAATAGACAAAGAAAGATCAAGAGAGATGGTGAGAGACACTAATAGACAGAGAAAGAGCAAGAGAGAGGGTGAGAGAGAGTAAAAGACAGGGAAAGAGCAAGAGAGAGAGTGAGAGAGAGAGTAATAGAGAGAGTGTAATAGGGAGAGAGTAAGACAGAGGGTGAGAGAGAGTAATAGACAGAGAAAGAGCAAGAGAGATGGTGAGAGAGATTAATAAGAGAAAGATCAAGAGAGATGGTGAGAGAGATTAATAAAATAAAGATCAAGAAAGATGGTGAGAGACACTAATAGACAGAGAAAGAGCAAGAGAGAGGGTGAGAGAGAGTAGTAGACAGAGAAAGAGCAAGAGAGCGGGTGAGAGAGAGTAATAGACAGAGAAAGAGGAAGAGAGAGGATGAGAAAGAAAGACTAATAGAGAGAGAGAAAGAGAGAGAGACAACAAGAAACAGGGTGAGAGAGAGAGAGTAATAGATAGATAGAGAGCAGGAGAGAGGGTGAGAGGCTAAGTGAGATTTTGAGGGAGAGGGGAGAGAGGAGAGAGAGAACAAGATAGAGGGTGAGACTCAGAGAGATCAAGAGCGGGAGTATGACAGCGAGAAGATACAAATGGGACACAATGTCTTGTAAAGACCTAAATTAAAAGATCACATTACAATCAAAAGATGAACAAAGTGTATGCAAGGATACCCTTACATGACAGTTTGTGACACCATCTAACTGACTTGAAGATTAAGCTAGGTTATGTAGTGTGACATGTGACAGAATGTGAGAGATTTTCTTAAAAAGTAGGGATGTGTGACAGGATGGGAGACAGGAAACAGGAGACAGGACAAAGTACCCATCACAATGATCCCATCAATTATCATCCTTTTCCTTGTCGCATCTCTTCTATTTTATTCGGAATGATCATACCTTGTTTGTGATATTTGAGTGCCATCTGTGACACCCTTAGCACAACGAGGGGGAGGAAGCAACTAGAGATGAGAGTAGGGGTTTGAAAATGATGGATACTATCTGGCTGTCAACCTAATCATTCTTCCATGATGTGTTTAAGTTCATTGAAGTAAATATCTGTTCACTATAATTCTTGTGTGATAAGTACAACAATGTCCTGGAATGTGCGCAATGACTTGTCGGATTATGATGAGACCATAATACAAAAATTAATTGGCTTCAAATGTTACATTATATAAGCTATATCTAGTATAGCTGGATATCCCTATCGCATTCATGTTTATGTTATAACACAGCAAATAGAGTGTTCTTAGGAAACCCTAAGAATAGACATCGACTAGCCTGCTAGGATTTTAGTTCAATTGGTCAGAGCACCTCCCTGTCAAGGCGGAAGTTGCGGGTTTGAGCCCCGTCAGTCCCAAACTATGATCCGAGGAGCCGATAAATCTTCAAATTTCTGTCTGTATTGTTCCCGAAAGAATTTGCTATATGTCTTGTTGAATCTTGATGAGACCATGATACAAAAATTACTTGGCTTCAAATGTTAGTCTAAATATTATTATTGGATGAATACACAAGACATATAGCAAATTATTCAGATAGAAAAGCACTATCTAGTCCTACTTGTATGATAATTATGGTTGATTGTGTGACCATTAGTGTGGAGAAGTGAGGACACACAGTGAGTGCTACTTATAGAAAGATTTAACTTAAGTGATATTTCTTAGTCCCTTAATGGTATTATACTTAAATATCGTTCAAGCTGATTTATGCCATGGTTATATAAGTGGTATGTTGACCTAAGACAACGAGGACATCTTGTGCATGGACAGCCATGTTTTGACAAAGACATATAAGTCTCTATTCATTGGATTCAAACATATCTTAGCTCAGATATGATTGAGTAATCAAGATGACATTCTTCACTCTTGGTATAAGATGATACTGATTCAAGGAAGAAGTTATATCAATTCCCTGGCTAGGGTAGTTGGGATATTGGAGAAAGCATTAAATTGGTCTTTGTTATGCATCTATACTAACTTAATGGCATATTATCTTTTTGGGACTATTCATACCCTATGGCATTCATGAATCTCATACAAACAAAGGATTATAGATATAAATTATTTAATGGCCGTAAAGGTTCCATGAGAGAGTTCGAATAGTACTCTATATCCTCTAACACACAAGGTGTAGCTCAACATCCATTGACACTTAATCTATTAATTAGTTTAAACTGATCCTTGATTAATTGATCTATCTCTCAATATAGTTAATGAATAAGTTTTCAAATACTTGTTGTTGGTCCATTAAAGTTATTAACTAGATTGATACATGGCTTAGAGTGTCACAGGCATAAGATTAAAAAGACATCTATATACTTTATACATAAAGACTTTTATGAAAGGTCCTTGTATTATAAGTGTATGAATCTTTTTAAAAATCAAATTGCTTTTTGGTTCTATTTGGTGTGTTTTCTCGCTCCACAATGGCTGATGCTACTGCTAGTGATAGCACTTAGCACTAGTGACAGCACAGGGGTCAGTTGGCTGCCCCTTAGGAGCTCCTTGCAATCCATACATTTTATGAAGGCATGTGTACTCTTGGCATAAACGTCACTTTGCATAAAGGGGGCATGTGCCCTCTAGACAGCTGTAAGTTGACTGAGTCAATCGAGTCAACTTGGTTGACTGGGTGGTGGGGGTCAAAAGTAGATTAGACAATGATTGATTCCATCTACGCGGACTGATTGGGTTCAGAGTGATCAATATTTTCTCAATATAATAAGAATACAAGCTATTAAAATACTATTTTGTTATTTATCAAATTAAATCATGTGATAAAATATAAAATATCTTTATTGACTCAAATAAATCAAAACTAAAATTATTTGCTGTTAATGTAATATGAGTTTTATTTTTATGGATTTATTAATTAAAGTAATTGGAAGAGTTAAATTTTTTTAAGATTCAATAAAATTCCATTCTTTGAATCATTTAAAATGATTTAAATGATTATGTCTCAAATTTTAACCATGATTCTCATGTTTAGTTACCAGATTTTTTGAGTATTCCAATTTTGGGTCATATTACTTTTGTTAATTTTATATGATTGGAGGGAATATGATCATGTGTGGGATATCAAAAACCTTGATGTATCTCAGATAAAGTACCCCTAAGTTTAGTCAACTAATATGATTAGACAATGAAGGCTATTGTGTGAAATAGTCAAGCCCCCAGCATAAAGCATGTGTGTTTACATGTTCTAGTGGAACCTGCATGCGATAGGATATTAAATATTGTATACATCTTCTGTGTGACCTTATAAAATCCTTATATCAAATATTGTGTTGCAAGGGGGAAGGCAACAAACTTGAGTGTGGTCCTCCATCTTAGTCTTAGGATACAAATTTCTTTTAATTTGTTTTGGTGGAGCATACTCTATAATCACTTACTAGGAAAAAGGGACTAAGGAATAGTGTTTGTCATAGGGCAAACATGTATTTTGGTGGAGCTTTCTCAATGATTGCACACACCTATTTGCGTTAAGTAGTGAAGGTAAAAGTAAGATGAACCTGAGTGGCTGGTGGAGTGTAGTCCAGGTTGCATGAGCAGAAGGGTCCAAATCATGGTAAGGTATTGCAAAAACTTTAAAACCCCATGCGATAGATGATTTCTTATATTTATTATGGTTGATGGAGCACAATCTAGGTTATAATACATATCTTTAAATGTTGTTGCCCACTACGAGATAGTTGATATCTCTTCTTATGTACACATGAGGGTTGTACGGAATGATAAATTTTAGGCATAGTCAAATTTCTTGATGAACTTATAATATGCTTGAATCAGTTTTTCTTTAAAAATATCTTTTGTCCAAAGATGTGATCTATCAGCCCAATACTTCTTATAATGGGTCCAAACCGTTTGATATGCCCCAAGTTTTACTGATTAGCTTAGAATCTCATTCAGCAAATCAACTTCTTGATCCCCTTGATCATCTTTAGCACATAGTTATGTTTGGTCGATGATTCAGAAATGTGAATTCTAAATAAACTCTCTGATAATGTATGTCCTCATCTTGAAGGGTAAACAATAAGGGAAACTTCAGACCACTCTCTTGGAGCTGCGGAACATGCTTACCACTACCATGGGGAAGTTACAGAAAGACAAACCCCCAAGTAATCTATATAGGTCGGATAAAACATAAGAGAAAGGCAATGTATACCTCAAGGATGGACCTGGGAAAGAAGCAAGTAAAAGTAAATCCGTTAAATAAGGTCCATGGCAAAGAAGTCACATGCTTCCAATGAGATAGCTCTACAGAAGCATGCTGATATCTTAAGTATCTATTTGATGGATACTTACCAGTATTGTCTAGATTTTACGTAATAGGTATTCAATAAAGATGTGCTTCTAATATCTGAAATCACTTGTAGGTTCCAAAAAATAAGAGAAAGCTGATCAAAGACAAATTGGAGCTAAGGGTGGGCATGCTTGTAGTGTTACCGACCTTGGATTTGTGTTGATATTGTTCTAGACCCTGGATTTATCATCTAGAATAATATCATTTCATTCAGAATTAAATAAATTATACGGGAAAAAAGTAAATAATTACATCATCATGAAGGGAAGTAAATACCCAACTTGCGATACAATTTAAGTGATTAACTTAAAGAATCATCAAGAAATCAACTGCTGCTTATTATTCAGGTTCTCATGATTATGTGGATATTTTATTCACAATATGTTCGTGAAGTTTTTTGAAATACACAAGCAAGATAAGGAAAAGACATCAAGGACTCAAACGACATTTCAAATGAATAATCTTTATTTTCACATATTTTCACTTGGTGATGAATTTGATCTTGATCAAGCTTAAATATGTACAAAGATACAAGAGGAAATACAGATAACAAGAAGAGAAGGGAGAATTAGTAGATATGTAAAAACAAGATATATTGAAATCTCGTGGCAAACCAGTGTATTTTTTTCCTCCCCTGAATTTTCACTTTCAAAATATTGCACTAAACATTGTAAATAAACTATACAAGGACTTGAGATAATCTCAAGGTCAATCAATAAATTATTTTGTGATGAACAGTGTGTCAAGGTTCCTGTAAATGATACATATCCAATAAAAATTCAATTAACTGATGATCTTCAAGCTAAGGTCACTACCGGCTTCATTACTTTGATTCATTCTTATAGAAAACCAAGACCATATAAAAAACTCAATTGCAAGTCAGAAACCCTCAGTTCCTACCTATAATTTTGATCAATGTAAATGATTCAAACCGTTTCCAATCAATTCAAAATTTTTGATCTGGGCCGATCTGATCCCAATTTGATCCTGATCCGACCTATAGGACTGACCCACTATAAACTGCTGCTTCAACCCAGAAGTTAAAATTTTAAAATTTAAATCATTCCATAGAAAGTCCAAACCCACCTCACGTGAAATTCGATAATCATACGAGGGTCCCTGAAATTTAAAAAAGAAAAAATATAATTTAAAACTCCAGCCCCACAAACCAGCATATATATACTAATCCTTTTAATGTAATGTCCCATGTCTTAAACTTATTAGGAAGTCAAATTTCGTCAAACTCGTCAAACTCTCTCTCTCTATTTTTTTCTTTCTCTGGGAGTCTCTTTCGGGCCATGGATTTCTCGTCCGTCGTTCCCGCTCTCCGATGGTGACAAAGGTCGTCCAAATCCGTAGGTTTGCCTATATACGACCTCCCGCTTCCTCTGGCTCGACCCATCCTCCAATTTCTCCTCTTAATCTTCCTTTATCTCTATCTTCTCCGTTCTCCGCCTTCAATCGGCCTCATTAACTTCATCCTTAGATGCGGGATTCGATTGGCCGCCTTGCACGTTGACAATTGCCTCTTGGATCGGGCTGTAAAAGGTTTACTTGCATTTAGATCTGTTTCTGTTACCCGGCTTTCGGCTGTGCTGGACGCCCGATTACCTCTTGTGGCTTCGTGGGTCTTCATTACAGGTAAATTCAGATCCGGGTTTGTATAGGACGATTATGTTTTCTGAGAACAGTTTATCATCTGGAGAATTAGTTTTTCAGAGTTTCGGGAAAAAGTTTTTTGTGGATCTCATGTAGGATCGCATTGTTTCATGGTTGCTTCTGGCATTTTTTTTCTTCATATTGTTGTTTATCACTTTCTCGCCGTCTGGTAAAATATTTGACGAGATCCAACGTCAAATTTTTGTTTCCTAATAATTACGGGCTCCGAGAGCTTTCTTATGTGTTATAATGCCATTTGAATCGAAACTTTCATCTTTTTATCATGTCCTTTGTTTCTGCCACCGATTGTGATGTAAATTATTTTCAAATCTACAGTTTTCTCGTGCCTTACAGAGTTCTTGGGCAAGTAAGCGTTGGGGTAGTCTCAAATTGCTGCCTCAGATTTAAGGAGCATCCCTTTCCATGATTATTGTTTATTCCTTTCTGTACTAATCTTCTTACTCTGACACAAAAACAAGGAAATCATGGAAAACAGTGCGGATAACTCATTCAAGGACGCCCTTGAACTCCACCAAACAGAAGGGGCAGCAAAAAAACTTGAAAATTTAGACCTTTGTAGAGATCTACCTGGTTCAAATGATACAGAAGACAAAAAAGACACGAGGGAACTTGAAAATGAAAGCCCTGATAAAGATGATGCAAAAGAAGCAAAAAAAACTGAAGATGATTATGTGGAAAGCAAGTTGGTAGAGCCAGTATTCGATGGAACAGAAAGAATTGAGCTGGAAGCAACTGACAGCTCGTTGAACCACACTTTCGACTATGACACCGATGCACAAGGTTCTGCCTGGCCTGAGAAGGCCGTTGCGCTTAAGAACTTTGTTAAGGAGAAGAGTGCAGTGGCCGTTTCCAGCTTCCTTCGCCGACTATCAGGGAAAAAGGATGATGATGATGAGGGCCTACCAGATGTCGAAGATCATGATGATGGCTCTGAATATCCTACTGGAGAAGCCAGAAGAAAAGATGTGTCCCCATTAATTGGCGAATGGTCTACATGGAATCCATTAAACTTGATCAAGATCGGTCCTACGGCCGATGAATCAGACAATGTAAATTTTGTACAACCAGCTGCGCCGCCAGCCATGAAAGGGAGAATTATTGTGTACACTAGGCTTGGATGTGAAGAATGCAAGGAAGTGAGGCGATTTATACATGGGACAAGGCTAAGATATGTGGAAATCAACATAGATGTTTATCCCAGCAGAAAGTTGGAGCTAGAAAAAAATACAGGATCCGCCGCTGTTCCTCGAGTCTTCTTTAATGATCTTCTAGTTGGAGGTCTAGATGACCTTATTACCCTTTATGGATCTGGGAAGTTTGCAGATAAGATAAATCTTCTTATTAATGATGAGCCATCTCCGGTGGCTCCTTTGCCTCCATTGCCTGGTGAGGATGATGTGTCCGGTAGCGGGACAATTGATGAGTTGGCCTCCATTGTTAGGAAGATGAAGGAGTTTGTTATCCCAAGGGATAGGTTTTATAAGATGAGGATGTTCACAAAGTGCTTTCTTGGTTCTGAAGCTGTGGATTTCCTGTCGGAAGATCAATACTTGGAAAGAGAAGAGGTTTGGCACTTACCTGTTTCCAAATTTTGAAACCCACTTATCTTATTTATTCTACTTGATCGATGAGACTCAAAAATTTGATGGCATTACCTTTTTTATGACATATTAGTACTATACCTGATTATTCGCCCTGAAACGGCTTGCAGGCTGTGGAGTTTGGAAGAAAACTAGTTGGAAAGCATTTTTTCAGACACGTTCTTGAGTTAGTACTTCTATATTTGTTTTAGTTTTAAATTTTTTGAAGAGATTTGTTTTAGTTTTCGCATGAAAGCAACAGTGCATTTTTTCTACTTAAACGTTTGCCTTTCTTTACAATTTCAGTGAAAATACTTTTGAAGATGGCAACCATCTCTATAGATTCTTGGACGATGATCCTATTGTCGCTTCACAGTGTTACAATATTCCTAGGGGTATCACTGAAGTCAAACCAAAGCCTTTGACCGAAATCTCTTCAAGACTTAGACTACTTTCACATGCAATTTCGGAAGCATATGCCTCGGATGATGGGAAACATGTTGACTATGGAGGCATCTACATCAGCGAAGAGTGCAAAAGGTATCCTGTCTTTTAGAAAAAATTCTATGCAAGTACCGGTCTATAAGTTTCAGCGTGAACAACAATGATGCGTTGAGAAATCATCAGCATCATTGGTACCTAGTTTCCAAGAGCCATCATCATCATCATTTTTGTCGTCATTGTCATCCATCGCTTGATAAGATTATCACTTCCATATTCATTCATTAGCTTTCAGAATAAGATGAGGATTTAAACCAGTCATTATCATGATCATCATCTGATTACAAAGAGGTACTGGTATCATTGTCATCCATTTGTTGAAGTTGCCATCGTGATTCAATCAATTCACATGTGGATGACAGTATGACAAAATCATTATCGTCTGCGAACCCTACCATTACGTGCAATAATTCCTTTATTTATTTGACCTTTTTTTCAGGTACCTGAGGATTATAGAGGAGCTGCAGAGGGTGGAGCTGCGTGACGTGTCCAGGGAGGAGAAGCTCGCATTCTTCATCAACCTCTATAACATGATGGCAATACATGCCATACTGACGTGGGGCTATCCTGTTGGACCAATAGATCGCAGGAAGTTCCTTGGAGATTTTAAGTATGTGATTGGTGGTTTTCCTTATTCCCTCTCCGGAATTCAAAATGGAATCTTGCGTGGGAATCAGAGGCCACCATATAACATCACCAAGCCTTTTGGCCCCAGAGATGGGCGTGCCAAGGTTACTTGTTACATCGTCTTAGCTGATATGTTTTTTCTCTCCCTTAAATAAATGTCATTTGGTTGATTTTCATGACTAGGTGTACATGTGGTTTAGGTTTAGGGCTTATGGTTTGCATTAGGGTTCTTACCTCACCAGCTTCTATCATTATTTATCCAATTTTTCAGTGCATAAATATTAGTCGCATTGTGAGCTAATTTCTCTTAAGTGATGTCTAGGAATCTTATCTCATCTTCTACTGTTCATTTAACTTGTTCAATGCAAAAAGAATTGATCTATTGTGAAGTAATTCTCTTAATTGGGATTTATGGTTTTGGGTTTCGAGCTGTTCATATTTTGCTGGCTTTGATCAGGTTTCCCTTCCATATGCGGAGCCCTTGGTCCATTTTGCCCTCGTCTGTGGAACGAGATCAGGCCCTGCTCTCAGATGGTACTCTCCAGGGAATATTGACAAGGAATTAATGGAAGCCGCTCGCAGCTTCCTCAGGAGTGGGGCACTTTTGGTCGATCCAGAGACCAATATTGTCTCTGCCACCAAGATTCTTAAATGGTATTCATCAATTCTTCAATATATCGAATAAATTCTCAGAAATATTCCATCAAGTCTTTGAAATTCTTAATGGTATCCAGTCAATTCTTTAACATATCCAAGTCTTTGAAATTCTTGAATGGTATTCACTCAATCATTTGATAATTCGTTCGATTCTTCGAAAAATCGAATTCTTTGAAATTCTCAAACCGTATCTGATCAGTTATTTAACATGTCTAATTCTGTGAAATTAACAAATACAAGCCGCTCAATTTTTTGAAATATTCAATCAGCTCTTTGGTTTTTCGAATTCTTTGGTGGTATCCAGTCAATTCTTTGATAGATTCGATCAGTTGTTTGAAATATCCAATTCTTTGAAACTCTGCAATGGTATCCAATAATTTTTTTGAAGTATCCAATTCTTTGCCATTGAAAATATTTATTTGTTATTAAAATGGAAGATAGCCTGGTCATACATTTGTTATCAATTATTAGCGGATTTCATACATTTGTTAAATCTTCTTGAGTTAGATAACCCTGAAATTCTTCCTTTCCAAAAAATAACGAGTCAGGTTCAGCGTGGATTTCGGCAAGAACGAGACAGAGGTGATCAAGCATGCTGCCAACTATCTGGAATCGTCCGAGTCCGCAGAGCTTTTGAGGATGGTCTCCTCGGGCCACCTGAGGGTGGTTTATCAACCGTTCGACTGGGGATTAAACTACTAATTACAACATCCAAGGGTTAATAATGGCATCACAGGGGACAAACGTGGAGAGTGGTTCTATACGGCCCTTGTTCATAATCCTAAATTTTCATTTGTTCCATCTTCCTCCAGTCTTTGAGAGAAGGATTGAAAGATGGCAACTCTATATGATCCCAGCTTGAGGATCAAGAGCTTATTAGTCAGAGAGACTTCTTGTGGGATTTAGACACAGAACAGGTGGTCTATATACAGGCCTAGACCCGCATAAGCATCAGTCTCAGATTATCATTTGCAGAAAATAGAATTTACAATGAAGTGGCAGGCGCAAACTACGTCGATAGACCATTCATTTATTCTTTAATTATTGCACATTCATGCATACGGAG
Organism: Wolffia australiana; assembly: GCF_029677425.1. Lineage (NCBI taxonomy): Eukaryota > Viridiplantae > Streptophyta > Magnoliopsida > Alismatales > Araceae > Wolffia > Wolffia australiana. The sequence goes on along the minus strand of NC_135847.1, from coordinate 599,601 downwards.
CATAGTTGCTTCAAGATGAAATATATGAGAAAAAACATAAAAAATAACCGTTGGCTCAGCGTCATAGAGGTTTTCCAGAATTAAGTTACACGTCATAAATTTTAAAACTGAGGGATAATATGAAATAAGCTGTGATGCGTCCCAATTAAAACACAGGAAATTAAATTAAGAGAAAGGAAAAAAACGAAATCAAAATTTAACCGGAGAAAAAAACGGACAAAAATTATATAGAAAATGAATAGCATGAAGTAAAATAAAGAAGTCAGGAAAAACCGATCAGCAAACAGGAAAAAATACAAAAGGTCTTTACCTGCAATTGGAGGCACAGTGCCAGTCTTCGAGGGAAGAAAACTTAAAGAGTGGTAGTTTGAGATGAGAGATGTAATCAAGGCCCCCAGCAGGCCAACTCCCTGCATCGTCTAAAACCTAAAACTAACATATTGTAAAAAAATTAAAATTTATTCGTGCAGCTGTGCCGTGCTGCCGCTCCACAAGGCAATCAGCTGGAAACAGCCAGACAAATCGGCCATGCCATGCGATACCATGCCATGCCATGCTGGTTCATATCGTTTGGTGAGATGGAGAGAGACATTGACAGGGGATCTTAGATTTGAGCCAGAGCAACCAGGTTTGATGAAAGAAAGAGAGATGACTGTTGTTGCACAAGATCGATAGAGCAGGTTCCATGTCTTAAATGATCATCATCTCCCTCATATACATCTCATGGCATAAAATAGGACAATGCTCATGGCGACCAAGAATAACCACGACTTGGACAGAACGTGTGCTAGAGAGAACAGTTTAAGCAGGATAGTTCTCTTCCACAAAATAATCATAATCTCTCTATCATAACATCACAGAAGGTCATTGAGAAGAGTCAGAAAATTAGAGAGAGACATGACAGTTCAAGCGTAAGATAGAAAGAGCACATACTATGCACTAAAACTATCATGGACATGGAAAGCCAGAGCAGCGTTGAACTTGAGAAGATAGAGAGACACTTAAAGAGAGAAAGACAGCGTTAGCAGGAGATGAATAGATTCATGCTGAATACAAAATTCTCACATTTCAAAAATAATAATCTCCCTATATCATGCATTGATAAGAGATCATAGACATGAGTAGGAGAACCCCAGGCTGGTGAAGCAAAAATTTAGAGTGAGGCATGCACAAGGTTCTGAGGTCACGTTACGAAGTAAATGAACAACGAATGAAGAAAATCAATCTATATTAACAAACAAAGTTGAGCTGTATGTGTTTGCTTACTATATAATTGACAGGTAGTTCGTTCTGATCAAAAAAAGAATAACCTGAAAGAATTATGGACATGAGAAGCCAGAGCAAACTCAGCTTGCACGGAAAGAAACAGAGGGTCTGACAAAAAACACAGTTTTCGCAGAGATGAAGACACGAACAGATATCTATCTATCTATATATCAATCTACCTATCTACATATCTAATGCATTCAGAGAGAGTCAAAGACAAGAATAAAGAAAATGTTTCACCAGGAGATGGAGATATCTATTCTGCGAACAAGTTTCATACATGAAAACAATCATAATCCCTTTATGTCTCTCTCTCTCTCACTATCCCATAATCACACGGAGATTATGACATTGATGAGAGAATTACAGAGAGAAAGAACAGTTCTTGCATGAGAGAGAGAGATAGAGGACAAGACCCATGCAGGGGAAAAAAGAAGTCAAATCTTCTGGATAATGACGCACCAATTGGACTTGTCATAAAATTGGTCAACGATCACCGCGTTCTCCACCCCCTCCACCAGCCTGCAAGAACAAAAGTCAACCCATTGACCACCGCCAAAAAGTCAACACGGTCAACTCACCGCTGGAGCTCGCCCTGCTTGAAGACGTGGTAGTAGCGGTCGAAGACGACGGCGCCCTTGCGGTCGTCCCGCCGGGCCAGCCCGTCGGCCGCCGCCGCCGAGCCGACCTCGGCCCGGTGGAAGGGCACATGCCAGGGCACCAGGAACTCTTGGTCCTCCTCGGGGATGCGGTCAAGCGGGCGGGCGGGGCGGGGCGGCGCCGCCGCCTCCTGCAGGGGAGCCCACTTGGCGAGCTTGGATTGGTCCTCCTGCTCCCGGGCCCAGACGGTGATCAGGGCCCGGCCGGCGGGCCGGAGGACGCGGACGAGCTCGGCGACGGCGGCGCGGCGGCGGGGCTCGGTGCTGAGGTGGTGGAGGACGGCAATTGAGAGGGCGGCGTCGCAGAGGAGGGGGCGGAGGGGGAGGCGGGTGGCGTCGGCGACGAGGGCCTCGGCGCCGCGGGCGGCGCAGATGCGGGCGAGAGGGGGGCAGATGTCGCAGCCGAGGAAGAGGGAGGAGGGGTGGGAGAAGAGGTACTTGCCGTTGCCGCAGCCGGCGTCGAGGACGAGGGAGCCGGCGGGGAGGGCGCCGAGGAAGGAGGCCACGGCCGGCCAGATGGCGAAGCGGGTGGCGCTGAAGTGGGGGGCGATGGCGTCGTACACTTGGTGGACGAACCGCTTCTCGATCTCCGGGGTGCGGGACATGCCAGGAAGCGCAAAGGAGAAGACTTCTTCTCGCTTGGGCAGAGGGAAAAAGATTACCCTTTACAGGAAATGGAAAGGAGAAGGCTTTTCGCTTGTGCAGAGGGAAGAATACCCACTACAGGAAGTGGAAAGGAGAAGGCTTTCCGCTCGGGCAGAGGGAAGAATACCCACCACAGTGAGCGCAAAGGAGAAGGCTTCTCGCTTGGGCAGAGGGAAGATTACCCTCTTCAGCAAGTGGAAAGGAGAAGGCTTTTCGCTTGGGCAGGGGGAAGAATACCCACTGCAGGAAGTGGAAAGGAGAAGGCTTTTCGCTTGGGCAGAGGGAAGATTACCCACTACAAGAACTGGAAAGGAGAAGGCTTTTCGCTTTTTGGGCAGAGGGAAGAATACCCTCTTCAGCAAGTGGAAAGGAGAAGGCTTTTCGCTTGGGAAGAGGGAAGAATACCCACTACAGGAAGTGGAAAGGAGAAGGCTTTTCGCTTTTTGGGCAGAGGGAAGAATACCCACTCCAGGAAGAGGAGAGGAGAACGCTGCTCGTTAGGGCAAAGGGAAGAATACCCGCTCTAGGAAGCGGAGGAAACAGTGCGGCCCAGGAACTGTCCGTCCAATATCCGGTATCGGATTATCCGATATCCGATCTCCGGAGGAAATGGGACGGCATCTGATATCGGATATCCATACTTTCGGTGTAGACTGATATGGGAACCGGATATTAGCAACGCCACATGTATTTGATATATATTTTATCTCTTTTTATATTACACCTTTCAAACTTTTTGTTTTATTCTATATGGGATAACAGGATTCGAAGTTTAACACTAAACTCCGAATGCTTTGGTCCCATATGGAAGAAAATAGAAATTTTGAGCTGTATATATTGAAAGAGGTACGATTATTATTAAATTATTTTATATTATTTTAATAAATAATTACTATATTATTACCTCGTTTAATGTGCAATATATATATATTTTTAAAATATTACTGTTTCATTCAATAAATACAGCTCAAAAGTTCTGTTTTCTTCCATATGGGACCTTAGGATTCAGAGTTTAATGTCAAACTCCGAATCCTGTTATCCCATATGGAAGAAAACAAAAAGTTTGAGAGGTATATATTAAACAAGCTACTTTGTAATTTAGAAAGCTCATTGCTAAACCAATGTCCCATGTGTGTACTCTCCAAACTTTTGCACTATGAAGATTAAATTATATTTTTATACTACCTTTCTAAGTAGGATATAGAAATGCGATATCCAACTCTGATATACGATATCGTCATCCTCCCCGAGAGATGGAGATTGGATATTGGTACTATAGCAACCGATATCTGATATCAGGATATCAGAAAAAACGGATACCAAAAATTTAAATTTTGGTATCCAGTACAGCATCCGTCCTGATACCATTAATCCGATATCAGTATCAGGACGGGAGTGCCCACTCCAAGAAGCAGAGAGGAGAAGGCTTCATGCTAGCACAAAGGGAAGATTACCCGCTCCAAGAAGTGGAGAGGAGAAAGGCTTCCTTTTAGGGTAGAGGGAATAGTGTCCTCTCCATGAAGCAGAAAGGAGGGGGCTTCTCTATAGGGCAAAGGGAAGATTAACCGCTCCAAGAAGCGCAGGGGAGAAGGCTTCTCGCTAGCGCAGAGGAAAGACTGCCCACTCCAAGAAGAAGAGAGCAGAAGGCTTCTCTCTAGGGCAGATGGAAGACTGCTTTTCCTAGAAGAGGAATGGAGACTCAATACTCTCATAGATCAAACGCATGCCGGTCTCAGCACTTTGCTTGTACAGTGAAAGTTTCTTGCAGTAGCTTTGGAGGTTAAGGAGAGAGGGTAGCGACTAAGTCCCATAAATGAATTAAGTCATTGCTTTATATCAAAACAGATTGCATTATAATCATAGTCATTACATAGGGAAAACCAAGGATGATACCTAAGTAACGAGACGAGGCACTGTGCGCCAGGGTAGTGGCGTTCCTACGCCTTGAGGGCCACATCCCCCCGCGCGTTCTAGGGTAGTGGCCCCCCCTACACACATGCCCCCAGCTGCGCGTCGTGCGCCCGTAGTTCATGGCCCTTAGCGCACTCACCAGTCCGTCCCAGCCTTGATGCTCCACACGCCACCAACACCTTCGCTGACACCATCATGCTCAATCCGCGTAGGCACTGGCGTGCTCAGCGCCCCAAGCTAGACATTGCGCACCCAACATTACCCATGCGGACTTCACACGCCTTGCGGCCATCTCGGTGCTCCCTATGCGCCATTGCCTTAGTTACCTAACATGATGTCTCTTACCCCGCGGCTAGCACATGCAGCGCACGGCGGTTAGCCCCCACCTCCCCCCCACCCATTGTGACCCCCGTAGTACCCTTGTGTAATGATTGTGCCTCTGTCGCGTAGCATGTGCATCCCGCACGTGCGCATGGCGCCCATGCGTGCACGCTCTCAATGGTCGACACGGACATCGTGCATGCAGCCTGCCCTGATCTGCCACGCTTGCGCACCGACGAGCACGAGCACCTAACAGGCATTGGCTTAAAGATCAAGGTCAGATCTCACCACCCAAGATGCATGTGGCGTTCACGCTTAAGGGGTCAATCCCATATTCTGAGTCCAAGTACACAGACATGTCCTTGTAATAAGCATGCAAGCCTATGTGCAAGAAATGCCGCTTACATTGGGGCAGATCATGGGCATTGCTGATGATAGACTGAGCATTAGCTCTACGAGGGGCCAGACATGAGGCAAATCAGCAGTTTGGACAAGATTTTTTTAATATTAAATCGTAAGTCAAATAAATGCCTCACGTAGGTACTGTCATTGTTTTATGATTAAGTCTTTAAATCTTGCTTTTTTTTATCGGCAAAAACACGGTGATGGGTACGACCAACCCCAACGTTGTGCCCGTATATCGATCCAACCATGCCATGGGCACCATCTAGGGAGATTTTATTTATTAAATGTGGAGTTCAACATCGTTTTTAGGCGGGGAGCGAGCATATATGTCCCAATTACACTCGAACCTACTCGCCCATGCCCTTTATGCAGAAAAGGAAAAGTACAGGAGTGGTACCTATAAGTAGCCAAGAGAAGGTTGCTCGTCGTTGTTAGTGTGCTGGAGCCCGTAGCATGATAATGCCTAGAGTGTGTGCAGTTCCCCCGCCTCGCAAATATCAACTTGTGGTGCACGGCTGATAGGCCTATCAAGTGAGAGGGCAAGCTCTCTTGCCTTCAGCCTTCCATGCAACACACCAGTCTCGTAGGCCCTCCTTAGATAGTGTGTGACGCATACAAAGAGTCGGCAAGCTGAGACACTCATAGCAATAGCATACACGAGCTGCCTAAGGGAGTTCCTACCAAGAAAGGAAAAGAGAGGAAGGAGTTTGTGTGCATACCACGTGGTTAGCAAGGGCATCTGCTATCTGGTTGCCCCCGCGCATTTGGTGATGAACACTAGTCAAGCGAGGGTGGCACCACATGATGTCCTATCATATGCGATGTAGCCACCACTGGGAACATAAACCTGCATAAAGCATGTCAACAAAAACTTGTGAGTCTGATTCTACGATGAAATTGTGAAGGTTTCGTTCCTTGCAAAGGAGTAAACCATCATGAATCCCCATATCCTCGTCTACGATGAAATTGTTGATCCCGAAGGTGGTGCGTGTTGTTTATGACAACGGCGCCACGGTCAATCGATGTAGATGAGGGGTGAAGTGGGGGTGGCGGATTAAAGGCTCGTCAGCAAGCCAAGTATCATACCACGCTCTAATTGCGCCTTGGCCAACATGCCAAAGGGTGACATTGGCTATCTCTAGCCAGTGTCTCTGCCAAGTGTGCCATTTACAATGTCCTCAGGTGTCTGACTCTCGTTGGGCCCATTCGCCGTACTTTGTTGAGATGAAACTCCCTAATGGGGAGTGTGTGGAATGCATACGCCACATGAGCTTCTTCTAAAGCTTGTCTTGGATGTCCTAAGGGCATCTGATCCCTAGACCCCTCTCATCCGTCGGCCGACAAGCTTTCTCCCAAGAAACCCAATGGTGGCGACTATCTCCCTCAAGGTGACCAGACCATAAGAAATGTGCGCATTGTCACTCCACACTATGGAGAGCTGTGAACGATAATGAGTGAACCGCAAGGGTATGCAGCGAGATGCTCGTGAGGACATGTCGAATAAGCTGGATGCATCCACCAAGGGATATAAAATGAAGTTTCCATTCAACTAGTTTTTTTCTCAGCTTGGCCAACAAAGCATCAAAATAATCATGTCAAGTGGGTAGAGAAAGATAGGGCATCTAAGATAATCGAAAGGGAGGCATCCTCATGAATATTGTGTTAAAAACATATGTTTTGACAGGATTCTTGTGAAGTTTCAAGACAAAAAGTAAGTGGAGGATCTCTCCTAGAGCAGTAGTTATGTTGATCCTTGTGGATTCTAAGGTTACTGTGAGTCTCTTGCACTTGCACTATGATCTTCTTATCAATATGCTTAGTTTCTTTCTGTACATTCCATACATCCAAATCCATTTCATCACTGCGCACTAGAGGCATGGACCGCGCCTGCCCCGACTAGAGCGTCACTGCGCACTACTTCCAGCACACATGACGACGGCAAAGACCCACCCCCACAAGAGCACCGCCAAGCGCTACAACGACCTCGTGCAGCCGCCCTAGAGAGACGCCGACGTACACTGTTCCCCGAGCGTCCGTGAGGTACCACCTATGTATCTTTTCTTTTCCCTAACTATGGGCGTGGACGAGTGGGATCCGCGTGTAATTGGGATATATATATACTCGATCCACGCCCACAAACATTGAAAAACACTACACTTTATAAATAAAATCTCCCTGGGTGGCATCCAGGGCACGGCTGGATCAGACTACGGGCACAACCCTAGGGTTGGCCGTACCCGGCACCGTGATTTTTGCTAAAAAAAAAAAATCCATTTCATCAACATCCTAAACACTTCACTATCGTTATCTCATATAACTTATCCATGCCCACCAATCTGAAAATAAACTTTTAAGTACATATGTCTTATCTATCTCTACTTATGATCCCTCTCATCCATTCACCATTTGTGCATTTTGATCCCTTAGATTTCCATTGTATTTTTATCTTTCATCCTTCAAATTTTGTTCCAGAAAATTCTACTTATCACCTTCTCATGACAAAGCCATTCATAGTTATCTCTACTTCTTATCTTATAAAAGATCACCAATCATCTCCTAGTTACCTATTAGAGAATTAATGATCCCCTAATCTGAAATTCCTATGAAGATGACTCTTGACTTTCACAATAAAAATTAAATTTTTAAGAAACAAGATATCTCTATCTCTATCTCTATCTCTATCTCTATATCTATCTCTATCTCTATCTCTATCTCTATCTCTATCTCTATCTCTATCTCTATCTCTATCTCTATCTCTATCTCTATCTCTATATCTATCTCTATCTCTATCTCTATCTCTATCTCTATATCTATCTCTATCTCTATCTCTATCTCTATCTCTATCTCTATCTCTATCTCTATCTCTATCTCTATCTCTATCTCTATCTCTATCTCTATCTCTATCTCTATCTCTATCTCAATCTCTGTCTCTATATCTATCTCTATCTCTATCTCTATCTCTGTCTCTATCTCTATCTCTATCGCTATCTCTATCTCTATCTCTATCTCTGTCTCTATCTCTATCTCTATCGCTATCTCTATCTCTATCTCTATCTCTGTCTCTATATCTATCTCTATCTCTATCTCTATCTCTATCTCTATCTCTATATCTATCTCTATCTCTATATCTATCTCTATCTCTATCTCTATCTCTGTCCCTTTCTCTATCTCTATCTCTACCTCTATCTCTGTTTCTTTATCTTTCTCTATCTCTATCTGTATCTTCATACATAAATATGCTCAATCAACTGAATTATTAATGATAATTAAAAAACCCATAAATTGAGTTCATGAACCTACTATCCCATGGTTTTCAAATAAAAATTAATAAAGAGAGTCTCATTAGAACTAATTCTTCTTAGTTCTTTATTATAAAAATATCTTATTTCATGCTGTAAAAATGGATTTAAGAATATCAATAGTTTTGAATTAAGCATATTTAAAATATTTTTTATGTACATTTTGCTCAATGCTTTTATACATATTAAAGAATCAAAAAGTACTCAACAAAGGTCAAGAAACACAAACTCGCCATGGCCTTTATGGGCAACAGTTTTAATTTTTACTTCTCATTTGCTAAGGGAGAGTGGGGGGGGGGATAAAATTCATGTTTGAAAAAATTACTAACTCTAATCTGGTTTATTGAATTATCTCTAATGTTTTTATCTATGGAATCAAGTAGCTCATAAAGTATAAATTATGATTATTCTAGTAGCTAAGACATTCCTTGATCCTATTCTAGTAATATCTAGACCAGAGGTGAGAAAAACCTTACCAATTTGTGTGAGAGATCCCATTAGCCAATAACTTTGGAACAAGTGATTTACATCAACATTGATAAAAGAAACCTGATGAGCTCCTTAGAGCTGGCCTCCATGTCTTCCTTTAATTAAACCACAAAGCATTCTAGAAATTCCAAATCTATATTTGGACTTTCCATTCAATATTGCATAACATTGATGCCAATATCAACCATGTAATATTTAAATTAAAAGGATATTCATCTCATCCATGTAATCCTTCAATTAATGATAGAGCGTGCCAGCTTATTTCATCGGAGACATCATCAGAGCTTCCATCATCGTTGTCCACAGCCTGCCGGACCGCGTCCAGCCCGACCGGCATGCCAAGGCAAAGGTGGAACACCCGGATTCGAATACCCGAGTAAAGCACGTCCGTATTTTTGATGCTTTGATTTTCATTGGTACGTGCTCGTTCAGTTTGTTGTTTAATCATGTTCGCATGTTTCTGTTTGTCGTGTCATTTTTGTGTCCATCATGTGTCCGATGTATTTTTTGTGTGTCATGCTCACGCCGTCAAATACATGTCAAACATATTGGTGTTTTGTTTTAAAGGGGAGATCCTATGTATAAGACCCCCCCCCCTAGTAAGGGCACTAGGGCCCTCACTAAGGGCTCCCCTACCCTTAGTAAGGGCCATTGTACCCCTATATAAGGGGCATGATGGAGCCCTAGCCGATGAGACCGAGTTTTTCTTGAAAATAATTTTCGTTCACCGTGGTCTCACCAAAAGGAATGAGAGAGGAGAAGAGAAGGGGAAGAGAATAAGGGAAAAAGGCCTTCGCGTCGCCACGGTGACAATCCACCCTTCCCCCTATGTCGCTATCGCAGGCTGTCTAAGAAACTTGGGTCGACAACCTTCAAGCCATATTGCCTAGGTGAAGCACCACACAGTTGAGATCTCAATGCCATCTGACTGCCTCCCTCGCCGGTGCACCGTTGCTTGCCCCGTGACAATACTAGTGGCTCGGCCGAAGTTCATTCACCACATCGTGGAGTAGTCCGTTGACTGCACCGCCCGGATCATGTCCAGTTGCCTGGCTCGATCAGACGCCCCAATCAGGCACGCTAGTCGGATGCGCCACCGACATTCCTCCACCCACCTCATTGTTGTATGGGACGCTCAACCACTGAGCCATCGTTGGTGCTACCCGAGTACACCCCTAGCCACTGGCACACACCACGTTCATGATATTCATGTGTTTCCGGCCACAAGTATTCCCACGTGTGATAGCTTGCGTGGATTGCACCCATCGGATGCTTTGACCTATTGCAATGGCAACCTACGGCCAAATCGGCACTCCACTGGGTGTGTGCGCGACTGCCGCAATCACGCCCCTTTGTCTGCGGTTTTTCCCAGTGCAACAACAGTCGACCACAATTTTCCACTCCCGTTGCATGTGCGTTTGGGAGAAGCACAACTCACGGCGGACGCCCCGCCTACGTGGAGCGCCCAGTTGCCACCAATCCACGCCCTCCACTCGCGTGCAACGTCAATGTTGATCGCCCTCTTGGATTCTGCCAGATTGTCTAGCCTAACCGAATGCGCCACTTGAGTGCACTTGACCCTCATCCAGCAGGCTGCACCATTGTATGACTACCGCTTGAACTGTCGAGCCACCCGCTGTTCATGAAACGCTCGTGCTACTCACGTGTATTTGATCACATAGTTGGCACATCACCGGACGCTGACCCCACTGCGCCACCTACCATCCGGCTACCACTCGCGTTGATTGCCCCACTCTGCTGTGCTGACTCCCCTACAACGTTATGCTCATTAAGTTTGGGCGTACGCATGAGCTATCTCGACGGCGCATTGCTCTCGACCTCGCCTCCGCTAGGCGAGCAAAACCGTGCCCGACACCGGCACGCCTCCACCAACCTGTCCACACCGGTCTGTGCATCTAAGAAGACACCGACGACAAACGCCACTACCGATGAGGTACGTCATTCCCCTTGCTCGTTGATTATATTACATCGTTTAGTATATTTTTGGCTGCACTCCACCGCGCTCGGGTTAGTTTAGGTGAGAGATTATATCGAGAAAACGACGAATTGAGTGATTTCCTAGGTATGGGTAGAGCCCATCCGTTACGTGCGAGCATCAATGGAATTATTCCGTTCAACGCCATAGTCGCTGTCATCTCTCCGGTGAGTGTTAGAAGGTCACCTTCAGTGTCGTCGGTCGCCCACCCCTAGAGCTCGGAGCCTTGCGAGTCCCCACAAGTTGGGCCTTGCGCATACGTCTGCCTAGGATTCATGACGTCACGTAGTTACATCCCCTTAGGGATTTTATCCGTCGGACGACGTCACTGATGACGTTCGACATAATCTAGGTTTCTGAGTATCGTCTCGATACCTGATTGGACGACATCTCTGACAATGTTCGACATCAATTAAGTTTCATCCAGTTTATATCATTCAAGCCAAATAAAAAAAATTAATAATTGATATTTATTATATAGTATACATATAATAATTTCTCATATAATTATCAAATCACTTCAGAAAGAATTTCTTATGATAATATATGTGATCATAAATTCTTCAATTCAAATGAGTTACAAATTACGAAAAGGAATGTAAATTTTAACTTGACTCCCTTTAAACATTATTTATCTTTACCTTGTTGTATAAAATGTTTATCATCTCCAACACATTTTTCTTATGATTTTTACATGCATTACATTGTCTTTGAGATTTGCAATTCATGTTGAAATTACATCTCAAATTTTGCAACAGGTGACGTTATTTTTTATTCTATTTTGTATTATCTATTTAAGTAAATATTTTTTTTGTGATGGTAGGACCCAATCAACTGTTCCTAGGATTTTTCAGAAGTTAATCTTACAAAAAATTGTAATGATTATTTTATTTCTCAAAAGTAGTCTTATTATACTTGTAGCCTACCAAAATATGCGTAATGCCTACCAAAATATTTATAGCCTCTTTTTGTTTGTGTGTTGGGCCTATGTATTGGGGCCCGTGTGTTTTTGTAGTTGAGCGGACATGTTTGGGCCCATATGTGGGCCTTCTCATTCTATGGGGGGCCTTAGGATTCATTTATGTGGGTCTGTTCCCTTTTTCTACAGGGGGGAGGCCCATATTCACCCCTTACGTAAAGGGGGAAAGGGTACACCTCATTCACCAAGAAGAAAATAAAAAAAGAGAAGAAAAGTTATGGTATATTTCCTTTTAGTGTAATTTGGAGTTATTAAATTATTTACAAAAATATCATTACGGCTGCATTCCAACCAGATGACTGCCACCGCTGCTCACCCACCACGTATGCGACTTCCACTACCGTATGCCCACCACTGAAGCACGCTTGCTGCACGCTCACCATCGCTATCCTCTTTGTTGCTGCCGCGTCCGCATGCCCACCACCACCCCAGCCTTTGCGCCTGCTGCCACACCCGTTGTCATGCCTTGTGTCCGTCACCTTGCCCACGCCAATTGCCTGCACTCTTCTACGGCTATCGCCTTCACCCTACACTGCCTCTGCCCAAAGACGCTTCGCCCTCACCTGTCATGTCCACCCACTGCCATGCTTGACGCCAACCTGGGCCGCTTGCACCACTCACCTGGCCACCCACATGTGCCTGCGCACGGCCTCCATACGTGCAATGCCTCTGCTTGCGCCCCGCTTCCGTCCACTCGCTGCCACCACCCAAGCACCGCCTTCGCCCTCATGCCGCTTCTACGCCACAACCATTTGTGTTGCCTGCACGTCATAGTGTGCCGCCCGCGCACCATTCACACCACAACTACCAACGCCGCCAACTAGTTGCGCCTCCGCCATCACCGTTATTGGTGTCACAACTGATCGAGCATCGATCTGCAGGTACATTCACATTAACCTGTTGCTCATTCTTTACTTCCGTCAATACAAGAAATATAATAACCTTGCTTATTTATTACTAGCGACTTTAGGCGTGACTTAAGGAACGGCGAAGAAAAAGTCTATGATGACGCAGGCCCAAAAAAGTCAAATTAGGTTCTGAAAGAATGCCAGTCTACAAGAAGCTGGCAGAGCTTTAGCCATTGGACCACATGCTAACTAAACAGTTACCCTTTACCACCCGAACGCATCTCCATCACCGGCATTAGAATAGGTATTGATAGGTTCAACATTCCAAGGAATAGGATTCTGTTGGTACGTCCTTGGTTGGACCCGTCGAGGGCGTGCACATTAGCGTTAGTAGCTGTGCTCACACCATCGGTTTTCAACACGACGTCCAGATCAAATGGAGCCTCGTGGCATACCCATGGCCCCCTCATCATGATCTAATGGTAGTCGGTATGTTTCGCTACTGAATCATTACTTCTCATTGAATTTAACGTTGCATTAGCATTTAAGTACCCATTTGCATTACACTCATCCAATTGACATTGGAACAGAAGTTAATTCATGTCCTCTCGTTTTGCATCAAAGACTATAACAGAGTACTAACCTCTTTAAATACAAATGTTCGTAAGTATGATTTCTTATTCATTTCATCAACCTTCTAAGATATAATTGTTAATAGCCATTTATCCATGAGTTTTAGTTCAAAACTTTCTGAAAAATCTTTTAGATTGATCAGTTTAAATCAGTATTAAATTATTTATAATTTGGACTTAAATATCCTAAATCTAATAATTATGTATGTTTTTTAAATTCATTCCCTACAGTATGATAATAAGGCTCCCATTCTGTGTGGCCAATTTGAGGTTTTCCTAGTTGATCTAGCTTGACCTTGGAGTAGTTTGCTATTGATCTCCATACTGATTTCAGCTGTTCCATTCATTTCGAAGTTGGGTTGGTGTTTATTCTGAACTCTTGAACTCCTTGAGACCAGTTTTAATCATCCTTTAGTATTCTAGCTATTTGATTTTAGCTATTCAAACCTTGTCCAAACGCGAAGACTTGGCTCCAAGTTCATAGAATCTTGAGCCCTCCTCAATACATTCCTTTCTTGTATATTTTTTGGAGTTTCATCTCTTTAAGGTATAGCTTGTCCACTTAATCCATGTAATTTTGATCCCTGAAAGGCATGCAGGACCTCGGACTGCTCCAACCACATCATGGTTAACTTTGTAGTTCCATGTAATGAATATCCGATGTGGTAAGCCAAGAAATAGAGGTCTGTATTTAGTATCACCATAATATGGTTCAAACAGTGTCTTGGTTAATTTCAACTTATGACACATGATAGATAACCTATTAATCTGCAAAAAGATCAACTCCTTAGTGACTTGAACTGATGATGTGTCAATGAAAAGTAAACTATCACAGTAGACCTAAAGATAGTCAATCCATTCCTGTGTAAGTCGCATAATTCAATCCATGTGTGACAATATGCAAACTTTTTGACATGACTGAAAATGCCAAACATGTTGACTAAATATTGACTTGGGCTAATCCAGTTTGAACTATCACCGTATAGTTGAAAATAGTCACTCTAAACTTCATACAATTAATTAATCTGTAAGTTGCAAAACTCAATTCATTTGTGGTAATATGAAAACTTTTTGACATGACTGGAAATGTTGAACATGTTGACTAATTATTGACTTGTACTAATCCAGTGTGAATATTCATAAAAGAACATGTATTTTACGAAACATGCATTTTGTGAATATTCAATTTACACCTGTCACTTAATAATGTAACCAGGCTAAATTATATTCTAACCCATATCACAATCTAAACTTTTGATTTTATCAAGGACCATTCCAAAAACCAGAAAGTACCGGGACTGGTTTCAATAATTCACTATTCAAGATTTTGGGCTCCCATCTTCTTTTTCGCCATCCTCCTACATTTTATCATATATATATATATAGCTAATTCATACTCTTAGGATCATCTCTTTCTGATGTTCATTTTGATATTCTCCTTTCACTGTCTATGCATGAATCAACATTAATATCCCATTTGTGAAATATTTAATTTTCCAGATAAATCTTATTAAAAATTCAACTGGGATAATTAGCCCTATAAAAATATATCCATGAAGAATTCCATAGAATCATTCTTAATAAATATATGTTTGTCATGTGGCATACCATTCATTCAGATGATGATTATGGCAGAAGTTAATAATTATCAATAAATATCTACTTATTGGTTGAAAACTGGTTTATTGGTATTGGTAAGATAAGGGGCAAGTTTTCCAAATGAAAACATTGTTCAAATAAATGCTCCCCCTAAGTTCTATGTTATTCTCTTTTTAAAGAAAGTCATTATCTGAAAAATTTTTAATAATATTTGAACATTATTAGACATAGATTTTCTGTTCATTCATTTACTAATCAAAATAATTTTTTGATATCATTATTTTATGGTGTTTATGCTTGAATTAAAAATATTAATTTTCAATCCCTCAAAGTTATGGCTCGTACCAGCATGATAAGGTGTTTTCTGCTTCTACGCATATCAATAATTTAAGTAGTGAACCATAGCTGTTGAAGAATTGGAAAGGCTTTTGGAAGTGTATCATCATCATAGTATTTTTCACCTTTAAAAATTATTGCAGAGGGCTAAATCACTTTTTTTGTATGGAAGGGTAAAAAACACTTTCCTTGTTTCCATATTAATTTGTGTTTTCTGACTTTGGGATGTCTATTATAGACTCAAGATCTATCCACATTCATGATTGGATAATTAGTTTAACAAGGGAGACTTTTAATCATCGAGAAAAATGCTTCTAGAATGTTTTATTATCATCCAAAAATAGACACGATGAAGTAATATGTCGATGTATTTCATTTTCAATTTAACTGTATGAAAATTTTAGTAGTTTATTTTTAACAGCTGCAAATCACCATGCTCCAAGCAGAATCCAAATATATATTATGTGCTCCAAAGGGGTCGACGGGTGATGGTGATAGTGGCCTCTCAAACCTTGTCGGAGGGACGATGATGTCTACGAGCCGAACGGAATCGATCTGTAGGGCTCACACGTAACGGATGGGCTCGACCTATACCAATTAGATGCTCAATACTCGTAGTTTTCTCTTACTTCTCTCTCACCTACCTAGCCCAAGCACAGTGGAGGCAGATCAAAAATACACTACAAGGGATAATGTAACGAGCGGCGGGAAGATGACCTACCTCGTCGACGTGCGACTCGTTCTGCAGAATCTTTGTTAGTTGCGGTGACCGATTTGGATTGCAAGTAGAGAGGCGTCGGAGAGGGTCGGCGTGCTCGACTGGCGGCGCGGCGCGGAGCAGGAGAAATTAGGAGGACAGGGGTTGAGGGAGGAGGTAGAAGTGATTAGTGGTGGTGACGTGGCTCGAGCAAAACTGCTGGGTCCCGTGGAGCAACTGTACAGTAGTCAACTCGAGCGGAATCGCCAGCAGGTGCGATCGATGATGGGCGGTTGACAGCAAGTACTTGCTTGTACGACGGTCGGTGAGCGACGAGGAACCAACGACAAACGCGGTTGGCAATATCGGAGCCTAGGACATTTGGTTGCATGGCTATGTTCAGCGGCGATAAAGACTAAGCTCCACATAATTGGCCGGACTTGTCGGCCAATTATGTGTATGTGAAATGTGGCAAGGCTGCTTCAAGTGATAATGTGGATATGAAATGAGGGTACCCCCTTCTATTTATAATATTGGTAAACTTTACATAGAAGTCCGTTGGAAAATTTCATAAAAGTCAATATCCTATAGAACAGAGAATAAAAGGCCCTGAACTTAGAACAAATAACCAATTACTTTTATTAGGCTGACCTTATTCAATAACTATATCATATATATATTAGTTAATCCTGTATCCATAGGGAGTACTTATTAATCAAAGATCAATTTTACCAAATCAATTGGTTAATTCTCCAACTCATGGGGTGCCAAACTACACCTTGTATCCTACAAGATATAAAGGCACTTATTAGCTCTCTCATGGAACCTTTAGCATCAGTGGTTCTGCTGCATATTTAATCTCTCAGTTGTGCGAGACACCCTCATGTGACCTTTGATAGCATGCATCATGTACATGCATATACGTATCTTATTCATGCTTTTAAGGCCTAATTTCATAGTTAATGATGCATGTTATCATTGTTTTAAGCAATTTTTCTACATGTACATGTCAATTCCTCAAATCCTGAATTATTAAGGATATATATATGATTTATGATAGTTGACCTTTCTTAAGGTCAACTTATTTTGAGATTAACTATTATCTTTAGTAAAATGGTGTAGAATTTGAGTGGAGGTGCAAGCCTACAGTATGATAATATTTTTTAAATAAAATATTCATTCTTTTATTGGATGAATTTTTTTACAAATATGTGTTATAAGGACAAAATAGCAGCTTCACTCAAGAGCTCTTCCAAAGAGATTAGATTTTGGAAAGTTGAGATATATTCTAGGTTATTTATTTTTCAAGTAACATCCAGGTTAATGTTTTTCTCTCTAACTCACTTGCCACCATTTTGAAGTTATGATAGAATAAGGACCACTCTGATAGATAGATTAATCAAAAATTTTGTTTTTTCTACTGTTACAATTATTTCGGCTTAGTTGTTGATCAACCCAAAATGAGTCATGAAAACATACACATCTTAAAGCCATGTTTGCATCATTTTACTGCTATAATCTTTAATATCAATGATAATTCACATTTCATGCATTAAATAGGCCTTCAAGTGAAAATGACAGTTTGAATGAAATGTTTACATAATTTACAGGCTCATTAATTCTCATTGAAAATATGTTTCAAAAAATATTAAACATGATGATTTTTCTTCCTCCCTCAACTATGTTATTATTTATTTTGCAGGGCTGAAGTCAACTTTAACGAGAGAAATAAAAAGAGAGAACTGGAAGAAGAAGAAAACATAAAAAACAAATAGGTTTCTTAAGTGCCCTAGTAGTGTAGCTCTTGAAGCATGAAAACACTCAAGCCTGCTGCAGGCAAGTGAGCGTAAATTTCTCAAGCATCCCAGCGGTCATTGAGCATCAGTCCAAGAGTGAAGTGCCAATCAAACCAAAACACAAGGCAGAACATACAAGACCAATAGAGGACCCACATGCATGCCAGAGTGTCTGCCATGCAAGCACGTAGGGGAATGATTTATTTTTTCAATTCTTAGTTATAATCAGAATCTATATAGACCTTCAGTTTCAAAATTTTTTCTAAATGGGATAATGATGGTCTTTTGGGTTTTAGAATCACATAGGCCAGTTGAGAAGATTACAAGAAGATTGTGGCACATTGGGCTTGGAACTTATGAGAATTTGAAGAAATATGATTGGGCTTTGGACTGACCCGGCTCAATGAAGGTGTAATATTAGATAATTTTTAATTTAGTCGGTAAAATATCGGTCATTTGTTCTTCTTTTTCAGATATTGTTAAGGAAGATCAGATGGCAAGATCTTCCGCAAGTTATTGAATTCGCTTTTTGTCTTCTTTCTAGGCCTATAATTGGCCACAATAGTTAACTAGGACTAAGGGGCTCTTCGGATGAAAGAATCAAGCGGCCGGTTGTAGACTAGGTAGGGTTACACGGATACCTGATGTGGCAGGGGTACTAGGGAATGTCTGTTTGATATCCATCCGATATCTAGCATCGGACATTTGATATCCGATACCCGAAAAAAATCAGGACGATGTCTAATATAGTCTGGCAGGTGAAAATGGATATTGGGGATGGATATCGAATGAGTAAGGATGACATTTATATCAAATACCGGATATCAGATTTTCATATCCGGATATTAGAACTGGTATCCAGGTACTGATATCTGTTATCAAGAGGAAAAATCAATAATTATCATAATTTCAGATGATTTACGCTTACAATGACAAACATTTTTACCACATTGTTATCTCTTTTAATATATACAGTGCAATATTTTTATTTTCTTCCATTTGGGATAATAGGATTCAGAGTTTAACATTAAGCTCTGAATCCTATTGTAACATATGGAAGAAAACAAGAATTTTGAGTTGATATATTCATTAAGGTAGGATATAAATTTTACAAATAACTATATTTAATACACAGATACATTTACTATATTGTTGGCTCATATAATGAATACACCTCAGAATTTTATTTCTCTTCCATATGGGGTAATAGGATTCGGAGTTTAATGTTAAACTTTGAATCCTATTATCCCAAATGGAAGAAAATAAAATTTTTGAGTTGCATATATTAAACGAGCTACGAAACTAATCAGAAAACTCTCCGCTTACCTGTTGGCCCACGGCTTTCCTCTCCAAACTATGCCACGACGGCAGCTACAATGAATTATATTTATTTTTACATCCCTTCTATGTTGGATATCAAAAACCGATATCCAACTCCGATATCCTATATCATCATCCTTCTTGAGAGACGGAGGAGGATGATAACATCGAGATGGATCTCAATATCGGATATCGGTATTGTAGCAGCTGATATCCGATATCGTCATCCGATATCCAGATATCAGAAAAAACAAATACCGAAAAGTTGATTTCCGGTGTATGGTACAGCATCCGCCCTGATACCATAATATGATAAGAGTATTGGGATAGGTGATCCCTAAGGGGTATATGGAGTATTAATTGGGTCCACCACTGTTCATTAATCGCAGCCATAAATTTTTTTAAAGGGTGATCCAATGGCCAGGGGAAGATTCATCAATCTCAACCCCAGGATGTCATCCTCTATCAGCTGGATGGCAGCTTTCAGTCATGAGGGACTGCTTGGGGTAATCTTACAGCCTTAGAGGACCCCATGCCCGGACCACTTCATCTACAAAAATCAGAGGTCCTCCAAAGGCCTTAGAAAGGGGTTTACAATCACTAATTACATCCCCCAAATGCATCATGAAAATGCGGTGGGAGACCTTTCTGGCGGGAAGACCAGCCAAGAGATGTTTTCGATGACAACATCATTGTGACACCTTTCCCTCAGTTTTTGGTGCCGAAGATGTCACCATAGAAGCTTAAGAGCACCTTGGAAATGCACCACCATAGAGGCATATAACTGGGACAAACAAAAAAGTCAGGGGCGGCAAACAAGGGGTCATCCTCAGTCATCCAAATCAAGATACTTCTTGTGATGATCCAAACATTAGACATACAAATTTGCTACATCAAATTTTAATATATCTTTGATATTATCCAGATCCAAGATGAAAGCTCATTTTGAACATATTTTTCTAGTTTGGCTTCATTGAGGCATTTTCACAAAAACCTGCAAGGCATGAGCATTTACCCTGAATTGATTTTGTTTTTATTTATATTTTATTTTATAAAACTATTAAAAATACTTATTAAATATATCTATTTATTAAATATAACTCATTTGCAGTCCACACAATGGGTGTGTGGTCCGAAATTGGGCGCGGAAGTGACCACACGTCTGCTAGTGGGAATCTTTCCATGAGCTCAATTGAGCATAAAAATATGTCCAAACACGACATCCTGTTTTGGCCCGACGTGCTTCGTTATGTATAAATGTAGTCCGTGGGCCCCATTTCATGAAGTGATGACTCCGAAATGAAGGCCCAGAAGGCTTCCAAATCGGCGTCTCTCCCTCCAACTTCAGTTGGCCGATCTCTTGCTTCTAGTGTCACATTAAAGTCCCCACCAAACAACATGGAGCACCTCTGGAATGTGTTTGCAAGGTTGGCGAGCTCCCTCCATAGTTCAATTCGTCGTTGGACATTTACAAGACCATATACCCAGGATATAACCAGCTCAAAATTATCTTGCTAGCGCTTTAGCTTTGCTACTACATTAAATTGCCCCTTTAATGTGGCCACTTTTGAAAATCGTGTTTCATTCCATGCTATCACCACTACTCCAGATCGCCCTACTGCATCTACCGCTAGGAACCCCTCAAGGAAGCCTCTTCCCACTACGTTCCAGTCCCTTGGTTCACAACTTTCCAATATGGTTTCTTGTAAGCATACCATTGATGCCCCACATTCTCGCAGGTAACCCCCCACCACCCTCTGTCTACCTTCATCTTGAAGGCCTTGAACATTCCATGAAATGCATCTCATGATGAACTATCTTTCGCCCCTGTGTCACTCGGTGTCAACCTTAGACTCAGGGTTGACGCTATTCTTTTAGCCCGAGGATTAGTGATATGGTCCTCTTCACTAGCTTTACGCTGGTGGTTAGTCTCTACTTCCTCACTCTTGGTCTCGTTCATGATCTCCTTACCTTTCCCTCGTGTCTCTATTGACTCCTTCGTCACTCGTTCAGTTTTGGTGTTGTTCCTTGACATGCCCTCCGCTACTAACATCATACGTCCACTTTTACCGGAATTGACCCACGCTACTAGCCTCTTTTCATGGCGGACGCCAAGCTTCTTACATTTGTAAACGAGACCTTCCTCGCCTATTCTGCTTGTTCGTGATCGTCAGCCTTCCATCATATCACTTACCTAGGTAACCAACTCCCTTATCGCAGTGCCTAGAGTCTGGGGTAACGTGTCAGGACTTGTTTGGCCTCCCTCCACTCTAGTTGCCGGCCCGTCGCTTTGAGTTGACACCAGGGAACTATCTCACGAATTCACCTTCCTCCCTTCATCGGGTTGTGGCCCCCTTGAAGTTGGTGCATCTACATATGGGTGTCCTTGGCTTGTGATCTTTGGGTCAACATCGTCACATACTCCCCATCTGTCGGGGTCTCCTTTGTTTCTACTGTGATGTCCGGCTGGCTTCCACTCGAGGCAGCCACAACTTCCTTTGAGCTTCTTGTTGACGTCTTTGTTGTCGCAATCTCCTCCTCCTGATCTCTTGCATCAACCTCTGGATGTCTACTCGCTGATGGCGGTGCCGCCAGTGGTATTGTAACAAGCAAAACTTTGAAGGGGCCATCCTATCTTTGTTTCTGTTGCATTCTATCTCATCGTATCACATTCTGTTCTGCGAGATCTGAGAATCACCGTCCTGACGTAGATTCACGATAATCCCTTCAAGGGCGACTTCAAGAGCAATTAAATGTTCTTAGATGATGTACTAGCACTGCATATTTGATGTAGTCATCAGTTCTCCCGATCAACCACAATTACCGCAAGCAAACAATAACGAGGAATGCTTAGCTATGCTACTATTGGACTTGTTCTGCTATTCTTCCCAAGCCTGGCTAGAAAGATTGATGGGAACATAAATATGCTGATTCGGACCTTTCATTATTAAATTAATTCATGAGAAAAAAAGTAAGGATATTCCATTTTGACAAAAGACCCATACCCAAGTTCCATAGCTTTGTGGCCGCTCTCCCGATCATTCTTTTGCACTCCTAAAGTAAAGTTGTGCCTTCCCTTTTGGGTCGGTTGTGGGAGAGGAGGGATTCAAACCCCCGATACCATGGTTCGTAGCCACATGCTATAATCCTCTGAGCTACAGGCCCCACCTTTTCTCCACTGGATCTCTCTCAGGAGTCCCCTTTTAGCTCTGCTTTCCTTGGGTTAAGAAGATGTGAAAGTGATTTTACCTCTATAAAAATGGTGCCCTCCGAGGAGCGAAGTGGGAGAAAAGAGATGTCATAATTGGGGTTTTAAATAATTATCATTTTTTATATATGAAAGACCTACTCAAATGCCTTACAACTAGGGGCTCGCAGTGCGCCCTCATCAGGTAGATCTCATTATGTCTAAGCGGTTGTAAGAGCAAATGGCCAAATTGCTAAAATGCAAGCAAGCATCCACTTGACTTTAGGAGCGGAGAGGCGACGACGCGATGAGCGAAGAAGTCCATTTCTGCTTAAACTTTTTGTTACGAAGTAAATATTCCATCATGACAATGGGTTCAAGAAAGCCTGGGTGGATTCAGCGCACCTGATACATTACTGCACAGAATTCACTAGCGACAATGAAAACCTCATCTGGTTATTCCAATGAAACCTCTCCGAGGCAGCATTAGACTGGCTTACCAACCTAACCCCAATTGGAATATATTCCAACATTTGCTGAGTTGGGCGCCAAGTTCATCAAGCAATTCCGCTATGACATGTTGTGTTCCTCCCTTAAAAGTTTTACTTTACTTAATAGAGTCGGTAGGTATACAAAAAACACACAATTTTATATAAAAATAAGGCGCGAGTGAGCGGGCGCACAGCGAAGCAACGAGAAAAAGAAGCCATTTCATTCATGCTGAACCTTACCTATGATGCAAGGTTCTGCAAGAACTTATGTTATGTAAATTCTGAAGGTTTTGTGAAGGAGTGACTTTAGGCGCGATTTTATGAGTGGAGCGAAGAAGTAAAGAATTTGACTACCATGGGAGTTGGGGCACGTCAGCCACTGGGACACAACCTTTGCTAATAATTCTAACTGAGCCAATTTCGTCAACCTTGGCAATTGTTGAGACTTTTCAAAGGTTATGTTTACATAAAGAACGAAGTAAACCTTTGGAACCTTCCATTCACATTCAGATCTTTGTGGATAACTTTGTTACTTCTGCATGAATAACTGGTTCCTTTCATGTGGTTGGCGGCGAATCCGGTGCGCCAGGGACAACGGTTCACAAGGCATAAGCTGTACAATGAATCGACTCAAATATTGGATTTGTAAAAACAAATCCCCTAATCTCTTTTATTTCACAACGTTGGTGGCAAAACTTTAAGATCCTGAACAAAATTTTTACTCCAATCGATCTCAATCCCTCTCCGACAAAAGGAGAATCCTAGGAGCTTTCCTGCTCCAAAAACACAAACATTAGTTAGTGTTTATGTTTACATAAAACATTTTAGAATTCTAATGTATGGTCAAAAGTTATGAGAACAAAAGAGTGAGCAAATCAGAGACGTACCCCCGCATATAATAGGGTATAAAGAGCAGGTTTATGAAACAAAATAAGCCTCAGGACAAGGATTTTAAACACAGCGGTATTGTAAAACGTAAAATATGTAAATAAAGTAAAAAATGAAAAATAAAAAAATAGCAAAAAATATCAAAAAATTAGAAAAATAAAAAACAGTAAATTTTTTATAAGAGTTTAAATTATAAATTTTAAAATCATAATTAAAATAAATTATAAAAGTGAAAATTATAATTAAAATATAATGAGCTAGCAAGTATTGGGTGTGAGGCTTTGCCTCTTGAGAAATCCTAAGCTCAGTACTTGGAGGCTTTGCCGATTGAGAACTTCTCAGCTCAGGCCTTGGAGGCTTCGCCGATTGAGAACTCCTCAGGTCAGGCCCTGGAGGCTTCGTCGATTGAGAACACCTTGACAGCTTTGCAGATTGAGAACACCTCCGTCCAGGGTTGGGTGTGAGGCTTCACAGATTGAGAACACCTCAGGCCTTGAAAGCTTAGCCGATTGAGAAAACCTTAGTGAGGCTTGGCCAGTTAAGAACACCTTAGTGAGGCTTTGCATATTGAGAACACCTAAGTGAGACTTCACCGATTGAGAACACCTTGAGCTCGTTTACGCGGGGTTAAGTTAATCCTTATTTTTACAACCTTATTTAAGCAAAACCTTATAAATAGGATATTTATGAATTGCTCATCCATTATGAATTCTAAAACAAAATAAAGGCAAAT
Source organism: Wolffia australiana (assembly GCF_029677425.1). Taxonomy (NCBI): domain Eukaryota; kingdom Viridiplantae; phylum Streptophyta; class Magnoliopsida; order Alismatales; family Araceae; genus Wolffia; species Wolffia australiana. The sequence goes on along the minus strand of NC_135847.1, from coordinate 575,104 downwards.
CCGTTAACTTTGTACAAAAAAATAGATGATTAAAGTATTGGATGATTATTATTCTCCTAATATATGATGGAATTAATCAGTTTATAAAAAATTAAAATTGATATTTAAATATTAAATATACATTTATTATACCACTTCACAGGATTTAAAATTTAGCGATGACTTTAATATTCATGATACATCATAAGACACATAGTTTGATGTGATTACAAGAATTAACTTGATGAATTTTGCGTTCTTGATCTTTGATGCAACACATATCTTTAAAATAATATTTGTGGCCCTTTAGTATTTTAAAAAGTAATGAGGCACCATCCTAGCATGACTGGGGAATCTCTTTGACATCAACCGTTGGTAGTAAAATAATCATGCTCTGACAATAGTCAGCTTCCACATAGTTTGGCATAAATTTATTGGTTTATGACTTTTCATATTGTATATATATCACGGAGAGATAAATAACTCAAAAGTATCCATGTAAGCTGTTTGAGACATCAATAAATCTCTTATATGTTGAAACAATCTAATGTGTAGCCTATCTAACTTAATATGTAGTAAATGTATACATTATATACAAGGTTAAACTTTGATCAAGCATCAGAGCCATTAAAAACACTGAATCGTATCAACATACTAATTTGATGACTATAAAACAGAATTAGATGACTATAAAGATTAATTTAGACCATAATTAGCATAAAAAAGTTCCCATAAAATAAACATTATTTAATATTATGGATCAGTGCTGGCTTTCCTAGTTCATATGGGTAAACAGAACCATATCTAATATCGGGTAATTCAGTGATTAAGTCCAAGATTATTTGGTATGATAAATCACCCATAGATGGATTACTTTTGAGCATAGGTAGAATAAAATATTTTCCATAAATTTTATAAAATTAAACCTAATTTAAATTATGGATCAGTAATATATTTCCAAAATCAGATGGATAAACATAACCATACATAATATTAGGTGATTCAGTGATACATTTTAAGATTCAACAAATGAATGTTTATTATTTTATTTAGGATTTGAGAAACTTGAATTTTTAAGCTTGCTTAAGGAGCTCCATTATATCTCTTGTAGTTATGCCCAAGTGGCAAAACATATACATAAGGTTATAAATATTATTTAATATGTTACTTTGACAAGGGGAACAACTATCTCACAAAGTATGAATGTGTGCAAATATATGTTTTAGAATGCTACATACCTGATTATAGACAATTCATTTTTTAACACACCCAAACGGATTACTGATATGTTTTTGTAGTATTCTGAACATATAGTTATGAGGTAATAAACAATATTTCAGAGCTCAATCCGATATATCAATTCAAGAAAGTTTGCTCTGTAATAAATCAATATGACAAAAATAGCAACTAGGGACTAGTGATGGATGACGAAAAACGTTTTAATTTAATAAGAAGGTAGATATGGATATGAGGAGAGACATTGGGATGAGAATGTGCTGATAAATGGGTAAATGAATAAATGGATAGAATTATTAAAAATGTAGGTTTAAAGCTCTAAGAAATGTATATGTCATAATAATGTTGTATAAGTTCATGGTATTTAGTGGGGAACCCAATAACTAGGTTAGTACATAGAGATATGATATAAATGGGTGTCAAATGTACCATCAATATGTGGTAAAAGTATTTTTAAAACATAAATAGAATTTTCACAAATTCTTAGATAGGTAATGCTAATTATTGAAGAAGTCTATTTTCTTGAATCATATTCATATTTTATGGATTTTTGGTACTTTTTATAATCTTTGACAGAATATTTTACAGAAAATAAATGTTCAATTATTTTCTATATTATGACATCAAATTGGAAATAGAACAATTGAATATTTTCATTGGCAATGAGGAATTATTTTGATCCACAACAGATTGATAAACTCAAATATAGGGTTAAAATTAGCTCATTATAGATTATGGGTTTAATCACTAAGAATTTTAGTCTGATACTAAATAATTATATATAGTAGATGAGGATGGGCTGTCTCTACAGAAACATATCTTAGAGATTCAATGATTTGTAGATAGTGATCCGTAGAATGAGGTGGAATATAATAGGGTACGATGACAGGCGTGGTACTAATTATTTACTGAAGACATGGTAATATTAGAAGAATAATTAGACAGGATGACATAAATAGAATGAATGGAAATCAGGATGTAAGATAGGTGAGGATATAAGGGGAGGATTCCAGGTGTACACAATGAGTATAAATAAAAGGTGAAAGAATTAGTATTTTATGGTTCTGTGCCATCAATGAATGGTAGAGTTATGGGGGTAATTGTGATAATGTTGAAGATGACTGATGGTGATGATGTATGATGATAGATTGGAACGGATGTAGGGAGTGATGATACACAATATTAACTGGTTAATATGGCATTATTTGCATATTTCTTCGCACTAAATTGGTTATCTACGCGTCTTATCCAATTTAAGAGAGATGTTTTGAATTTGTCAAAATTGTATTTTGAGGGATTTTTATAACAGATGATGAAAGAAAATAATTTTTTGAGTCGTATTATGATTTTTCCTGAATTTTTTGACATTTTGTTTATAAAGATATATTTTTCTAAGTCAGAATATAAATTTATTTATATTTTGGGATTTATATTTAATTTTATATAAACTATTGATGATATTTTGGATTCATTAAACGGGGACCAGCCGGTGATTACAATTAATGATTGATGACAACCAATCATTAAGCCTCATCAATGGTTGGTGTTAGCTAATCATTAAAAGTAAACTGTTATGGCAATAATGGCATTTAATGCAAACTACTCTCTTTCCTGTTTTTTAAATTTTAGGATGTTGTGGTCCAATAGGCAAAGGAGTCTTTTTTTACATTAAATACGTATGTTGATCTAGGAGCTTTGATCTAAAATATGCATCATTTTAATATTAGATATTTGTTTGACCAGTCCACTATTGTGGCCCTGTCAATGTACCGTGAGACATCTGGTTCCAAGTGTCCACATGGCATGTGTGTATAGTTCAGGGACGCGGACGGGATGATTTTTTCATCCCGAGACAAAAAAATCATCCCGTCCGAGGATACAGACAAATTTTGAGACAAAAATTCATCCCGGGGACCACCAAACGGGACGGTTTTTGTCCCCTGGGACAAAAAAATCCTCCGTCCCGAGGTCTCGGACAATGGACAGATGGATGTGAATGAAAAACCTCCGGATTCACATCCGACGCTGTAGATCTCACCACATGTCCTCGCTATGACAATTTGCATCAAGCTCCCTGTATTTTTTCGCGCGTGCAAACTGACGCCATTCAGAATTAATTATACATATGTCCATTTGCATTCTCTCTCCGCCATATTTCCCTTAAAAAACTAACAAGAATCTATATTAATATATTAAAAATATAAAATGGTTTTTTTTGTCCGGGACAAATTTTGGGATGAAAATTCATCCCGGGAGGACTGGGCGGCACAAAAAACCATCCCGGTATGATTGGACGGGACAGTTTTTTTATCGTTGGAAGAAAAACCGTCCCCTCCTTCGTCTCTGAACTTACTCTAGATGCTGGACGGGACAAAATTTGTCCTGTCCCGTCCATCGTCCACCTCAGGGACGATCCGGAACTATATGTGTGTGTCCTCCTGTCATTTATTTTAAAATAAGTGCACGGACATGGCGCACGCTCATGTATCATCACGTCAGACACATCTCCTTTTTAATTTATAATATAATAGTATGTATCATTATCTCTATTTTTTGTCATTTTCTTACATTGACACGTGAGGCAACAAGAGCCGTTGATCGAGGGTGACAAGGGGCAATTCAAGCTAATGATTGCCTATAGTGCCATGATGAGACGAAACCCTAGAAAATGACATGACGGTGCTAACGTGGATGACAGAGAGAAATCTTTGGATTAAATCAATTGCTACAAATTGTCCAAATTTAGGGTTTTTTAATTTATACCAATTGAGCTGAGATATTGAGGGTACCATCATTTCTCTGTCCTCTATCACTCCTTATGGATTGAATCTATAAGTTTAGTCCCCTCCGATATTTGTAAAAAACTTATTTAAGCACAATTCTACCTAGAGATATAGATCGAAAGAAACTGAAGTTTTCAAGGTCCATTATGAGCAGTGTAGGTGTCTTGAGTACTTGGAAAAGGTCAACAAAGAATTGTGGACACTAATCAGCATCTGGGAGGGACCTTGATCCTGATAGGACAGAGGGATCTAAGATTAGCCTCTTGCCTTACATTGACAATTCACCAACACATCCACTTAGGTAGATCATATCCATTTCATCGCCACTATCCACTGTCACCCATCATCATCTACCACCTACGTCAGATATCAAATTCCACCTATGTCATATATCCTCGCAGTCATGATCATCACGTGTTTCACTCTTTACACACCTAAAATAGCCCTAAACCACAAACTTCCTCCACCATATTCCTCACCCTTACATTCCCTACATCCACATCCTTCATCCCTATATCATATTCCATTATCTCCATCGCATCTTGTATCCAAACCGTCCAAGCTATATTAAAACTTAATTTAAATATTAAAAACTTAATTAGATATTTCTTAATATCACTTCTCCATAGTTTTCATCCCAATTTATCATCACCACTTCATGTCTTCCTCCCTCCTACTCTCTTGTTTACACTCGCTTTATTCGTATAAGCACCAATGCAATGGGTTTCCGAGTTAGGAACTACTTGGCCAAGTCAACCCACTCCAGCTAAATAAGGAGAAACACTAAACACTTATCACATGAAAATTCTTGGTGTAAAGAGGACTAGTCACCAATTTTTTCCAGCGACAACAAAACCAAGAAGCAGGCACATTTAATAGAAGACAAACACTCAGCAAAGGAGATGTTATGAAGACATCAGAACCCAAATAGAGAACACAAAGCACCCCATAGCTACATTCGACCCATAAACTGGAATGACACCGACTAGAAACAAAGTAGAAAAGAATGGGGAACTCAAGAATCAATTTCCTCCACAGAGGTGATCCCCAGCAGCTTCTCTTTTATTTCCAAATTCTCACCGCATCTATAATGATGATCTAAATGGTAGGTGCCCATAGGGCATGTTAAACGCAGCTTTGTCAAGTTATTTATCAATCATTTTTTTGAAAAACAAAAAAATGGATAGCTTGATAGATAGAGATATATACATACAAAGATAGCTAGATAGATACATAAATTATCAATAATAAATTTCTTTTACTTACAACATAAATATTCATTTACTTAGGTCATGCCTTGGAGTTTTATGTGCAGCCTTCTAAAATTAGTAGGTGGGCAGGTATTTATGATGCATTACGTTGACAAATGTGGTTCAAAGTTAGAATTACAAGAAGTAGACATCGGATAAAGACGACACGAGAGAGAAAGAAATAGCTGTCTAATGAATTAATTCCACGGGCTCATAAATGGATGCGACTGGCCATCCTATTTTTTTTTCCGGGAGGGTGGAGATTTGGGACAATGGACATGTGATACTATGTTAAGATGGTCTGAACAGTATCTATCATTTAATAAATGATTAATTGGAGGAGTCAATGATGAAAGGATCGATTGTTGGATCTGATGAACCGAAAGGAGATGGATAGTTATCAGAATGGAGAAGTTCTAGACGGTTGACCAGGGTGTAATATCCTGCCACAGTTGAGGCTGTCGGCCGATGTAACTAGCTTCCAACTTGCAATTGATATGTTAACATTTGATGGCGGAGAAAAGAAGCAATCACTTCTTTCTGTGGAGAGCGATGTCAGCATTCCAGCCGACATAATGGAGGTGAAGTCAAATATGCTCGGCAAAGATCAGCGTAGGAAAAGAGGCACGATTTTTTGAATTTTAACGAGTTCAAATAACTGTGTGATCATTTGACTTAAGAGAAATTCAAGGTGAGTCAATCTTTCATTATAAATACGTCTCCCAAACTCTTCTAAATGCCTTGGGAGACTCCCACAGCTCAGTATGAGAGAATGGCCATAGCTCCTCTTGGATAAGGTCAATGTGGAGAAGAGGGTGATCGAGAGGAAGAAGGGGAAGATGGTAAGAAGAGACTGCGGCCTTTCCTCTCGCAAACAGTTAGCTGAACGAGGTCATCTCGCCCATAGGAAAAAAATGGGTTTTCTTTAAAAACAAAGAAAATCGGCCTAGGTGAGTGACGCCGCAGCTGAAAGAATGAAACGTGATCAATGACGTCGCTAGCGTCAATAAACCACTTGCTGATAAATCTAACAGATCTAACAACAAAACTATACTTAATAAATCTTAGCCTGCGGTGATGGGATGGAAAGAGTTACCTATAGCCCTCCATTTGGTCCTTTGATCCCAGGGTGATAACCTTCTAGGCCTTCAGATGCAAAGTGGGTTTAATGATAAGGCCACCGAAAGAGAGAAAACACTAACAAATATGCTTTAAACAAGGTTTCTATCCAATTCGCCGCTGTAATAATTTGACCGACCTTCTTGAACAGATCCAAAAGGGCGATCCACCTCCATCCTACCTCCTGAAGTTCCTTTTGATCCGTGTGCTGAGACAAGGTTTCATTATCAGTCGGACATCTCTCACTCGCTTTCTGTCTCTCTCTCCTCTTTAAATCTCTCTCTATCTTGTTCTCCCCTCTCTAATTGTCTTTCTCTCGTTTTCTCTCTCTATATGTCTCTCTCTCTATCCAGACGCTTGGGCTTCATGGATCTCCCACAATCTTCGTGTCTGCGAATCGATTAATTTTTCTGCAAGGGGCTTCTCTTCCTAACACCATTCATTTATCGCTCCCCTCTTTTTCTTCACGAGTCTCACTCAATTCAGAACTTTGTCCATGCCGACTCTACCTTTCCATTTATGGGTATAAGGAGATCTAGGTTTGGTTCTGAGTAAAGTCTAAGTCCTCATGATTTTCTTGCCGCAATCAGTTCCCAAGTATCTCTCCTCTCCATCCCTCTTCATGAATCAGAGTAATTGGCCTGTCGGCACGTATCTTAAAACTCATCCTCTCTCTCTCTCCCTCTTTTCTCCCGCATCTATCTCCTCTCTTTTTCTCTCCCTCATCGATGTTATCTCTCTCTCTCCCTCTCTCCTCGCTCTCTCTCTCGCTTTCTCTTAATCTATCTATCTATCTCTCTTCCTCCTAGAAAGTAAAGAAAAGAAGGTCACGGAAAGCTTTTTCTCTGGAGTGCACAGACGCAGACTAGGCAAGTTGCCCATGGAAACTGAACTTTCAGCGGGCAGGAAATCTGCTTCTATTCGTCAGGTCTTGGTCATATGAAAACGGAAAACTCTAACCAATGGTTCCTATATTCATTCACTGACTTCGTCGACATCGTGCCCGGCGATTGCTTCCACCTAAAACCTTTCCCAGTACAAGTGGGCGTTATCTCTCCTCCACCACGTCAGCTTGAACAATTTCCCATAATACCCAACGCCGCAAGCTGAAAGCCATTCCTTACCACCAACTATTATCGCTTGATATACAAATCTATGCAGCCCCAGTTTTTGCGAGTCGGCGTATAACTCGGTAGTGTAACCATACATGATCGGTCAACTCAACCCGTGATGAGTTGGACGACTCGGTCAACTCTCCAGCGTCGGCCGAGCGGATCAAGCCACATCTCCGCCAGACTAAACCGAGAGCCATGCTGCTTGCGCACTATAAAATGCACGAATATCTACCTATCTTCAGCCCTCTCTCTTTCTCTGAAACGTCGCCGAGTGAATCTCCCGGGAGAGAAGTTGGGAATAATGATGGCGGCAAGGTGACTGATTGGCCCTCGGCACTTCAAGTCTGGCCTGCTCATAGTGCGGAATTTCAAGGTCTGATTTTGATTCTGTCTTCTTTGCAGTGGCGGCGCCCTTGCTCGGAAGATGGGACTGCGTAAAAAAGAGACGGGCCAGCTCGTCAAGTTTGGTACTCTCTCCCCCTCTCTTTCTCTCTCTATCTCTTCCTCAATCTCGATCTCTCTCTCAGACTTTCTCCTTGTCTTCCTCTCTATCTCCCTCTGTCTTCCTCTCTCAACTCTTCCTCAATCTCTATTTTTCTCTCTGTGTATTTCTCTCTTTATATCTCGTTCTCAATCTTTCTCCCTCTGTCTCTCTGTTTTTCTCTCTATCTCGTCAGTCTCTATTTTTCAATGTGTATTTCTCTCTCTATCTCGTTCTCAATCTTTCTCCCTCCCTCTCTCTTTCTTTTTCTCTCTATCTCTTCCTCAATCTCTCTCTCTCTGTCTTTCTCTCTCTATCCGTCTGTCTCTGTCTGTCTGTCTTTCTCTCTCTATCTGTCTGTCTCTGTCTGTCTGTCTGTCTGTCTGTCTGTCTGTCTGTCTGTCTGTCTGTCTGTCTGTCTGTCTGTCTGTCTCTCTCTCTCTCTCTCTCTCTCTCTCTCTCTCTCTCTCTCTCTCTCTCTCTCTCTCTCTCTCTCTCTCTCTCTCTCTCTCTCTCTCTCTCTCTCTCTCTCTCTCTCTCTCTCTCTCTCTCTCTCTCTCTCTCTCTCTCTCTCTCTCTCTCTCTCTCTCTATCTATCTCTTCCTATTACTCTCCATATCTTCCGCAATCTTTCTATCTATCTCTCTTTATCTATCTATCTCTTCCTTAATCTCTCTTTATCTCTTTCGCAATCTTTCTTTCTTTCTCTCTCTATTTATCTATCTCTTCCTTAATCTCTCTTTATCCCTATCTATTTCTTAATCTCTAACTCTCCCTCAATCTCTCAATCTCTCTCTTTATCTATCTATCTTCTGTCACCATTCATCCGTATATATCTATCATTCTCAATTTATCCATGGAAGAATCCCTCAATCAATCAATAATCTATCCACCTATCTCTCTGTCAATTCATGTAGATATCTGTATATTAAGCGGTGTTTCAATCTATGGGCGCTGTTTTTTTGTCTATTAGTCTATGCATCCCTTGAAATTTAGCAGTATGCCAGACGAGGGTTCCGCGAAATCTCAATATGGAGAAGCTGCAAAGTGGATATCTTTTCCCCGAGGTCTTTAACTTCTCTCTCTCTCTCCTTCTAGCACTCTCTATCTGTCAATTTCAATGTCTTTTTCAATACCCCCCTACTCTAGCATCCTGTTGTCTTGAGGACTCGATCCATTGAACGGAGGATGTTGCTGTCCATGTGATAGATTGCAATTAGGCAGAAGGCGTTCATGCAGAGACATCCAGAGGCCCAGATCATAAGCCTCGGCATCGGGGACACAACTCTGCCCATACCACGCATAGTCTCCTCCGCCATGGCACAAGTAAGAATAAGTCGTCCATCTCTCTCTCTATATATATATCTGTCTGTCTCTCTCTCTGACTCTCTCTATCTCTGTGTCTCTCTATCTCTCTGTCTCTCTGTCTCTCTCTCTCCGACTCTGTCTATCTCTGTGTCTCGCTATCTCTTTGTTTCTCTCTCTATCTCTCTGACTCTCTCTGTCTCTTTATCTCTCTGACTCTCTTTCTTTATATTATTATTTCTCCGACTTTCTCTATCTCTCGGACTTTCTCTATGTCTCTGACTCTCTTTCTGTATCTCTTTATTTCTCTGACTCTCTCTATCTCTCGGACTTTCTCTATCTCTTTATTTCTCTATCTCTCGGACTTTCTCTATCTCTTTATTTCTCTGACTCTCTCTATCTCTTGGACTTTCTCTATCTCTCTGAATCTCTTTCTCTATCTCTTTATTTCTGACTCTCTCTATCTCTCTGGCTCTCTCTATCCCTCTATCTCTCGGTCTCTCTCTCTCTCTGTCTTTCTCTCATTCTCTCTCTCTCTCTCTCTCTCTCTCTCTCTCTCTCTCTCTCTCTCTCTCTCTCTCTCTCTCTCTCTCTCTCTCTCTCTCTCTCTCTCTCTCTTTCCCTCTCTGTCTTTCTCTCCATCTCTCTCTTTCCCTCTCTGTCTTTCTCTCCATCTCTCTCTCTCTCTCATTCTCTCTCTCTCTCTCTCTCTCTCTCTCTCTCTCTCTCTCTCTCTCTCTCTCCATCTCTCTCTCTCTCTCTCTCCATCTCTCTATCTCTCTCTATCTCTCTGGCTCTCTCGATGTATCCGCCTCTCTCTCTCTGTGTCTCTGTCTCTCTGTCCGTCTGTCTCTGTCTCTATTTTTTTTTTGGGAACCGGCGGCAAACCTTTGCCATGTAGCGACGGACGGAAAATCTGCAACACATGTTTTTCGTTGGAAAATGCTTCAAGAAACAGTGATTATGAGATGAGCGGTGGCGTATCTAATTTCTGTATTTCTCTCTGTTTGTGCTCCGTACAGACCAGCCACGAGCTGTCGACCCCAGATGGGTACCGAGGGTACGGCGCAGAGCAAGGGAACATGGTATGCCATGGAGCCATTCCCTCTATCTCTGGATCTCTCTATTCGCATCCATGTATCCAATTTAAGTATCTATTTTGTCTTTATCGAAATATATGTATTCGCCAAATTAGGTATTGTCTATCTATTTAATTATCTACTTATCGATCCATCCATCTATTTCCGTCTGTCTATCTTTCTTTTACTTTAAGCCTATCCCTCTATCGATTTAATTAGTCGCCTATCTAATTATTTATCCAACCTTCAATTATATCTTTCTATCATACACTGAAAAATTCATCTATCTATCAATGTTTTTAGGGTTTGACATACCGGTGTGGTCTTGGTTTTTCGCAAAGACCTTAGCCTTACCTAAAGTTTGGTCGGATTTCAGACCAATCTTGTTCATTCCTCATCGTTTTTCTGGTCCGGCCAGGTTGACTACTCAATGTCAACATCAGAGTAGAAAGTTGATTTTGATGGTTATGTTGACTATCAACATAACCAGCTTTAGAACAGACGGTAATGAGCACCCATTTGCCTCCCATCCCTTCTTTCCACCATCTCCCTCTGTCTCCCTCTGTGGGTCTTTCTCCCTCGACACGTCTCTTTGTTCATGGAGAATGAAGAAATTCTCAATTAAGGAAGAGGCTGTCATGGGTTCTTGAAGCCTGTCTTCAAAGAAGAGATCCTCTTCGTCAAGTGGGTGCCTGCGGACAGTCAAATAAGCCATGCTTACGCTGAGCTCAATAGAAACCTATCCCATGAATTTGATTAATACTTTTTAGGGGACCTACAGCCCTGGTTCGGTCCGGTGTGAACAACCCTCAGTCCTAAATGTCCAACCTATATATATATATATATATCAAGAAATGTAAGAATCTGCAAAACTATCTATATGTCTATCAATCAACCAATATATTCAATTATATGTATATATTTGTATCTATAGGTCTACTTTTGTAACTTCGTACCAAGGTTCAGTTCATCCATATATAATCATCTGCCTTTCTAGTTTTTTGAAATACATTACATTTTCATATATTTATCTAGATAGCTATTCATCTTTATCTATCTATCCATCTATTTGTCATGTTAGCAATAGATTTACTGATCTATCCATTATTTCTATGCATCTAACCCTATCTATCTATCTATACTTCTTATCTAGTTATCTATATATCCCTATATTTATCTATTTTCTAGTTACAAAACTTCTCTCTCCATCTATACACACATCCATATCTCTGCCTACCGATATAACATAAATTATTCTATGAGTATACCAACTCAATTATATCTGTTCTTCAAGCTATTATCAGTTTCTCTCTATTGGGGCAGGCACTGAGAAAGAAGATTACGGAGGTAATTTACAAGGACATGGGAATAAAGCAAACGGAGGTATTTGTGTCAGATGGAGCACAAAGTGACATCTCGCGGATTCAGGTGGGCTTTCTCCATTTCTTCATCTCCTCCCAACGCTTAAACAAGACAACATTCGGATACTTTATCTTAATCTCTATATCTCTCTACCGATAACAGATGATGATGGGCTCCGACGTTACTATAGCCGTGCAAGATCCCACGTTTCCGGTGAGTAAATGGAGGAGAGAGAGATCGAGAACAACGCCTGGTTTTTAAATTTTTAGAGAGATATATACCCAAACCTTTCTTCATCGACGACAAGATTAAGTCTCAGAGAGAAATATTTCTTGACCGCGTATCTGTCCTGTCGCTGTTCCTGGGTATAGAAGGATTATTCTTCATCATTTTTTTCATCATTACCCATCATGGAGCTTGACGAGAAGGGAAAGGAAACGAAATCCCATCCGTCTGAAATCGGAACGGCAACCGGGATGTAACCCATAGTCACGCTTGTGATTTCATCTAGGTTTACGCTTCGTGCAGTTCATCCGACGGAAACCAAACGAAGCTACAGACTCTGCGACGGATAACTGAACGAACTCCTTTCTGTCTCTCGGTTCCAATCAGTAATTTGGGGCTTATAGGGGCGTTCATTTCTTCGTCCCAGGCGTACGTGGACTCGGGAGTGATAATGGGCCAATCGACGAGCTTCACGAAGGAGACGGGAGGATACGGCGGAATAGAGTACATGAGATGCAGCCCGGAGAAGCTCTTCTTTCCTGACCTCTCCACCGCGTGTCGCACCGACGTGATCTTCTTATGCTCTCCGAACAACCCCACCGGCCACGCCGCCTCTCGAAGCCAGTTAGAGCAGCTCGTCAGCTTCGCTAAGCGCAACGGGTCGATCATCGTTTACGATTCTGCGTATTCATCTTTCATCTCGGATAACAGCCCAAAGTCAATATACGAAATCGACGGGGCCAAAGAGGTAATGTTCGCCTGGTCTTTTTTTCCTTTTTGTGTGTTGATGGCCGTTGTTTTGATTGAGTTTGCAGGTGGCTATTGAGGTTTCCTCCTTTAGCAAGTTCGCGGGATTCACTGGGATTCGTCTCGGCTGGACGGTCGTCCCTGAGGAGCTCGTCTTCTCCGATGGGTCCTCTGTGAGGAGTGATTTTGACAGGATCGTATGTACCTGTTTTAATGGCGCCTCCTCTATCGCTCAGTCCGGCGGCATCGCCTGCCTCTCTACTGAGGGGCTCACGGTCGGTTTTTCTTTCTTCTTCTTCAACTACTTTTTCATCATCTTCAGCATCCTCTAGTTCCTCATAATCTCCTTCTCATTCTTCTATTTTTTTATCATCTTCAGCATCCTCTAGTTCCTCATAATCTCCTTCTCATTCTTCCATTTTTTCATCATCTTCAGCATCCTCTAGTTCCTCGTAATCTCCTTCTCATTCTTCCATGTTTTCATCATCAACATCTTCTCATTGACCTATATCATCATCATCGTCATCATCATCTTCTTCTTCTTCTTCTTCTTCTTCTTCTTCTTCTTCTTCTTCTTCTTCTTCTTCTTCTTCTTCTTCTTCTTCTTCTTCTTCTTCTTCTTCTTCTTCTTCTTCTTCTTCTTCTTCTTCTTCTTCTTCTTCTTCTTGTCTTCTTCTTCTTCTTCTTGTCTTCTTCTTCTTCTTCTTCTTCTTGTCTTCTTCTTCTTCTTCTTCTTCTTGTCTTCTTCTTCTTCTTCTTCTTCTTCTTGTCTTCTTCTTCTTCTTCTTCTTCTTCTTCTTGTCTTCTTCTTCTTCTTCTTCTTCTTCTTCTTGTCTTCTTCTTCTTCTTCTTCTTCTTCTTGTCTTCTTCTTCTTCTTCTTCTTCTTCTTCTTGTCTTCTTCTTCTTCTTCTTCTTCTTCTTCTTCTTCTTGTCTTCTTCTTCTTCTTCTTGTCTTCTTCTTCTTCTTCTTCTTCTTCTTCTTGTCTTCTTCTTCTTCTTCTTCTTCTTCTTCTTCTTCTTCTTCTTCTTCTTCTTCGTTATCATCACCATCATCATCACTTAACACATCTTATTCCGCCGAGTTACGAATCTCTATTGACCCAGAAAGGTTTTATTTGCAGGCCATAAACAAGAACATCAGCGTGTACGCGCAGAACGCCATGATGCTGGGGGAAACGTTCGCGGCGGCAGGCCTGAAAGCCTACGGCGGAAGAAACTCACCGTACGTGTGGGTTCATTTCCCCGGCCGAAGGTCGTGGGAGGTGTTCGAGGAGATACTGGAGAAGACGAACATCGTCACAATACCGGGCACAGGGTTCGGCCCCGGCGGCGAGAGCTTCGTCCGAGTCAGCGCCTTCGCCCTGCAGGAGACTGTGCAAGAAGCTTGCCGCCGCCTTCGGCGACACTTTGCTCGGCGGCCTGTGAAAGCTCACAGTAGAGACTGTGGAGTGAAGGAAGAAACGACGGCCCCTAAGTGTACTACGGCTCTCTTCCCCCGAGGTTGAAGACTGCTTCATCCTCTTTCACCTGTTATCTTCTATATTTGCGATTGATTTTGCAGCATAAGCTAAAATCATTTGCTGCTTATCATCTGCATTTTTATTTTGTTATCGTGTAACCCACAAATTAAGCTGATGTTTTTTTTACTGAGAACTTACAGAGAACCTGCAGAACGCAGCGAATAAGATTCATTGGGAATAACGTTCCAGACTTACAGTTAACTCTCTGCTTAATGATTGGAAAAATAGAAAAATAGAGTCCTTTCCTCCCTTTGGCATTTATGCGCTTGAAAGATTTAGGTAGATTTCATTTCACCTATGAAAAAATTATTTTCATTATTGATCAAACTTTAGACGTTAACGAGTACTAAAATGTATAGTACTTAGATGATAATGTTTTCTTTTTTGAAAAAAATCCGAATGTCATACGGCTTTTTATAAACACTGAATAATGTTTGTATGAATATTTAAGAGCATGAGAACTATTTTTAAGTCCTAAAGCCTGACAGGGAAGGATCATAAATTCCTAATTTGAACCAAAATTTTAGGAAAATACCTTGCGTCATTTGAACCAACAAGTCCTCCCTTATGATGAAAGAATAGGTTCTCTGACCGATCAACTTTATCCAAGCAGTCACAATAAAATTTTAAATAAAAAAATTTAAATACCTAAGTTGACTGTTACTATTTATGAATTTATCATATCAATCAATGATTACCTTTCAAAGTATTTAGCAAAGATAAATTTAAATATCTAGTCCACTCGTTAAGGTGTTATAATAGTGGATGACTTTGATATAGCATAGATCCAAGTTTTTGTGATGAGTGTGTGATGATTCTTAATGAATTAGGTGTGGTATATAAAGGATGATGTAATGAGAATATTGAATTAAACAATTATATATTTTATTTACAGCATTAGTTGATTTACTAAGAAACAAATTGAACGGGATGACTTAGGTAAACTTTAAGTTAATTACTGGTGTACAAGAATTTGGCGACCACTTCGCTAAGACATAAGTACTTTTGTGTAAGTGGGATAAATGACATGATGATATGGGTACTGTCATTTTATGGTGGAATCTTATCCCTAGAGAATCCCTCTTAATCTATGTGCCTTTCAATAGCTTATTCCAGCAAAGCCATGATCCTATGGATCTGTAAAATGAACAAAAAATAAAAATTTAGCAAATAAGGTCCTAGCCTCAACCACATTCGCTTCTCTAGAGATTGCACATGTCTTCTTATATATCACACAAATATTTTAAGAAAATATTTATCATGATTCTTAATCCTGAATCCATGGCTTTTCATCGTTACTCCATCTCAGATAAAATGTTTTCTAATATTATGACTTATAATTCATGCCTGTTTAGATTTAAATTTTCACTTATTTAATGTCAAGGTATTTTAAAATGTGGTATCTGAATAAACACTCTAGAGAATTTAATTTGATGTGTATATTGATGCAATTTTAAACTCACTCATAGATTCATGTTATTCATTTATTTGACGTGTGTACTGATGTAAACTGTCCTTTGTTGGTTCTTTTTTTAGTAAATAAGTAAGCTGCATCGGAAAGTCAAGGAGTTGATGGCCTTGATATTTAATTTATCACTCAAAAAAACCTTATTTTTAATTGATGTTTTATAATAAAAAGGAAAAAACTTTCTGGGTAATTTTGCCTTTAAATAATAATAATATAAAAACAAAATAAACCGTATTAATATAGCTTCTAACGAATAACTATGTATAATCAGTGAGGAACATAAGTCATCAAAAATGGTTTTTTAAAATATGTGACGGTTATTGTGTTGTGATATTCAATATACATTAAACACATGTTTTTTACTAAATCAACTATTTTAAATCAAAAGTATCTTACTATTTTCACCCTTCTTCGTGAAGGGTGTACAGAGGATCGTCATAAAATTTGTAATTATTTAATAGTTTCTTATTTAATGCAACTATTTTTCTTGAACAATGTATAAATATTTATTTTGAGGGATTTTTTGGATCTCTATGGATAAAACCCTCCAATTCCTGTTCATCAAAACCCTAATCCTTGGAGCAAGAATTATCTTTCTATCCTCACCCTCTGATCTGGAAGAAGAGCTCAATTCTGTCATACTACAAGTAAATGTTATTTTATGTTATCATGTAGTGTCTCTTCTCCCTAAATTGAAATTTCTTCTCTTATCAAATTTCTTCTTCGCGCTTGGAGATATTTATTAAATAAGAATCATGCTTCACTGTGTGACAATAACTATACTTTCAGTAATATAATTTATGGTGACATGACCATGGTTAAGAAAGAAACCATTCAGACCCATCTCTCACTCCTAGTAATACCAGCATTGATGTACTGTACTATATAAACAAAGGCTTTATAGTTTACCTTTTTGTACATCTTCCTAGACTAACCTGCTCAGTTTTCCAGTGGAAGAGAGGATTTTGCCATTGAGTAAAATTGAAGCTTAGGAGATTTACTGGTTAGTCACAACCATGCTTTGCAGGCTTTTTTGCACCCCGTTTAGATGGAAAAATGTTGCAGAGTTGAACACTAGCTAATCAATTGCATGGTACTTAATTTCTTCATTTCACAGGAAAATATCTAACTTGAGTAGGTAAATGTTACATTTGAAGGTAAATGGTTGATTCAGGAGCCATTGATGCACTTTTTGTCCTCTCTCTCTCTAAAACTTAAGAAAATAAAACATCACACTCTGATGCTGTCTTTGGGAAGGTGATGGTAAACACTATTTGAAGCCTAAAATACTTTAAGGAGGCCAAAATATAAGTCTCTCTGTCTCTAGAATTTAAAAAGTGAAAACATGGTTCCTCATCCTGCGTTAGTTACATAGGCAGGATACACAGTAAATAAAGATACTTAGTTAAAGAGGCAGAAAATACTTAGAATGTACAGCCATCTCTCCCCATCTCTCTGTATCTGTAGAATGTACGAAAAGGACATCTTACTATGATGCTGTCCAGAAAACAATTTCTGAGAAGGAGAGGATAAACATTATATAAAGGTGTTTAGTTACAAAGTGAGAAAATAGTTACTCATGGTTGGCCGGGGTATAAGACTCATAGCTACAGGAGTCCAAGTTCCTTTAGCTGTTGGACATGCTCTGGAGGAAGAGCGGGAGGGCACCAGTTACCGTCAGCCGCCTCCCCATCCACATCCTCCACCACATATTCCTAGACAAGCAGAAAAAATCACCAATTAGACTCCCAAATTCAATTTTTATCTTCTTCCCACTTCAACCAGTCACAAGTTCATCCCTCTATAAAAGTAAAAGACATACAGCGCATGAATTAGTACGGAACATTCAAGAAGTGAATGACCAAAATAGTACCTTAGCTGGTAAAGTGACGGAAATACCCCTAGAGGGGTTGGGGTCATATCAGACAATGGAAAAATCACATGCAGCACTCAAAGTCAATACAGGACCCCCCAAGATGCCACAGTAAAGCAAGAAATTTTAGGGTATTCGGGTATTTCTATGATTAACACAAAGCTACAGATTACAGGATTAAGTATTAAGTTAGAGATTCAATCCTAACAAACATAAAGTCTCAATTGCACCACACAGTAACACTGCCAACTATGTATAATATTGACAAGTCACCTTGGTGAGCATCCTCTTCGCAAGTATGTGGTAATGCCTCTGCCAGATTCTCTGCCCTACCATGGTGGCAACCAGCATGCTGTAGAAGACGCCGATAATGGTAAATAAACCCAGCAAAATCAAGCCCACAACAAAGATAACCGGCAACCCCGCCTCGCCGGCTGCCCCCACAGAGCCGGCGCATTCACTCGCAATTGTTCCACAGCCTTCACAACAAGCTGTGCAGTCTGTCCACAGACACAGGGTCCCAGGCAGGTGGCAGTCACACAGCCTGGTGAATTAAGAGACAGATTGGTTAGGATCTGAGGAAGATATAATTAAAAAGTAGAATTCAGGAATAAGCATGATTATTCATTTATAGATAGTTTTTACTGGTACACATGTTTACAGGGAATATAGTGACAGGAGTTAAACTTGGGAGAAGTCAACCAAGTTTGGAAACTGTTTATTCAGATATGCTATAACAATGGTGGATCCGAGAACCTGCCAAACCTCTTCATGTGAGTGTGAAGATAGGAAATGGAGAATGGTGGAGAGACCAAGGAGGATAGAATTCCAAATTTCTAATTTGTAGGGATAGAAAAGAAAGCCTACACAAAACAATAAATTTATACAAGTATTAAAAAACTAGCGGTCTAAAACCAAAACTTTCCAAAAGGTCCATATACATAATAATTTTTTCCACACATCTTTATGCCCACATATACATAATAACAAATTTGATGATGTTCTTCTACAGAAAAAAACAAACTTGATGATGCACTTTCCCGTAATGTGTTTTATGATGAGAAAATGTAGGTTTGTCTTAATAAATGTGCTGGCAATGGAAAAAAAGGAATACTACCCAGGTTGACAACAACAGAGACACAATTCTCGGCATGGTTGAGCCAGATCATTTCGCAGTCTTCGATCATAGCAAGTGAGGATGCAACCAGACAAACCCAACAGAGCAAAAAACAATAATGCTCCTACAAAGATGAATACATACCAAAACATGAAAAAAAATTTAGCAGCAAACAT
The DNA here is from genome assembly GCF_029677425.1 of Wolffia australiana. Lineage (NCBI taxonomy): Eukaryota > Viridiplantae > Streptophyta > Magnoliopsida > Alismatales > Araceae > Wolffia > Wolffia australiana. The sequence goes on along the minus strand of NC_135847.1, from coordinate 556,268 downwards.
CTCAGTATGAAATCATATGATGGAAAGAGGCACCGATCAGTATTAAATGAGCAATCTCATTCATCATCATCACAAATCTTTAACAGAAATATATGATAACTGTCTAACTTACTTTTATTTTTGATAGTCCAAGAAGAAATGTGAAGTGGTCCATTTCTGAGCACTATCATTAAGATATGTTTACGCGCTAGAACTTGTTTAGTTAAATGGAATACATGGTTATGACTACAAGGAAAAATGGGTGCGAGCTTATCATGGGTTCACATATTTAATATGCTCTTGTTATGGTTCTTATCATTGTATATCCTGGAACTTAAATAAATAGTTGAACAAAAGAGAGGCCGATTTACAACTTATCAAAATGGAACCTACATTATCATTTTGAGGGCCAAAAAGTTATGTAACTTATCAATTTTGTATTTTCACGCGAACGCTAAATTATTTTTTCATACTGCATCTGACCCCATACTTAATTGAATAGAAGTATGCAATCACAATCCAACGACCAACCCAGTTGACATTAATTATGCATTCAGATTCTAGCCACATATACAGTAAAAGATATGTATGCAATCAGAATCCACAGGCCAACATAACTGATATTAATTATGTACTTAGATTATTACCACATATATAGTAGAATGTGATCACACTATCAAACCCCCAGGTTGTACGCAGCCTGTGTTGTTGAACTCCATCCACTAGATACACCAGGTATCCGAGAAAAGCAATTACCTGCAAGTAAAATTAAAATATTTAAGAGAATGCAAAAGGAATAAGTTAAATAAGGACAATCGAAATCAGATGTTGAGGAACTCACAAACTGAACCACAGAAAATACGAATAATATATCTCGTGTAACAAAAAAACGGAACTTCAATGTCCGCCATTTCCTATCAACATGAGCCTGAACCCTCAAATAGTATGGAGCCTTGCATGTTGTACAGTGTCCAAAGGCAAAACCTTCCTGCAGAGAAATTATATCAGAATCCATTTCAAGAGTAAGGGCAAGAGATAAGCGCACTATGGAAAAAGAAACTTTGTCTTGATAGCATAAAAAATAAAAGGAAGTTTCTCATACTGAGTTATATATTATAAACGTCATATTTCCGAAATGCTTCCGACCATTTTAGGGAAAAAGGAGACAGATCAACTTACAGAGCATTGAATATCCAATTACCTGGTTGGCGAGTCGGGAGAAAGACTGGCACCACAGAAGATAGGGAAAATATTTTTAAATGAAACGTACCAATATTGGAAAATATTTTTAAATATATTTTTAAACAAATAATTTAGGCGTCATCTGATGTCAAAGCCTCTACAAATGAATCATATCTTCATATCTATAAATAAAACCGTTCCCAGATTCCTTCAGGAGAACATATAAAAGCCCAAACGTCAGTAACATAGAGCAATGGAAACAATAAAAGTTCATTGAAGACGAATGTCTGTCAGCAAACTCATCCATAATCCATAGTAAAATTTCATTGTCAAAAGGCTCCAAGAAATCTAAAACCTGGACCAGTTTCTCATTCTCTAAATGTATGAGACAAGCACATTCAAAAATTTTACGATGCAAGAGATAGAAAAGAGCACGGAGGAAGAAGAAAATGAAGAAAATTGCTAAACACTGGAGATTTGAATTCCTGACCTTGACCGATCGCCAGTGATCGAGGCACTCCCGGTGGACGAACTTCGATGTTCCTTTGCATTTGCAGGGGGCTATAAAGTCCCTCCCTGCCACAATCAACACAAAGAATACTCCCAATCAGCGCGAAGAACCGATCCACGACGAAATTTCTCGAAGACCCTGTCAGGAAAAGATTGGGCTTTACCTTCCGTCTCAAGGCAGATTCGACACTGGATCTGGGCCTCAGGGCCTGCCTCGAGATCAATCTCCGCCCTTGGATCTTGGGCAGGGGCGGGAGGTACGAGAAGGGAGGAAGATTCCTCCGATTCCGCCATTGCCGGAGCACGGCGTGGACTGGAACGACGAGATGATCAAAGATCGAGTCTTTCCCCTTATAAGAGTTGCTGTCTACTCTGTTCTTGCCACTAGTCAAACAATGCATGCACATAAATCCTAATATCCCTTTTTAATAAAGAATTTAAGTCAACTGGTGAAATGAATTAATAAAACAGATGAATCAGTCAAATTTATCATGTTAATATGATCGCTTGTTGGAAAATCAATTTTATACCAAGATGCGTTCAAATCTATATATATCATAGTTGTTCTTTTGTGTGAATTCAATGATCTTCAAGTTAGTTCCAGATCTCTGGAATTAAATGTAGTGGTGTTAGGATGAAAAACATAGAGAACATTTCAATTTAGTGTCACCCAAAACATACAGTTATTTATAAAAAGTTTCCCCCATAGTATACATGAGTCTAGCAAATAATGATAAAGTCTGTATTTCAGGATTAGATTGTATCACATTGTAATATGTACATTTTTGAATAAGTAAAAATTCTAAACTCGCTAATGCAAAATACTTTGCATAGAGTGCAAGGATTTAAGTTATGAAAAATATACATAATTGGAGATATATCTCCCAACCTAATTGGATGAATCAGCCTGAATATAAATATCTCATTTGCTCAACTGAAAATGTGTTCAGCTATCGAGTTATAAAATCAAATCACTGGAAATTTTGGCGTTATTTGATATATATATATATATATGAGAAACTTTCACATCTTATTTTGAATAGCTTTATGCATAGGATTGTTAAATTTGTTAATGTTGATATTAGGATCGCACTAGACATAGAAAAGAAGAATTTCTACATCAAAGCTTGAAGTTGTAATAGTCGTGGTTATCTGTTATTTCCTCTATTTTAGTTTTAATAGATGAACTTTAATCTAATTGGTGGCAGTTTATGAACGGTTAGACACAGTTTTTAACATTACTATATCCACTATAGATGGCTAGTTTTTTCACTCGTGCAAAAATAAGTGCCTTGTGACATTTATTTTGTCATGTGACTTACATGATAATGTGTATATGCTAATACATGAATATGATACATCTGATGTACTATACTATTCAAATATGCATACAAATCAACCTGAGTTTCCGTTTTAATTTTAGGGTATCGTGATTATGAGATTATATCAAAATTCTACAGGGACTTGGAGCTTCATCAACCAAATGAAGCTTCGAATAAATTTTATAGATTTTTGGAGACGTGGTGTTCAGATTTATAAGATTACCGACACATTAGACTTAGTTTCAAATCTTGGGAAACCTTATAAACTATAACTTTGCATTAGTATGTTTCTTAATTTAATGAATAGAAGAAGAGGAGATTAGGCCCTTAAAAATGAGGAAATTGGGCACATCAATGTCTTATGCTACAAAAGTTGATTTTGAGCCACATAAGACTTTCAAGTTTTTGTCTTGCGAATAAATGCAACGGGCAAAAGAATTTTGAATAATAATCTAAGATAAAAGACAAAGTAGCAGTGGCATAATGTGAAAGAGGAAGCTATTGGATCTGAATTGATGTAGTTATGATGTTGGTCATCAAGATATTCTTTTTGAAAGCTGTTGGAAGATGAACAGCTATTGGAAGCTGTTCATATTTTTGGAATAGTTTTGGAAATTGAGCTCTGTAAAAATCATGAGCAATAAAAGGGATAAAAAATCATGCCTAGAGTTTGAACTATTTGCGAGGAATCAGAATATAGTTAGTTTGCGTACAGTTGTGTGCTCGCTATCCAGTGGACCTCTGGTCAACTTCAAATTCAAAGTATCTCTAGAGAGGTTGACCACAAACCTTCCGTAGGCCCTAAGAGTTTTTCAAAATTATGACAAAAAAATTCATTATGGAAGTTATCCACAAACTTAATTTAGTATACAATTTTATTGAATAACTACAAGAACTTATCCCAATATTTCCTTAACTAAACTCTTATGGAGAATTTTAAATTAAAACTTTGATTCTTCCAACTTATTAGGATAAAGATAATAATTTTAATTCATATTTCGCATTCATTTTTTAAGTTCACCATGAACATAGTAAATCTTATTAAGATAATAAATTTCAGTTGGCTATAAGTGAGATAATCTATATGTACTAAATCTCACTGAAAGCCTTCCGTGAATTTATTTGTTCCCCTTATATAATATTAAAGGGTTCTGATTAAAAATTCTCATTTGTAAGATTTTTACGATTGAAGACATACATATTAATTATCTTAAATGAGGATAATTCCCTAGGATGATAATCAAAAGTTTAATAAGACATTTAAGTATGTCCGTACGTAATAATAGCATGTATATTTATTCAAGTATTTATTTACTGCGTTAGCTATCTTGGCATCTTAAGTAAAAAGCTCGATTTACTAATGATTAATCATTCCAGAAACTAATTTAATGGAAAAATTAAATAAAGAAATGTATCTGTGTATTCAATAATATTTTATAAAAAATATCGTGTTGCTGTTATAAGATCAATATGTGAACAATATTTTCTCTTAAAAGAATAAGGATATATAGAATTATAGGATTTATAAAAATTCTACTCTAGTTAATCTCATTTCAATAATTTATAGCAGGAAAAAGTATGGTGGTTTTTTCTCTCGAGATCAACTACATCCCTGAAGAACAATGTAGAAACCATTACTTTCGGTAGGATTCTAAACTTTGGTATCTCAAGAAAAAAAGGCTCTGAAATCACAGTTTATATAATTTATATTATTTCTCATGGGACATTTTATACCAAAACAATAAGCAACATAACATAATTCTTCAACTGGGGGATAACTGTGAGATTTCTTAACCCCAAATTTCCTCCTTTAATCTCAATCAATAATCTAATACTTCACTTCTCAAACTTCATTACTTATCTCCAATTTCTCAATCTTAGTTCTTCTAGTTTGTGTTCTTGAAGCTTATTCTCAAAGGAATATTTTTCACCATTACCGTATAGATTTAATTTTCTTGTTTCATTTAATATAATTCAAAAGTCAATATAACACTGCCGATCTTACTTCAATATGATGATTCAATAAATCTATCCATACCAACAATCTCTAAGATAATTTCCATCCACTTAATATTATCCAATAATAGTCGGTAATAACACCCAAGAGTTATTCATTGTTCTGCATCCAAATTCATCAATTGCATATTCGTTTAATTCTCTACATCATACAAATCTGAAAATATTAAATAACACTATTTTTCCTGGTATTTTTACACTGTACAAGGTGTTAGTTTGTCATAATAAATGTTAATGTTTATAGTTTTATGCTGGCTGTTATAAATTGATCAATTGAAAGGCCTACAAGTGCAACATCTAGTTACTTCAGGCCTCACAAAAATTTAAAGGCCAGAATTTAAATGGGGAATCTATGAAATTCACTATTGTTTTTGTTGCATGGCCCATTTATTATTCTGCAAAAAGTTTGTCTCTACTTTTTGCTTTTAAACAAAAAACTTGAATACTAAAAATCTTAAAAGAAAAGATTTCTCAATGTATTCTCAGCTAGTTATCACTATGTAACAAATGATAGGACATGGATTCTACCAATGATAAGACATAGTAATCTGATGTCCTTAAAATTTTCAAGTCCAACGTTTGACTCGTCGCCCTTGCTGTCAAAAGTCTTGGCGTTAAAAAAAGTCAAGACAAAGGGTAGCTTTATACATAGTTTATTGGGTTTACTGTGTGATCGTTATTTCTGCATAAACATTTTCATTTCAACCAAAAGTCAATTTAAATAGTACTACGTGGTCGTCTTCGTTTATCAGTAGCAATAGAATATCGTCCAATTATGTACATGCTGATCATCATAAACTTGGATTACGAGGATATACAGAAAAAAAGCCTTATGGACTATTTCTTACTTCCATCGCTTAGCGTTCTTCAATCCCTTCGACTTCGCTTTGGACTGCTGAAATGCCAGCATTTTCTGCTTCTTCCTTGCTTCTTTCTCGTCCTGCAGTTATCCGGTCCAGCATCAGAGAAACAGGAAAGTGAAAGAGCAGAAGAGAGACTGAGAGTGGGGAGACAGATAGGAGAGAGAGATAGCATTGGACACACATAGAAAGATATAGATAGGTAGATAGAGAGAGAGAGATAGTGGTGGACACACACGCAGAGATAGATAGAGAGAGAGAGAGAGATAGTTGTGGACACACGCAGATAGATATAGAGAGATTTTTTTTTTTTAAATTAGAGATAGATAGATATAGAGGGGGAGAAACGAGGGGAGGGAGAGGGAGAGAGAGAGAGAGAGAGAGAGAGAGAGAGAGAGAGAGAGAGAGAAAGGGAGAGGAAGAGAGGGATAGAGTGGGAAAGATGAAAAGATAAGAAGCGAGAGAGAGGGGTTGAGGTAGGGAAAGAGGGAGATAGAGAGAGAAAAATGGGAAGGTCGAGAGAGAGGGATACAGTTGGAAGAGAGACACAGGAGGGGCAGAGAGATATAGAGGGAGAGACAGAGAAAGATGTGCATGGAGAGAGAGAGACAGGGGGAGAGACAGAGAAAGCTGTGCATAGAGAGGGAGACACAGAGAAAGATGTGCATAGAGAGGGAGAGACAGAGAAAGATGTGCATGGAGAGAGAGAGACAGAGATAGCGAGAAAGAGGCAGGTACAGACAGAGACATAGGGAGAGCGACAAAAAGGGACAGGTAAAGACATACAGCGTCAAAAGGGGAGGTAGAGAGAGAGAGAGAGAGATTTCTCACCTTTGACATCTTCGACTTGGCTTTGGCCTTGGGAGCCTTAGCGTCGAGCTCAGCCTCCCGCTCTAGCTCTTTTTCCCTAGCTTCCAAGTTCTTCTCCAGGTAATACTATCAAGGAAAAGCACAGAAAAAAAAAACCAATCAGCCCAAATATAAAAAACACTGCATATCCATCAGCAGAGACCCAGATAACGTATTCCTTCAAAATCCCTTACATTGTAGTCACCGTCGTAGTCCTCAAGATGCCCTTCCTTGACCTCCACCACTCTGTTCACTATCTGCCTTATGAAATAACGATCATGAGAAACGGTGATGACGGTGCCCTCGTACTCGGAGATGGCATCCTACCCACATAGAAAAAATCAAGTCAGCAACTCACAGAAGAAGAAACCCAATTGACTTCCTAAAGGAGAAAAGTCAACGACAAGGTACCTCCAGCATCTCCTTGGATGGAATGTCCAAATGGTTGGTGGGTTCATCCAGAACCAGCAAAGTGGATGGCTTGACCATGAACTTGCAGAAGGCCAGCCTCGCCTATGTGGCAGACCCAAAAAAAACATCATGATCAGAGGATTTGATTTCACTTGGAAACTTTAGAATAGGGTGGGCGTCAAAAATGATGATGAACAATGACTGGTGAGGATTTGATTTCATCATCTAAATTCTGTTTCCAATGACTATTGGATGATGATGAATTGGCACCGTCATCGTCTTCCTGTTTTCAGTAGTCATAATCATGTCATCACCATCATCATTCGTCCAAGCCACATATGTATGGCAATGGCGATGACAGTTCAGGGATGATAATACCCTGTTTGCCATCATGCGTTAAACCTGGTTTATACATCAGATATAAGAGGAGCTAAGTAGGAACTAGTTTGATGCACCACGGAATCAGTATCAAAGATTTAAAAATTTTAAAATTTTGGTAATGATGATGATTTCGTCATTGTAATCATAATCTAGCTGCAGAAGAATGATGATGTTGTTTGTGTTTCGTCTCTCATCATCTGAGTGATGAAATCATTGTCCTCTGACCAGCGGACAAGATATGGGAGAGTGACTAGAGGCGATTATGAGAAAATCGTCATCGTCATCCTAATCCTACTCCAGAAGAGATGATGACGAAGATGATTTCCACAATAGTCACTGCATGCCCTGGGAATAGGAGTGACGAAGATGCCAATGACTCATCATCGTCACTGGTGACATCAAACGCTACACTTTACACAGGATTTCACAGAACTTACCTTTTCACCTCCACTCAAGAGAGAGACCTTCCGGTCTAGCATGTCGGCTTTGAAATTGCAGCGGCCAAGAAGACCCTTGATGTCATCAATCCTCCAGTCTTCGGCAGCATCTTCCACCGTTTCAAGCACAGTTTTATCAAGATCGAGGGCCTCTGCCTGAAGGATGATGCTTTTGCCTCAGTCAAACCGGAATTTTGGAATCTCAGGATAAGTACAGTAACAAATTTTAGTACCTGATTCTGCTCAAAATAGTTTGGCAAGACATTGTGATCACCGAGGACAACTTCACCATCGGTGGGATTTTCATAGCCCATTATAAGCTTAAGCAATGTGCTCTTCCCACATCCGTTAGGACCAATGATGGCGATCTTCTCTCCTCTTTCAATCAACATGCTTGCCTTTTTGAAAAGGACCTGAATAATGGCGACCAAGGAGGATTAGCCATAGATCCAAAGACAAATTTCAAAAATAATAATTAGGATGTTTTGTTCCCTTCCACAGACCTCATCACCATAAGCAAAGTCCATGTTCTTGATCATGACTACCTCCCTGCCACTCCGTCCACGCTCTGGAAATCTGATCTTCATCTGCTTCCTCTGAAACGGCTTCTCAATCTGCCCTTCAGCTTGGAGTTTTTCGAGTTTCTACAGAACAAACGAATTCATTAGACTGCAATATTAACCAACGACAGATGAATGGATGGATCAATGGACAGACAGAGAGATAGATGGATGCATAGACGAATGCAGAGACAGAGAAATAGATAGATAGACAGGCAGACAGATGGATAGACATACAAACAGTCATTCTGACAGGAAGACGGGCAGATTGGCTGACAGATAGGTAGATAGACAGATGCATGGATAAGGATTTGGATATAGTACACAAACAAGAGTAGGAAAGATAGACAAGTAAAAATTAAGTAGTGACAGACAGACATATAGAGAGAGCTCTAAACTTTTAATTATCTACCTTTTCTTCACTGGATGCACGACCAGAATTTGCTCCAGCACCAAGCCTACTAATCAGGTCTTTAGTGTGATCAATTTCTTTCTGTTGCTTCTCCCAGGCTGCATACTGGGCTTCCACCCAGGTTGCTTTGGCCAGAACGTACTCTGAGTAATTTCCCACGAAGGTTCTAGAAACTCCCATGTCGGTCTCAACAATCTTCGTGCATAATTGATCAAGAAAAGCCCTGTCGTGTGAGATGATCACCATGGGTACAACCTGCTTTGTGAGATAACCTTCGAGCCACTCGATCGTGTCCAGATCAAGGTGATTTGTGGGTTCATCCAGAAGCAAGAGGTCAGGATCCTGCACAACAATAAAAAAGTCATCAGGCCCAAATGAAAAGTAAATACTTTTTAAAGTATCGTCATAAAGGAACTAGGGATTCATCAGGACAAGCGGGTTGGAGATCCTGTGAGGGGAAAGCAACCCCAAGGGGTCAAGGAGTTGAGCAAATCCTCAGCCCTCAACTCGTTCTCGGCTGCCCTCCAAAGAGTAGGGCTACAGCTATTTAAAGGAAACTACACTAAAAGGTATATGACCAAAATACTCCTCCTGGAGTGACCTGAGTAAGATATCCTTGGGGAGGCATAAGTTTCGATCGATTGTGACTATGGGAATTTTGAGAAAACAATCATAACGTGGGTCTCAAACACCAGGTTGAAAGTTGAGGTAACAACTATAATAATCCATTAAAAAGGGAAAGCTCTCCTCATTCCCGATATGATGAATAACTGACTTTAAATATTCAGAGAAAACAAATATTGAGTAAATAAGACAAATTCCACACAGTCTCATAAATATACCAGACAGACGTATGATCCAACAAATGATAATAGAGTTTAGATTTTCACAAATAACATATTTTGAGTCAATGAGACCAACTCCCCACAATCTTGAGAAAAAAGCAACCAGAGGTATGGCCGTAAAACTGATAAAAGAAATCAAATCATCCAAATATTCATATTCTTGAGTCAATCAGACAAAATCCACACAATCTCATGGATGTCAGTCAGAGGTATGATGAAACACATGAGGGAAAAGCAGAGTAAAGATTCGAAAAATTAATTGAAGCCATGAAAATGAAAACTAGTATAAATAAAGGAAGATTAAAGAGGGTGTACCTGGAGAAGGATTTTTCCGAGGCACATTCTCATTTGCCAACCGCCGCTAAACGATGCCACCAGGCGATCAGAATCCTCTGGCGCAAACCCAAGCTCGGGCATCAACTTGCTGATCTTCGTCTCCACTTCATTGAGATTCACATCCTTGGACCGTCTCTGGAGCAAGTCAAGCTCATCCAGCAGCCTCCCCATCAACTCCAAATCCTCAACAGTATTCTCCAGCGCTCTCTGCACCTTCTCCAGCCTCTGCGCAACCTCCATCTCTTCCTTGAACGCGCTCAAGAACTCTTCTTTCACCGTATTGCTCTGACAAACAGCGAATTCCTGGTTCAAGAACGCAATTTTCATGTTCTCTCTGGCCTTGATAACATTCCCAGAGTCAGGCTCGTCGAGCCCAGCAATAATCCTCATCTGGGTGGTCTTTCCAGCGCCGTTAACGCCAACCAGGCCAACTTTCTCGCCCTTCTTCACCTCCCAGCTGACGTCCTTGAGCACTGTGACCCCTTTGAAGCTCTTGGTGATGTTCTCAAGCCGCACACCAGAAGAAACCCCCGAAGCGCCGGAGGTCTGCTTCTTCTTCCCCTGCCTTCTCTGCCCGCTGCCCTCCGATTCCGCGAACAGAGACTCCATGTCCAAGGCGGCGTCGTCCGTTCCCAATTCCGCCACCGCGGCGTCGATAGAGGCGGCGATTGGGCGATTCCTAGCTCGGGATGACACCCCGTTGGAGGATCTCGCGCCTGGGAATCGAACGCGGTGGCATCGAGCGGCGATTTGCGGGACGTGGGCGTCCAAAATTGGGGATCCAGGGATGAATCCTGACCTCAGCTTCATCCGCCATAGCTTCGCCGCCACATCCATGGCCGCCATTAGAGATCCTCCGTCTCCGCTCACCGCATCAAACGCCTTACGCCTCCCAGACGAGCCCTCTTCTTCTTCCTCTTCTTCTCCAGAGAGGGGAAAGCCAGAGGAAGATAACTTCTGTAAGAGTACATATATATACAAGATTCGCAAATCTTTCCCTCGCCCGGGTATTTCTACCTTTTTTCCCCCTGAAAGTTTTAGAATTTGAGAACAACCGCCACCTGTTTGCTCTTTAATGGCTCGTATTCTGGACTGTATGGGTAATAAAAATAACATTCAGGGTTTTTTGTGAGGTCGCAAGATATCGCCAACTTGCGGCTCTGGAGCGTCCACGTGGCATCCAGTCGGAACCCGCCACGTGTCAATTTTTGCTCCGTCAAAAAACGCGGTTTTGAGAGAACGGTTACTATAATAACATTATATTGACTGGTTAAGGCCCAATGGGCCTGCCGTGTCATCTTGGTGAAGCCCACTTCTCTGAGAAGTGGGACCCACATAGGGTTCCCGGTATCATTAGTGTGCCAGATCAAATTTCCAGACTGCCCCAAACCCCTTTCACAGTTACCCAGAAAGAGACAAGAAAGAGAGAGATAGAGTTATGGGTATGGTTCAGGGACGCGGACAGGATGGTTTTTTCGTCCCAGGACAAAAAAATTGTCTCGTGTGCGAAGTTGGATGAAAACCGGGAAGAAAATTTGTCCCGAGACGAACGGACAGGACGGTTTTCGTCCACTCAGACGAAAAAACCGTCCCGTCCAGAGGTCTCGAAAGAAAAAAACTGTTCCTTATGCATCCCTGGACTGATTCTGGACGTCGAACTGGACGATCTTCGTCCCGCCTCGTCCATCGCCTACGTCCTAGACGATCCGGAATTATAGTTATTGGCAGCAAGAGAGAGAGGTCAGAAACACAAAAATGATGATGAAGGAAAGAGTGCCTAGCTGCCATAAACACAAAAACATCCTATAATCTTTTAACCACTTCGTGCCCATCGTTCTGCATGGATGGAGTTTGTCATTTTGGACAGGGGACACATCAGACTTGAACAAACCTGTACCATCCGTACTCCAGATTAGGGTTTAGAAAGTGAAATCTGTCATGATTTTTATCGCTCTGATATGCTATGTGATGAACGAGGATGCCATTTGGTGACCAGACAAAGATAGGATGCGAGGGCACACAATGTGCACCGAAAATGTGATGGGACTGGAGACATGACAAATGATTCCTAACAGTTCCATCCGTCACCAATTGTCACCCGTCCTGTCATTTCCCATGCGGGATGTGCCCAACCTTATTCCAGATGCTGCTGCTCCACAGAAATTCTTAAACCCATGACAATTAATTTAGATCATTTGTAGGGAATGGCAGCCGTCATCCATCATGTCACACATCACAGTGATGTCAACGTGATGGATGACTTGACGGCGATGGTGACGAAATTAGGGACTCATGACGGTGACGATGATGGATGATGAACTGGCCGTGACGGTGACGTGACGGTGACGGGGCTCCTCGGACAGGTGACGTGATGCGACGGTCATCACGGATGACGGCAGTGATGAATTTTTAAAAAATGACCAAAAAAGCTTAAAAATCGTTAGATTTAAGCTTTCGATGGCCTAGGTTTCGCCACGCGGCGTCGCTAACTCGATTTCATGGCATTTTTTCCGTCACACGTAAAGGTGACATCGTCCGGTGACGGGGACGCCGCAAACCGTGACGGTGACACGAACGTGACGGATTTTTCTGAAATCCTCGCATATGTGACGGGACGGTCATGTGACAAAACTTTCATCACATCACTGTGTGTCACAGAGCGTCGTCCGCCCCGTCACGTCCGGGGCGTCTCGTCCAGGACGTGCCCTTCCCTAATATTTATTTGCAATTATTTGCCTTGCTTTTTGGACTTGAAGCCCAGTGGGCCCGCCACGAAATTCGGTGGAGCCCACTTTTGAACAAGTCTATAAATAGAGTTCGTTGTGAGAGGTTCGTTCTCGTCGGTTGGTTAGAACTTAGAAGAAGGCGGGATGTTGAGAGATCCGTTCGAGGCGGCCATCGCTGCGGAGCTTGAAGCTTCGTCTTCGGAGGCGCTTCCTGAAGAAGAGAACGGAGGTCAGGGCGAAGGCGAAGGGGAGATCCAAGGCCGCCATGAATGGCCGTCGCAGCACCTCGATACGTCGTCCTCTGGCAAGATCAGAGAAAATTTTGAACAAGGAGGTGAGGGCGGAGGGAGGGATGACGATGACGAAGACGAGGAGGAGGATAATGTGGAGGTGGACGTTGGCCGGCTCGGTTCTTCGGACCTTCACAAGGTGGAGAAGATTAAGTGAGTACTGAATTTTATTTGTGTTTACTGATTTTCCTCGACTGTGTTAAATGAATCTGCTTGAATCTTTCTTGCCGAAGGTTTTTTCTCTATAGTTTTTCGGAGCGCATTTCATAGAACGGTGGAGATCATGAAACTTCAAAAGGTGTAGATGATAAATTGAGCGGCCCCCTTTTATGTTGGGTTCTTGTTTCCCCCGCTGACGGGATTCGGGAGCGAAATTTTAGATTTACTTTCCGGAGACTTTTTTTTTTCCGTCTGAGTGCCTCCATTTTTTTGGGAAAAACGTGATAGATAATGCGATTATTCGTCGTATGCTCAGTTCGTTTTTTATATGACGTTTTATATGGTTATTTTTGGTTTATTTTTGGTCATGAAATGAATATCCAAGTATCCCCGAGAGGCAGCGTGAATTAAGCCATTAGTTTCTTCTCTCATTCATATCCCCTCGCGCTGTGCATCAGAGTCGATGTTTAACTTACATTAATGTCGAGGACATATTGCGTCGTAGACTAAATTTATAATTTTAAATATTATCGAAAAATTAAAAATTCTCTCTGGTTCTCATTCAGGTAATTTATATTCAAGATTTTTCAAGATATTTTTTAAAGCCGCGTTGAAATCTTCTATCGTGGGGTCATTTCTTTTTAAGTTTTCTGAGGGCCCGATTAGCTACATTCGTAAATGGAAATTATTTAGTTCAAATAATTTTCTAGCTCTGATGAACTAGAAAAATAAAGAAAAATTTCTAGCTCAAGGTTTCTCTTTCGCTATCACAGGATGATTTTGTCCCAATTTACAAAAGAACAAATGGACAGATACGAATCATTTAGAAGGTCCAACTTCCAAAGATCCAATATGAAGAAGGTGTCAGATACCCTGTTCTTCAATCATTTTTATTTTGATCAAAATTTACAGTTGTTAATCTCTGCCCAAATCTCCAGCTTTTGACTTGTGCGACTGGAAATCAAAAGGTCTCCATGCCCATGACAATTGTGATGTGTGGGATTGCAAAAATGTTCGTTGGGGATCTCATCGAGTTAGGCAAGTAAAAATGGTTCTTCTATAATGCTTAAAGTGGACTTAAAATTCATTATTCTCTGAAATGGAAATTGTAGGCAGGATAATCATGACGGAGAGAAGGGAAAGCGGGCCACTCAGGCCCTGCCACATCAGAGAAGCATACAGGAGATTGAAACTCGAAGGCAAAGTGCCCCGGAATTTTATCTCAAGGCTCTTCTGATGAAAAAGGTACAGTAGCCGCCATCTTTTCGCATCAGATTTTTTTTTCCTATTGCTTTTGGTTCTTTGTATATTTCATACAAAATCATGTAAACAACAAGTTTTTTGGAATAAAAATATAATAAAATATGGACCGTCTTTCTGACTTTCATGACTGATATGTCTTTTTATTCAGTTGTCATTTCTTTTGTTTTTGACTCTTGGATGGTTTTTTCTTTCCAATAATGTCTGACTTCTCTGCATTTTTATGACAAGTATAGCAAACATATTAGTGGTTTTATCCCCAGACTAACCGGAAATTTATCTGTTAACATCTCTCTCTCTCCCTTCTGCTCCATCTGTCTATCGTTCGTTCTCTCCCTCCATATCATCTCTTCTCTCTTCCTTCCTCTCTCACTCCCTCTCTCTCTAGTTCCATGTCCCTTTGTCACTCTCTCTTTCTCTCTGCGAATCTCTCTCTCTCTCCCTTTCTTTCCCTCTCTCACTCTTTCATTCTCTCTGCCTTTATCATATGGTTTTGTGCAAATTTTAGTTAATAGCATGTAATATTGATATAAAATTCTTTTAGGTTGATCTGAATGGGTTTAGTCATGTTGGGCAGGACTTGAACCTGTGAGCTACGTACTTAGCACGGGCCAATCGAGGGAATGATTCATACGCCTCTGATTCAATAGACACCAATGGTTCAACACTACCCAATTAAAAGTTTAGAAGAGAAGGAACCACAAGAGCATTTAACAAATCAAGAGAAAATCAATAATTATCATTAACCAACAAATATCTCAAAATTAAGGCGACACAAGGTGAAGAACCTGATCATCGGGTAGAGAGCGAGAGAGAGAGGAGGGAGAAAGAAGAAACAAAAATGAACTCAGCTTAGAAAAATCCCGTTAGGGTTTGATACAGCCACTTATAGAGGAGAGAGATAAGTCATATCTAATGGGTCACGATAAGGGCCCATTAGACAATATAACTGTAATGGCCCATTATGAAATAATATTTCAACACTCCCCTTCAAGCTGGAGAGTGGATTTCGCCCACTCCCAGCTTGCCACACAATTCTCGGAAGCGAAACCTTGGTAAGCCTTTGGTGAAGATATCAGCCCGTTGTTGAACGGAGGGAACATAAATAGTGCAGAAGCTGTCGTGGTCCAGCTTTTCTTTAATGAAATGGCAATCTAGCTCCACATGTTTAGTATGATCATGTTGTAAGGGATCATGAGCAATACTAATAGCTGACTTGTTGTCACAAAAAGGTGAATGGGTTGAGCATTGATCAGTTGGAGCTCAGTTAATAGATTGCAAAGCCACAGTCCTTCACAGATACCTTGAGCAAGTGCCCGAAATTTGGCCTCAGCACTTGAGCGGGATACTTTTTGTTTTTTTGCTGCACCAAGTGATGAGATTGCCACCAAGAAAAGAACAGTACCCTATGGTCGACCAACGACCTGTCATGGAGCCTGCATAATCAGAATTGGTGTAAATGTCTAAATGAAGACCACTCTGTCTTTTGAAGACTAACCCAAAACCAATAATATCTTTGAGGTAACGAAGTACACGGTCAGCGGCTCGCATATGACATAGGCGAGGAGAATGCATAAACTGACTCAGAATACTAACAGCATAGGCAATATCTGGACGTGTATGAGTGAGATAAATAAGTATGCCAACAAGGCGCTGGTACCAATCTTGGTCAATCGGATCGTCATGTTCGGAAAGAGAGAGAGAGATGATGGTTGGCTTCAATGGGAGTAGGAAGAGGTTGTGCATCACATTTCCCAAGTTCTTGAATAAGGTCAACCTCAATGCCTAGAAAATAGTGCAATGGTCCAAGAGGTTTGTCATCAAATTTTTGAGCAAGATGATCTATTAGTTCAACAAGAAAAAGGGAAGCAGTCCTTGTGATAATAATATCATCAACATAAACCAGAAGAAGAGTCACTCCCCCGGGCGAGGAATGACGATAGAACAAGGTATTGTCACCATTACACTGAGAATAGCTACGATGTTTCATGAATTGAGTTAGGCGACCAAACCAAGCACGAGGAGACTGCTTTAAGCCGTCGAGCATCTTTTTCAGCCGACGAACCAGGGACGTGTCTGATGATGGTGCAGAATAGCCTAAAGGCAAGGACATATAAATCTCCTAGAGATCACAGTGAAGAAATGCATTCTTGACATCGAATTGGGCCAAAGACCATCCATGATGAGCTGCAAGATTGATGAGAAGGTGAACATTGTTCATCTTAGCAACAAGAGCAAATGTGTCTTGATAGTCAACACCAAATTCTTGGGTGTAGCCTTTGGCGACCAGACGAGCTTTATAGTGTTCTAGAGAGTCATCTGATTTGTATTTGATAGTATACACCTTACAACAGCCAACCACATGTTTACTAGAGGGTAAGGGAACAAGATCTCAAGTGTGGTTTTTAGCCAGAGCAAAAAGTTCATATTTCATGGCATTGATGGATATTATGTGTCCGTCAAGTCAATCACACATTCCATGTTTATTTAAGTTCATTAAATAAAATATTTTCATTCATTTTGTTTCGTGTGATATTTATAATGAAGTCCATGAATACATGCAATGATTGAGTGAACTATGATGAGAACTGAACTGAGCTGTATAGATTTGTGGGATATCCAAAAGAGATACATGGATACTTTTATCGGCCCGAGGAACAAATTGTTTTTGTTTCAAAGAGGACCATCTTTCTAGAGGATGAATATCTTGTAAGAGAAGATAGTGGGAGTAAAGTAATTTTGGAAGAAGTTCTAAATCAAGACATAAATACTAGCTTATAAAATGAGCGCTCAGTTCATGAACATGTTAAGGTAAATACACTAGAGCAACGTAAGTCAAGAAGAGTAGTGAGATAACCTGATCGCTATATCAGACATATTGAATCAGATGAAGTCGAGACACTACATCTTAAGGATGATGATCCTCTAACATACGATGACGCGGTTCGAGATTCTGACTCTTAGAGATGGCAAGAAGCAATGGATTCTGAAATCCAATCTATGCACCAAAATCAAGTATGTCACTTGGTTGACCCGCCTGAAGGTATAGTACCTATCGGGTATAAGTGGATCTTTAAGAAAAAGATTGGTGCAGATAGACAAGTTGATACATACAAGGCAAGACTTGTTGTGAAAGGTTATCGTCAAAGGCAAGGAGTTGACTATGACAAAACATTTTCTCCAGTTGCCATGATAAGATCAATCAGAATTCTTCTCGCCATAGCTGCACACCGCAGCTATGAAATCTGGCAAATGGATGTCAAGACTGCTTTCCTCAATGGAAACCTTGAGGAAGAGGTGTATATGATACAACCCGAGGGTTATGAATCCAAGGAATTTCAAGATAAGTTGTGCAAGTTGCAAAGATCCATTTATGGATTAAAGCAAGCTTTGAGGAGTTGGAATCTCAGATTTAATGAGGCTATTAGATCTTACGACTTCATTAAGAATGAAGATGAACCATGTGTATACAAGAAAACCAGTGGGAGCGCAATCACTTTTGTGATTTTATATGTTGATGATATTTTACTCATTGGGAATGATGTAGGAATGTTGTCATCAGGAAAGGCGTGATTATTCAAGACTTTCTCTATGAAAGATTTGGGAGAGACAACCTACGCATTGGGAATACGTACCTATAGAGATAGATCGAGGAGGTTGCTAGGATTGTCCCAATCTATATACATAGACATCATTGTCAAAAGGTTTGAGATGGAGAACTCTAAGAGAGGTCTCATACTAATGAGACATGGAGTTCAAATATCTAAGGAGCACTCACCTAAGACTCCTAAAGATAGAGCGATGATGTCTAAAGTTCCATATGCTTCGGCTATTGGATTTGTCATGTACCCGATGCGATGTACCAAATGTTGCTTTTGTTCGAAGACAAACCCAGGAGGGGAAAGCGAGCAGATTTCAGACAGACCCTGGAGAGGAACACTGGTTAGCAGTGAAATGCATCATTAAGTACTTAAGAAGTACTAAGGATATATTTCTGATTTATAGAGGAAAGGAGTTGAGGCTCTAGGGTTACAGTGACTGTAGTTTCCAATCGGATCCAAACGATAGTAGACCTACATCTGGATTCCTATTTACACTAAGTGGAGTCACGATATCTTGGAAGAGTTCCAAGTAGAGTACTACCGTAGACTCGACGATAAAAGTTGAATACATAACAGCAGTCGAGACCGTCAAGGAAGCAGTTTGGTTGAAGAAATTTATCACAGAACTTGGTATTGTTCCGTCCATCTCAGAAACTATTCCGTTGTGCGACAACAATGGTGCAATAGCACAAGTGAAAGATTCACAGTGTCATCAGAAGTCAGAACACATTCTAAGTGATTTCACTTGATTAGGGAGATCATTGCACGAGGAGATATTGTGATGGAAAGGGTTCCATCAACCGACAATATAGTAGACCTACTAACTAAGCCACTAGCTCATGAAGTCTTTGAGCATCACTTTCAAACAATAGGATTGTCGAACAAGGGTGATTGACTTTAGTCCAAGTGAAAGATTGATGGATATTATGTGGGCGTCAAGTCAATCACACATTCTATGTTTATTTAACTTCATTGAATTTAAAATATTTACGTTCATTATTGTTCCATGTGATGTTTATAATGAAGTCCATGAATACATGCAATGATTGAGTGAATTATGATGAGATCATAACAGTGATCATTGGTCTTTGAAGATGTATTCTAAATATTCCTATTCGATGGATAGTCGAGATGGACATCGAATTATCCTAATAGAATTGCACTAGCTAATCCTACTTATACGGTTAACATAACTGATCTTGTGACTATTAGTGTGGCGACACTAAGGACAGATGGTGGGTACTCTTTAGAGAAATAATTCACTGAATTGATCCGTACGAATCCTTGAATGATATTATACCTAAATGTCAATCAGGTCGATTCAAGTCACGATTGTATGAGTGATCCACTGACCTGAGACCCCATGGACATCACGTGAGTGGACGACTAGATTTTGACTATGGCTTTCAAGTCTCTAGTCGTGGGATTCAATTAAGTTATATATCGAATGTAGTAAGAAGCTTACAGAGGTGATTCAGTGGTCAAGATGGGATCATCCGCCCTCAGTATAAGAGGGGATTAACTCAAGGAAGACGATGCAGAAAAAATCCCTGGCCAAGGTAGTGAGGATATTGAAAAAGGCGTTGTCTAGTGATCTCGGTTATACATCAGTACTAATCGAATGGCGGATTAGGGTTTGACGATAAACTATACTCTAAGTCATTCGAGACTCTCACGCGAATGATGGATTATACATATACGGTAACCGATGAAGGTAAAGGTTCCATGAGAGAGTTCGAGAATACTCGGTATCTTCTAGAGCACGAGGTATAGCTTGGCACCCCACGGGCTGAAAACTTAGCTTATCAATTGGGTTAAATCGATCCTTATTTAATTAATCTATATATTGATATAGTTAATTAATAAGGTTAGTCAATAAATGTTATTGGGCTATTAAAGTTATTAAGTAGAATGATACATGGGCCTAGAGGGTCACACACACAAGGTCATAAGGGCATTGGTGGATATATTTTACTTTGGAGGATTTTTGAGAAAAACCTTAAGTAAAATATAAAGAGGGAAAGGGGTCTCATTTGAAGGAACCATGCAACCCTAACTTGAGAGCCTCTCCCCTTCTCCACTCATCCAAGGAAGAATTTCTTCATGGTGAAGAGATCATCTAGATTTTCAAGAAGAGTTGAAGAAGAAGGTGTGGAGATCCAAGCCCCAAGTGATTGCGTGGATACTTCTAGAGGCCGGATGCATGAATAGCTTCAGAACGATCTCGGAGCGACCAAGTCATGGGTGGAATGAGTTCCCCAAAAGGTACTCAGTATTTTGTTTTAAAGATCGATTGAGAATCGATCGACCACGCTTCCGCATCCATGGAAACATGATTTCCATGGACGAACTAAAGCATCAAACCCAACATGCATGACGCTACTAAGGATGTGAAAGAGCTTTGGCGACGGTTTTTGGGAGAGCAATGGAGTCAAGGCTAGTGAGGAAGGCATGATAAGAAGGTGAAAGACGATGAGAAGAGAGGGAATTGGCTAAGGGGTAAGGAGATGGAGAAGAGGAAGCCAGTTGGGCAAGAAGAAGAGAAGGGTTGGGTTCACTACAAGGCGGTGCATTAGAGAGGGATGGGCACATCGAACGTAAGTGGGGCCGGTAAACCGTCAAGAGGAGAGGGAAGAAGGAGAGAGGGGCCAAAGCAGGAAGAAGAGGGTCTAACGAAGAGGGGAGAGGTGATAGAGGAGGGGCCAGTGGTATAGAAGGAGAAGAGACACAAACAAAGGGGACAGCGGAATAAGGAAGCCAAGAGACATGTCCAAAAGTTCGAGGGGAGGAGAAGATGCGGGAAGAGTTGAGTAGAAGGGAGCAGGCTCATCAAACGTAACATCCTTACTCGCATGGAACCGATGAGTAGACGGATGGTAACACTTGTACCCCTTTTGGCGAGATGAATACCCCACGAAGACACGTCGGATGGCTTTGGTTTTAAGTTTATCATGATGAGGAGGATGAACAGAGACGTAGTATACACATCCAAATATACGAGGTTTGAGGTGAGTGTGTAATTTAACAGAAGGAAAGAAATGCTGAAGGGATGCGAACGGGGTATTTTGAGAAAGAACCCGAGGAGGAAGACGATTTATCAAGTGAATGGCAATGAGAGAAACTTCACCCCAAAAGTGTTTTGACATGTTCATGTGAAGAAGAAGACTTCGGGTAGTATCAGAGATATGACGGAATTTTTTTTCAGCCAAATTATTCTGTTGGGGCGTGTAGGCACAAGAGGTTTCATGAACAATGTCGTGGGAATCAAAAAAAGAAGAAATGGAGGTGTTGAGATAATCATGTGCATTGTCTGAGCGGAAGCGTTGAAAAGATGCCCCAAATTGAGTGTGAATGATGGCATGAAAAGAGATGAGGACTTGAGGAAGGTCGAACTTAAGCTTAAGAAGAAAGGCCTATGTAACACGAGTACAATCATCAATAAAAGTTGATGCAGGATGCAGAGGCTGACGGGTGGGACGTCTAATTTGTCTAGGATTGGATAAAACAGACGACAAATACACGATCGATCCCAATAATTTAATTCAGATTAAATGCTAATGGTGCAACTCCTTTCCTCGATCAAGGGAGGGATCACTATCTTACAACCAACGTGATAAACAAGAATTCGATGGTGGTGGCAACACTATCGGAGAATACTGGACGAAAAACACCAACACCACAAGGGTAGGAGTGTACCTTGGCACTAGATTAGTGCATGATGGTGTTGCGGGGAATTCTTGATGTGTTGATGACGGGCTGGATAGTGTTCTTCGACTGGAGGCGCGGTGTCAATTGGCAGCGAATGGGTGTTTGATGGTAGGATGGACAGGCGCGGCGATCACGACAGCTGACCGTGTGTGTGGTGGTGTAGGTGGGTGACCGTGCGCGCATCAGCGCAGGAGAAAGAGCGTTCGTGCGCGCGCGGTGGCGGAGCGGAAGGTCGTGCATGCGATCGCATGGGAGGGCATCATGCGCATGCGGCGTGCGAGTCGTCGACCGTGCGCGCAACCGCACGGGAGGGCATCCGTGCACGTGCAGTGGTGCGGGCGCGCGGCCGTGCGCTTGGCCGCAAGGGCTGGCGTCTGTGCACGCGCGACGGAGTGAGTGGACAGCCGCGTGCGCGGCCGCAAGGGCAGGCGTCTGTGCGCGCGCGGTGCTGGCGGGTGATTGTACGCGGCGGTGCGGGAGGGTGCGCGGGACTTGAACAGTTGCAGACGTGAGTGGGTACAAGCGGTTTGTATAGAGGCGGAAGGCCCTACAAGCAGCGACAGGTGGGAACGAGGGTGATCTTCCCTTGACGGTAGCGGCAGTAGCAAGCGGTAGTGGCGGCGGCTGCTCGGAAGGGAAGAGAATTTAGGGCAAATCTCCTCAAGAAGAAAGAAACTTCAATTCTTAAGAAAAATTTACCAAGTGTTTTCTTAAAACTTTGGCCTATGTATAAGCCTTGGAGGAAAGAGACATCGATAAGATAATTGTCAATTTAGAACTCTAAATTAAAGACATAGGCGACGTGATGACGTGTCACGTCAAAGGGCGGTTCTGAAGTTGGCGTTGGCAACATGTCAAGATGCGTGATGCGTCGTGTGATGGCGGGGGTATAACCGTTATTGGTGTATCGATGTGGTCACCATCAAAAGTGACCAACCACCGTGCACCTGAGAGACTGGTGACAGGAGCCAGTCCCTAGATATCACTATGGATGAGAGCGAAGGGAACAAAGGAGCACGAAGATAAATCAGAGGAGGGATATGTAGCACATACAAAGTTAAACGACAAGAGTCACATACAAAGTTTTCCTCTAGACGCCATGAAAAAGACGAGGAAGTAAGATTTTAAGGGTAGAGAAAGACGGATGTCCCAAACGGCAATGAAGAAGCCAAAGTTGGTCGTGTGAACTGTGTAGAGAGCAGAGGCCGTAATAGGAGTGGAAGAAGATTGACAAAGGATGCAGAGACCCCCATGCTCCTCAGCAAGTGAAATCATCTGCCTCATCACCATATCATAATAAAGACATGCATTAGGAGTGAAGAGGAGATCCTGCCCGAGATCCATAACAAGATGACGAAGAGAAAGAAGATGAACAGTGAGGTGTGGGACATGGAGGACATTAGTGAGAGTAAGAAGAGGGGACAAGTGAAGTCAGCCCATGCCGACAATGGTGAGAAGATCACCCGACGCGGTGTGAACCTTATGACTACTGGGAGAAGGAGAATAGGTAGAAAAAGAATGGGCATTCGGTGTCATGTGAGACATAGCTCCAGAATGAATAATCCATGATGATGATGAAGACAATGATGAAAAAGGAGAAGGCATACCACTATTGGCCAAGGACGTGGAGTCAACCACGGTTGTTTGAATAAGACGACAAAGTTGGGCAATTTCATCTTGCCAAAGATCACCCATAGGAGACAAGGTTGGTGGTGGTGGAGCTGAAATGGAGGGAACATGTGGTGGTACCATCACGGGAGAAGAGCCACTTGGAAGAAATAACCTGGATTGAAACGTAACAAGATGGCTTTGGTGTGTCTTGCGTTGTAATTTGTAACACATCTCTTTACTATGGCCCCGCTTCTTGTAGTAATCGCACAAGAGAGATGGGTCACCCTTGGATCCTTGAGAAGAGGACGCTGGTTTCATAACAAGAGAAGGAGATAAAGGTTGTGACCCTTGAATACTTGCAACTGATCGGGAAGTACCTGATGTAACACAATGGTCACAATTGACACTTTGTATTACATGCAGAAGGTTGGCTCTAAATGCAAAGCGATAACGAGAAATTGACGTATATGATTTCAGTAAATTTTAACGAGAAATACGAAGATCGGCGATGACTGGAGACGCAGAAAAATTGGAGGACACAAGACGGGTTTAGTCACCATCAAGCTCCCAATGATCCAAGTAACCAGATCGTAGGGACCGACGTGGTGGGGAACGCTCATTCGTTCAATAATGTCCACACTTTCAACGAGTACTAAATGATCAAGTACCGTCAAGAAAAATTAACTAACACAGTATTCGGTGGCTAACCTAAATATACATCCAATTCTCTCTAGGCAGATGAACAGTTGTAATCGGAACTGAAAGAAGCAATTAACTTTTAAAATAAAGGGAAGATTGAATGGATACCAGTTGTTCCAATGCACTGGAAGTAGAGAGTCGATGTTGATGTAGAACCAAGCACGTCGAGAAAATCCAGGTGATAATCATTTGTTAAAACCCGGTAAGCTTGCAGTAGTTGTCGACTTGATATTAATTGTCGTCCACACTCAAAGACTTGTCAAGTGAAATGCAAGCGAGACAAAAAAAAGGGGGGGCCAGTCAAAGTAAACGTTCTCCAAAGGTGAACCGACCAGGGAGGAAATGGAACATCTACCGAAAGGAATCCGGTGTTCGTTTAGGACGTCAAGGAAATAGAGGTTGAGAAGAATAGGAATGGGGTCAAGTAGAGACGTCAACGATAGGCGGGCAAGGAGAAATCCAATGATGGGCTCACAGGGGTGCTCATAGGGCGCAATAGAAGAAGAAGATTTTGTAATCGGCGGTCGGAATTTGATCCGGAGGAGAAATCTGAAGAGAAAAAATTAACGCATGAGGGATATCGAATGGGTAAGGAAAGGATCTCGATTGTCAAGTTGACGAAAGGGTACAATGAAAGGATGATTGAATCCGGCGGTCAAGGAGTGTCTTTTCTTTGCCAACGCTCCTTCTCCTAGATCAATCAGCAAGTCAGCATTCCATAGGGGCCATGATGAAGAAAACCAAGATGAAGAACTTTCAAAAGAACACAATACGAACACTCTATTCAGGATAACTGTCAACCAACTTCAGATCTGAAATCTTCAAATGACTTCCTCCTTTCTCCACGTCCGCTCTTCCCTTCTTATACTGGGGAAGTGGCAGTTGTGGAAGAGGTGGCCCTATTTAGGCCTCCTCTTAGGGGAGAGCCCATTGGGCTTCCCTTAAGAGGACTCTTTAGGAGAGGAGAAACCCAACAAGGTTTTCTTCCCCTAAAGAGGACACTAAATCAAATTCAAATAAATAAAACATTCAGGAGGCCGGTACTTGCGCAGGAGGGGCCTCCTGTCAGTCCATCAACGATGAAAACAGAAAATAGGAAAATTACATCCACAAGTAATTGACACGAATCGAGATGACGATGTCGCTTCTCAAGCCTGATAGTGGAACTGTGGATTCTTCACATCTGCTCGGGTTCCGCGACTGGGCTGACGACGGGTCTGGGCACATTCAATTGGATGGTCCTCCATCAGTACCCATATGATAAGTGGCCATAGAAGAAATAGGCTCAGATTGAAGAATGCAGAGGCGTGACTCCTCTGTCCGAATACTGTTAAGGGCCTCCTTATAAGTAGGTCCATTCTCTTGATGAATAAGTTGAGTGCGAAGAGGCTCATACTCGGGGTTAAGACCCATGAGGAATTTGAATACTCGAAGTTGGGGCACATAAATATGGTCAACAGACTTTGGATCAGGTGGCATGTAATGATCCAGTTCCGCCCATAATGCAGAGAGTTCAGTGCTATACTCAAGAACACTTCTAGATCCCTGAACCAAGTTAGTTGATCAACTAACGAGGTCTTAGACAATAGCAAGATTGTTTTTCTTTGAATGAGCCTCTTGGGCTGTCTCCCATATATCTTTGGCAGATGCAAGAGGCAAGAAATCTGGAGCAATAGAAGGAATGATACTATCAAGTAGCCAACGGTGGATAACGCGTTCTACATCCAACCAATGATCATATCTTGGTGCAGACAACAATGGTGCCTCTTCCAACATGTGTCCCAGGAGCTTCCCTTTCAACGCCACTTGAACATATTGGTGCCACTAGAGGAGATTGAAGCCATTGAAACGGAAATCTGGTGGGACACGAGGTAGCGGAGAAATCCTACTGTTGAGGTCAAGACTGGATGGAATAGTAAGAGTCACCGGAGGGATAGCTGAAGACTTACTTGAAGTACTGAACGTCATATTTCAGAAGATAGGAGTCGACGAGAATACCACAAACAAGAAGTTGACGAGAATGCTCAAAGAAGCACACCAATGAGTCAACGAGGAGTCACAGAAGCAAAAAAAGAGATCCAACTGAAGCTCCAATTGGAGGCTATTAATGAGGAGTCAACAAGAATGCTCAAAGCTCCAACGGGAATACAACTGAAGTGAAAAAGAGCTCCAACTGAAGTGAATTCGAAAAACTGAGGATGGCAAATCACTGATGAGTGATGGACAATCAGAAGCGACAAACGGAGAGCCACCGGCCGGCAGATCACTGCTCTGATACCATGAAGAACCTTATCGTCGGGTAGAGAGCGAGATAGAGAGGAGGGAGAAAGAAGAAACAAAAATAAACTCAGCTTAGAAAATTAATCTCGTTGGGTTTGATACAGCCACTAAAAGAGGAGAGAGATAACTCATATCTAATGGGTCAGGATAAGGGCCCATTAGACATTATAACTGTAATGGCCCATTACGAAGTAATATTTCAACACAAGGTACCTCGGAGAAGGGAGCCAATACCTTGATTGTTTTGATTTTTAATGGTCTTGATGTATGTTGATCTGAAGCTCCACTGTAAGTGTACAGAAGGAGAATAGTGATGAATGGAGCAGTGATGGAGAATTTTAGAGGAGAACAGGTAAAATGGGAAGGAGAATGGCAAGGATTGATGCATTTGGTTAGGATGTTAGTGGTAATTGGGTTGAATAGAGAGATTATCACTTGTAGTGTATGTAGGAGGGAGAGAAGGTACGAATGTGAAATGACAAGATAGATGGATTTGGCAGAAGAAGGGATAAAGATATCAAGATGGGAGAAAAGTGAGATGCGAGATGGAGATGGCAAGATGTGGATGCGAGATCAAGGAAATTAAGGTTCGAATGTTGATGGGAATGACGGAAGAAAACAAGGTATCGATGAAAGGGAGAGAGGGAACCAAGATGAGCTGATTGTTTTAGGAGATGTGATGATTGATATTGATGCTATGGTTGCTTCAGTGGATATTATCACAAAGAACAACACTCTTCTTCAAAGAAACGACACTTCCTAATTAACATCAAGAAAAGGTGTTCTTTTAGTATCGTGGCCCTTTTTGAATGGAAATAAAACATGTAGTTACAAAATACAATAAAACGTGGACAGTAAGGAGAGCATGGCAGGATGAAACATGTGAGCCATGGCGTACGTGGAATGGGTGTACAAGATTAGGATTAACTAAAGAGGAAAGGTTTTGAGAAAAGTCAGCTATGGCGTCTCTAAAGAAGTAAAGGAAGAGACAATTAGTGAAGGACAATAACCATTGAATAGTCAAGAATGGTGGATCATTGAGAGAATGAATGAGTTGGTATACATATAGGGTTGGACATTTAGGACCGAGGACAAGTTTAACCAGACCAAACCGGGACTGGAGGTACTCCATGGAGGGTGGACCAGTTTGTCAAACAGGTTTAGGTCCAAGGGTCAAACTCGACCAGAACAAAAAATATGTTATTTAATATTTTTTATAAAATTCTAAAAATATCAAATCCAACTTGACGGAGAGGTTTCTATTGAGCGCAACGGTAGACACATATATATGATATCTGTGGCCCCACTTGATGTAAAGCATATTTAACATTACTATGAACATAAATTCTCTACTTTGACTTTGACATTGACATTGACTAGTCAACCTGACTAGTCAACTTGACTTTTACACTGACTAGTCAGCCTGACTAGTCAACTTGACTTTGACATTGACTAGTCAACCCCTAAAAATATCAAATCCAACTTGATGTAGAGGTTTCTATTGAGCTTAGAGTAAACACCATATATTTGATCATCTGTGGGCCCCCACTTGATGTAGAGCATATTTAACATTACTATATACATAAATTTCTACTTTGACTTTGCCATTGACTAGTCAACCTGACCAGACCGAGAGCGGTACAGACTGGACCGGGACTGAACAAGAACACTTCAGAACTAGACTGAAGATTAGGTAAGGTTTAAGTCTTTGTTAAAACCCAAACCGAACTGGAGCCATCAAGCCCTATATACACACATAGAAAGCTTCACCAGGCTTCAACCTAATGCATCATAGAGGGCCACATCAATATTAATAAGTAATGTTTTAGTCATAATCGTTCAAAGTCCATAAGGGAGATCGTACAATTACTGCTATATTTAACCTTTTCTTTTCTTTTTCAGGTTTCTGATTGGCCACAACCTCTGATGAGGATGACAGGGACTCTTGATGGGAAAATCAAAATCACAAAAGGGCTGACGAGGATGCTGATGTGTCTGGAGGGTACACCAAACATAAATGGGTCTTTGGTAGTGATTTAATCACAGCGGTTAGAGCCCATATTAAGGAGATCAAAGAACCAGTGGCAGTTTTATCCATCTCTGCCCCTGTTCATTGACACCGTCACCGAGTGGTGGTTTCCAACCGAGACAAGACTGCCAAATGCCATCTGATGGCTTGGAAGGACCCCAAAGTCTGTCCCACTACATCAACGACTATGGGAGGTCATTTCCAAGCCTTTAAAGGGCCATGACAATCCTCTATGTCCGCATCTTTCAATCAAGACACACATTAGTGGTGGGAGAAGCGTGACACTTGTCCGACAGGTCCAACCTCCCAAGACAGTGCTAGAGAGAGTTCCAAAGTCAAACAATAATCTATTCTCTCCAACTCTCTAAATCTGAAAATTTTAAAATATATAAACATATATTTACATTTATATTTCCCTCCATTATTACTCAATATCTAATTAAATAATACCTTTCTTACAATTATTCATATTCTTATCCCCTTTCTTCTTCTTACCTCTTATTAAATTAAAAAGTACTATTGATTAACTTATTACATATTATTAAAATCAAATCATATTCCCTAGCCTACTAAATATTAATATTCACCCTTATTTTATATATCTCCTCTCATATATACTATTTACTATTATTAAATAAATAACTTTCCTATCTTCTACTACGAATATGATATTATTATTCTCTCTAGTCTACTAATCTCACATACTTCTTCACTATCTACACTACATCACACTTAATTATAATATGGTGGCGACGACGTCAACGAATCATCTTCGAACGCGCCACCACCGTCATCCGAGATGGCCCGCATCCTGACTCGTCGCCAACATCAACTGAAGAACCGCATCGATAACGAACAAGTGAACGCACCGACATCAGGTGCATCGGCATCTGACGCGTCCCCACTTACACACGACACGTCCCGCATCATGACATGTCATTAATGCCAAATCCAGGACTGCCCTTTGACGTGACACGATAACATGTCATCTATTTTATTTTATTTCTCGTATTTTCTCTTTCCTCCAAGGCCTATATGTAGGCCAATGTTGCAAGAAACATTTGGGTGAATTTATTTTCAAGAATTGAAGTTTCTTTCTTCTTGGAAGATTTGCCCTAGCCCTCTCCCTTTATGAATCGCCTCTGCCGGTGCGGACGCTGCCGCCACCACTGGTCGTCCGCCCTCGCAGGCCACCTGCGTGCGCAGGCTACCGCCCCCGCAGGGAGTTATCGCACACACAGGCCGCGGCCCGCGCAGGCCGCCGCCACCGCACAGGCCGCAGCCCGCGCAGGTCGCCACTGCCCACACAGGCTGCAGCTCGCGTAGGCCGCCGCCGCCCACACAAGCCGCAGCCGTGCCGGCTACCGCCGCCCGCACAGACCGCAGCCCGCGCAGATCGTCGCTGCCCACACAGGCCGCAGCCCACGTAGGCCGCCGCAACCCACACAGACCGCAGCCCGCGCAGGCCACCTCCGCCCACACTGGCCGCAGCCTGCGCAGGTCGCCGCCGCCCACACAGGCCGTAGCCCGCGCAGGCTGCCACCGCCCACATAGGCTGTAGCCTGCGCAAGCTGCCACCGCCCGCGCACCGACCCCCACCCGCGCAGCCACCTCGCGCCCACACGACCCCTACAACTAGCATCCGGGCCTTCAGATCCTTCATTCTGCAAGCGCACACCCCATTTATTGTTTAGGTTTCGGGGTGCTACCCCAAACCACGTGAGGGGGAAACTTCCCCCTTGACCCCCTTGCCAATTGACCACGCGGTTGGATCCACGACACCCTATTGAAGCGCACGTCAATCGTCCTGCCAATGACACGTCGAGAATTTCCCGCAGCCTCTTCACGCATTATCTAGTGCCGAGGTACTTCTACACTCTTTGGTGTCCATGTTCTTCTTCCAGTGTTCTTCGAGTGTTCATCCACCGCCATCAAATTTGATTGGATTTTGAATCTTCAAGCGACTAGTTGAATAGGTCTTTGAATCTTCTAGCGATCGCCATTCAGATTTATTGAACGTGTTGCTTTGCTTTCACTGTGGTGGTTGTAAGACAGTACTCCCACCCTCGACGAGGAAAGGGGCTGCACCATCATTACTTTCCCCGGATTTAAATCTACGAATTCGATCATGTGATTTGTGGTCTGTTTTCCCATCCCTCCCCTAGTCATCCTAGTATCTGGTTCCCATTGTCACCCTGTCCCCGTCTCCTTTAGCCACCCCGTCATCCCCTAGTCATCCTACATCATAATATTATTATGTCATTTTAATACTCTATTTCTTTATTATCTCTAATATCTATTAAAAAATATAAATAATATCTTATATTATCTCTGACTTCCTCTAGTTCTCTCTCATTCCATTTAATATTCCCTAATATTGCATACTGCATACTAATTACTTATTTTCTAATATTTTCAATATCTTTATTCTTATTCTTACTTATACTACTAAACTATAACTAATATCTTTAACTACCGTTATTCTCATACTAAATTTTCCATCATCCTAACTCCAATATTAGATCAACCTCTAAAGGGCAATCCTTGTGGAGACTACTCACTCCTATTATACATTTGAGTGAGTTTATTATTTTTTTACAAAATTATTTTATTTAGAAAAATTAATCTTCAACGACAATACAATTAACTTACATAATTTGCCTCTATTAGTCGTTTACTTGTGAAACTAGATTTGGAAAATAAATATTAATATAACTTAATTATATGTTTTATTTCACTGGGTAAACAGTATGAAACTAATGGCCTTGACTGTATCAGCTACCAGTTATAATTTTATTTCTACAACAACCTACAATATAGCTTGGTAAAGTAGAAATCGTAGTTTCATCAGAAAATGTATTAATTACGGCTATAGTATGTGAAAAAAGTAGAGACATAGAGATTTCTTCTTTATTTTTATATAGCCTTAATTTTTAAAATTTGCATTAGATTTTAGTTTTCTGAGGACCCCATAAAATAAATGGCTCTTTTGAGATTGATGTAACTTTTTTTATTCTCATTTCACAATCCCATTTTTACGATCAATATTTGTTTTTACTATTTTTAGGTGTCACATATCTTACTGTGTTTATGATGGAGGACCATCCAGCCGATCGAGCCCCGACCCGTCACCAGCCACCTCACGAAGCCCGAGTCAACATGAAGAATCCACATTTCCACTATCAGGTTTAAGAGGCGTCTGCATCGTCTTGGTACATGTCGTGATCATTTGGTGTTCTTTCCTTTTGATGGCTCGATCCTCGTGTACGAGCCCATCTTTATGTTGTATTTGTCTTTCCTCATCGTCTTCGGATTGTAGGGTGGCCCCTCCTACATGAGTATAGGCCCATCATATATGTTTTATTTTGATTAAATTACTTTCCATCTTTAGGGGGAGGAAATCCACGTTTGGCTTCTTCCCCCCTTAAAGAGCCCTTTTAACGGGATGGTTAATAAGCTTTGCCCTTAAAAAGGGCCCAATTGGGCATCCTTCAACTACCATTCTCTCTCAATAAAGAAGGGGGAGGGGTGGACATGGGAGAGTCAGGCTTGTATTCTTCCAGATCTGAAAATTCGTGTTAGCAGTTGATGTTCTTGATGTTCTTCATGTTTTCTTCTTCCAGCGTGGCCCCTTTCTACATCGTTCTAGAGTTCCTTCTGTAGAGAAATCCAGAACATTAGAAGGGCAGTTCTAACAGCTATCACTAGAATGGCAGTTATAGATCTAGATCTGTAACTGCTTAAATACTTTAAACTTCCCGTTATGATCTACCCTATAAATACCAACTCACCTGTCTTTTATTATGATTGATTTAATAGAGAAGAATCACGATCTACATTGGCGTTGCCACTCTTCTCATCTTCTCTCCTTCTCTATCCCCATTCTTCTTCCTCGTCTTCCTCTTCTGAGAGTGAACTTTTCACCTTCTACACTTTCATCACATTCTTTTGTTCATGTTGGAGACAGACGTGGAAATTTATTTTGGTGGACAATACAACGTCGAAGCATGATTACACACCACCGGAGCTTCCTCGTGGTCACGTTAAGGGTCTTCTATCACCTTCTTCTGATCTCGATCATCATGGAAAATGGCCGACCATGCGTCTGCGAAAATTCTTCTGTCCTTGGACTCGACACCACCCGAGGTTTGATTTTGCTACCTGCGACCGTCAATCCACGGATACGATATTTCCACAACGCCTAAGAGCCCCACGACATGTAGGACTACTACTCTACATCGTCGTAGATTTATCTGATTGCTCAGTTTTTAAACCCCGCTACCAATCAGATTATCTTGGTCAATGCTCTTCCCGGCCATCTAAATATCCGCAGTTGCATTTGTTGTTCAGATCATCGAGGTCTGATTTGGAGAGTTATGTAGAATTTTCCATTCAAGAACGATGGAGTCACGATTCTCCTTAACATTCTGCCAGTCGCCCCTTCTCTGAAGCTTGATACCTTTCCAATGGACAGGTGAGCGAAATCAGGCCATCAGGTGATCCATCGCAACTACTCGGGGTTGTAGTCAACTCTCAGAAAGCACCTGTTGTCTCTAGACCGTCACCTCTCAAGAGAAAGAGAAACGGGATTTCCTTGTGCGACAACATCCTCAGATTGACCCCTCTACTGTGCGTGAAGTGTCTTCAGCTGCCGTAAGCCCGATTGCCATAATTGACTCGGACTGCACCCATAGGTTTGTGGGATCCCCTTTCTTTTTACAGTATTAATTATGTTCTTTAGTGCTAGTTTTACGACTGATCTACTGCTGAGAGAGGATCTTTACGTGATCATAAGACTAGCCACCTACTCGTGTTAGAGAATTTTCTTTGTCGATATTGGATCTGCCCGCTCGCAGAGATGGTTGTGGACACTCTTGGATGAAGATCGTCCCCCACTTCGTCGGTCTTCGAGCCAAACACTCAAATCATTGGGAGTTTGACTGTGTCATAGCCCATCCGGTGTCGACCAATTGCTTACGTCCCTGATCAACCGACGACCGACGTACTTTCTCGTTAATTTCTTAAACTACACTCAACATTTTACATCAGCATATTTTGTTTAGTGTTTGACATTATGTGATGTAACACAGACTGAATGATCCCCGCCGTTGTGTTACATCAGTGTAGCCATTTGAAAACATTAAACCTAGTAAATTGGGATTCTGTTCTCTCTAGGTACTTGCCATTAGATATTTATGAAACAAACAGTAATTGGTGTTTAATAAATAATGCATATTGTGTTCATTTTTATTTCATAGTGAGAATAGTGATGGATCAGAGGTATTCCGACAGATTGCGGGTTGTCAAAGAAGATCCTAATCTGTGTCTCCTGTTATTTTGCGATAAAGAATCTTCAATTTCTATTTTCAACAACCCAAATTAGTCATTATATCTTATAACATAATCTTTTACACATGCCCTGAGCCAATGCTTCGCATTTGAACTATATTCTAGACATAGGCACAACATAGTGCTTCTTTCTACGCTAGGAGACCCATATAATCTCAGTTGAACATAAATATCCAAAAATTGATCTTTGCTTAAAAAATAAAGATAGAAATGTTTGCTTCAATATAGACATCTACTGTCACATCATCAGTTGTGAATAAAAGTATGTTCCCAACTGCCACAAGTACAATGGTTTTATTTGAGCACCTTGGGTTGAATCTCCCTTGAATCATCCATGTGCTAATTCCCCATCCATGTTGCAATTGGAACATAAAAACAAGCGTGAGTGAAAGATCATTTAGAGCAGTTTCCCCCCCTTGTCAACCCTAACAAAGTGAATAAAAGATGTAGGGAGGTTTAACTGCTAGGTGAAAAATCATTTTCATTTTCCTTATCTATTCCTTGTCATCTTACATATCTCCACTCTCTCTTACTTGGCTTTATTATTCCTTCTCCTTAGTTATTTGGTGAGAACTCCCTTGGCTTGAGAGCTCTCTGATGAACTTTTCTATTAATGCATATGATAAGTGGTTATTCAACACTACTGATGTAACATGCTGACATCATTCTTTTTTTTGGCAAAATACACAGTGCCAGGTACGTTCAATCGTACGGTAGTGCCCTAGACCGATCAAGCCGTGCCCTGGTCACCACCCTGTGGGATTTTGTATATAAAGTGTAGAGCTTATCAGCGTTTCTAGGCATGGAGCGAGCTTAAATGTCCCCATTACACACGGACCCTACTTGCCCACTCCTTGGATGCAGTAAAAGAGATGACACAGTAGTGATACCTAGGCTACTTGGCGCCTGCAGAAAGCCCCACAGTGATGGTGATGCAGGGAGTGTGCGTGATGCGCTCGCCTTCAGTTGGATGTCAATGTTGAGGTGCGCGCCAGGTACAACAATCAGGCGAGACGGCCTAAATGTTTACATCATTCTAGTGATGCGCACAGGTCCAAAATACCTTTTTATTAGGCTGTTATGTTGTTTGGGTCGATATTTTCTGCATTTCTCACGGTTTCTTGGGATTTCAAGACCTTTCAATTGACTCTGTGTGTCAACTGAACAATAGTCGTTACAATTTGATTGCATAAATACATTGTAACATGATTATGGAATAGCAAAGCCCAAACTGCTCCTCCATCAGGACCTATTTTCATTTAGGCCATTCTTGTATGGAGTATTGAGTGATGAAAGTTCCTTTATAAACCCATTTTTAAGAGTGAATACTTAGAGAAATGCATTTAAAAGTTCAACGAATCGTTGCATCTGAATTGGTTGATAAATGAAACTGTTTTTAATTATCTCTGCTAACACTTAGACAATGGTAACAACGTATGTTTTATACTTGTGGAGATACATCTTGAGGAAGTTGTAGTAGTCCACAAATATGAGAGACCATTAGTTACCCAATAGGCCAAAATATAGGTTTGAGTCCCGTACGTCTCTATGAATCTGGCAAAGGGGAATACATAACATTCCCATATACGATTATAGATGGCTCTCTTATCTTTAGAAAGTTAGCATGCTTAAAAAAATAGGTTTTCAAACATAAGACTTGTGGCATTGGGGCCTTAGGCAAGACAAAGTTTTCAGTAAAGGCCTAGATTCAGAGAGCTCAATCCAAATTGGGTGAGAAGAGATCATGAGACCACACTTTTCCCCTCCAAGATTAAATTTATTACAAGATCTCTACCAGTTCAGAGCCAGAAAAAGATATCCAGTCTCCGTTCAGATTTCATCAAGGGGAGATTTCAACAGGCTGGAAGCCCAAGTCGATGGAGGACTTGACAGCATCAATCACGAGCTGGGTCTTCCTAGAAATCTCTGGCCACTTAGTCTCAGACCCACCGGTGCCGCTTCTTATCCCTGCAACCAAGCGGGAGAACTCCGCCACCATCAACACCTCCTGCGGCGTCTCGTTCCTCACAAAATGCTGGCTGGGCATCTCCACCCACCCAGTAGCCAACTCAGAGAGGCCACTTGCAGAGTTAAAAGAGAAGGCTGCAGAGCTCTCTTCCATGGGGATGACGAAGTCGGCAAGATGGAGCGTCCCGCGCGAGCCGACGACGGCGAGCTCCATGGTCAGATGGGCGAGGAAGGAGCAGTGGAAGGTCGCTACTCTGCCATCTTTCCAGGTGAGAGAGGCACCGCAGGAGAGAAGGACGGCGGCGGAGTTGGCGGTGGGAGCGCGGAGGGCGGTGACGGAGTGGGGGAGGTCGTAGTCGACGGCCCAGAGGATGGCGCGCGCGCAGTACCAGCCCAGGTCGCCGAGCGCGCCGAGCGCGTCGAGGTCGGGCTTCACCCTTATGTCCTTCTCCAGAAACTCCGGGTCCGCCGCGAAGGTGAAGACGCTGTCCACCTAGAAAGAGAGATAGATAGATAGAGAGGGGGATGGAGTCAGTTGGATATGATCAAACTGCGTCCAACTCCGAGTGAGTGAATTGTTTGATTAGTATGCAAGGAGAGAGAAGAAAGAGAGATAGATAGATAGAGAGGGGGATGGAGTCAGTTGGATATGATCAAACTGCGTCCAACTCCGAGTGAGTGAATTGTTTGATTAGTATGCAAGGAGAGAGAAGAAAGAGAGATAGATAGATAGAGAGGGGGATGGAGTCAGTTGGATATGATCAAACTGCGTCCAACTCCGAGTGAGTGAATTGTTTGATTAGTATGCAAGGAGAGAGAAGAAAGAGAGATAGATAGATAGAGAGGGGGATGGAGTCAGTTGGATATGATCAAACTGCGTCCAACTCCGAGTGAGTGAATTGTTTGATTAGTATGCAAGGAGAGAGAAGAAAGAGAGAGATAGAGATACAGACAGAGACAGAGAGAGAGAGAGTCAGAGGCCAAACGGGCTGTTGGATCTTGGATGATAAAACTACTCCCAAGAGAGATGCTCAATGGAGAGAAGAAAAGAAGACGATGGAAGAGAGTAAACCCTGTGACAGAGAGAGACAGAGAGATCGAGAGAGGCCAAATGGGCAGTTGGATGCTAAACTACTCCCAAGAGAGATGGTCAATGGAGAAAAGAGAAGGAGACGATGAAAGCGAGGAAGCCCTGTGAGAGAGAAAGAGAGGGAGAGTGGGAGAGAGAGAGAGCGGGAGAGGCTAAATGGGTAGTTGGATGATTAAACTACTCCCAAGAGGGGCGCCCCAAAGGAGAATGCCCATGAACGGGAGATGAGGACGAAGGAATCGATCATTGGACAGGTTTACCGTGAGAGTGGCGAAGGGATATGGGTGTTATCGATAGGGGGAGAGAAGTATGCCAAAAAACAGAATCGAAGAAAGAGAGGGAGGGAAGAGATAACGACAAACAGATGGTGGAGAAAGAGATGCCGGAAAAGTCTGTAGATAGAGAGAGAGAGAGAGAGAGAGAGAGAGAGAGAGAGAGAGAGAGAGAGAGAGAGAGAGAGAGAGAAATCTACCCATCTAATCATTATTGGGATTTCACCAAGAAAGCGGTGCCCGTTAAAGGCAAGTAGATAAAAGAGAGTAGAGTGGAGAGGGCCCCAAGAGAAGAAAGAAGTCAGGGTCATAGGTGGAGAAAAAAAGTTGGGAAATGGGATCTGCACCAGCCCAATGAGTAAAAGCTAACGAATGTTATAGAGAGAGATGGAAGTAAGAGAGAGAAAGGAAAATAAAGATAGATGGATAGATAGAGAGACGGAGAGAGAGAGAAAGAGAAAGAGAGAGAGAGAGACATAATAGATATATTATATATAGATAGATAGAGAGAGAAAGAGAGATAGATAGAGAGAGATACACAGACAGATAGATAGATAAATAGATGGAGAGAGAGATAGACAGATGTATATATAGCTAGAGAGATAGATAGATAGATTGAGAGAAAGAGATAGATAGAAAGAAAGAGAGATAGAAAGAAAGATGGATAGATAGAAAGAGATAGATAGCAACGAAGAGATAGATAGAGAGAGATAGACAGACAGATAGATAGATAAATAGATGGAGAGAGAGATAGACAGATATATATAGCTAGAGAGATAGATAGATAGATAGAGAGAAAGAGATAGATAGAAAGAAAGGTGGATAGATAGAAAGAGATAGATAGCAACGAAGCGATAGATAGAGAGAGATAGACAGACAGATAGATAGATAAATAGATGGAGAGAGAGATAGACAGATATATATAGCTAGAGAGATAGATAGATAGATAGAGAGAAAGAGACAGATAGAAAGAAAGATTGATAGATAGAAAGAGATAGATAGATAGCAACGAAGAGATAGATAGAAAGAGAGAGAGAGAGAGAGAGGGAGAGAGAGAGAGAGAGAGGAGTAGGAGTCTCTTACAGATCTGAGCTGACCAAACCGGTCAGGATCGGATAGGAGCTGCTTCATGGCGGCAGTGCGGGGGTGGTGCATCCACATAGTGGAGTCCATGAACTGCACGCCAGCCGCGCTGCAAGCCGCGAGAATACGGTCCAAATCCTCAGCGCAAACCGCAACAGGCTTCTCCAGAAGGATGTGCTTTCCCTTCTCGGCCGCCGCGACAGCCCATTTAAGATGAAGGCTGGTCGGAAGGGGAACGTAGACGGCGTCAACAGCCGGGTCGGAGAGGACTTCGTCGTAGCTTCCGTAGGCGGAGACGGTGGCCGGGTTTAGCCCGTTGTCGGAGATGAAGCGCTTGGACTTGTCTACAGAGCGGCTGCCCACGGCGACTACCGCAGCATTTGGGGCTAGCCCGATTGCCCGGCTCAGCTTGCGAGCTATGCTTGCGCACCCGATTATGCCGAAACCCACCACCCCTTCTTCCACCACTCCCATCTCTCTCTCTCTCTCTCTCTCTCTCTCTCTCTCTCTCTCTCTCTCTCTCTCTCTAGGAATATATAGAGAGATTCTACACCCAAAATCTGTGCTGCTTCTTGGATTGTAACCAATCATTTGTGTGGTCGACGTTAACTGGGCCCGAACTCTTCTGTTCTTCAACTGTAGCCAGAGACAGTTTCCCTGATAATGAATCGTCCAGGACACTGTTGGAAGGATCTCAAGCAAGATTTGGAGTCACTGATCATGTTCGAAATTGGGGAAGTTTTGATTGTTCTCTTTCATTATTTATTATTAAGACAACCAATATATTTGATAATTCTTGCTCTTGCCATAAAAATCTTAGTTATCTTTTATTTCTCTCTCTCTCTCTCTCTCTCTCTCTCTCTCTCTCTCTCTCTCTCTCTCTCTCTCTCTGTGAATACATTGAGAGGTTCCACACCGTTTAGTTCTTCGACTGTGGCCGGAGACAGTTTCCCGGATTCTGAATCTTCCAAGATATTGAGTTTGAGTGATCTGATTTAAAAATTGACTCAAGTGGGCGTATAAGAAGATTGAAGGGATGCATCGATAACGTAAAGGGATAATGTTGGAAGGATGTCTGTTAAGATTTGGAGTCACTGATCATGTTCGATATTCAGGAAGTTATGGTCGTTCTCGTTCATTAATGATCCCGATATATTTGCTATTTTTTGTTCTTGTCATTTAAAACTTTCGCATCTTGTATCATCGGCTAAGTAAACAAAAAATTCCTTTTCCAGACTGCATTAGAGGTTATTATATTGGTAGCTTGTGATATGTATTAAGTTGTTTCCCATTCTATATTAATATTATTCAGAAACATATCAAAAATCTTTATTTTCATATGTTGGATACTGAACGTTATGATATTTTCAGACGTAATGCCCCATGAATTTTCAGTAAAATTTAGTGTTACAGGTTTCCTTTGACGTTACTCTTGATGTCAATTCTGAAAAATATCTGCCCTTGATTATTTTTACCAAATCATAGTATATGTATTTATGTTGCAAGGACAGTTTTGAATTAAATGGGAGTATTTCATTTTTTATTTTAATGGATTTCACAGAAGTTCCACTTGTCTTTTCTTTGTTCTTTTATCTCTAATTATATTATTTCTTAATTTAATCGTTATTTATATCAGTTACTCTTTGATATTATTTATCATCATATTCTAGTTTGTTTTTCTATGTTGAACTTATGCATCGTTATTTAGGATCATATTCAGTCATTTATTATAATTTTGGGATCAAGTTGATAATATTTTAATATTTTTTTCAACGTTTTTTTCTTAAAAAATTGATCATATTTTAATTTTTTTTAAAAAATTCTTGGCATATTCTGACAAAATCCTACGTCAAAAATTTTCAGGGAAATTTTTTGTCCAAAACAATTCCGAGTGCAAAAAAGTGAATCATTTAAGTAATTTTTAAAGATTATTATAACTGAATTTATTGGGAATTTATTTATTTTCCCATTTATTAACCACTATATATATTCTTTTTATGGTTTTGGCAGCTAAATTTAATAAAAATGAGGTTATTTACTCAAATGCTAAAGGTTTAGAAGGATAGGCCAGAGCCTTATTATGTTTTGTTAATAAAACAATTAAACCAAAATTGGCATATCTTAATAATATTTATGTACTTTAATATCTCATCTCTGCTTGAGTTTTGAAAATTTTAACTTCTTTCTCCCTTACATTACGAACGGCCAGAAACCATGGATGCCCGTTGGTTTTTGGAGCTCTATAGATTATATCTCACGAAGATATTTGAATAACAAATTGAAGTAATTTTTTAAAGAATTTTAGAAATTATATCTCACACCAGATATTGTTCAATTTTTAAGCTTTAGTTAGTTAGCTTCCTTCACATCCATCTTAATTTTTTAGTTCTGATGCAACAAAAGCATTTTTAATTTGAGTCATCATTTTACTAATATTGATTTAAAAAAATAAAAATAAAAGAACAAATTTGAAGAAAAATCTTGTGATTATTAAAATATATTGTTTATCTTTGCATTGAGACAATGCAAAAATAATAGTTGAGCCAGCATATATCCTAGGAAAGTAACATAAAACGGAGAATGAGATCATTAGATTAATTAGGGATTATTTAAAAATAAAAAATTTGAGGTTAAAAACTTTAAATTTTTTGGACTAAATTTACGGGGTTAATACAGTTAAAATATGGAAATGTAAGTGGAGTACCAGACACATTTAATAAAAGAAAACAGCCGGAGAACTAATAAGCAGACAAGTCAGATATTTAATAAAAATTTACAATGTATAAATAGGTATATTGAATCCTGATTGTTGCTTCGACAGGATGTGATGATCTTACATAGAATTTGTCTTACCAAAAAGGAATTGATGATTATATAGTCAGCTGAGTCTGTTTAATTGAGTCAAGGAAAAGGATAATTTTGGGGATGTTTTGAATTATCTTTAAATGTAAATTTCATGTATTTGTTGTTGAATAAACAGATGATACCTCCTACATATAATTTATTCAAATATTGCCACACTGAGACACCTAAATTTATAAACATAACTTGATGATTTATTGAACTACAGCAGTAGTTTCTTTGAGAATGGAGGATAAACAAAATATATTATAGTGCGAAGATATATTTTTCAATATTTAAATGTTTAATGGATTTTAATTCATTTTATTATGATTTATTATGATCCACTATTTGTTGCAATCCAATTTGTTTGAATTTCGGTCAGCCATTGCTATGGCCAATGATTAGGTATACCTCTCATTCCAGTGATCACCATGAATTTATGATACAAAAATTTGAATAAAAAAAATGAAAAAAAATTAATCACCATGAGAGTGATCTGACATATGACACGTGCCAAGTGGATAAAAAATGACAATCTGTTTTACAATAAATGCACATAGCCCATTAAATATATTTGGGACACAGCACCATGTAATTAGACATGGCATAAAATGCACTAAATTGCCATCAACTATGATTTAGTTTATTATCTCAGATCCATGAAGAAAAAATGTGATTTTATGATAAGCTTAAAATGAAATTTTCATGCCGAACACTAGCTTTTTCGATGATTTCGAGGTCACTAGTCAAAAGCAGACAAAAACATGCTTGCAAGATGTATTTTGATATTAAACCTTTGGCTGATCTGATAATTTTTATTACACTAGACATCCATGACTTAGATGGATTATAATTTTTCAACTTTAAATATTTAATAATATTCAGTAGTCTCTACTTTTCCAACTTTATGCTGAAGTATCTAATGACCTAAAAAGAATTTTGGGCTAAAATTATGAGGCTAGCTCAAAATTTTTATCCCCTATCCATTTTTAGACTTGGATCTTTAAGTAGTATCCTATTAATGTAAAATAGTAGCCGTTATATTTTTATAAAATAAATTTAGCACAATGATTTACTCATTGAAAATCTCAATTGGGTCAATTCTTGATTTTCAAAAGTGAAAGGTTGAAAAAAGTACCACTCAGCTTGTTGGCTAGTTGGCAAAGATGTCAATTTATTATTACATCTTTTATATTCTGGTTGCTTAGGTGATATTCCCATAGGAAAGCTTAGGTTATCACCTTATTGTACACCACCACCTTCACTACCACCCTATAGCGGGCATATGTCATGCATTTCGGTCATCAAAAATGACACTTATCCACATCTCTCACTCCCCTCCATCACTTGTCAGCATATGCCAGATACCATTTCTTTAGTAACCGACATTGGTGTTTGCTAGCCTACTATGTTCCATTTATGCCCATTGCTTTTCAGCGATCACTGGGAGTAACCAAAGCATGGGTTTTGGTACTTCACTTAGAATTTAATAACTTTTTTACAATAAATTCTCATAATTATAATTCAGTTTGATAAATTTACAACATTATATTTAGGCATCAACATAAAGTGAGTGATATCTAGCTGATAAAAGGTATTAATAGAAACAGGGAGAACTGAATTGAATATTTCAAATTCAATTGAGTTATTTATTTTGAAGGATTTATATGTTTAGACATTGAGCAATTCCACTCTGAATAGAAATGATATTTCGTAAATTGGAAATTTTAATTCATTCAAGAGTTTTTGTGTTATTTTCTCCCAGATGCCAATTACAAAATATGTCTGCATGGCATGACCTACCTCAGGAAGCATGAGGCTACAGAGGCCAACTATTTGAACCTGACATATCCTCATCCAGGATGGACCTTAGGAATATAGTAAAGTGTGGGCCAGGCATGCATAATCATGCATAGGTGTTACCTACATTGATGCTCCAACAAAAATATTGAAACAAGTAAATGACAGCACATCCTATCCTAAACGCACAAACACTTCCAAGATGTGAATCTACTCCTGGCTTTTGAGGTCTATGTTGTGACCTGCTGAGATTTGACTGTTGTATGCCTTTTCTTTTTTTCATGGGCATGTATGAGTGGGGTATGTCTTTAAATTAGGATATTTATTCTCTTGCTTACACTAAACCCTTTCATACGTAAAACTCTCTAAGGACGCATCCAGGCCACATCTAGATTGGTCTACGAGTAGGACCCTTCACTCGATTGCGGAAGGAATAGTGTTTTTGCAAAAAAAAGAATTTTAGTATTATAAATTTGATTGACTCAGATTAGCCTAATATGAATTGATTTTAGGTATTTTAAAGTATAGTGCAACATATCATATTGAGTACATTTCATAGTCAGCATGCTTCCTAAATTTTCATATTGGAATTTACTGATCATAAGTGTTCCCTCGATATCATATTAAATAAGGAATCTTCTCAAAGGCTTTGAGATATGGATTAATATGAGGACCAATATTTGAGGGAAATAATTTTGATATCTGAGAATGAATATTAGGTTATTGTAGGGTGTTAAGTTTTTTAGCACTATAATGTTGTGTCACCCTAATCTAGTGGGATTGGGCTTACAGGGCCAAGCCTCTTGTTAGGAAGATAGTGTGAGAGCCACACTAAATAATATGAGGCTTCCTAATAAATAATTAGGGATTTCCTGAACTTTGAAAAAATACAATGTGATGAACTCAA
The DNA here is from genome assembly GCF_029677425.1 of Wolffia australiana. Taxonomy (NCBI): domain Eukaryota; kingdom Viridiplantae; phylum Streptophyta; class Magnoliopsida; order Alismatales; family Araceae; genus Wolffia; species Wolffia australiana. Next base: position 512,491 of record NC_135847.1, on the reverse strand, counting down.
ATTTATCATAGGGAACAGATATTAGGGTTTATATACTCTTTAAATGGTGATTCAAGAGGGCTAAGAGGGTAATAATAATTTTTTAACAAGGATAATATGAATAATCATATGAGGAGTAGGTAGGAGGATGTGGATATATCAAATGGAAATGAGAGAGTCAGATAGATGAAGACATGAAGTAAAGATGGATGTAAAAGATGAATAAGTAGATATGATGATGAAAGGGGTGAATGGATGTGGATGGATGGTGATGAAATAAAAAGATGGAAAAGGAAATGATAATGATTAACCAATTGGAGTAACGGATGAATGGAAAGGTGGTTGTGAAATGGAGAAGAGGATGATGGACTAATGATTTCGGGTTTTTATATGAGATGAATGTGACAAGATCGAGATCAGCTATGGTTGTAGTAGGGTGAGATGATGGACGATGGTGATGAGAATGAGATGATGATGACAATGAGAATGTATATCTAACTAAAGATATATGAATGAATGAAACTAATGTCAGGCAAGAGACTAGCCTTGGATCCCTACGTTCCATCAGAATTAAGGTGATTTTCTGATGCAGATCAGCCTCTCCACTTCGCTGTTGATCTTTCCAATCACTCAAAACACCAAGAACACCTTGATGGAGCTTCGAAACCTTCACTCTCTTGCAATCAGCCTCTCCAAGAGGAGATGAGTTCAAATATAGTCTGTATCGAAATCAAAGCCTTTATTTATAGATACAACTGTATGGATGAAAGAGGCAGGGAAAAGGAAGCTTCACTAAAAATTTCCACCCAAAAACCCTCTTGGATCATCATATATCGCGATTTGAATCTGGATCATTTTTAACCCTTCAATTTTCTCTCCTCCAAATTCTGCGAATTCAAAGAGTTATTTAATAATTCAAAAAATAGATAATAATTCATAGAAATGTTAGAAATATATATACTGAATTTTAAAAATGATATATATTCACATATAATGCCAAAATTCAGGGAAAATTAAATTCAGACTCAAAATTATGTTTATTAAGAACTTGATGTCAGAAAAATCATTAAAAATACTTCAAATTTCATAATATTCAAAATATCATTCAAAATTTAAATTCATTTATTTAACACCGGATAAAAACCATATATAATGAAATTAAACATGTAAATATGGTTATATTAACCTAATTAAATGTGTGTTATCACTATGTCACTCCTTAACTTCCTTTCCATTTTCCGCATAGGTTGATATTTATTTTTTAGTTCCTAATTTCAACTTAAGTATATTCTTGAAAAAAAGGCTTCATCTTGAGCCGTATGGGTTTCACAAGATATTCAAAACAAAAAATGTTATCAAAAACTTGCAACACTTTGAACCATTTATGTTACATAAGATTATCCCATGAGTAGGAAAACTCAATTTAGCACTAACTTATCTGTTATTATGAATGTGCTAAAACTCTTCCTCACGAGAATGTACAAGGAGCCATGGGAATGTGTGGTATAAGGCACCCTTATACTTATGATGTTCATGAATACAAATTAGATTAAAAATGATTAGTATTGACAATTCTCAAAATTAAAATTTTAGAACTCATAAAATGAAGTAAATAGGGGAAGTATGTAAGCCATACAATAAATATCACATAGAAAATTTTATAGTACGTCAGTTTAAATATCAACTGTATCGTTTCTAGTGTTAATGATAAGTCTATTTTCAGTTACATGATGGTGTAAATTAAGTCATGATTAAGGTAATAAAATATCAAAAATAAAACTAGACCATTGATTTTAAAAAAAAGTAATGTAAATGGCACAAGAGTGAATAGTTGGACTCTAAAGTCATGTCAATGGATGATTTCAATAGTTACCCAGAAAGTAAATAATTATACTACAATATGGATAGCACACTAAGTACTAAATTAATATCATGAGTCTTCCATGTTTATTTCAATTGAATTGATTACATGTGAGAATCGAATTTTCTGACATAACATGTATCCATTGCATTAAATTAATTTCCTAATTTGGAGTATACTGTTTTATAGTTTTATGACAACATATTTTTAGATATTAAGTTTTTGAATCAGTATAGCTTAATTTCCTGAATTAAAATTTATTTATTTATAACTATTTCAGGGCCTGTAAAAATTATTATGCTACCTGTTTATCAGATAGTTACCAATCATTCACATTCACCAATGATTAGCTGCACTAATTATGATTTTAGCATCTTAAAATGTGATGATAAAGAACCAATGATAAGCAGGCACTTAATATATTTTTTTAATGCACATGAATATCTGCCCAAAGAAAAGAAACCAAATTAAAGCCAAAAAAATTATTCTGGGAGAGCCATCATGTTTCTTAGGATAAGTGAAACTAAGGGATTTTGAGACCAATTTTGTATTCTTGGTGTCAATCATTCATCAATTTTGTAAAGCAACAGAGAAGTAGAGGGGCATCAAATTACCATGATCGTGGTGGAATATAGGAATCTCCGGTAAGTCTCCTTTAACTTACATCATCATATTCTTTTCAACATCCATCCCTCCACACCTATCTATCCACATCTATCCATCCACATATATTATCTAGTTTATCCATCATTGGTACTCACTATACCCACTGATTCCATTTTTTAGTAATAAAGTTATACAATTTGACATCAAAATATCTATAATTATTATCATTCACATCTCATAATATTTTTCATTTTAAAAGATAACTTTTCATACTCTAATTACCATGTTTAAGGACATTAAATCCATGATATGCATTCACTGTGAAAAAGGTACATAATCATCATAAGCTATCATCTTCTTGTATGAGTCAAAGTCTTATAACATTTATTGATTCATTCGATTTTCCATGAAAAGTTAACATCCAAAATTCAATTTAATAAAAATAACATTTATCGGATATGAAACCATTAAATATTCATTAAATAATCATAATAACATAATATTAATTTTATCGAGAACTTAGATTTCTTTAAAAAGTTAAATATAAATTCTAAAGTCAAACCTTATCATCAACAGTGAATTTTTTATTCGTTAATCTCTTACCATGAAAAGACTTGAATTTGGTCCATCTCATTTTATCACTTTCTTTTGCATGAATAATATCAAAGAGATAATTTCCTTAGAGAATGTTATTTTAAACTAATTTATTTATGCAAATATTGAGCTGAGTAAAGGACCAATAAGCCTTGTGCTCCATATCGATGATAGATGGGAAGTCTTCAAATATAATAGCCTATATGGGGATGTAACTGTAACTGTTTTATATGTTTTTCTAATATTAACCTATATCATATGATAACTTTTCTTCCTAGTCTTTAATTTGTATTTTTAAATTGTTTCTTTACTGTTATTGATCACACGACTGATAGTTGGAACTTGGAAACTTCCTCTTGGGTGATAGAACATTGTCTCTTGGCCAGGAAATACTTTTTTATTCTAAAAATAACCAAATAAATCATTTGTTACATGTAGTCATCCTTGGCTGATTTTCATTCATGTACATCCATACCTATCTATGATGTACTTAGTAATAATATAAGCCAGATCGTTATGCTTAGTTGTTCTATTCATAACTACTTTTATATACTTTAAAATGTCATGTACCTGTAACATTGTTTACTGTTGGTGGAAATATATGTATTTGTAAAATCAATCACACATTCACTGTATTGTTCAATGTTCACTGATAGGAAGTATTCATTATAGTGCACATGTGATGCTTCTAATTAAGTCCATTAATACATGAACCAGAATTATTAAATTATGATAATACTGTAAAACAGAGATTATAATCTAAAAACATATCTTCTAATTATTTTAATTTAAAGGATACTCAAGAAGGAAGTCAAAATATACATTTAGAATAACATTATATAGTCTCACTCATATGAAAAGTATGGAAAATCTAGTAGCCATTAGTGTTGAGACACTAGGAATACAGAGTGCGAGCTCTCTGGTAAAAAGAGTTCACTGAATTGATCTGTATGCATTCCTTAATGGCATCAAAATCTCATTTTTTTTATTCATGACATGGTTTTGTAAATGGTGCTTAGACCCAAGACACAGAAGATGTCTTTGTGGACACATGGTTGCACTTGACTATGACTGAAAAGTTTCTAGTCATGGAATTCCCAACATTCTTAGCTAGGGTGAAAGTGGTCAAGATGAAATCATCCTCCCCTAGTATAAGAGGACATAGCGTAAGAAAGATCATGAGATGATGCCAAAAGGCAATAGAATATCATAGAATAGTTATTTGGGGATTTCAAATGCATCCATTAGTTGGGGTTTGACATATGGCCATACCATAATTGCCCTAAGAGAACCAAGTAGATGAGAGAGTATACGTACATGGTAGTAGATGACACAAAGGTTCCATGAGTGATTCAATACACTCTCTGTATCTTCTAGAAAATGAGATGTAGCTAGGGACCCAATAAGATGGAAAACAATATCTGTCAGTTGGTTTAAATTCATTTTGATTAATTAATAAAAAAATGATATATATATATAACTTATTTATAACGCCAATAATATTTTTGATCCAATTGATTAATTAGACTAAACTGATACGAGGAACTATAGGGTCACGGACCAATGTTTTTTAACATTAGAAGATATACTAAAATTTTAGGGGTTTTATAAAATGATTTTTTCATTAAGTACTAGTAGGGAAGGCCCTAAATACAAGTTCCTTAGTTAGAACTTTTCAGGTGTCACCCTTCGTCTCCCTTCTCCCCTTAGCTCCTCTCCACCGTGCAATCAAAGTGTTGTAATGATGATGAACGATTGATAATGAACTTTTTTGGATGGAGGATATTTGATGCGATAGGGATCGTGTGGATATGTCAAGAGAATGGGTGCAAGAACTGCTCATCCCCTTCTCACTTAAGGAACTTAAAAATGATGAATCCAATACATGGGCCATGTGATTCTATTATCAGGTCTGAATGTCGTTATGATTCAGTTCACTGCCTTTGTTGCATGCATTTTTATCCCAATAAAAATCATAGAAGCCAAAAATCGGTAGTTGTTATGGGGAGGGTGATAATGCACATATTTAGTGGGTTATTATCACAAAATTTACATGTTATTTGTATCACATTTATTATATGTGTGTGTTATTATATTTACAATGATTTAATTAGATGCAGAATGATATAGTGAAATTTTTTGGAATTTTACACATTTTAAGGGTTTTTACATCATATTATGTCATAAAATAATTTTAAGTCATAAATAGATTTTTCTTGAAATTTTTTATTCAATTTTATGAATATACTATTTTTCTAAGTCACTGACAATATTTGTGACCTAAATTTTATTTTTTGTGAATTAATTATCGTATTTTCAGGTTTAATCACAACCTTACCATGTGCCTCCATTTGATTTGATTGAATGGCAGTAAATTATCAGTTTTATCAATGATTTCCATTGCAATCATTGAGATTCCATTACAGCATCATAAACCACAATGTCATACTGTCTAATGATTGACATGCACACAACATTGTGGTGGTACATGTGCAAAATCAATGTGTAATGACGTCATTGAACAAAGGATATTGAAGGCCGATGTGGCGAGTGAAAATGTATCCCCATGTCATGTGTATACAATCAAAGATTTCTCTTTCTTTTCTTAAATTTTAAAGGTACAGCCAGTGGTATGAAATTTTACAGGAACTTCATGTGTCATGGCACATGACAATGCATTGCCATGTCACACACGTAAGAATTATTTAAACGTACCTGTTTTTTTTATTTTTTCAGGTAGGGATATGTGGCACATCATGAGCCACTGATTTATCATGAAAATGAAAAATCTGAGACAATAATTTGTGAAATTTGGTCAATGCTAACGGAGAAACCCTAAATTTTATGTGAAGGCAATAGCTGGAGTGAGGAAAGAGAAATAATTAGAGAAACTTAGCAGTTAAGCAGCATGCAACCTAATGGCTTGATATCTGAAGATCTTAAAGGTCATTCGAGTTTAAATTTAAGTGCAGTTTTTTCTTTATCTCCTCCATGTATCCATATGGCTAAATATATAAGATGACCCACAATTTTTTGAAAACATCTTGGAATGCACTTCCTCCTTAGAGAGTCGATTGAAAGAGAGTGAGGTTTTGAAGATCCATCGTGTCCCGTAGTGCTTTGAGTCCTTGGAGAAGATCAACAAAAATGATGAGAGTCTTGCCTGCATCATAAAATCACTGTTTCCTGGCATAAAAAATGATCTATAGTAATTAATATTGCCTTGCACCGATTTATCTCTAAAAAATCTATTCTTTCCTATACATTCCTTTCTTCTTCCCATTTAACTTTAACATCATCACTATGTCTCAATCCATAATCTCTCTCACACTTGGGCATCTTTATTTATCTAAATATGAAAACCTAATTTACACCATGTTACATATTATTTCCTTATTCTTTCTCTTCTCCTCATCACTTCTTCATGACTTCTTTCATCTCACTTTAATTTTAACTCATTTCATTCACATTCTACTATATACCATTTGTAGAAATTTTCATATTAATCTTATTAAATAGTTATTATCATCCTTTAACCTCATTTTTCCATCTTATTAGTATCTCATATTTTTATATGTATCCCCTCTCTTCCCTTTGCATTGTGATTTGAATCGTACCCAATCCCTACTCATCATTTCCTATGTAGATGACCAGTAGTCATCCCTTACTAGCTAAATTTAATTATCAGTTTCATGTAAATTTATTGTTAAATTTAAAAAACACAAAAAATAATTAAACTTATTTTTTAGTTTATCAGAGGTAATTGACTTTAAAATCATTGCCCGATCTCAACATTTACATTTTCATGGATGGGGTTGCAAGTACCTTTGTTTCTATATGATATTTTAATGTCAATTGGACTCATAAGCATGCCTTGAATAATCTTTTCTATCCTTAAACGTTTTTTTATGGATTAAAGAATGTTAAATGATATTTTGTCTTATTATCATGATTCATTGTACCAATAGGCAATTGACCAATATGTAGTAAGGGTTTTATACTGCTGTTGAAGATTAAGACCTAGCATTTTTTTAGTGAAACTGCATAGGTATTTGTTTTGATGAATATTCAAATACTGTTACGAAAAATCAAGGGAATATAATCCAATATTCAAAATGAAAAACATGCAAACTCCACACACAAAAGAACTGTTTTCTACCAGGTATCTTTTCAACCCTATGTTTGATATTATTTGTGTTGTATTCAACAATGTACTGAGGGATGTCTTGAATTATAGGTAAGATAATTAAGTGGAACACCATTGATTATGCCAATACTATGTGTTTTGATTCATTTAGTATTAGTGGTGTTTCAAATAAATAATGTTACATATTAGGTACTAAAAAACTTTATATGTCTCTTATTTTTTAAAAATATAATTTACTAATAAATAATTGGAACCAATAGTTTTTAATTTTTTTCTAATCATTTTTCAAACATAAATTTTATCAGAAACCAATTATATGTTCTTCAATCAACATCTGATTGATATTTCAGCTACCAGACAAGGATTTGCTCATGTAGAGGACTGTTTGGAACAGGGTTGATAATATACCATAAAAATAGTCAGAATCCAAATACTTATTGATGAGGAATCTAAGTTTACTTTTGACCAGAGCCGAAACTAAGAAATCTGTTTAATGTATTAAAATCTTTTTTCCTAAATAATATGTGTTTGTTCAGGTTGCTAAGATATGACCTGAGAGGGGATGCGGATATAGTCCTTCAATTTTTTATTCTGATCTAGATTACTATCAAGGAATAAAATATAGGATAATGTAAACTCAATTTTACTTTTAGACAACTTAGGCTAGTCCTTAATGTTCTTGATAGGTATCCAGCTTGAGCTGATAATAAACCCACCAATTAATCGTGAATGCCCCCAATAAAAATACTTGGAAATTAGGCATTTGAAATAAGTCCCTTTAAATGTTTTGTCCTCTTTCAACATATGACACAAAATGAAATATCCAAAACTCAGAAAAACCTCCATAATAATAAGAAATTTATTTCATCATGAATAACTGAATGAATCTCCCATAAATTCTCCCTTGAGGTGGATGTTTATGCTTTTCCACAATTTCGTGGTGTGCCTCTTAGTTCCCCCATAACTTCATCTATGATGCATCAATGGTCTGATTTTAGATGCTATGAATTAATATGGATGTCACAAATAAAATCTCCATAAAGAATAACTTGAAAGATTTACTAAGTAATAATGTTTAGGCCAAGATCCTTGATAGTGTGAATTTAATAAAGTAATTTTAATATGATAAATATTCCCCAATCATGTTAGTATTCTTTTTAATATTTTTTTATTCATGTTCTTGCATAATATTCGATTGAATTCTTAAAACATATAAATCTGAAAATATGAAAAATGAATTTTCACACAAAATATGTCTAAAGCATGATTGGAGCCATCATACTCTCTGACCATTGATCAATTGATCAGATTTACCAACCAAAGTTTGCATCAGTCAGTATGTGTTGAACTGAGGAAAAGGTGTTTGTAAAAGTTGGGCGATAATAAAAAGTCATAGCAAAACCCCATAGCTGTTTATACTTAAAATAAGGAAGTGAAATAAAATATGCAGTATTTACAAAAAAATGTATCTCAATACGTGTGTGATGATGAAAAATTGTGCGTTTAATTTTAATGTCATTGTAATTTTCATTTGCTTAAATTAAATAAATTTGATAAAAGATATAAAACTCCCAGACGTATAGTTAGAGCAAGGTCGTCTCAACAGGGACTGGCCTTTAGAGGTGTGTTTAATAACTGAGTTATAATTAATGAGCAGTAATAAAGGTACTCAAGATAGTGAATGTAAGAAGTAATTAGTTAGTAAGTAGGAAGAATATTAGGTGAATAAGAGAACTAGACATGAGGGAGAGAATATCAGATATTAATTATATTTCTTATAGATATTAAAGATAATAGGAAAGTAGGGTATTAAGATGAATTAATGGTGTTATAGTTAAATATGATATTAGTATAGGTAGTGAAAGAAGTAGATAAAACTAATAAGATAGACATAATAGTAAGATGCTATTGATGGAGGATAGGAAGTTATTTACTTATTTATTAGTAAACTATATAAGAATATGAGTTGGTTATAAGTATAATGGTATTAATATTTGAGTTAGATAAGGTATAAGAGATTACAGTGGTAAGAGATCAGTAATTAGTTTATAGAGGTATTTAGTTTAGTAAGACGTATAAAGTAAAAAGAAGAGAGAAAAGAATTGTTATAAGGATAGGACAAATAAGGAGTTAAATATTTATTCAGGTGCAGGTTACGGGAATGAAGAAATACTATATATATATATATATATATAAGTCCTAAGAATTTAAGCTTTAAGAGAGAGTTTGTTAAGTTAATGATATATTTAATTAACTAGCTTGATAGGGCGAGAGGTTAATAAAGAATAAATGGGGAAATAAGAGTAAGTAAGGAGTATATATATAAGTATAAGGTCGCCTATAGTAGTAGAATATGACTTATCTAGGTATATTATTTATTATATGGTTAATATATATATATATATTTTTTTTATGGCTGAAATTTGAGATAAATTCAAGGGTAATTTTGTCGACACCTCAAAGCTGTTCAACAGAACGCCCATGAGACCCAAATAAGATGTATATATTTTTTATATTTATATGTTTTATAATTATAAATCGAGATGAACTTAGGTAAATTGAGTAATACCTACAAATGCACACAAGGTGAGCGATGAAATGTTTGAACAAAATAGCGGTACCAAAGTTTGCTCAAATCAAGCTTGATGAATGACGGAAATTGCACAAATCAAACATATATTATTTTACTACTGAGTATCAAACAGGTAAAGTGAAGGAAGTACCGGATCCACCCTGATTTGATGAGCAAGAGTGGCAATGTTGATCACCGCCGCTGAGCTTTGGTGTGCAGTCTCCCTCACTTATCTCCTCCGTGTTGGTATCCCTGAAGCCTTCCTGACCCATATGCACTCAGCCAAAGCTGTCTCAACATAGCCGTGTGCTTCAAAACTCGAGAGGGACCTCCGCTGTCTGTCTTCTTTCAGCAATAAGAGATGGTGATTTTCGTCTTCAAAATCTCTCTTTAAGGGGTCTAGAGAGGTTCTTTTAACTCAACAAAGCATCAAGCTTGCTCCAACAGCTCTCCAAGGGCTGGTGGATCAGCCCGTTGTCCCCTCGTTGGTGGCCTCTGCCGGCTGGTCGACGAGGATGACGCCCAGGTGTGAAGGATGAAATTGCCCCTCAACGTCTACTCCCCCATTAGAATAGGTTCAACAGCTGTGATTAAATTGCATCCCTGGACCCATTCTAAATGGTGTACCTTCTTGGCCATGTCAGCTACCTTGTCACCCTACCTCGTCAGCCGCCCATGCTCTGATTTGACCCTCTTGTGGTCCCTTCGTCCTCGTCACTGGCAGTCGCCAATCACAAGACCTGAAAAAAAAGAAACTAATGAGATATTGCAAACACATGCAACTGAATCAAAGCCCGATTACAATTTATCCTTACATTTCATAAGATCGCGGCCCATTGGACCACAATCATTTTATGATTTATGGGCCCTGCCCGACATGGATTTGAAAACTTCAAACCATTCGTTATCCCATTTCGAAGAAATTAAAAATATCATACACTATATAAATTATATTTTTCTGTTACTCTTGAATTTACTTGACCTCTCTCGCCTGCGTGCACGGACTTCTCCTTCGCCTCTGTGGGCCTGCCATTGGGCCTCTTGGGGTCAATCTTGCGCACTTAGTTGGCCAGCATTTGGGCTCCTTGTAGGATAGTGCTCTCTGGCTACTATATGACGTGAGCAATATACACTTCTCTGGCTGGTGGCTAGCTTGAGTGCCATCGACTCCCCCTTCAGCTGGCCACTTAGAAACCCCCTTTTTATTTTTCTATTTTCTTTATTTTCATCAGGGATCGCCAAGCGTCATTTGTCACGTCACACGTCACCGTGACCGAAACGTGACGGATGATGTGATGGTGACGGCAACAGGTTTCGGGGAATGTGACGGTGACAGTGACGGATGACGAGGAGGGTGTGGCGATGACGTGACGGTGATGGGGTGCCTTGAATACTTGATGTGCCGGAACGGCCATCACAGATCATGGACGTGATGTAATTTTTAAGACATTTTTAAAATATTATTTTTAAACATTTTGATTTTCTGTCTTTTTGCACAGAAGTCCTCTTGTTTTTTTTGCGCCTGAAAATCAACGACGTCTATATGTAATTGGAGATAAATCCCTCAATTTTTCAGTCCTCTAAGTTTTCCATATTAAAAACCATATGGAATTTAAACAATCATTCCAATAACTGTATATATTACCATACTATCCTATTTTCTTGATAAGTTGATCTATTTTCAAATTAATAATTAATTTCTTCAACAAAAAATTTTAAAATATATATATAATTAATTTCTAGAAAAAAATGAAAAATTAATTAGAGATAAATCCCTTAATCTTTCAGTGCTCTAAGTTTTCCTTAGTAGAAACCCTGAGAATTTGAAGAATTATTCCAATAACTGTATATATTACCGTAATATCCCATTTTCTTGGTAAATTGATCTATTTTTAACTTAACAATCAGTTTCTTCAACAAAAAATTTCAAAAAAACTATAATTAATTTCCAGGAAAATTATGAAAAACTAATTGGATATAAATCAAACAAAATGTTCTCTGATGTTTATACATCAAAGAAATAAAACTGTATGGACATTACTAAGAATTAAACTGTATGGCTAGTGCCCCCCTTCAGCGCTCCCAATTCGTGCTTCAGCATGTTCACTTCTTCGTTCACGTGCAGCCCATGCAGGTCTTTCAACGGCTGCTTCCCCTTCTTCCCGCCCCTCGGTTCCTGCAAAAAATAAATAAAAAAATAAATTTAGACATTTGGATGTCCCTGTTATTGAACAAAAATGGTGGGAGAATAAAACTGCTGGGAATGATGGGGGAATCCTCATGATATACATCAGAACTTCAAAGGATATAAACCGATGTTTTACAGTGGTAAAGAATTTAAGATATCAAGCATAATATGGATTTTCCTTGTCTTTGATACCACAACACTCAATTTGGATGAATGTATTGTCTCCTTAATTTCATCTGCTGCATTATATGAGGATATGGACAACTGGTCCAGCATCTTGGCACCATAATTCATAAAGAAGATATAAACTCTGCTCTGCTCATTGCAAAATTCAGAACAGTGCATTGAGCATCATTCTAAAAATGCTCATTTACTTAAATTCAAAGATTAAATCATTAAAACGTTCCTATGACATATAACGTAAAGAAAAGTGCACACAATCATCCTCAAACAACCAAAATCAAAAAAAATTATTCACAATGGTCAATCTTCTATGTAATAAAGAAAGACAGGTTCCAAACTAAAATATTTCATGTTTATTGTAGGTATGATTTCTTTCAGACTTTCACACATTTTAACAAAAACTGCACAATCTAAATCCCACTTTGACATCACCTCTCAAACACACCCAGGGCATATTTTTGGCATTCAAATTATTTATAATGCAGTTCGCAAATTTTAATCTACAACCTCCATTTAATTGAAATGTACACTGCCTAGAAATAACCATGATGAGATCACAAAAGAGACATCAGAAATATGGAGCAATATGTGAAATATTTCCTTTTAAATTAACATGGATCAATATGATTCTCCTAACTGGGAGGTTAGTCAAGCGTACCTGGTTTCTCCAGCACCCAAAGTTGGAAGTTGGAGCTTTCGGTCTAGGATTTTGATGGCGCAGGCCATCTTGACATGCCCAAGACGTCATCTGCGCCACACGCCATCCTCGTCGACAGCCGGGTGAATGTATGCGTGTCTATCGTGTTTCGATTTATTGTCCTCGTTGTTAGGTACATCTTGTTTTTTTTTTTGCACATGTCGAGTCGCATCGTGACATGTCCTTAGTCTGTCTGTGTGTCTTCGTCATCATGTGGGAGGGGGTCCTTGGTCATTTTGGACTCCGCTCCCTTGTTCCCCCTCTTTTATGTTTTTTCCCCTTTACTTTTGTAATGGGGGCCCATTATATAAGGGCCCCCTTAATGGACCCATATTTCCCTCCCCTTTATGGGTCCTCCTAACCTCCCCCTTTAAAGGAAGAGGGGGCGATCTAGGAGGAACTCAGACCAGGAGAAAGATTTGTGTTGAAGTATTTTTTTTTCTTCTGGTCTCACCGTAAGAAAAAGAGAGTAGGGGGAGAGAGAGAAGAGGAAGGAAGCAAGCGGGCATAGGAAGAAGAGAGATCGGGCGGGGAAAGTTCTTCACCTCCCCCGTCCCCTTCGACTAGCGTCCTACCCGGACGGTCGCTTTCTTCATCTCCCGTGACCGACGGGTGGCGCCCAATTCCCTCTCGTGCGGCAAGCAGTCATACGGCAGAACGTCTGCCTACTCCGACGATTGAAGAACTCAACCGTTGACCACGCGACGTGGTTGCGACTTCTCCAGATGCAACGTTGGACTCCTTCCCCTTTTTTTTTGGGTCGACGACGATGGATCTGGCGTGGCTGCGAACCCAGATCTGGCTCAACTGGTCCACGGGGAAGGCTCAGAATCGTGACGGACTCCACCCGACGCCCTGTTGTGGGATCTCCGTGTGCGTGCGTGGATCAATTCGGGCGTGGACAATGACGGAGCGGTCAACGCGACCCGCTCTGTCCCACGTTCCTACGACCGTGAGCGTCAGATGATTTTGGTTAGGTGGTCTCGGCTGCCCATTCCCCCCCCTCAAGGCGCACTTCAAACGACCACTGAATATCCTATTGCGGTGTGGTCATAAGGTACGGATAGTGCTTTGCCTGGACACTCTGAGTCTGCTCAAGCGCATTCGTTGTTCTGATCGTCAGCCAGCCAAGGGCCGCATCTTGCTACCTCGCATGGGTCTAACCGGACGTTGTGTTTATCATCTGCCTCTTGCACTCCATCTATTCAGTCATGTGCCTTGTTTGAGACGGATTGACCGTCGTCACTTTGAGACCACGCGACCCAGTCCCAGCACCGCGCGCTGTTGCTCGCCTCCGCCACCAGTTCCCACCGTGCTAGCCCATATCTGGGACGCACCTGTGCTACCGAGCCGGAGGATCAAGCTATTTTGCTACTGCTCCTTTCGGCTTGTCCTCTCCCAACTCTCGCCACAGAGTTCTGCTACTAGCTCCTACGCCGCGCCGCAAGTCGAGCACGCCGACGCTCTTCGGCGCTTCTCCACCACACCCGCTCCAACTGCCACCGTCGCAGTTTACTTTCGTCTTGACTTCACTGCTCTCGGGCTAGGTACATGAGAGAGGTAATTGAGAGAAAACTACGAACGCAAGTGAGTGTCTTACCACTATGGACGAGTCAGTTCATTACGTGCGTGTCCTGCGGATTGATTCCGTTTGGCCGTAGATGTCTTCGTCCCTCCAATGAGGTTCGAGAGGCCACCGTCATCGTCACTAGCAACCCCCTTCGGAGCACAGAGTTTGGCATTCTCACCGAGTTGGCAGCCTGCACGTACGACACGTAGGACGCATTCATCGTGCATCATAGTTACATCAAACCAATTAGGGTTTTATCTGTCGGACGATGACACAGTCAACATCCGACCCATTATCTCGCTACCGAGCCATCATACTCGGTGCCGACTGGACGATGTCCTTGACGACGTCCGGCGTCAGATTTTCACCTCGAGCAGAAATTCCGAATTTTACAACTCGGGCAGAAATTCCAAATTTTCAGTCTTGGAATGGCCCCTCCTTTGATTATCACCATCCCAAATAAGAAAATTTTCCAAATTGGGGAATCTGATAATTAGAGAATTCAATAAAGCTTTAATCAATTGAAATTCCCCATAAACATACACGTAACAACACCCAACCAATAAAGAAAAAAAGAAAAATTAATCCCCAAATTTGATGCCCTGTCACAAAACCAAACTATCAGAATTAATTAGATAATCAGAAAGTTAACATCATCGAATCACTTTATTTAGGGATTAAACGATAGATTAAATATTTAATAAACTTTATTGGGATCACATCCCAAGAGAAAACAGACCTATCCCCACCAAATATTCTTTGATTTCTTAGTCTTGGAGAGAGAGAGAAAGGGGCAGCCATAAACATACACATAATAACACCCAACCAATAAAAAAAAGAAAAAAAATTAATCCCCAAATCTGATGCCCTATCAGAAAACGGACCTCCTATCAGAATTGTTTAGATAATCAGAAAGTTAACATAATGGAATTGATTTATTTAGGGATTTAGTAATAGATTAAATATTTAATAAAATTTATTGACAAAACAGAGTTATCCACACCAGGCACTCTTTGATTTCTTTGTTTTGGAGAGAGTCAGAGAGCGAGAGGGGTAGTCATAACATACACGTAATGACACCCAACCAATTCGCACAAATTTCAAACATCCATCCTTTGAGTGAGATCATGAAAGTCTTAGTGGAAGAGACTAATAAATAAGAAAAATGTGCAAATTGGGGAATCTGATAATTAGAGACTCTCGTAAAGCTTTAATCAATTGAAGTATACAATTAATTTTTAAAAAATTGCACACAATCATCCTCAAACAACCAAAATCAAAAAAATTTCTTCAAAATGGTCGGTCAGCTAGGTAATAAAGAAAGACGGGTTCTGAACTAAAATATTTCATGTTTATTGTAGAGATGACTTCTTTCAGACTTTCACACGTTTTAACAAAAAATGCACAATCTAAAGCCCACTTTGACATCACCTCTGCACAATCTTCACAATGGCCAATCGAAATATATGACATCAGAAATATGGATCAATATGTGAAATATTTCCTTCTAAATTAACATGGATCAATATGATTCTCCGAACTGGGAGGTTCGTCAAGCGTACCTGGTTTCTAGAGCACCCAAAGTTGAAAGTAGGAACTTTCGGTCAAGGATTTTCAACTCAAGCAGAAATTCCGATCTCTAAATCGACAACAAAAGCTGAATCGACACCAATCGTAACACCAAAATTGATACCAATCGTAATTTCGATCTTCGATATCTGATCTCTGAACCTTGCCTCCCTTTTCCACACAGAAAAAGCAAAATTGACGCCAGGCAATGCGATGCCTCGCCTTTTCCACACAGCAAAACCTTGCCTCAACCTGATTTGCATAACCGAGCAAAACATTCAGAAAAAACTATTGATAACTTGCAAATTAACATCATTAATTGATGAATTTTACATTATATTTATGTGTTTTAATGACTATATTTGCATGTTATCATATAAAAAATAAAGATAAATGACTTATACTTTGACATTATTATTATTTCTAATTTTTTTATCATTTTTACATGGAATTTAACCTCATTTCAGTGAAGAAATATTTTTTACAGGGCTTTAAATACTTGGCTAAAGGTTGGTAAGGGCTCTCATAATTTTTCTGGAATTTTTCCATATTTTTATATAATTTTCTGACCAATATTTACCCAAGAAATGATTTTATATCATTTATTTAGCATTTATATATATATTTATGTTTATAGATATATATATATATATATATATATATATATATATATATATATATATATATCAAGGGGCATCCACGTCATTTGCTCAAAATTCGGACAAACACGTGGATGCATTTTTATATATATGAAAATAATAATAATAATAATAAATAAACAGGAAAGTCGGCAAAAGGTATATTTTACTTTTTTAATAAAAATGGCGGTTAGCCGCGTGCATTAAATGCACGCGGCAACCGACATGCATAAAGTTTTGCACGTGGGTCGATTAGTCGTGTGCATTTAATGCACGCGCTAACTGACGCACGTGTAACACTTGTACATATGTATATATTTAAGGTCGTTAGCGCGTGCATTTAATGCACGCGCTAACCGACATTTTTTTGAAAAATAAAAATAAATAAAGTCAACGCTTTACGGCGTCCATTTGCCGCGTGCATTAAATGCACGCGGAAATCAACGTCGTAAAACTTGACTAAAAGGGGGTAAGCTTACCTTTCTCTGTATTTGTTTTTTTTTAGGCGCTGACGAGACGACGTGGATCAATTTTTAATCATTTAAAGGCTGTGATCATCATCCAATGATTGCGCGCCTTGGATGCGGACAACGAAGCCTCAGAATGCAATCCGAGGAAGCGAAAAACGAGAAAGAATATGGCAACCAATCAGAAAATGACATTTTCCTAACTTATTGGAGGAGAGATAAATTAAATCCAACGGCCTAGATTAATCTATAGTAAAATGATGATATCTTGAGATCTAGACGTCCGATAGGGCTGAAATTTTGAGGGTAGGGTCTTCTTTTCTCCCTCTACAATCCAGATGGTTGGATCTTTAAATGGAGGTCTGAAAATGGGCAAAAATGACTTTTTGAAGCTCTCACCAAGGATTTGGCCAGGACGGACACAAGGGATGCTTTGGAAGTCGACAGTTCTTGATTCTGCACTCAAAGTTGTAAGTTTATGATTTGTATTTCAATCTTCTTCTTGAACGATTCTAAAACGCCAAGGCATGGGCGAAATGTACATGCCCTAGAAGTTGGTTTTGAATGAAATTAGCACTGCATTTTGATTCTGATTCAAGATCTGGTTTTTGATCCTTAATTCTAAATCAATTTAGAACATTTCTGCGTCATTAGATTTTTAATTTAGGGTCGGATTTCATGTTTTCCCCAAATTCTTCACTTTCTCTCTCTAGGTAAATTTGTCTAGTTCCTCTCTCTAGATTTTGATTTTTATTGTTTAGGAATTTAATTCAATATATTAAAAATCTAAAAATAAAATTTGATTTGAAAATTCATCTATCTTGAAGTCCAATTTAAAAATCCCTTTCTTGATTATTTAATTCCCAATTTTAATTCATAAAAATTGTTTTAAAATTTTATAATAATGGGAAATTAATAATCTGAATTAATCTAAGCTTAAAATTAAAATATTCATATTTTGAATTTTCTGACCGAAATATTAAAAATCAAAATTAAGTCTTACTTAATTATGATTAATTAAAGAATATTATTAAGGATAATTAAGATTTATTAATTACAAAATCAATTCATCTTTGAATTAATTCATTGAAATTGGATAAAAATTCTCATTTGTTGCCTCCTTGTGGTTCAACCCCTTACTTGCTCTATATTCCATGTTTAGTGATTAAGGGAAATTATAAATTTTATTGTATAAGTCTAAATCCAAAATCAACGACATCTTTACATGCATTTTTAGGCTTATCAACTATCAATCGAAGTTTTAATTGGGCAATCAAAGTTTTGAAGGGCATCCCCAAATCTCTCATTAATGAGTTCAAAAGTTTATGGAAAGACTGGGAAGATAAATGCGATGTAGAGGAGACTTTGTCGGATTCTAGGATGAAGAACTTTTCCGTCTCACCTCTTGATCTTTGGTAAGAATCTTAACATAGGAAAGAAATTATACAAACCTCTTCGGGAAGTGCACAGCATGATGTAATTTCAGAATCAAATCAGAGACCGCGATCAGCAAAGAGTCTCAATAAACTTAAAAACATCATCAACATTGCACGTTGCAGATAAAAGAGAGAGAAATGCAGCCGCATCAGCTTTGGATACTTCGAATACCACAAGAAATTCAAACACGTGCGCAAATTAAGATGAACAATTGGAGAAGAGGACTTGCACATAATAGGGTTTTTTTACGCCTCCAGTGACGGTGACACCGTCACGGTGACAGGGATGTGACCGGATGCCCCCTGAAGGGATGTGTGATGACAGCGTGATGGTTTTTTTTGGAAATGCAGGGACACATGACGTGATGGTGATGTGATGAAATTTTTGTCACGTCACCGTCTGTCACCTAATGTCATCCAGTCCATCATGTCCAGGGTGTCACGTCTCGGACGTGTCGTTCCCTAATTGCCATAGTAATTTCAAAATATTTCCTAGATGGGATAAAGAAAATGGCCTTCAAACATTAGATAGAAATTTAACGAGGATAAATTGTCCTATTGAATATTATTAAGAATTAATGCACGGAGGGAAATTTTATAGTAAAATAAAGATAACATTACTAAAATAATGCATATACTAACTCTCAAATGTGTATGTTTTCACAACAAAAACGTCCCTTTCTAAATGTGTTTTGTGGATCTAACCCTCATTCACTTTCTGCTTTTAAAGAAGTTTATAATATTGTTACATGAATATGAGATATTAAGTAATATTTTAACCATTTTTCCTTATTTTGAAATTAATAATACATCTTACAGCGCTAGTAAGGGATGGTAAAAGTAATGATAAAATTTCTAAGAAGATGAATTTCCCAATGGATAACTGATTCTTGATTCAATATAAGAAAAACATTGTTAGTTCTATTTTATTTTTAAGGGTGGATGAAAAAATTGGAATATTTCTTTTAAAAATCCATTAAGTGTTGATCAATAAAATTATTTTCATAAAATGGAAGATGTAGACGGATATGAAGGAATAAATTTAGGAGACCACTTAGGGAGAGAACACAAAAAATTAGGAGTACAGAATATCATCATTAAGTAAGGATAGTGGGGGAGAGATGAATTCCCATAAAAAAATAATAAACATGTTATGAAATTATTAAGATAGCTTAGGGAAAAGAGGTGAAGAGGAAACAATTCAAATATATGATTAGCTTGGCTGAAAAATAGTGTCTCTATGTTTTAAAATTTGAAGAGATGCATACCCTTACCTCAGAATATGTTAATTTATTTGATAGTCAATACCCACATGTAGAGTCAGCTCATGAAAGGATATATTGATGTGGGGGTCCACAACTCACTTACCATCACATCTTATGATTATAATGCTTCATTCTTTGATTTTTATGTTTATTCTTTCTCCCAACCTTATGCTCTTTCCATTTACAAATAAACCACATATTCCCCAAAATCTAATGACGGATATCATGTTTGTCAAGCCAATAACACTTCCATGTCTTGTTTATTGTCATTAAAATAAATATTTACTAATTAATATTATTATGTGATGTTTACAATGAATTCCTTACAACCATTCAACGACATAGTGAATTATGATCGTAAAGATGTATTCTAAACTTTCTATTTGATGCATACTCGAGACAAACATCAAACTATATCAAAAGAATAATATTATTTGATCCCACTTATATCATAATTATAGCTTATATGTGGCCATTGGTGTTTAGATAGTAAGGGCACATGGTGGGTGCTCTTTTCAGAAAGAGTTCACTGAATTGATAGGTATTATCCCTGAATGGAATGCAGATAAAGAGTTTACTAAACGTATCCATGTCACAGTCATAAAAGTGGTTGCTATACTTGAGACACCAAAGACATTATAAATGGATCACCATATTTTGGCTATAACTTATGAGATGTACTCATGAGATTCAAATAAGTCTTAGATGAAATATAGCAAGAAGTACACTAAGGTGAATTAGTGGTAAAGGTGGGATCATCTAACCCTCAACATATAAGGAGATTGACTCCAGGAAGAAGATGCATTACATTCGTGGGAAAGGTAATAGGGATATTTGTTAAAATGTTAACCAATGATCCATCTTACGCATCACTACCATTTTGAATGATGGAATAGAGTTTGATGGTTAACCGTATACTGGGAAAGTGGTGATCTTGAAGTAGAAGGAGATGTAAAATATAAATTTTAATTAATACATGTGATGGGGAAACATTAAATGCAAGAGGCTAATGCTTAACACAAAACAAGGGAGGGTGAGATGAAATGGAAGTACAGGCTGACTGATGGAGAGGCTAAAATGGTTTTGATAACCTAGGAGTTGATCCGCCTTAAAAGATCACAACCTAATAAGGGAAAAGATAAGGGATGATAGCGAGAGATCCTCATGATACTGCTCTCACTTGGAAGGTAAGTTCCAGAAGATCATATGGGCCGGAATGGAAAACAATGAATCACAACCAATAATCAAATTTCAGACATTTATCCTACCCTTGAGATACACTATAGATTCTTTTTAGACTTTATATACACTCGTCAATGTGATGATGCCCACCCTAAATGATCTCCCCTAGAGCATGAATATTTCACTCACCCTTGGCAATTTGGCCAAAAAGAAGAATAGAATCAATCAGAGAAGAACAAGTTCCACAAGTGAATCCAATAACAACAAAAAAATTTGACTTCATAGACTTGTATCCTTCTTGGCAAACTAGGGTTAGGGACAGTTCTCTAATACTTCCGAACATGCCCTATTACAGCACTCCATATGAATGGGCAGAGAGTAAAGTGAGGAAGCTCCCCGAAAACTTTGAGGCCCATCCAATCAAATATTGATGAATCATGATTTAAAATGGGCTAATCCTAGAAGTTGGATGCATTTTCTATCTCTCTGCATTTTGGCCACTTCATTGGGGTTTCTTCATCATCAATTAGCTGGAAAGGAAAAAAAAATTCTTGCACAAAAAGCAGTATCCTTAATCATCGTATTATGAATTTGTGCTCACATGTGTCCCTTCACGCTTGAGAACAAAATCTATGATCTTTAAGTAACAGAAAAGGAATATAGTTTTAAGTCTAGTTGGAGAATGCCACACATCTTGGATCACATCAAATGTTGGAGGACATTGAATGCATAAAACATATAATCATTTCTTTAGTAGGCCACCCCATCATCTCTCAGCGTAAATCTACATCACAAAAAAGAACCTTATCTTTGTCATTGGTCCACATAACCCCTGCCCTTTTTCTCTGCCATGTGTCCCTAGAGCTAAAAAGCTAACTGATGACTAGCTCGTAATTGGTCATTTTGACCTCAAAAATTGCAAGGTCAAAACAATGTGTCTCACTAAGATAGTTGAACCAATCATTAGACAAAATGAATGCATAATAAAACATTAACATGTGGTAGAAGGACATGTAAATCTGCATTTAACTCAATAAAAAAAGACATCAAATGCTTAGATAAATCAGGAAAAGTATTTTGGATTTAAAAATTATTTTCTTAGTTAACTTTTTGTTAAATTGGGACAATATAAAAAATTCATAAAAATCATAAATGATGCATATTGATTATTATACTATCAATTAAGGAAGAATGTACGGAAATTTGGTTTTGAAGTAAAGATATTGTGTCAAGAAAAAGATGGATATATGATACGGTGAAGAAAGTACATAAGGAAATTTCATCTGAAGTAAAGATATTGTGTCAAGGTCATTCTCACTGCAATCTATAGATTGTTTTGATTCTAATTCCTGTCCACTATGACACTATCTCTAAAGTGATCCAATGCCTATACCTGAAATCATTACCATCATACTCTCCAAAGGGCCCACCAATGATATTTTAGGTCATCTTCCACCATATGTATGTATTAGAGATTATGACTTGCCCATTCTCTCCTACATGTCTAACCTTATTGAAGTTATGCTTTATTTTCCTTTTATTGCAGTGCATCCACCTCAATCAAAACTTATATCTCTCAAGTCCTCATATCACTCTCTGAGGTATTAGTCCATCAAAAATGTGTGATTGAGATTCTATTTTTTGTCATTTTTAGGTTATGGTATACAGTATATTTCATAAAAACAGCTCATTAACTTGAAACCTCCTATCCTTTTTTATTACTTCTCAGGCTAAGATACCCTCAACCTTATGAACCTCAGGATGAGTTTAATACTTAATAGTTTAGCCAATGTGTGTATTTTTCATTTCTTATAATTTTTAATACATTATCCTTTTGTTATTTACTTGTTCATGAAAACATTAGTTTTCAAATAAAATAAAAATTCAGTAGTGTTGTAACATTTATCCAACTCCAAATAAGATTTTTTTCAACAAATTTTTCTTCCTATTATTTTAGTGGGAGGAAAATTTTATTTATCCTAACGATTTGTTTCTGGCTTCTGAGACAATGATTTACATGATGCTTAAATGATTCATGCACCAAAAGACAAAATGGAATTGTAACAAACCTTGAAAATAATTAAAAACTGATCATGAACCCATGTATGTATAGATCAGATCTATGATTTCTCATTTCCTATTGTGATTCAGTTTGAGGTATTCAAGTGTTCAACCTCTTGACATATCTAGATAATCTTTAGCACATCAATCTCCATCTTGATGGGTGTTCTTCTTTTGTTCGACCCGTTGCCATGTGACCTGTGACCCAGCGTGAACACTGATTTGATCCAGGTATTCAATCCCAATGCTGAGAATGCCCTGTTATCGATCTACAATTGTGCTTTCACCGCTGTGATTGCATCGGGAGGGGAGTCATCCAAGGAGAGAGCAGAGACGAAGGATAGGATAATGAAAAATTCTTACTTTGGTGAAGTTCATTCATCACCTTCTCCTATTTATACTTAATGACAATTTTTCATAAAAATCCCTCAATTTGACCTTCCAGGCTCATGTATGACTCTAGTTAGTAACTCTAATGACCTAAAAAGTTTTATATACATTAATCAGCTATCTACATATAGGCTAGCTAACCAAGAGTTTTATATGCATTAATTAACTGCCAACTCATGGGGTGCCAAGCTGCACTTCGAGCTCTAGAAGTTATAAAGAACTATATTAACTTTCACCACCATTAGTTACTATGTACATGTAAGCCCTCATCTATTTGATGCTCTTAAGGTGATTTAAGTAATGATCAACTATCATATCCTATTCAGTCATCCTAGTAAGCATTAATACATTGAAAAATCATTAGCCAGATCTCCTCCAGAAATCATGATATGACAGATAAGCCAAAAATAGGGGTGAATTTACTAAATTTTATCCCTTGTCGTTGTCAATTTCAGCATCTACAATAAAATTTATAAAACCTTAACTTAAGATGTATAGAGATAAGTAAAGGTATCGTCCAAGGGAAGCTAGTAAGGAATTCAATTTGATGATTTTTTTGATAATTCAATCCTAATTAAAGTTAATTTGATCTTCAATGAAGATCAAATCAACCTAATTAGACAAGGAGGTTAGAGAGGGAGGTAGAAGAGATGAGAGGAATAGAAGAATATGGGCTCTAAATTGGCTTCTTTGATCCAAAGAAAAGGGTCAAAGGGGTCAATTAGAGAGGTTGATAGGAGAAAATTATGATTTTTTTTTGGTTGGTTCTGTAGGCTTGATAATTCACAAATAACTACTCTATTGGATAATAAAAAGGGAAATTTAATCTCCTAGAAATTGAAGCTTTTTATAGTTTTTTTAATGTGCACTTGGAATAGCAAGGTAAATCTCTCAACTTCTCCTCTCAATCCTATTAAGGGCTTGTACATGCCGCTCAAGCCAAGCGATTTAGAAGTTCAGACCAGAATCAAGAAGAAAAATCAAGAAATTAAACTAACATCATCCAAAATACACCAAAAATTCAAATACAAAGAAGGAAAAAGTACCAAATAGGTTGATTCAAGATGGAGCTCCTCTCTGTCTTGCAGCTGTGATAGAGCACCATCAAGAATGACCCCCTCATCTCGAAATTTGGCTTTTATACTTAGGTTAAATGTTAAAAATTACCATTTTACCCCTAATTAGTAATTAATTTTTATCCATCAATGTAGGTCTTATCTGAATGACCAACGATACCAATAGAAAGAGGGTATCAAGACAAGCAAATCCATAAAAAATCATCTCAATCGGACTTCAGGATCAAAAGTTATTAATAAATGAATTTAAAACAATTTTAGCCATTGGATTTAAATCTATTTATTTATTAATTTAATTCTTCCACACGCCATGATGTGTCAAATGCAATTTTTGAATCCAATTTGTGTCGAATGCATGGATTGGCTGGCGTAATTTGAATCCAATTTTTGGGTTGAATATCTGAGCGCCACGTACCCCTGGTCATGGATTCAAAAATAAAGAAAAAACAATTGAAACCACATGATACGAGGCGTTTTGCACGTATACATACGCATTTCATAATTTAAACCATTTGACGATGCCATGTCACCTCCTGTGCATGCGCTTTGCATGCACAGCACAGGAGGTGAGCTTACCTCCTGGAGAGAGACTGGCCTAGATTTTTGCTATAAAGTCCCTGATAAAACGGTGGCATGCAAATGGAAGCCGCTCAAAAATATTTGTGTATATATCCTTTTTCCCTTCTCTCTCCTCCTTTTTCTCACAAAAACCATTAGAAATTTGCTGATTAATTGCAATAAAACCATGTAACTATTCTAATTGCTTACAGCCGCGACCGAGAGTTTTTTTAAGGGCATAATTGCAACAAAACTTTAAGAAAAACCCCTTTTACTTTTGATATTGCTTAAAAATCATGTTTTCCATATAAATATATCCTTTTCCTAGTTAAAATTCATTCCTTCCTCGAATAAATTCCCAAAAATTCAAATAAAATTCCAGAAAATTCTAGGAAAATCAGAAATTTATTCCTATATTAATTAACATAAATATTAAATTTTGAACCTGCCATTTTCATTTAAAAATAATTATTTCAAGCTCAAATAAATCCCTTAAAATTCATAAAATTGACAAAGAATTAGGGAAAAATCAGAAATTGCTTGAAAACATTATTTTCATGTAAATATATTATAACAGCCCTTTTTAACCTCATTAAATGCATAAAATTGTGCTAAATTTCTTGAAATAAAAACTGAAATTAGGGTGTTATCAATGACCATAGTGTTATGCACATGACAGTTCTCATCAGTGACTAACCTACAGGGTGTTGCCTGTTGTGGAGCATTGGAGACAAAAATTTATGAGATATTGCATAAGCATTATCTACACTATAGAGCTCCTACACTTGCCTTTTCTGACGAATGCAAACTATGGTCACCCGAGAGTATGAGGGATGCAAACTAACTGGTAGAATCTGAGGCCTATTTACCTAACTATCGAGGTACCACTCATTTATGTCTTTTTTGTTTCTCTCTTGGGCCTACAAAAGTGGATTATGTGTGTATGTACACTATTTACGCTCAATCGACGCCTTCAAATTCATGGAAACATTAAAACTTAACATATATAAAACCCCATAGGTGGTGCATAAGGCATGGCTGGATTTGTCTATGATTACAACCCTTGGATCTTGCGTACTCCACACCTTGCTTTTGGAAACACTAAAACCTCAAAAAATAAAATATTTGTCAAATCATCTAAGAAATATTCTACCATATCCAATTATATCGACCAAGGACTTCATTATATCATCTTTCTTTAGCTATCTTCTCCTTTTTTTAAGGAAAATAGTTCCTTCCTAATTGCTTAATTACCTTTGTGAACTTCATGATATATTTCAACCAATAATGTTTAGTAAATGGACATCTACAATTCATATTTTAAGACAATCAATCACTATATTATGACCTCATGATATTGTACTTATTCATTGAGTGTATTCACAAAGTATCATGTGATATCTCTTTGTTAGTTAGGTAATGAATGGTCACCACTCATTTTTTTTTGCACTATATAGAGAGAGAGGATTCGATTCGATTTGACAATGTGAGGATGGTAAAAAAGTACTGGTTTTTAACAAGGTATGGATTGTATTGTGAAATTTTATTTTGTAAGACAATGTGTTATTGGTAAGATAATAATTTTTAATTGAGTTCATATAGAATATTTGCACGTACATTATAATGACTATATTGTTTCAATATACCTATTGAATTTTTTTGCAATATGTAATTGACTTGTACACCACTTATATTCCAATAATTAGGATTGCCCAAAGTAATGAGCTCCTTTAAATATGGAGTGTCACTTGACACCATATTTGGCGGCTCAATCTATGGATATGAGTAAATCAGACTCTAATTATATAAGCTATGTGTTAGTTATATTTGAGTAACTAGGTTAGGTAATAAAGATTATTGGGGATAATGGATTTATTAGCTAGATTGGTACATGAGCTTGGGCTTGTTGACATCATAGGATATTCTTGAAGTGTATGTGTTTTTAAATGAAAAACTGTGTCAAGTACAAAATTAATTAATCTTTTGGGCACCAAACACTCATTGAAGTTTCTTTGTGGAGTGCAAAGCTAAACCCTGTGTGCAATATGATACAAAATAATATATTTACTCTATCATGGAACTGTTACCATTCTCAATTGATGTGTATATGATCTCTCATTTTCTTCACACTCCAAAGACAACTTCGGGTATCATCAACTATCAAAATTTGATCTGTAATCCCGATTATTATTCATACATTGGGAAATCATGGTAGAACTTCAAAATCATAAATAGCAAGCTATTATAAATAATGGTTTCATGAATTTTAAGAGCTTATTTTCATTAAAATGATCATAAATGCATTTTATTAATGATTACAATCAATTATGGCACTTTAAGAATGTGATGCAGGACGAAGACATCGTCGACGTCCTGCGGCGGAGAGTCGTGGTGTCCGTTCGTCCGGATCGGGGACGATCATCTGGGACGGCACGTCCCGCTTTTGGTGGGGTGTTCCAGAAAGGTCCTGCGCGGGTCCTCAATTCTTTGGGGCTGAAGGATGTAGCTATCTTCACGTGATCCACGCTCCACGGATAGTCGTCGAGGCGCTGGTGGCCCCGACTACCGGTGGGCGGGCGGTTCAGCCGGCCGGATGACAAAAACGGCGGCAAACAGTGCAGCGGCGACGGACGTCGCAGTGTCAGTGCTCTCAACGACGGCGGCGGACGGCGACCTTGAAAGGCAGCGGCGGGCGGCAGTCAGAGGCGACAACGGGTGGCGGCCGGTGGCGGCGGGGCGAGCGGCGGCAGCGGCAGCGGCTGTCGGCGCGGCGATGGCAGCGGCGGCAGCGGCAGCGGCGGCGGCAGCGGCAGCGGCAGCGGCGGCAGCGGCATCAGCGGCAGCGTCAGCGGCGGCGGCATCAAGCGGCGTCGGCGGCAGCGACAGCGGCGTCGAGCAGTGGTAGCGGCGTTGAGCGGCGGCTGCGGCGTCGGCGGTGGCGGCAGCGTCGAGCAGCGGCGAGCAGCGATGGCGTCGGCGGCAGCGGTGGCGGTGCGTCGAGCAGCGGCAGCGATGGCGGCGTCGGCGGTGGCAGCGTCGGCGGCGATGTCGAGCAGCAGCGGCAGCGGCGGCAGCGGCGGCGGCGGCGCGGCGGCGAGCAGCAGCGGCGCGGCGGCGGCGGCGGCGATGGCGGCCGGAGGTGGTGGCGGCGGAGGTAGCAGCGGCAGCCGAAGGTAGCGGCGGCGGCGGCAACGGCAGCGGCGGCGGCGGCAGCGACCACCGGAGGCGGCGCGGTGGCGGCGAGCGCGGCAGCCGCCAGTGGCAGCGGCGGCGGCGTAGTAGGCCACGGCTGGGCCATGGCTGGGCTGCGGTCCGGGTCGCGTGCTGGGCGGCGATCGCAGGCTGGGCGCGGCTAGGGCGCGGCTGGGCCGTGGCAGGCCGCGGGTGATCGGTCTGGGCGCGGTCCTTCAGAGCAGGCCCAAAGGGCCAAGTGGGCTTTGTAAGGCCCAATAACCCAGCCCACTTAAGGGCTTAGGGCTGGCGTGGGCGCCTCGGGATGCGTGCATGGGCGGCTAGCCTCGGGCGCGGCGGTTGGGCCCGATGGGCCAGGCCGGCTGGTGCCCATAAGGCCGTTGGCCCATTGGGCGGTCGGCTGAGCTGCACGCGCGGTGGCGCGCCTGGGCTCAGCGGCAGCGGCGCGCGCTGGCGCGCGCTGGCGCCAGCGCGCGCGGCTGTTGGCGCGCCCGATGGCGCGCGGCGCGCAGCGCGGCGGCGCGCGCGGCGCTGGCGGCGCGGCGGCAGCGGCTGGCGTGGCGCGGCGGCGCGCGCGCGGCGCGGCGCGGCGGGCGCCCGCGCAGCTAGGCGCGCAGCGGCGCGGCGCGGCAGCGGCTGGCGCGCGGCGCGCGCGCGGCCTAGGCGCGATGGCGCGGCGCGGCGGTCCGGGCGGCGGCGGCGCGCGCGCGCGCGCAGCACGCGGCGCGCAGCGCGCGCGGCGCGATGGCGCGCGCGGCGCGCGGGCGTCAGCGCGCGTCGCGCGCGCGGCGGCGGCCAGCGCGAAGCGCTTCTCAAGGTCTCTCTGACCTCTCTTCTTCTTCCAAAAAGTTGTTTCTCTCAAAGGGAAAAAATCTACCTATTCTATTACATAAGGGTTCCTTATATAGGACCCATGAGGAAAATAAGGCGAAAACACTAAGCTTAAAAGATGAAAATTTAGCTAAACCTAGGGAAAAAACTGGATATTTAAGGGCTTTGCCATCAGAATGAATTTCCAATTTTTCTTGATTTTTGGTACTTTAGCATATTTTTTACACTAACTTCATGAATAAAATAATTTCACAACAAAAAGTATATTTTTAGATTTATTTAAACTTTTTAAGGGATTTATTAAATTTTAAAATGAAATTCTGACTTTTCTGAATTTTCTAGTATTTTGTGAAGTTAAAATCATAAATAAAATAAGTTCTGTCTGAAAATATAAATTTTAATTTATTTAAATAATTTTAATTAAGCAATTGTTTTTTTCTGCTCCTAGAGGTTTGTCCACACTGGTAGTCCACCAGATAATGAGGAGCGATAAAATCATAGGAGAGTGAAAATCAGATGGCTCAAATTGGTCGAAATGGAAATGATGATATATGAAAATCTAGGAGTTTGGGCTGAAATTTTGAGGGTAGTTCCACATTTCCCTCCTCTATCTATTTTTTTATCTTGGATATATAAGTAGAAACCCCCCCTCCCCCATCATTTTAAATAAGGCACCCATGGATGTTGTTCCTAATTATGACTAACAAAGTGATTTGCTCATTCAAAATCTTGTTAGGGTCTATTCTTGTACTCCAAGAGTGAAGGGTTGAAGGAGTGACGTTCAGATCTAGGTAAAGGACCACTCAGCAAGTTAGGCACATGACAACACAGTTAGTAAGATCTTTGTCTTTTTCTAACTCCCATATTCATCCTTTAACCTAGGTTATCATCACTGATAGCATAGGTTTCCACTATAATGCACACCGCCTTCAACTCCACTGCTCATTGGCGCGATGGTAAATTCTTCATCACTCGTCTCCACTACGCCGTTTGTAAGCACTCATGTGCCATCATCTTTGTTGCAAAAAACATGGTATATCTTGCATCAGCTACACTCCACTGATGTCCATCTTCGTC
Source organism: Wolffia australiana (assembly GCF_029677425.1). NCBI lineage: Eukaryota > Viridiplantae > Streptophyta > Magnoliopsida > Alismatales > Araceae > Wolffia > Wolffia australiana. The sequence goes on along the minus strand of NC_135847.1, from coordinate 482,352 downwards.
TACCGTCATCCGGCACTCCCAAATCACGTGCTAATGTATTTCAAATTAGAATTAATTAGTATTTTTCTACTATGAAGTCATATTACAATTCTCAACATTAGTTTATAAAATATGAATAAATTAGGATACATACGATTAATATTTTAAGACATTCCTATAATTATTTTGAATAATTTTTCACTAGTTTGATTTATTTAAATTAAACTAAATTCAAAAAATAAAAATAAATCCAAAACAAATTACAGATAAAATTTTCTGATTCAATACTTGCTCCCTATGGATTCGACCCTTTCTTGGTCTATGCTCATATAAAATTATAAATATTTTTGTATGAACCAGAAATCTTAAATGGCATAACAAGCCCTAATTTTTGCTTCATCAGAACTCCTCTCCTGTATCACATCACCTTCTACAAGGATTTCATAGCATCCTTTTCTTAAAGTTTTCTTCTCTTATACCAAGTGCAAACAATCTTATCTTGACCACTCAAATACATTTTTGAACTTTTTATGCATCCTCTATAGGGCTATATCCATTTTCATGATTAAGAACTTTTAGGTCATAGTCAAAACATAATCATAAATTCTTAATATGTTTGATGTCTGAAGGCTAAGGACTAACTACTTAATCGTAGATACAATCCAACTAATTGTTAGTTCTAATACAATCCAAGGCTTAATATAAATCTATTCTAAAAGAGCAACCACAGCTTGTCATTTATTTATCTACACTAATGGAAATGCAACCCGTAATACTTCCCACTAAGTGGGACTAAATAGTATCATTCTGAATGAATATCTCGATATCCATCTCAAATATCCTTCAAATTGTAATATATGGTTAAAGACAAATGATCTCCCTCACTCCATTTTTCTCTCCCTCAGTCACCCACTCTCTCCCTTCCCCCCTTGGTCATTCCCTCCCTCCCCCACTGCCTTTCCTGTCTCTATCCCTTGTTCCCTCGGCTGTTCCCGCACTCTTATACTCTCTCTCTCTCTCTCTCTCTCTCTCTCTCTCTCTCTCTCTCTCTCTCTCTCTCTCTCTCTCTCTCTCTCTCTCTCTCTCTCTCTCTCTCTCTCTCTCTCTCTCTCTCTCTCTCTCTCTCTCTCTCTCTCTCTCTCTCTCTCTCTCTCTCTCTCTCTCTCTCTCTCTCTCTCTCTCTCTCTCTCTCTCTCTCTCTCTCTCTCTCTCTCTCTCTCTCTCTCTCTCTCTCTCTCTCTCTCTCTCTCTCTCTCTCTCTCTCTCTCTCTCTCTCTCTCTCTCTCTCTCTCTCTCTCTCTCTCTCTCTCTCTCTCTCTCTCTCTCTCTCTCTCTCTCTCTCTCTCTCTCTCTCTCTGTCTCTCTGTCTCTGTCTGTCTGTATGTCTGTCTGTCTCTCTCTCTCTCTCTATATATATATATATCTAGCTAGCTATCTCTATCTCCCTATCTATCTCGCCCTCTTTCTCTATCTCTCTACCTTTCTCTATCTCTATCTCTCTATCTATCTCTCCCTCTTTCTCTATCTCTATCTCTCTATCAATCTCTCCCTCTTTCTCTATCTCTATCTCTCTATCAATCTCTCCCTCTTTCTCTATCTCTATCTCTCCATCGATCTCTCCCTCTTTCTCTATCTCTATCTCTCTATCTATCTCTCCCTCTTTCTCTATCTCTATCTCTCTATCTATCTCTCCCTCTTTCTCTATCTCTATCTCTCTATCTGTCTCTCCCTCTTTGTCTATCTCTATCAAACTCTCTCTCTATCTCTATCTCTTTCTCTTTTTCTATCTGTCTGTCTATGTTTTTCTCCGTGTATATCTATCTCTCTGTCTGTGTCTCTCTCTTTATATATATATATATATGTCTCTGTCTCTCTCTTTTGATATCTATCTATCTGTCTCTCTCTATACTTCTATATCTATCTCTCTATTTATCTATGTCTCTATCTATTGATCTCTCTATCTGTCCATCTCTCTCTTTAAATATCTATCTCTCTGTCTCTCTCTATACATATATATGTCTATCTATCTATCGATCTCTCTATCCACCTCTCTCTCTATAGATATAGATATAAGCATGTGAATGGTTCATTAAAGAGGGATAATTTTGAAAACTCTTAATGTAGGGAGTAAATATTCATTTTTGAAAATTTTAAGTCTATAAGTCATATTTTTATGTAGGTCATGTTGAAATTTGCTCCAAATTGTGATGACTCTTTAAGGAAGGTTCATTTATAACGAAATATTTTTATGGCTTTGCATTCTTTTGGAAGGCTGATGGGGGATTGTTTGAAGGTAATTGTTTGTTCCTTGCCTTGCTTTTTGGAACATCTAAATTCCTCTATATTTCGGCTTCGTGGGTCCATTTGTGGGTCTTCTAGATTTCTTTCAGATATAGATTGAGCTCTCCATTGATGAACATGTATTCTTTATACACAAACTTTTTGTTAAGTTTTGTGTGAGATGTTTGAGGTTCAAAAAATCAAGAAAACAAACTTCAAAAAGAAATTTTGCATTTGAAAGGATTGCTCGATGGGGGTAAATTTTTTAAATATATATATTCTTCAATAGACACAGACAAAATCCCGAACCGAGACAAGCTTATTCATCTGAACAGTGATAATACATAAATAGACAAAAAAGGTGTACATGGGGAACTGAACTAATAAGTGGATTATGTGCCTTTGGAGTGATCAATTGGGGAATGTTCCATGGCTGATGAGTTCTGCCTGGAGAAGAGATTAGGATAAGAAAAGTAAGGATCATCATCCATGGAGAGAGAGCGGAGAGTACGGCTGTCATCTGGGAACCGAGTTGCCATCCCTGAAGAATCATCTTCTGCTGTCTGGAGAGGTATCACTGGCCTGTCACCAGCATCATCATCATAATGGCTAACTTTTTCTGTTTCCTCTGAGAAAGGGCCAGTCCTTCCCACCAGCTCTGCCATCTTCACCTGTGCCAGGCTCGCCGCTAGCCTCGCAGCCGCTGCTGCTCTCTCAGCAGTTTCCGCTGCCGCATTGGCTGCTGCAACAGCATCCTGCAACTCCTTGTCAAGCTCACCTCTTTTTCTCAATATGGCAGGAGTTGACTCAGAAGCCAGAGAGAGCTTCTCAGCTTCTTCCACTTCTGGCAGTGAGGGCTCTGGAGGCGACAGAGCCACCTTGTTTGGCGGTGGCGTCACCAGGTTTGGCGGGTGCACTTCTTGCTTGGGAGGCGGCGGTGTAAAGAAGGGAAGGAACTGATCTGAAGAGTTTAGCACTGGGCCCTCATTTATTTTGTTCAAAATGGCAGGGGTTGACTCAGAAGAAGTGGAGAGTTTTACGCCTTCCTCCCCAGCTGACAGTGAGGACTCAGATGGCAAATGGGTCACCAGGTTCAGTGGTGGCGCCCCAGGTTGTGGTGGTGGCACTATCAGGTTTGGTGGCGACAGCCCTGACAGGTTTGATGGTGGCTTGATGAAAGGATGGAAATCATCTGATGCCTTTGATGCAGGCGTTTCATTATGTTCTGTTGTTGGAGTTGGGAATGCTCTAGGAACCTCTGGAAGATCCAAAAAGTCCAATGCGTCGTGAGAATCAGACTCGAATTCATGTGAGGCCTTGTTTTGCAGCGGTGGTGGATTGATCAAATGGCCAGGTCCATTCTGAGGTAGCAAAAGATCTTCGGGGTTAACATTTGATAAATCAACAGGTTATAATGGAGATGGATCTTCATTCTACTCACCAGTAGATCTTCATATGTGGTTTCCGAGTCAGTTGGATCCCAGTCAACTTCGTGTTCTTCGGCGATCTCTTTCAAAAGCTTTAGCTTGGCGTCTGTTGCGGGGGCCCGGACAGAGAGCAGCTCAACGATCTGTTAAGTATAAATCAGACTACAATTTTTTAATCTTCTTTTATTATAAATTGGAGGAAAAGGAGGGCAAAGTGACCTGACGGTTGACCCCTGAGTCAGGGAGTAGCTCAGCAGCCGCGTTGACAAAGTCTTTTCCATACTTGCTAGAAAACATCATCTGGGCCTGCTGGAGCTCAGGTAAATCTGCGCACCTTGGTGCCGCAAAACATATGCTGGATATTGCCTCCTTCAGGTCCAGAGGGCATTCTCTAGTTTATACCAAAACAAGATCGTCATTAACAGCTTCTTTCCAAAAGCATCCCAACAATTTAAAAAAAAATTAACAAGTGCGACTGTTTCAAAAATTATTCCACTCCGAATACCATAGTTTCCCTTTTAGAAGTCGACAGGAAACATTATATCAGAGCACTTCAATATGGGACGGAGAAGATGAAACAAGGAACGAAAGATTGATTCCATGTTGTGAGTGGATCACAGCTTAAACAACAAGTCTCCTCTTCTTTCTTTCGAAAGAAGAATGGACTTCAAAGATCTCTTCTCTCACACGAATAAAATGGGGAAATATCGATAACTAGTTATCTCTCATCTAGTTTAGGGAAAATAATTATTACTCCTGAGGAATCTTTGTTAACTCTCCTTTTTCTGGACAAGAAAATTATTTCTTGTTTACCTGTCATTGGTAAATCTACAGCTTTTACAACTTGAGGAGCTTATCTCAAGAAGCTTATTTCTTTCTCTTCCACATTAGGTTAAGAAAAGATATCGCGCCACTATAAACTAGTTTAGCTCTCTTCAAGCTCGTTTACAGCTTGAAGGGCTTCTCCCCAGTAAATTATTTCTCCCTGTATCTGATTAATCAGAACATATGTGTCTAGGATGTAGATTTGATGTAAAAATTTCTGATTCCCAACGATAATCAGATAGCTTTGTACCTCTGGCTCTCGATGATGGGAAGGCGCACAACGATCAGCTCGCAAAAGAGCTCGAGAATCTCTTGGGCCGCCATCATGTTCTCTTCTCTAATTATATGCTCCACCTGCAATTCTCATGCATCAATTCAAAGTCAAATCCAATCTCAAAATAAAAATCTGTAGTTACGGGAACAAGAATATAAGCAATTTACACGAATGCGCGCCGTAGCTTCCTGGCCCGAAGAAAGAAGATTAGCGATGTCCCGACGCATCTGCTTCAGTTGCAACACCCGGCGATTGCGAAGCAGCTTTATTCGAGGAATCGTCAGCTTCAAGAGTGTCTTACTGCAACATCAAGCAAACGCTAAAGATTTGGCACGGGAAAGATCTCGAATGATTACTCCGCAATCAGCTTTGAAAATCGAAAAGAATTGACCAAATTCGAAACGGAAAAATTCAACAGATCGCAATGAAAATAGTCGAATTGATCACCATCTGGCGCCCCTGAAGACACCGGCCCTGCCGAAGAACGCATCCAATACCGACATGGCTCCGATCCACGCCTAAATTGCGAAGCAACGATTGAAGTGGACTCTGCCGTAGCGAGTATGATGAAGAGAGAGAAAGTAGAGAGAGAAAGTGGAAGAGAAAGTGAAGAGAGAATATAAAGCGGAGAGAAGGCCCTGCGATTTTCTTCGACAAGAAGCAACGATGTTTAATGGGCTTGTGGACCGGCCCTTTTTGGTAATTTAACAAGCTTTGGGTTGGCCTGTCTATTATTGAATACCGGATAGGATAGTGTGAATACTTGAACTAGGGAACGGCAGCCTTCATCCGTCACGTCACACACCACGGGGACGGCAACGCGAAGGATGACGTGATCGTGACGGTGATGAAATTAGGGCCCGTGACAGTGACGGTGACGGTGATGGATGACGAACTGGGCGTGACGGTGACGCGACGGTGGCAGGGGGCCTCAGACGAATTATGTGACAGGACGGCAGGATGACGGTCGAGACGGATTTTTAAAAATGACCAAAAAAGTTAAAAAATGTTAGATTTAAGCTTTTCGACAGCCAAGATTTTGCCACGTGGCGTCAAAAGATGGCACGTAACTTGAACTCAATTTCTTGGCATTTTGCAGAAAAGTCCCTGCATTAATTCGCGTGCTCAGAAGGATGCTATCCAAAGATAATTGGAGATATGCCCCTCCAATTTTTTCTCCTCTGCGTGGTTGTTTTTCCCGTCACACGTCACGGTGATGCCGTCCGGTGACGGAGACGTGACAGGGACACCGCAAACTGTGATGGTGACGCAAACGTGACGGACTTTTCCGAAATCCTCGGACGTGTGACGGGATGGTGACGTCATGAAACTTTCATCACGTCACCGTCCGTCATGGATCGTCATCCATCCCGTCACGTCTGGGGCGTCACATCCCAGACGTGCCGTTCCCTAACTTGAACTACCCCAATTTATGAAAACCTGTTGCCGGCATTTCTTAAATATGAAATCAAATACTACATAGAATGTAGTGATAATCAATGATAATTCAAATTGTATCCAACAACTTCATAAACACGGTTTCAGCATTCAATACTTGCCCAAAATGTTACTGAGTACTCTATTCTATGCTTTTTTCTTGGGATATATACATCAATAATTGGCTGGGATATAATTTTCTTCACTAAAAACTGGCCTCCTGAGTAGGGTTTGATGGTTTCGGTCCAGTTATAGTCTTTACAAAAGATTTTCGTACCTAAAGATTGGCCAGGTTCTGGTACATTCTTGTTCGGTTCCAGTGTAGGCCTGGTCCGATCAGGTTGACTTGTGAATGTTAAAGTCAAAGTATAATTTTTTTGTTGATGGTTATGAATGCCCCTTCATAAATGTTGGTAATGAATGCCCCTTCATCTTCCTTCCCTTCTTTAACCCCTCTCACTCTATCTCCCTCTCTAGGTCTTTCTTCCTCAACACCTTTTCTTCATGGGGAACTTTTAGGGTGAAGAACAAAGGACAAAATGTTCAGTAGAGAACGAGGTTTTCATGGGTTCTTGCAGTCCATTTTCAAAAAAGAAGTCCGCTTCGTCAAGTGGGTGCCTTTAGACAGTCAATTGTGTTGTGGCTACACTGAGCACAATAGAAACCTCTATGGTGTGTTGGATTTAATATTTTTTAGAATTTCTTAAAAACAATTTAAATAAATATTTAAGAATTTACTTTCTGTTCCAGTCTGGTTTCACCCTTGGACCTAACCGTGCCAGACCAACTGGTCCACCCTCAAATGGGGGATCTATAGTCCTGGTTTGGTTCAGTCTGACGGCTTCTCAGTCCTAAATGTCCAACCCTACTCCTGAATCTACCTTTCTTTAACATATTTTTTAATTGAATAATAAAATATGTCATTCATATTAATTGAAAATTTTAAAATCTGCGTTGTCCAGTGGAAAATATCTTGAAACCCCTTGATATCAAATAAATATCCACAAAGGAACTGATATACTTTACTTTGAATTCGAAATCAAACCATAATTTTGGTAATTCAAATATTGGTGAAACCGTTAATTATTTTTGTGAATTTTGGCTGATATCATTTTTAGCTAATAATACATATTTTTTCAGTAAGAATTACTGGACCTCTTTTGAAGTTGTTATCATTAATGTTGGAGGGCTTATTGGACGGTTTATTTATGTTCATGCCCTTGGAACTCCATTTATATATTACCACATTTTTTGGGGGTAATGTACTTAATCTTCCTCAATGAGGTCATGGTGAGGACAGAAAGAATAGATCCCTACTCAAGCATTGTTGAGTGTGAGTTTCCTCTCATACTTCTTATAATTCTATCAATTATATTCTCCAATTTCTCTAGCTACATTCAGAGTATACTTCATCTATAACTAGGTTCCCTTATGTTTAAGATTTCTCCTATTTTGGATCAAAGTTCAAAAGTCTGGATTATCTTTTTCTGACATACAATTTACTCGAAAGCATTGCTTTCAAATGTATGCATAAACTTTCATTATGCTAATAACTTTTTATCAATTTTATATCATCATTTTAAAAACCCTCATTAAATATGTGAGTCGGCAATCTGAAGACACTATTGAGCATATATTTCAACATTTTCCATCTATCATTAAAAGTCTCTTGGTAACACTGAAAAATAGAAAATGAACTTCAGAAATAACTTTTAGTAGATACATTGGTTCATCCCTTCCATGAGTTAACTTCCTGAAGAATATATCTCAACCAATCCTTAACTGAAGATATATTATGATATTGAGTTATAACACATACTCTGGGGGATTCTTCAAAGTTCCAAAAAGGCTTTGACAAAGCTATATTATGAAAGTGAATTAATTGAATGAATAAGGGAAATGGTCCTGATATGTGAATCCATTATTGTGACATAATTATACTCAAGAGTAGTATAATGATCGCAAAGGTCCATATCCGATTAGTGTGAGTTGGTTAAAGGGTCATCCTTTCACTTTATACTTCCAACCAGTTGACAACATTTTGACCAAAAGCATATTCTACTTTGAGATTAGGTGCAATTTTCCTCAATTCCGTTTAATTACAAATAAATCCATTCAAACAACTGCCAAAAGATTCAAGTTTGATGGGGAAATTTTTTTTTTTTAATTTTTTTAATAAAGGGAACATCAACATATTACTTCATTCAATTCTACCAATAAAAACAAAAAAATTAATTCATCCAATTATCTTTAAATAGAAGTCTAGTGTTTTCTTGGTGAAAGGCATAAAGAAGTATCGCTGCAAAGTAATTTTAAAAAATTAAATCCAGAGATTTAATACATATTATAAACAATTCTGATATCAAATAAAATTTTCAATTGAGAAAATACAATAACTTTGTTATAATTCGAGCAGGACTCCTAGATTAAGGTTCTTGAAAAAAGTAGTTTGCCATTTGATCTCGACAATATGCTAAAAGTGTAACTGTAATAAATTAAATGGCCAGCATCTTCAAGGGACAAATGTAAAGAATAGTTTTTATTTTGAAAACAAAATAGGCATGACAATTTTAGCCTCTTAATAATATGTTGAAAACCCCTTGATATTCAATGGCGGTTCACAAAGGAAATTATTTATTTTAATTTCATTTATGAATCAAACCATAAATTTTGGTAATTCAAATCTTGGTGCAGTCATTAAATATATTTATAAATGGTCTTGCATTTGATTCTTAGTTAATAACTCATATTTGTGTATAGGTACTCTTGCCCTCGTTTGAAGTTTTTACTGCATTATCATACAAATATGAGGTTTCACTTATTTTCACACCCTTATGTCCATTTTTATCAGATTTTTGGTTTTTTATTGCTACCTATGGTATTCATTATTCCTCCATTAGGACGCATTGAGAAGTTAGAGTTAGAGTTAGAATAAATTACTAACCATGAATTGATGAGTTAGAGTTTCCTCCCATATTTTGTATAATTCTCTCAACTACTATGTTATCCATTTTACCTAGTTACATTTAGATTATATTACCTTTGTAACTATATTCCCCCATGTATTATGTTTACTGTTTTCATTTCTCGAATAAAGGGTGAAACTCTGCATTATCTTTTTCTAACATTCAACTTACTCTGAAGCCTCGCATTCATATGTCTTCATAACATTTCCTCTCGCTATATTTCGCATTCAACTAACAACTTTTATCATATTTATATTATTATTGATGGAAATGTATTTGGCCAACAAGCCAATCACACATTCTATATTTTGCTCCATGTTCATCAATAGAACATATTCATTCTAGTGCACGTGAGATGCTTATAATGAAGTCAATGAATACATGATCGGACTTAATGAATTATGATGAGATCATAATACAGAGATCACTAGTCTTTAGGCATGTGTTCTAAATATTCATATTCTAAGGGGATACTTGAGAAAGACATCAAAGTATCCAGATCGAATATCATTATCTAGCGTCACTCATATAATGAGTATGGCCTGTCCCGTAGCTATTATTGTGCATATACTAAGGATAGATAATGGGTACTTAATGGAGCGCGCCCATACAACACCGAGGATATGTCATCGGAGCCGCCCTCATCATCATCAGCATCAACACCGGTCCGTGTCCAGCCCAATCGGCACGCCAAAGCATCTATGAAGACACCAGGGTTTAAATACCCCGGGTAATGCACGCCCGCGTACGTGCTCGTGTTTTAATTTCCTCCTATTTCATTTGTCCAGTTTCATGTTTTGTTTTCATCACGGCGAGTTCACCGTACTCATCGTGATGCGTCCGTATCGTCGTGTTTTATCCGTCGTTTTATTCCAATATCGTTTTAAAATTTCCTCTTTTGTTTTTTTTTCATTTTAAGTGTTGTAAAAGGGTTCCCTTATTGGGCCCCTTTAATAAACTATGTAGCAGGCCCATGAGGGCCATGATGGGCGCGTTCTAGAACAGATCTGGAAGTTGTTTTCAGATCTCACCCAAGAGAAGAGAAGAAGAAGGGGAAGGAAGAGAAGAGAGAAGAAGAGAGGGAGAAGGAAGAGGAAGGAGGGGGAAGGCATAGGAGCATGCCAACCCGTCGCAGCATACCATCCCCCCTTGCACGCTGCTTTCAGACCTCCATCAAATGTTCCTTCTACCATGCGCTGACGCTCGTTGTAACTGACTTCACCATCGGACATATCGCAGATTGCCTTTCTGACCTCATCGATGTCGTCTGTTGCATCGTCGACAACCGCCTGCTCGGTGTAGCGTGTCGCCAATCAAGTGATATTATCATTTTCTAGCGAGGCCGCCCTTGGTCGACCCACTTCCAGTTGATGACTCGATTGCCCGGTTCTTCATGTTCGCACCATCGTCAAACGCGGGAGCCAACCATTGGACTGTTCAACCGATCCACATGCGATTGTCGTGTGGACTGAAACACCGACACCTTCGTTGTGAATTCTCACGATGACTTATGCCCTCTTGGAGATGCAGCCCAAAAGCCCATTTTTTGAGGCCCATTAGCAAGTTGTAGCCCAAGAAGGAGATTATTCTAGAACTGACATGATCTACAGAAATATACCTAAAGCCCCTCAAAATCCTCTGACATGATTTTCTCTGACAAGATCTTTTGACAGGATTTTCCCTGACAATATCTTCTGACAAGATTTTCTCTAACAATATCTTCTGGCAGAATCCTCTACCAGATTCTTCTTCTGCCAAGATCTCTGCTCTAACTTGTCAGAGATGCATATATTTTGTTTTGCCCCATCAGGATCTTCTTGAGCCACACAAATACCTCCTGATAGCTTCGACAGGCCCCAAAATCTGCGGGATATCTCTGCTCAGGCCTGGCAGGCTGCTTATCCTCTGTTTTAGCTTGTCATAATTATTTTTTTCAATGTTTTGACTTGTCTTGTCATGGGTACAATCATTATGGACGACCCTGCACTTGTCGTTGCCTATATAAGGCCCCCATGTACCCCTCAATGGGCATTATTGAAATCTATTGTGTTGTTGAAACTGTTGTTTCTCTCTCCTTGAGTGTTCTCTTTGTTAGAGAGTGCTTATGTGCTTGTGGATTCAAGGGTTGGGGAGGCTAGTTATGTGGATTCAGGAATTAGCTCTTTCAAGTAGACAAAGGTTTCTGGATTCAAGTCTTGTTCCTACATTGTTCGTGTACTATGGCTGCGTCACTTGGCAGATCCATGCACGAGTCGTCGCGTGGACTCGACCCTCCGTATTTACGTTGTAGACGCTGATGTCAACGGTCACATGCTGCTTCCATCTAGGATCCGCCTAGTGGTGACAACCGATGGTTGATATAGTTGCATTGCCTCCCAATCACTCCTTCGTCATTCCCCAATGCTGCTAGATCACTCATCGATTACAAAAGAACCAGACAACCTGGTCGAACGGGAGTCTGACAACCAGTGGCATTCGCGATCAAGACAATCATTGGTGTTATTATCAAGCCCATACATTGGTCACCGGCCATTTGTGTGGTCCCTAACACGAGGAGCTCGTCGACGGCTGTCTGAAACTATTGTTGTTGTCGATTGGGTTGTCGTTGCCGCTGCCAAAAGCCAACGCCACCGCCACAAGCGTCCATCGTATTTGCAGCACGGGGACCTCCAAGGCTGTTGTCTGTGTCCACACACACCCGCACTCCACTTGCGACGATCTCCATCTAGGTCACGCAGCGGAACTTCGACATTTTGATTTTGGTGCCACCACCGCGCCTCTGTCCAGTACTCTATCTCCTCGCCTTCGCTCCCCAACCCCTCACTCTAGTGTTGTGCTACCGTCGTTTGTCGAGTTGCTATGCGCCCTTCTCTGGCACGCGTCCACCATTATCTGCCTGCATTGGCCCGTGTGCCGACGTATTCTCCGATGACGAACGCCAACACCAACGAGGTATGTCGTCTCCTTGCTCGTCAGTTACATTGCTTTCTACAATATATTTTTGGCTGCACTTCTCCGCGCTCGGGTTAATAGGTGAGAGGATTTATCGAGAAAATTACGAATTGAGTGAATTCTTTGGTACAGGTCGAGACCGTCCGTTATGTGCGAGGGCCAATGGAAAGTCTTCTGTTTGACACCGTAGTCGTCGTCGTCGCTCCGACAAGGGTTAAGAGGTCACCGTCGTCATCATTGGTCGTCCATTCGAACATTAGAGATCGATGAATTTCCCCACGAGTTAGGGCCTTAACGTAGTTCCACCTAAGGTTTGCGTCATCACGTAGTTACATCTCATAGTGAATTACCCGTTGCACGACGACACCTCAACATCTAGCATCATCTTGGTATCAGAGCATCGTCTCAATAGTCCGGACAAGGACACCGTCAACATCCAGCATCAGTGTTTTTTGGTGGAAAGAGTTCATTATATTGATCCGTACGGATCCCTGAATCATATAATACTAAACTGTCAATTAGATTACTTCACGTCACGGTTGTGTAACAGGCCCTTAGACGTGAGACACCAAAGACATATTGTGGACAAATAATTGTACTTTGACTATGACCTACAAGTCTCTAATCATGGGATTGTAAACAGTCTTAGTCGAGGATCATCAAGAAGCTCATGAAGACGATTGAGTGGTCAAGATGAGATTGTCCACCCTTGGTATAAGAGGTGATAGTTAAAGGAAGACAATGTGATGAATTCCTAGGCCAACGCAATGAAATATCAGAGAAAAGTTCTCTGACAACTGTCTTAGACTATTGATTTCTGAACGCATCAATAATAAATTGGATGACCGATAAGGATTTGACAGCTGACCATACCCGTAGTCATCCTAGGAGCGTCAAGTAGATGAGGAGATAATACGTACATTGTAACTGATGAATTTCAGGTTCCATGAGAGTCGATACACACTCCTTTTTATCTTATAGAGAACGAGGTGTAGCTTGGCACCCCATGGGTTGAAGACTCAACCTATCGATTGGATTAAATAGATCTGACATGCATTAATTTATATGACGATATTGTTAATTAATTTGAAAGTCCAATAAAGGTTATTAAGCCATTGGAGTCATTAACTAGACTGATATATGGGCCTAGAGGGTCACACACAAATGATCTTTTAGACATTGGAAGATATACTTAAGTATGGGGGGTTTTATGAAAAATACCCCTTTAGTATAAATAGAGGAAGGCCTTAAACAAAATTCACTCAAACTATAATTGTTTAGGGGCCTTTCCCTTCTCCCTTCTCCCCACAAATCTACTTCATTATTTACGTAATCTGGATGGTGTAACAAAGGTAACAAATGTTGAATAGAGCTCGTCAAGGTGAAGGAGGCGATTCGACTTATCGAGGATTGTATGGATATGTCTAGAGGATGCACACATGAGTAACTAGACTCATCTCACTATAGAATCCAATAAATCAGGGATGTGATCCATGCCAAAGTGATTCGTTTCATGTTTTGTTGATGTTGATATGGTTTTGTTATAATTCTTCCGATGTATGGAATCATCATGTTAATCCAAATCAAGGCGTCTAGAACCGAACAATAGATAAGCTTAAGTTGAAGCTCTAAAGATGAAGCTAGTGGAGGTTGGACAGACACTACCTAGGAGTGGTAGTTCACGGCAAGCGAGCAGCTATACCGAGCCGTACGACAATAGAAAACACTATCTTCAGAAATCTTGCATCTAGTGGCTCGAGAGGGTCATCTTAACATGAGCATTTGTCGTGCATCAATTACCACTAACCAATCACTTCACAAGTGTACATCTATGCTAGAGACTTATAACCAAGATCTAGAATGACCCCATCACCTGAGTTATGACATCAGGTGATTGTGAAATAAGATGGAGGAGAGAGAGATTGAGAGAGAGTGTGTGTTACATTTAGAATAGAAAGAGAGAGAGAGAGTGTGTGTGTGTGTGTGTTATCTTTAGAATAGAAAGAGAGAGAAGAGAGATAGAGAGAGAGAGTGTGTGTGTGTGTGTTATCTTTAGAATAGAAAGAGAGAGAAGAGAGATAGAGAGAGTGTGTGTGTGTGTGTTTGTGTTACCTTTAGAATAGAAAGAGAGAGAGAGAGTGTGTGTGTGTGTGTGTTACCTTTAGAATAGAAAGAGAGAGAGAAGAGAGATAGAGAGAGAGTGTGTGTGTGTTACCTTTAGAATGGAAAGAGAGAGAGGGGGAGAGAGAGAAGAGAGATAGAGAGAGAATGTTACCTTTAGAATAAAAAGAGAGAGTATGTGTGTGTGTTACCTTTGGAATAAAGAGAGGGAGAGTGTGTGTGTGTTACCTTTAGAGTAAAGAGAGAGAGAGAGAGAGAGAGTGTGTGTGTGTGTGTGTGTGTTACCTTTAGAGTAAAGAGAGAGAGAGAGAGTGTGTGTGTTACCTTTAGAATAGAGAAAGAGAGATATAGAGAGAGAGAATCTAAACTTTAGAAGAGAGATAGAGAGAGTGTGTTAGCTTTAGAATAAAGAGAGAGAGAGATAGAGAGCTATAAAATAAATACAGGAACATTGGTCCAAAGCTATTAAATCTAGATGTAACGGCACTGATGCTAGACATGGTCCAAACCGTGTGAGCGAATCCCGCTCGTGTGGTTGGCCGAAGGTGCGGTGCGGTGCGGTAAATCGCACACGATTTTCGCACACCGCACCGCACGCCGCGCAGGGGTCGGTGCGGAGCGGTTTTGTGCGGATGTGCGAAAATTTGAAGGTGCCGCACCCCCCCCCTCCCCTCCCTCCCGCGCCCGCCCCTCCCCCCGTCGCCGCTCTCTCTCCACCTTCCACCCCCTAGCTGCCGCCCCCACCCCCTGCCTCCTCCTGCCGCCGCTAACACCCCCGCCGCCGCATGCCCCCTCCGCCGGCCTCCACCCCACTCCTCCCTTGGCCGCTGCTCTCTCCCGGCCCTCCGCCCCCGCCGCGCTCTCTCCGCTCTCCTCCCCTGCCGCCGCCCGCCCCTCCCTGCCGCCTCCTCCCCAGCCGCCGCCCTCTCTCCGCCCTCCCCCCCCCCATCGCTCTCTCTCCAGCCCCCCGCCGCCTTCTCTCCACCCCTCCTCCGCCCGCAGCCCCCCTTCCACCTCCGGTGCCCGCGCCTCCCCACCGCCCCCACCCGCTCCCCTCTGCCGCCCTCTGCCCGCGCCCCCTCCCGGCCTCCCCCCTCCCCTCCCCGCCGCTTGCCCCACCCCCCTTCCCTTCCGCTCTCCACCTCCCCGCCCTCCTCCCCCGGCACCAACTTCTCCGGCGCTGCCGTCTGGGCGATTTATATTTAATTATTAATATAATATTTAATTATATTAATAATTAAATATAGTAATTTTACTGCATATTAAGAACTAAACACAGTTATTTATTTTCTAAATCGCATTTAAAAAAGTCTTAAAAATACTTCAAAACGTGCGAATTTAGTGTGCTGTGCAGTGCGCTTTTCCGCACAAAAGCGCCCACGCGGCGGCGACACTTATCCTCCTCCATCGGCGGCAACCGTGGACTCGGCGACGATCCGAGGCCGTAATCTCGGCTACAGATTCCCGATGTATCCGCAATTCGCGTAGATCACTGCATTTCCTATCGATTTTCTTGAGATTTTTGTTCGCGGCGTCCGTCGGATTGGGGTTTTTGTTCTTATATAGCTAGCGCAAAGGGCGGTTAGGTCGGTCCGAGTATCGAGGATAGTGGATATATGTCGTTGCGGATCACTCCTGGCGAGGCGAAGAAGGCGTTTATTTTCTCTCCACATCCGGTTAATTGCTTCGCTGAGTCGGCGGCAGGATCGCCCCTTGGAGGACGATCTTGAGAAGGGTACGCTGCGATCTTGTTCTCCCCGCTGTCTTCCGATCGGTGAGTGTTCTTTATTCTCGGGCCTCTTTGAGACGAAATTCTGGTTGCCCCTGGGTCGGTCGATGAACTGCATGGCTAGTTCAGGGATTTGATTGATACGTTCTCAACAGTGGATTGCCTAGTGCGTATATCTTACCGAAACGAGAGTTTCTATTTGTAAATTGAAAATTTTGCTGGCGTGCCGCTCACTTTGACGAGAATATCATTATTCGCTTGCGCAAGAAAAGTATGTCTTACGTGAACTTGATTATGATTACTTTCATGCTGTTTGCATGTTGATAGATCTTCTGGTATATATAACTTCACGGCTGCTGTTGGACCTTCTGTCGTTTATTGGCAGTCGGTGATTCCATTGCTTAGAAATGATCTGGCTCGTTTTGCGCTGATGCAATAAGTTTTTTCTTTATATTTAAATCGTGGGCAAAGTTGATGACCGCAACCTCCTCGTATCTATCACTTGATTTATATAAGTTTTCTGTGATTTACCACTTTAACTCATATCTGTCGATGATTTTATTCACAACTGATTCATCGATTTTTATTTTCTGGATGGTCTTGTTCCCAATATAACTTGAGATCGAGTATATTTTATCTGTGTTTACTCTTTTCGTTTAACGCGCTAATCTATGAGCGAACATTTGTTCTCTAAAACTTGATACACGGTCAGGATTTTTTTTCAGATATGCCAGGAAGGTCAAGTTCTTCACTTTGGTGCATAATTAAGTTGAGAAGCCCACTGGTTATACGAATTGATTTCACTGTAGCTGGCGGAAAGCTATGATGCTCTGTGAAGAGGCATAAAAGAGAAGAGTATACTGAATCTTTCGTCTCAAGCAATAGCGGAAGCGTCTCTTTATGAAAAATGTCGTCTCTGAGTTTCTCTGCAGAGTCAAGTTTACTTCTTGGTTGGCCCATTTTAACGGCCGCAGTTTTTGTTTCTATGACACTTATACTCTCGTTTTATCTCATTTTTGAGCACCTTGGAGCCTATCATCAGCCAGAGGTATGTCCTATCCTATTCTCCTGGTGAGGATTAAGTTAAGATTTTGTGGTATTTTTTAGCATACCAGTCATTTGCTTATCTGGAAATGTCACGTATCTTCAATTCACTTGTTTTTTTGAAGATATGAGTCATCTTTAAATGTCTATACCTTATTTTCTGTGTCCACAAGCATGATAAAAATTTGTCATTTTTCCATCTCAGGAACAGAAGTTTCTCATTGGACTGATTTTGATGGTTCCTGTTTATGCTGTAGAATCGGTACGTTGACTTGAAACTTCCTTATCTATGCCCTCAATTTTTTAGCCGAATTTTATCTACTGTACTAGAAACTGACTGGCATACGTTCAGTCTCTGTCTAATGCGTATCAACCAAAAGGTTCCCCCCCCCCCCAAAAATTCTCCTCTGTGGTGGGTTCTTGCTTTCAAGATGTGCTCTCTTCAGATGGAGTAAAAATATTTTTCACTATCTTTTTCCCATGAGTTTTTCTTATTAAATAATTCATTTCCTTATCTAAAAGAAGAAACCTCTGAACCACCGATGAATGTATTATTTTATATTTATATGTTTTCTTCTGGTGCAGTTCTTGTCACTATGGGATTCTGACATTGCGTTCATATGTGAACTGATGCGTGACTGCTATGAGGCTTTTGCCATGTACTGTTTCGAGAGATACTTAATCGCTTGTCTTGGTAATCTTTTATTATTATTTTGGCGTAATGAAATTTATTTCTCATTTCAATATTTTTCGAATTGAACTCTGTTGTCCGTTCCCGTAGGAGGAGAGGAAAACACAATTAAGCATATGGAGTCTCAGATCGAAATTAGCTCAAACACTCCTCTGCTAGAAGCTGCATATGTAAATGGTGTTGTGGAACATCCGTTTCCGTTGAACTGGTTCCTAAAAGACTGGTACCTTGGCCCTCACTTGTATCAGTCTGTAAAAATAGGCATTGTACAGTATGTACGTAGCTTTCTGTCCCTATTTACCCCTCTTTATTTCCTCAACAAGGTTCGTTTCTTGATGATTTCTTACTCATCAGATGATATTAAAGACAGTGTGCGCACTCATCGCCATTATCCTTGAGCTCATTGGGGTTTACGGAGAGGGGAAATTTGAGTGGAGATACGGGTATCCTCCAAACCCATCTCTTTACACAAATGAAATGATTAAAATGATCTTATAAACGTATGTTTTTAAAAGTTGATCTTAGGTATGTGATTTTTATGTGTGGGTGGGCTTGTGCAGATACCCCTATCTGGCGGTAGTGCTCAACTTTAGTCAGACGTGGGCCCTATACTGCCTTGTTCAGTTCTACACCATTATTAAGGACAAGCTGGAGCCCATCAAGCCACTGGCTAAGTTCCTGGTTTTCAAGTCTATTGTCTTCCTCACTTGGTGGCAGGGCGTCATTGTTGCCTTCCTCTTCTCTCTGGGGATCTTTCAAGGCGGCTTCTTGGCCCAGCAGCTCAAGACCAAAATCCAAGATTACATCATCTGCATTGAGGTCTGTTTTTTCATCACCATCATCATCCTCATCATCCTCATCATCCTCATCATCCTCATCATCCTCATCATCCTCGTCGTCGTCATGCCCGTCATCATTTTGCTCATCAGCATTGTCATCATCATCCTCATCATCATCATATTATCATTTGTATCATTAGGATTTTTCTGGTTTGGACTGGAGGCACTGAGTCTGGATTGAGGTCTGCTTTCATCATCGTCATCATCTGCATAATCTTCATACTAATTTATTTGTATTACTATTAAGTTTTTTATGGTTTGACTGTGGAACTGAATCTGCATGAGGCCAGATTTCATCATCACCTTGCTATTACTTTTGTTATTAAGATTCTTCTGGTTTGACTGGGGAGCTGTTGGGACTATGGCCTTTCTTTTAGATGGCAGTGGCGGCTGTTGTGCACTTGTATGTGTTCCCGGCAACTCCGTACAAACAAGGGGAAAGGTGTGTGCGAAACTCTGCTGTGATGGCAGACTATGCCTGTCTTGATGTGCCACCAGATCTGGACGAGGTGCGGGACAGCGAGCGTCTGACACGTGTCCGCCTGGCCAACCCAGAGGACAGATCGAAGCGGCTCAACCTCCCCCAGAGCGTCCGGGATGTGGTTGTGGGCAGCAGCGAGATCGTAAGTGATCTCACAGTCTTCTCCAATATTGAATCCTCTGCCCATTAATTTAACTTCTTCAATATTTTATTCCATGAACCAAAATTAGATGGTGGATGATGTAAAATTCACGGTCTCGCACGTGGTAGAGCCTGTCGAAAGGGGGATCGCCAGGATCAATGAGACATTCCAGCAGATATCAGAGAATGTGAGGCAGCAAGAGCGGTCTCGGCGGCAGCGCCGACGAGAGAAGACGATGGACGACTGCTACTTGCTCCCTCTCCGGGAGCAGCTCCCTGAGGGCAGTGTAAGTGACAGTGGCCTCTTCATAAAAAGGTCCTCGTCTCCTAAGTAAACTCCTGTCTATTTTTTGTGTACATCACTCTCTTGAATTGTGCATAAATTCAATTTGTGCAGGCTGACCTTTATTTTGATATCTCCCATGTGTTTTATAGGTCTTAAGAATTGCTTAATTGTATTTTTTGTATCATCTTGATCTCTGTTTAGGAAAGCACCAGTGACAATGGGTCAGCAATCAAGTGGATTTTTTGACTGGATAGGTAAGACCCGATCGATCCCAATCTCGTTCTGGTGTATACGATTATCATAATGGATTGATCTGATCACGATGTGGGCCGATAGAATGGCTGAATCTTTTGATTCGATCCACTAGCCTGCTGCATGATCAGGACCAATTGATTGATCATTCTTTGTACCCTATCGATCTGATCTGCCACAGTGGCCTCTATCAGCCACAGTGGCCTCTACAGAAAGGCACTTGGTTATTTCTTTACTGTAGAAAAGATAAAGACCTTCCTTTGGTAGCTCGTAAGCAATGATGTCAAAGATCAGATCGAAAAAGTTAATACAGTCCCAAATCCATGTTTTTATGGGCCAGCTTATTTTAAATGTATACAAGCCATATTTTAGAAAAAAATAGATACAGAAGAGGTATTCTCTACATTTTGAAAACCAAATGTGAGTTTTGCAATAGCTTTAGACATTCCCAAAGCCAAATCAGAAACACTATTTCAATATACTTATATAGCAACAACTATGAAACAGACCAGCAATTACTTGACTAGAGTTTTATTTTAACGAAAACATTATTTCTTATGAATATCACCAATTTACTAAATTATGGTATCATAATGGGCTTATAATTATGTATTACCTTGTTATTATACAGTTAAGGTTATGACACCTGATTAGGTCTAATGCATGTATCAACTTTGTGTGTGAGTTACCTTGGCAGCTAAATGTAAAATAATGATTGTATCATATGATGGATATTAAATAACAGTACTGTCATATGACCATAATTCCCAGATACAATTAGATATAAATAATCGACAGGTGATCATAAAGTGTGAAAGTTTAAGAAGATAATAAAAAAACATTGTTTTAATACATATGCAAAGCCCGAAGCATCTTAAGAGATGTTGATGAGTCATAATAAAGGGATTTATGTCAGTGTTTTAGGTAGGATTTGAGCAAAAATATTTAAAATGAATTTTCTATTTAACTACTTAATTATTACTACAGGATAAGGGGTCGATCACAGGGAGTTAGAAATTCCCTTTTGGATTTTTCTATGCTTAGAAAGGTAGAAATAGTTTAAGAAGTGAGAAATCAGTTTCAAGGGATTTTCCTCTATTACACAGACGTGCACACATATATATACAATTAAATTCAAAGCAAAGACAACTAGAAATAATAGATAATGTTTTTGCCTATGTTCCCAAATTTTTATTTAATTTGGAAGACAAAGATTTAATTTTAATTTGCTAATGTTTATCAGCTGTAGTCTGTGGCAGAAGATGACAGGTGTGCAATTGGTATGCTCAGTTGAGGATGTCATTGTCGAGCGGGTTTGTTTTAATACATTGGCATTGCTTTGTATGGGCCTGATTACTAAAATAGCCTTCTATATTTTCCCTACTTCTCTCTAATGTCATTTCTTCCACTTTTCTAATTGGTTGAGGTTTCCCTAAATTTAATTTAATGTTCCTTTTTCGGAGGGAATTTAGAGGAATTAGAAGATGGCTCCAAGACATGGTCACAACCCTTCTAACTGCTACTTTGAAATACACAACAAAAAATTCTCCACTATGAGTCAAGAGTAAAAAAGAAATAGTTTTCAAAATCCCATGGAATGCTCTAGTCCAATCATAATCATCACATTTAATTCCTCTAAATTTCTATACACATGTAACTTGAAAATATTCAGCATTCATAAAAATTGACTTCAAATAGGTTGTGAAGTGATAGTTATAAATGCCCATGATGTGCATAAAATGATGAAACTCTACAGTTGGATTCCAAAGTTTCTCATTAAAACTGTTGTAAATAGCAATGATTTTAAAATTTGTCCGTGCCAGACATATGGTTCCTTTCAAAACTGTGTTGTAATGATTCATACATGAATGATATAATCATTGTTGTTGTAGCACTAGGAGGAAACCGATTCCATGCCAACTTTTTTATTTTGACTTTTCTTCTTATATTTAGACATTGGCTTTGAATTTGATTCCCTTCCAACCTCTCTCTCATCTCATCTCTTTCTCTTTCTATCTTCCTCATTCTCTAAGTCTATCTCTATCTTAGTCTGTCTCTCTCTCACTTAGTCTATCTCTCTCTCAGTTGGTCTATCTCTCTCTATCTTTCACCCTCTCACTTAGTCTATCTCTCTCTCAGTTGGTCTATCTCTATCTTTCACTCTCTCTCTTAGTCTGTCTCTCTCGCTTAGTCTATCTCTCTCTCACTTGGTCTGTGTCTCTCTCGCTTAGTCTATTCCTCTCTCACTCTCACTGAGTATATCTCTCTATCTCTTAGTCTATCTCTCTCTCACTGAGTTTATCTCTCTATCTCTTAGTCTATCTTTCTCTCACTGAGTATATCTCTCTATCTCTTAGTCTATCTCTCTCACACTTAGTATATCTCTTTATCTCTTAGTCTGTCGCTCTCTCACTTAGTATATATCTCTATCTCTTAGTCAATCTCTCTCTTACTTAGTATATCTCTCTATCTCTCTATTATTCAATCTCTCTCTCTCTCTCAGTTTATCTCTCTCACTTAGTCTCTCTTTCTCTCTCTCTCAGTTTATCTCTCTCACTTAGTCTCTCTTTCTCTTTCTCTCTCTTACAAGTGAAAGTATAGTGCAGGGACACGGACGGAACGATTTTTTCATCCTGGGACGAAAAAATCGTCCCGTCCAAGGATATGGACAAATTTCGGGACAAAAATTCGTCCCGTGGACCATCGGACGGGACGGTTTTTGTCCCGTGGGATGAAAAAACTGTCCGTCCGGAGGTCTCGGACGATGGACAGACAGATATGGACGAAAAACCGCCGTATTCACATCAGACAGTTGAGATCTCGCCACGTGGCCTCGCTATGCCAATTTGCATCAAGGTCCTTGTGTTTTTTCACGCGTGCAAACTGGCGCCGCTCAGAATTAATTGTACATATGTGCATTTGCATTCTCTCCTCCATATTTCCTTAAAATAGTTAAAATATGTATATTAATATATTTAAAATATAAAATGAGTTTTTTCGTCCGGGACGAATTTCGAGACGTAGGACGAAAACCCATCCCGTCCTCGTCCTCCGAGGTAACATCAGACTAGACATGGTCGTTCTGTTCTGTTCGTTTGAAACAAACACAAAATTCGAACAAAAGAACCGCACAGGCCCTTGTCCTTTGTTCTGTTCTTTTTCTTTTTCAAAAACGAACAAAATTCTCACATTCGCACAAATTTAGACTAAAATTTGCACAAAGTGAACAAAAGAACAGAACACGGGTCTGTTCGATGTTCTGTTTGAATTCGTTTTTGTTCTGTTCGGAAAACCGAACAGAACGAACAATTCGCACCAAAAGAACAAAACGACCATGTCTACATCGGACATAGGGCGGGACGAAATCCGTCCCGTCCCGTCCAGTCCTTCGTCCACGTCCGTGACGATCCGGAAGGACCGGAACTAGTAAGTGAAAAGAACCATGATCTGTCCCTTCTTAAACCTCGCTCTTCTACCCCCGTCCAAGTCTTCTTTCAAGGCTTCCGCACCCGTCGCCGGTTCTTCATTTCATCTCCGTTTCGCCTTCTCTCCGATCTTCTGCCGTCCAATCCATCCACGCTGACTTCCATGGCGCTCTTGATCCTCACTCCTTTCGTTTCTACATCCGCGGCATTCTCTCAGCCCCACCGCTGATGCCGCCATGAGCGCCGCCGCGGCCCAGCGGCTCCTCCGCCAAGGCAGCGCCTCCGCCATCATCGCCGCCTGGAACCGCCGCATCAAAGAGGCCGTCGATGGGGGCCGCCCCGGCGACGCCCTCCTGCTCTTCGCTCAGATGCGCCGCGCCGGCCACCGCCCAGACCGCCTCACCTTCCCCTCCGCTCTCAAGGCATGCGCCGCCGCCGCCGACGAGGCCGCCGCCTTCGCCGTCCACTGCGCCACCGCCAAGTCCCCCTCTTCCTCCGACCCTTTCGTCCAGACCGCCCTCCTCAACCTCTATCTCAAGCTCCGCCGCCTCCGCCATGCCGCCCTCCTGTTCGACGAAATGCCCCAGAGAGACCTCGTCACCCACAACGCCATGCTCATGGGCTTCTCCCATCTCGGCTCCCTCTCCGCCGCCCTGGGCTTCTTCCTGGAGATGAATTTGGCCGCGCTGTCGCCGGACCCGGTCTCGTTTGCGATCCTCGCCGAGGCCTGCGCGGCGGCGGGCAGCCTGTCAGCGGTGAAATCCGCCCACGGGCACGCCATCCGGGCAGGCGCCGCCGGTGACACCGCCGTGGCCAACACCTTCGTCTCCGGCTACTCCAAGTGCGGGAACCTGATGGCAGCAGAGGCGGCTTTCGCCGAGCTCCCCGATGGCCGTCGAACCGCCGTCTCGTGGAGCTCGATGGCCGCCGCCTACGCCCGCCATGGCCGCTGCGCCGAGGCGGCCGCCTGCTTCTCCGAGATGCGACGCCACAGGGGCAGCGCGCTGGAGGCTGCCTGCATTGTGAGCTTGCTCGCCGTCTCCGGCCTCAGCCATGGAGAGGTGCTCCACTCGCTCGCCATCAGGGCCGGGCTAGCTGAGAATTCTGCCATTGGCAATGCGGTGATCACAATGTATTGCAATTCCGGCGACGATGCCGCCGCCCGCCGCCAATTCGAGGGGATGCCGAGCAAGACAGGCGCATCCTGGGCCGCCATGATCGGCGGCCACGCCTTGTCGGGCGCAATTGGGGCAGCAGTGGAGCTGTTTGCGACCATGGACGAGCCGGATAAGCTTGCCGCCGCCGTGGCCATCATCTCAGCCGCCGGCCGGGCCGGAGATCTAGAGCTCGGCCGAGCCCTGCACCGCCGTGCCATCGCCACCGGGCTCGACAGCCAGGCCGCCACCTGCAACTCCCTGATGGACATGTACATGAAGACCGGCTGCCCCGGCGAGGCCCGGGTCCTGTTCAACAGCATGGGCAGCGCCAGAACCGTGGTCTCCTACACGATCATGGTCGCTGGGCTGGGCCTGAATGGCCGCTGCGGCGAGGCGCTGGGCCTGCTCTCAGGCATGCTCGGCGGGGCGGCGCCGTCGCCGAACGCGGTTACCTTCCTGGCCGCGCTGCAGGCGTGCCGCCATGGGGGGTTGCTGGAGGAGGCCTGCGGCGTGCTGGCGGCAATGGTGGGGGAATTCGGGCTGCGGCCTTCGGTCGAACACCTGGCGTGCATGGCGGAGCTGATGGGGAGAAGAGGGAGGGTGGGGGCGGCGAGGAGGTTAATGGAGGCGGGTGGGGGGGAGCTGGAGGGGGGTGGGGCGGGGTATGTGGGGTTGGCGAAGGAGAGGGCGGAGGAGGGGAGGTGGGGCGGCGTGGCGGAGGCGCTGGTGGCGATGCGGCGGCGGGGGATGAAGAAGGTCGCCGGAGGGAGCTGGGTCAGTGTTGAGGGGCGGCGGCGTAGTTTCCTGGCGCAGGATGGGAGCCACCCGGAGACTAAGCTGCTCGAGGCAGTGATCTTTGGCCTGGACGACGCCATGAGAGCAGACCCTCGGGACTTTGATCTGCCCCCTTCATTTCTTTCTTAAATCTCTGATCTTTTATGTACATATATATACTACAGTTTCAGCTTCAGTAGGGTATATACATTTCTTTATTCATTCCTCCTCTAACCCTTGTTATGGTCTTCTCACAGAGACATCACATGAGGATTTTAATTAGGTGCATTTCAACCCATGTGATCTAGTTTGTGGATGTTCATGGATATAGTTCCAGATCGTCCCGGACGTGGACCATGGACGGGATGGGAAGTCCAGAGTAAGTTCAGGGACGAAGGACGTGACAGTTTTTTGTCCAACGATAAAAAAACAGCTCCGTCTAGTCACACCGGGACGGTTCTTCGTCCCGGACGAAAAAACCCATTTTATATTTTTAATATATTAATATAGATTTTTTCAAGTTTTTTAGGGAATTACTGAGGAGATAGAACGCAAAGGGACATATGTACAATTATTTCTGAGTGATGTCCATTTGCACGCATGTAAAAATCCAGGGACTTTGATGCAAATTGTCATTGCGAGGCCACGTGGCAACATCTAAACCGTCGGATGTGAATCCGGCGGTTTTCCGTCCAGATTCGTCCATCCATCGTCCGAGACCTCCGGCGGGACGGTTTTTCCGTCCCACGGGACGAAAACTGTCCCGTCCATGGGTCCCCCGAATGAACTTTCATCCCAAAATTTGTCCTCACACTCGATGATTTTTTCGTCCCCGGACAAAAAAATCATCCTGTCTGCGTCCCTGCACTATATTCATGGAGGTCATGTTGAAGGTGTTATATTGATTAAGCACGACTGCATCAGTGCAAAGTGTTATATTGATTTTTTAATAAAAATGAATGGTTTTAACCTATGTCATCATTCTCTTGAGAGTCCCCATGAGTATGAAAGGATTAATAGGATAAAAAATATGTATTATTCAAATTAAAATGGATAAGATACAGTATGTTCTTTATGTGGACATTCCAGCTATTCTAGGAAATAAAATTTACCAACTTTCGAGTATGTTTCGTCTATTTATTTCCAAGTGATTTATTGGTTGTGATTTCACAGGTAAAACAAAAATGGAATGTGTACGCCTGGAGATTATGTATTCCATTGGGACCTGAGACTCACACCAAGAAGCATCGTGATGGAGGCAAATTGTGATGTTGTTTTATTGGCATTGTAAATTGATTTGCCAACATCAAATAAAATTTATAATTATAGAAGACTCATCAAATATGTATATTACAAGTGAGGTCATCTCCAAAGGGACAGGCCTTTAATGAGAAATCTAATGATTGAGTAAAGGCTACGTAAAATAAGATGATAACAATGATAATGAAAGAAATTAGTTATAATAATGAAGATAGTAAAAGGGTAGAAGATAATTAATTAACAAGTGGGAATAACTTGTAAGATTTAGAGAGAAATAAAGAAGGTAGAAGTTAGGTGTTTATAAAATAAGATACTACTTATATATTTTTTAGAATTAATAATAATATGAATATTATAGATAGTGAGTAAGTGGATAATGAAATTTATCTGTACTAATATTATGACAAAAGTAAGGTAGTGGGAGAATTGTATTTAGAGTTTTCATTAAGATGTGAGTTATATTTAAGATAGAAGGCTGATATGGTAATGAGGAATATTAAGATCTAGGTAGGTAGTGAATAATGAATTTTATTTTAGTAAGATGTAAGAAGAAGAAGAAGAATGAAGAACAAAAGGGGATGAGAACTTTAGTGATAATAAGGAGAATATTTAAATATTTTTATATAAATTGGGTGAGATGATTATTGACACAGAGAGAAGTTTGAATTAAGGAGATAAGAAGAGAATAGTTTTATCTTATTTTAGAAGATTTTAATTAACTAGATGGAGAGTGAGAGAGTAATAGAAGATAATAGGAAAACTAGGAGTAACTAATATGTTAATACTTATATAATTATATGGTTGATGATACCTTATAATAATATAAAACAGCTTATATGAGTTTATATAATGAGTACTTTTATAGGGTAAATCAAGGAAAATCAGATAAATATGTAGGTTGATGGAGCGTGTCAGCCCATTCCTTCGGACACGTCTTCGGAGAAAACCATCATCGTCATCGACAGCCTCGTCGGTTGGTGTCCAGCCCGACCGGCACGCCAAGGCCAAGGTGAAAACACTCGGGGTTCAAATACCCCGGGTAAAGCATGCCCGCGCATTCAAACGTTTTAATTTTTGTCAGCACGTGCTTGTTATATTCATCATTTACCGTGTTTGTCGTGTTCTTGTTTGTCATTGCGGTGTTTGCGTTCGTCATGTCTCGTGTCATTTCGTGTCGTCAAATGTGTGTCAAGTGTGTTGTCAAATGTGTGTCATGTGAGCCAAATGTGTGTCAAATATATATAAATTGGTAAGGGCCATCGTTCCCCTGTATAAGGGCACGATGGGCGCCCTAACAGACTTAGACCAGTTTTTTTCAAGTTGAACGTTCTCGTGTATGCTGGTCCCTTGGAGAAGAAAAAGGAGGAGAAAAGGACAAGGGAGAAGGGAAGGAAGAGGAGAGCCACCGCCGCTTGCTTGCCATGTGCATGCCCTCCACCGATCGCACCTTGCGAGAGGCCTGTCCTCGTGGGCGTGCAGTCCTCCCTCGGACGCATTCGCCTGCACAGCGTTGTCATGCAACGCCGCCATCGACTTGTGAGTCTCCGCACGACCGAGTTGCATCATGCTTTGGATTCATCGTGGCCATTCACCTTTCCCACGAGGTCGCATGCCTGCACCGCAGTCGAGCTGTTGATCTCCAAGCCCAACTCCGACTCGCGCGCGCGCCTGTGATCGTCGTGCTTGCTTCGCCACAAAGGTGCATTGCCGACCGCCGCTTGCGACGCCGTTGAATGCATGAACTGCTTGGTTGTCAGCACCCCTACCAGCTTGGTCTCATTGTATGGATGGCCACTATCTTTCGGACGCCCGCACTGATACATCTGTCGGATGTCTGTGACGTGCCCCTGGTTGCTCGAGTCACTTACATGTCGACCTTGCTGCCCCTTTGCCGGATCTCATCGCTGTTTAGACCGTCGGTTCCATGGCAATTGGATTCCCGTGCTGATTGCCTGCACCGTTCACTTAGTCATCGTTCGGCTCACCAGGCTGTTCGCCCTTGCTGCCCATCTGCACCACTGCGCCTCGCCTGCGAGCATCGTCCATACACCCATGTTGCTCCAGTCATGCCGTCAAATCGCTGCCATGTTGTCAGACCGAACATGCTGCTTGCAATAAGCTACTCTGCCGTCCCTCGTCTTGCCCAACCACGATGACCCCGCCCGCTCATTTTCTCATCTAGCGCCATACTTTGGCGCCACACCTACGTCGCTTGTTGAGGGGCACCGTGCTCGTCTCCGGCACCCCTCCGCCACACCTGCCCACATCAGTCATTGCACCGATGATTATACCAAAGACAGGCAACTCAACGACGACGTACGCCGTTCCCCTTGCTGTAGAAGATAATTATATTGTCTTCTACAGTATAATTTCTTCTGCACTCCACCACGCTCGGGTTAGATTAGGTGAGAGCTTATGTTCTGAGAACTACGACTTAGATTAGGTATGGGTCGAGCCCGTCCATTACGTGTGAGCACCAGCGGAATTATTCCGCTTGGCGCCATAGTTGACGTTGTCGCTCTGACGAGGGTCAGAAGTTCACCATCATCGTCAATGGTCGCCCGTCCTAGAGCTTGGAACTCGGGGAAACCCCACGAATCGGGGCATGCATGTACATCCACCCAGGGCACTGCATCACGTAGTCCCATTTCCATAAAAAAATTTTCCATCGGACGACGTCACCGACGACAGCCGGCATCATAGGACTAGATCTCGTCCTAACCATCATAGGCTTAGTAATTGTTTGTCAAAATGCCTCAATAAAGCAGATCAACCAAAATATGAAATCCAACTTTGGTCGTGATTAGGACTAGATCTAGAAAGGTTAAACTATCAACTATTTACCACGCAGAATGCAACAGATCACATGAATAACCCTGATTAAGGCAAGTAGAGTGCTGGGGCACCAATAAACGCATCCTAGATTTGGTATGCTTCTATGCGCGTTGTCCTCCATGCTGGTACAATTCCATGAAAAGAGGAAGCTCCATTAGCCTTGTCCTTAGCTCCCCAAACCTCCGGGAAGCCGACCCCATGCCGAGGCGACTAAGAAAGCTAAAGGATGGGTCAGAAGATATCCAAATTGGGGGTCATATACCCCTTTTAAGACCCTTGGAGTGCATCCGGTTGCTTTTAGATGTAGTGGTCTGGCCATGGGGGTCCTCAAAGGTCCAATGGATTGTCCAATATGGTCCCCCACTACTAGAAACCGATGTGTGACCGATGGAGGAGACAGTCCGGAGTAGAGATGGATGAATGTACCCCTAGATGTATGACCTCCCCGATAAATTGTTCAACGGATGTGACTGAATTTCATATGTGGACCTGACTAAGTCAGGTGTACCCCTCTTGCCATGTCCCTTGCCTCATCAGTAGACACCTCCCTCGCCCCATCAATGATCTCTTTCTTGGTTCATCGTTCGTGTGGCCCCACCATCCTTGTAATTTGGTGTGACCAATCTGGGGCCTAGAAAAGAAAGATAGAATATTAACATTGTGTATCAAATATTCTCATTTGATCTTCTTCAAGAAGATTTGACAATTGAGGTTATACTTAAGTCAGCTCTTTATACTTAAGTCAGCTCTTTATGATATGATCTACGAGTCGGGTGAGCTTGAAGCTTGGTCAAACTTTAGTTCTAATTAACCAGAAAGTAGGGCTAAATATGTCATTTAGGGCTTCTGGTGAATAAAAAAACATATATAATTTCACTACGAGCATAGAGTAAGGGCCGGGGAGCTTTAATAATCAAATTTTATTCTTTAATTTCAGTTTTTTGGGTTTTTATATTTATTTGAAGAATTTCATTTAATTTAAAGTAAACAAACTTTGGAACAGTAATCCAAAATAGTTATAGGAAGGTCAAAATGTTAGTCCTATTTAACCTAATTTATTCAGATCTTGTAGAATATTTTTGAGAATTTTAATATAATTTTAAATTAGAAAAATACTTTTAGTTCAAATTTAAAATACCTTATCCAGCACTGTGGGAGCATTGTTTGATGGTAGATGGATATTGACATGAGTGGAGTGGAGTTGATGAAATAGATATTGTGTTCATTGTGACGGAGATGATGGCAGATATGCACTGTTGAGAGGCAGAGTGGGCGCAAGTTATGATGATTTTACTATCGCTGGTGCGATAGAGATGGAGAGTTGGAAAAAAAGATGTAAAGGAGAGTTGAAGCTGGTGTGTATAACAGTGGATACCTAGGCTGTTGGTGATTATAAACTTGGAAAAAGGATGAAGAGGTGAGTTGAAAAAAGCTTGTCGTCATGTGCCCAACGAGTAGAGTGGTACTTTTTCTTCATATGTGTTGACCTGAACATCAATCCTCTAATCCTTTCCTCTTGGAATACAAGAATGGACCCAAATGAGACTTTGAATGAGAAAATCACTATGCTAATTGTAGTTAAGAAAAAAATCCAAGGGTGCTTTGTTGACAATCATGGACGTTTCTATTTAAAGATCCAATATCGTAGTTGGATAATCCAAAACTCCTCATGCATCTTTAGATATCATCATTTCAATTTGGAGCGTCCAATTTCAATTTCATTTCAATTTCAATTTCATCTGAGGGGTCCAATTTTTTTCTCCTTCGATTTTCTCTCTCGTATGATTTGTGTGGTGGATTGACAATGTGGCCCACAGTTCTAGGAGTTCAAAAAGTCAAAAAATATTTAAATAATTTTAAATTTATATTTTTCTGACTTGTAAATTTAAGTTATTTATCAATTTAATGTCAAAAATTTTTCCGTAAACCACCATAAAATTCATAAAATGACATCATCATTCTAAAAATATAAAATTTAAAGCAAATCTAAATTTATATTTTTTGACTTATAAAATATTTCCTTTTTGAAATTTAAGTTAGAAAATTTTTGAATCTACATAGGGGTAGACTATGTCACAAGAACCCCACTTTAGGAAACCCTTCTTCATCCTTGATCTCAAATGTATTTGTAGGGAAGTTAGGCTTTGAAAGCGCATCATGATCATACTTGGATGATACAAACCATGATTTTGGGTAATGTGGGGGTCAATTTCCAAGTGGCTAGGGTACCTAGTGTGGTGTGTAGGGGAAAGGAAAATCAAAAGATTGAAGCACTATGACCCAAAAGGTGGAATGTTGAGTGCTTTATGAAGATCCCCACCGCACCACCATCTCATTAAGCCGATCCTACTTGGTGTCATACTCTCTCACTAGGAGAATTCTATAATGAGGTAGAAGGTAGGCATTTCTCCAAGTCCTAAAGCACAGAATCTCCATTTTTTATCCATCCAAAAAACAAACCCAAAAGTAAATTCCTTACTTTCATCCACTACCTACCCAACCCCCCATCTTTCTCTACTTCACATCTCATCATCTCACATGTAGGAACCCTTATCTAACCCACAAGCATGTCATTGATGATAGACATCACAAAAGTTCTTCTATCTCCCTTTCCATGATATCATTATGAGATATGTCCTTCTCACCCCCTCTGTCTTCTTTCACTCATCTTCTTAACCCCTTTCTTTCATCTCACATCCATAATGTCCCCACTAGAATAACCATTCACTCTCCAGTACCATCCCTTCTTAGTTAATTAATAATAGAATATTGAGCATGCTTTATGTGTTGTTCCATACCCAAAAAAAAATGGAAGTCCTCAACAACAAGTAAAATCCAACTACCCAAAAAAAAGGGAATAAATGGGGTTCATTTCTTTGATAAGAATCCTAATTTATTTGCTTGTCCATTTCATGTGCTTTATTCCATATTCTTGTTTAGAGATTCTAGTGAGGACATCCATACAATTAGCTTCCTCCATTCTATCTCCCTCATATTCATCTAAATCTTGGGAGTAGGCTATCTGAAGTAACATTACCCTTCACTATTCATCTATTCTCTACCCTACCACCGTTCTTGTTGACCCCTTCCTTTTCTTCTCACCTTAAACCTTAGTAGCATTATGTCATTCACTTTGATATTTTGTGCTAACCAGGAGGAGGAAAGTGTCTTTCTTCTATTTTCAGGTAGAACGAAGGTTAGTGAGAGAAAATAATCATCAAGTAATCATTACCCGAGAGAGAGTGACCTTAATGTGAGAGATATGCGGCCCACCACACGTAGGAAGAAGTGACAAACCTTAGGATCATAGTGTCATATCTAGAGAGAAGTACATCTTTCTACCTCACTTCATTAGCTCTGCCAAATCACTAGGGGTGGCTCCAACATTCCTGAAAAATGTTAAAATCCAAAGTGTCATGGAGAGTTCTCATTATTAGCATGCAATTAATATTTCTAACACTTCATGAAAATATATTTTAGATTCATGGATGAAAGGGTGACCTAAAGAGAATTAAAGATACATTGCTAAGGGACTAGCAATGATTTAAGTAGGGGGGTATGATAACATCCAAAATATTATAGAAATATCATCCATAATCATAAATATCTACATGTAAATTTCCATATTTGCATGACTTTAAAAACTGATTAAAATTTCCTTGAGTGTGAATTTATGATTTTTCAAAATAATTTAGAATTTTTTACAGATTTATTTGACCTTATATTCGTAAAGAAATTAATTTTAGAAGGCAAAGACTACTTATTTATAATTATTAATGGTGTTTCCTAACTTTTCTTGACTTTTTCCACATTTTCTCACATTTTCCAACATTAGATTTACAGAGAGATTTCTTCCTTCACGTAGAAGGCAAGATGAGCTGGCAACAACTAGAGGAGAGAGAAAATGAAGAATTCAGATGGCCATGATTCAAGAAAATTGAAACTTTGATATCTCGAGATCCGACCGTCAGATCGACCTAAAATATTGAGGGTAGTTTTTTTCTTTTCTTGATGTTTCAATTTAATGGAGGGATTTGTAAAATAATGCCAGGAAGGAGTGAAAAAATCACTTTGAGAATTCCCCAACCCTAGTTGGCCAAGAAGGACACAAAAGCTTTTGGAGTCAAATTTTTAAGCAGTTCTTGAGTTAATCTGGTGAGTTTCTTCTTCCCCTGTCTATCTTCTTCTTGTTTGTTTACAAAACACCAAGCATGTGTGAAATATTCATGCTCTAGGAGGAGTTATTGAGGGGAGAGCATCACCTTAGTTTTAGAGTGCAATCTAAAATAAAAAATAAATTAGATAAGTCGTCTACCATTTCTATGATCTCATTAAGATTGAATCTATTAGTAACCACATATTTTTTACCACTTATATTCAGTTTCCCTTCAAGATCTTGATTCCCTCAGGGGAGGATCAGTATCAAGAAGGGGTAGGATTTCTTTCCATCCATTTTTTCAAGAGGATCAAGCCCTAACCACTATAATCAATCTCAACATTCATTCAGGTGATCTGAATCTTCAGGAGAAGGTTCAAATTTCTTGATTCCCTTCTCTCATTTCACATCCTCTCTCTATTTATTAGGCATTCCATTAGTTCATACAATTTCTAGCTACTAGAACCATAAAATAGATGCAGATTTTAAGAACAGTTGCCTCCCTATGGATCAACCCTTTCTCATTCTATACTTTATATATTTTTTAAAAGGGAATTTTATAAATTTATTGCATACTCTTAAATTCAAACAACATGATTAAACTTCCATTTTATCACACCATTTTTAGGCTTATCACCTATGCTCGCCCACTTACAGCTGGCTTGAGTGATATTGCACATGACTCACCGGCTAGTGCTTCAGCAAAAACTATTTCTTTTCGCTTTTGTTTTATTTTTTATTTATAAAATTAGACTTCAAACCTGCAAAGTATATAATAACATAAATGAAAGAAGACATAAAATCATTAAACTTAATAATTTTAGAACACATTTTGCATGAGAACAATTGGACTTATAAAATTTGTAAAAATTATATTAAAAGTTCTTTTTGAACCAAACGTTTCATTTAATCCATGGAATGAGAATACATATAAAAATGATGATAATATCATTAAAATGATCAAAAAAAATAGCCTTTAGATGTCTATTTTTTAATGATTCATTTTGGATTCGTCAATGCACATTTTTCTCTCAAAGAGACCTTTGATGGATCTGGAAAAGGCATGTAAAGAAAAATCAGACACCGTTCATTGTGGATTCTTGAGCTAGAAAATTTGGAAAACTCTTTTTAAGATAAAATCACAAGGATGAAGATGAAACCTATGCACGGCTGAATTTTCCCATGAGAAAAGAGCAAACTGTGTGAAGAAAACTTTGTAACTTTATCTTAAATTAATAAGAGCTTATGGCAAAAGAGAAAAGGAATACAATGTATAATTTCATGCAAATAATGGTATAAGAATAAAAGTAAGTTCTCAAATTTACACAACTGAAGATTTACCATGTGGAGATCCAAAAGTTTAAACTTTTTTCATAAAATCATAAAAAAATTAGTTACTTTTGCAATGAGTCAGCATAAATCAGTTGTTGATGAATATTTTAAGGGAAATCACAGCTCTAATAACATGAGATGAAGAATTTTTCCCAAAAAATGACGGCATCCATTGTCTCTATCAAAATTTTAAATAAAAGTATCATGGCTTTCTGGAAAAATAAAATCATTTATATTGAAGAATAAGTATGATATTTCAATACTTGGACCTTGTTGGGTTATAGTGTCATGATTTACATGAAGATTTGATGATTGTGGGAAAGAATAACAATATAACATGGTCGTACTCGATATTTAATACTCAGTGACTTAATCACCTTGGCATATCAGACGTTATTTCTCGATACCAGAAGCAAGAAGAATTGATCTGCACATAGTAAGATGCATTGCGACATCCAAAAGACCATTCGAGTGTAGCTATTGAGGCCCATGCAGTCTAGTTAACGACCCTAGCGGGCTAGTAACCTTTATTGGCCATACAAATTAATTATCTACCACCATATAGATTCATTAATCATTGACTTATTTAACTCAATCGACAAGTCGAGTTGCCATTCCGTGGGGTTTAAGTCTGTGTGATTTTTAAATGGTGTCACAGGGTGGTGGGGACCCATATCATAGTAGTTATGGAGGACATTTCCCCTAAACACCCTAAAATATATAGGCATATTTAAGGAAGATATATACATAGTATTGTAGTTATCCTTAGCCCAAGAAAAACATTGATATCCATTTTTATTTCCTGAGGTGAAACACCAAAAGTAATATTTAATCTTGTGGTAGTAACTTCTATTTTACATTTTACTATGGGTTTTCAACAATTCAGTTATATTTGTACCCTGAAGATGATGTTATTCCTTAAGTTTCCAGCTAAATACTTCCTAGACACAATATGAGTTAATTATATATTCTGTGGACTAAAATAATTATATATTTATTTTAAAATATGGACTTTACAGTTTAATCTGAAAATGGATATTTTCTTCATAGGTTTTGGATATTTTTTGAACATTTTAAAATTTACTGTAGCATTCTGATTTGGGGTAGATTGTTGAGAAAATATTATTTGGTACAATAATATTTGACTGATATTATTCTATCATCTTGATAATCCACATTGAGCCCTAGATATGTTTCTAGGAAGTAAACAATTCATTGATAAAAGAAGGGTTTAGATTCAATCCTGATAAGGTAACAGGTAAGTAGGATGAAACAAGAGGGTTAATGTAGGAAAAAGTGAGGTTGTCACAAACACATATAAAAAACTAGTGAATGGGATGAAAGGGAAGTGAAAGATAACTATGAGGTGGATGCAAAGACTCGAAATGACAATATGTATAGATATTCACACAGTTATGGGATGGTAGGAGACAAAGAAGTAGACAAATTATTTGATCCCCTTCCACTCCTAGAGAAGGTACCTCTTACTCAAAGGAGTCACATTAATTGAGTTCACAAAGGATTTAAAATAGAAAATCCATCAGGAAACCTCCTAGAGCACCTACTCTTATTCTCAAAATGTGGTGTATCCCACAGACCACCAGTCCTAACATGCACTTTTTTTAGAGCCAGGATGGACATTGGGTTTAACCAATATTCATCATGGGTAAATCATTATACATTTACCACACCTCGATTAAGAGCTTATTGTGTTCCTAGGACTTGGACTTAAAATTTCCCTTCTTCAGGTGGGGCCAAGTCATCACCGAAGTGGGACTTAAACAGAAGGTGTTCAAGAAACATGACCAAAGATAGGAGATGACTTATTAATCTAAAAAAAATAGCCAGAAGGTCAATAGTGTTAGAGGATAGAAACACTATGAAGATCAAATGTATTGGCAATATTTCTACAAAGACAGCATCTTACTTTTGGATGGTCTTCATCACAACCTAATCAGCATTATTCAATTACATGTCAATAAAATACTTGCTGAATTCACAAGCATAGGATGTATTATGCTAGATGAAGAGACAATAAAAAGTATTTTTGTGGGAGACAGACTGTAGAATGTGTGCCCAATAGATACAGAATAGGTTAAAAATTCATGTAGGGAATGTCATAAAGATTTTCCAGAAAAGATTCAGGCATCTTAATTATCAACTTTTGAAGGCCCTAGCATCCTTAGAATTTCTAAGAGGCTTTTCCTCAAAGTTAGTTGACAAGACAAAACAAACAAAGTCATGTTTTGGAAGAAACAGTGAAATCTCAACCAAGAGATTTCTCGATTTACTCCATACAGATATATTTGATCCCACCAAGTCTATAGCCTTGGTTGAAAATTGTATTCTTCAGTCATAGTGGACAATTACGCAATAGCCATTTTAAAAATTGGTAAAATTTCTCTCCTCTTTAGTTTATATTGGCCTTCAAGATCAAAAAAGTATGATTTACAGTGGCCGATATGATTAAAACAAAAAATTATAAAACTTATAAATTTACATTCTCTCTAGATAATGTTTAACAATTTTTCATGGGTGTTTAGTTTCGTTTTGAATCCTCCAGACCAATTCATTGTTTGAATGATTCAATTCATTTTTATCTTTATCAATGATTAAATTAGGAGGCATTCATCCATGCAATAAAGGTGTTGATGTTCCTTATCTTGGCATTTTTACCTTGTAGTTCAAGTCAATAAAGGCACATTGATTTCATCAAATTATTCGATGTTTAAAGCTGATGATAGCTGAACTCTATTATGATGCGACATGGTCGTCATACTAATTGATATATCAAAATTATAGAACTTTTAAGTTTCGAGTCTGATTTTCTAGAAACATCTAATAAAATGGACAATTTTGGTTCATATACTGAGTTAATAAATATAAACAATTAATGAATTAATAGGTAAATACATATAAACAATTGAAAGAATTTTAATTAAAATCTCACCTTCCAAATAGTAACAATAGAGGCGTTTATGGGGTCAATAACTTCTTAGTTGTGACATGTAATAACTTATTTATGAATTCTACTTAGTTCATTCTTTATTTTATGCTAGAATTATGAGATAGGTTGAACCTAGAATGAGTTATTATGGTGAAGACAGGGATCTTGCTAAAGGACGAAAGGGTAAAATCGCTTAAAACTCTTCTCGGATCCTTGATGAAGCCAAAGAAGAGCCAAGTGACCTACCTTTGATTATCGATGGTCTTGAAGAAGGGTTATTTAAACCCAAAATGGCGTCCAATTGGGTATCGATAGGGCAGAGGTGCTTCCTCTAACTAAGACTTAACAAAGAGATGTTTTAGAAAATATGTTTTCATCCAATTCTTTCACATCCTCCCCAGAAATTAAAGTATGAGACATCCATGACTTCCTAGAGCCCATCCTCTGAAATTATCACCAACCACCCTTAGTTAGAATGACCAATAGTCAATGATATACCATAAATTAGGGTTATTTTTTGTTATTTCAAAACTTTGATTTAATGATAATATTTCTAGTTTTCCTTACAATCATAGAGTGTGTTATTGATCGAGTCCACAGTTAGTATTTATATGTGAATTTAAATTTATATTTATATTTTTTGGAAGTAATTTATATTTTAATTTTATTTACATTTTATATTAGTGTTAAAAATTAAATCTAATCTATGAAAAGGAAACTAGTGATAATTAATTTAAATTAAATATAGGGATTAAGGGAAATTTTCCTATAACTTAATTTATTCAAATTCATAAAATAATTTTGGGGATGTTTTGGAATTTTTCGGTCAGAAATCCTAATTATTTATAAATAAATACCCTAGTCAATATTTTGTTAATTTCAGGTCACAATTAGTAGCAGTGGCGTGAATGGAGTGAGAGGATAAGTTTTATTGTCACAGATTGCAATGGAGATGTCTGCAGGTACACGTCGACAAGCAATGGAGAGGGGTGAGTGACCTAGATTAATGTGATTAAAACTATGACGAAGACCAAATTAATATTGTCATCATGTGATGGATCGAATGGTCCTTTTCCACATGTGTCTAGATCAGATATTTGCTTTTTCAATCCTTCACCCTTGGAACATGAGAACATACCCAAACAAAATTTTGAATGAGCAAAACACTATTAATCATAAGGAGGAACAAAATCCAACGGTGCCTTTTTTTAGAAGGATAGGGGGTCTACTTATAGATCAGATATCATGAATGGATACATGAGAGAAAGATGGAAATACCCTCTAAATTTCAGCTCAAAATTCATTTTGGATTGTTAGATAACATGGCTTGAAGTTAGGTCATTCTAAACTGCTTATTTTCTCTCTCTTTGTTGGTCCACTTGGCGGACTGCCACGTGGCAGATTAAATAATATATATGGTATGTTTTCCACTTGTCATTGTTCAATATACCTCAAAATACCTAGTTTTATCTTTGCTTTGAGCAATCAGAGGATAGCTCCAGATTTTTTAATTGGTGATTGTAAGATAAGAAGCAATTCATTTACATCATCTTATCATTTCATAGAAAATTCTAACATTTAGGTTGCAGGTCAGGCGAACACATATCTTCACCACCTGTATGGATAATATGAACCACGCAAGTTGTTTATATTCTACCAAGATTTTTATCATATTTCCTACTTCCGGGGGTCATTTATTCACCCGTGGGATAGAACAATCCATTTCTAGTGTATCGTTTTCTATACCTAACTTAAAATGTCATTATATTTTCTTATCACCCAAAAGTTTATAAATGATTTAAGTTGGGGTATCATTGTTCAGCAAAATTGTAACATTTATTATGTCCTTCTTACTTCTAGTCATAAGTTCATGGAACATGGATTTTGTGAGTAATAAAATGTGGAACAATTGATAGAACGATTTTGAGTTTGGATGGATTTTCCATAAGAAACATGGATTTTCATGATTTTATAACTTTTGGTGGAATAATTTAAGGGAAATTACTTGGATTCAGCTCTAGTATTGTTCTCAAAATTTCATGATATTTTCAACTGGTTTTATCAGGAATTAAAAAAATATGCCAATGCAAATAAACAAGGATCTTGTGGTCCTATACTGCATTTATATGATGGTTCTTAGTGTCACAAAAAAATTCTCTCAAGAATTTGCAACACAGCTGAAGAGGTCACGATGCCACTTTGAAAACACACATTCGATCATGTAGCTAATGGCTCGAATCAAATGAATCCAAAGTAGACTTGCATTCAGAAACAGACATTAACTTTGGAGTTAACTTTAATTAGTTTGAATGGCCAAATATATAAGACCATACCTTGATAGCTTTCCAATGGTGGCGAGTTAATTGTGGCCCAGTGAATAGTAACAAAATGTGTGTTTATCACATACAACCTACTTCAAAAAGGTACTTTGGACGGACTACAGATTAGTTTAAACATAAGAAACTTCTTTATCACATATGAGTGGGTAGAGACAACATTCAATGTTTGCTCCTATCTGTTTCAAATTGTCAGGAACCAATTTAAAAATATGAACAATCATAATTTTAAATTTATCACAGAAAATAGAAACCATAGTTTGATTCTAGAACTCCTACGCTATGTAATTGAACTAGGAATTTCGAGATGTATTACTTTATCTGAAGCTTGGGATATTATCCTCAAGATGCATAGGTGCATGAACTATTACAGTAACACAATTTATTACTGTAAGACAGGTATTCATACTTGTTTGGACAGAGGTGCGTAAAATGCCTTCTAATTTCACCAAAGCTCTCTAATCTTCTTCACCAAAACTATCTTGTCAACTTTAAGAGAAGAAATTGTTTATGCCTCTAGAAAAAAATGAGTAATTATCTTAATGATTTTAGTTTTTTAGCAATATGATAAATAAACCTTTGTCATGTATATCTATCCATGAATCTATGAATTCATATAGCAGGATTAACATACTAACATTTATAAGATATATGTATAGTGCATGGTAATCCATAAATATATTAGAAGCCATACTGATTATAAAAGTTAATTTAGAGAATGTTGACAACAGGCATAAAACTAGATTGGGCTAATGGATTTTAGACTATGATTAAAAGCGGCTTTAGCTTATTATGTGATATGATTCCCCAGCGGGTTTATGCCCAGAAGACCCTTCAACAGCCCAATTCGGATGTGCAGGCCCAGCCCACTTCAGGCCCTACTTAAGCCTTGCCGCCAGGAAGGAAGGGCAAGAAGTCTGATGCACCATGAGTCTCTCTAACTCCCTCTTCATTACCTCATTCTGGTCATGACTCTCCCCTTCTCTGCGCTCGCAGGCCCGATGTCGTCCCTCTGCCATGCAACGACCAATCGTCGGCGATCCTATGCCATCTCCCTCAACCCTTCCCACTTCTTCTCTCCTCTACCCAGCGAATATCATTCTCTCTACCTCCCTCCCTCGCTCTGTGAACGATAGGAGACTTTGAATTATCATTTCGTGTTGAGCCATCGCATTACAGTGACCAATGATTTCGATCTTGACCCCGGGACGACATACTCAGTTTATGCCTCTTGCACAAAACACATAATTTTCTTAATGATTATAGGTTTTTAGTAATGTGATAAATAAACCTTTGTCAGGTAGATCTATTCATGAATCTATGGATTCATAAAGCAAGACTAACATACTAACATTTATAAAATATATGCATGGTGCATGGTATTCCATAAAGTATATCAGAAGTCATACTGATTATAAAAGTTAGATTGGGCTAATGGACATCTCCAAATAAAATTATTTAGACTTCGATTAAAGGAAGCTTTATCTTATTAGGGGACATCTATAATCGATCATGTAATTTTTAGTGCCCGAAAATACAAGAATAAGGCCCAGAATTTAGATAAAATGCAACTCTTACTCAAAACTCATGCCTCATTATTTGAGCCAAGATGAGAGCTAGCCTTTGTCACTTCTCTAAGATGAACTCTTGTATCTCAATCCCTGTGTGCCTGGCGCCACCCTGCATTCTTAAGAGCACCGAGTCTCCCACCTTCAAGGATGTCACTGGAATGGCAGTCCCACAGTGCTCATCTGCATAGAGAAAATATTAATAATAATAAAGCTAAATTCTAGAAATATTTTGAGACCCATATTGGCATTATTTATGAATAAAGTTTTTGGATGAATGACGGGAAAAGACGAGACGGCCTGGGCATTCGGTGTTTTTCCATCCTGAATGGTACACTGAGTCTGCCATCCAAGCCCCCGACGGCAGGGATGATGACAGGATCGATGACAATCTATCATCCATCCGCAAACCCATATCTAATCTCTCAATATCTGTGTCACAATCTCTAGCATTTGATAAAAGTACCTTCGTGCGGGGGAACCAGGCCAACAGTTTCAGCATTTTGTAGGAAGATGCCATAAGAGTGCCCGTCATCCGGGTCTTCCTGTTGATGATGATAAAGTGCATAAGGCAATCATTAGTCATGCAGTGGAGCCAGGGTTTGATAAGTTATACACAAACCTTTGCTTGCACGAGGATGAGAGGCCTTGACTCTACTTTCACACGCCCAACAATGGCCACACGTTGACTTCCTCTTTGGTCAACAACGATGACCTCCATGCCCGCATGTAGCTCTGACAAGTAGCAGGTCTTCCCTCCTGGAACAGCAACATATGCATGCACCGGCCCCTAGATGGATTCATCCGGTTTTTTTAAAGAAAAGGAGTCATCAGATTTTGTCGCCCTCACCATAATATGATAATTAAAGGGATTGCCAGGAGGGTATTGAGATGGGCTCACTGCATTGACCCTAAAGGGCCGGCTGGCGATGTAGTTTGACTCTAAGCACTCTGAATGGACAAGAAACAGGCCTCTGGCGAAGGACCCCACCTGGAGAAGTCAACGCAGAACAATAGAGAGAGGAGTTAGGGGGGTGGAGGCATTGACAGAAGAATTTTTCAATGACAGGCACACTTGGACCCACCAGGAGCCCCTCCCCGGGCAGCATGATACTGCAGAGGTCAACGCAGACTCTGTCCCCCATCCCCACCGCTCTGATCTCAGTCACAGTGGCCTTGCTCAAGCGCAACGCATTCTTCACCTCCAGGGCTCTATCGAAGTATTCCTGAAATAATTGAAAAGTTGCAAAAGCCCATTTGTTATTATCCAAGTGAGTGTATATGCAACATAATGGCAGATATGGCCTCATATAAGTATTTTACAATCTTTAAAATCTTGAAGAACTTTGCATATCATTGTGACTGCTCATTGAGTTTAACCCCAAAAATTCTGAAACTTTAGGTTATGATATAAGTCACATCTCACATTTCGATGTCAAGAAGTGATTTTTACTTCAAAATTAATCCTATGTGTTATCAGTAAAACGGTCAGAGTGACAAGCATTCCTTGAAAGACATGTCACTGCACAGTTTGAGGACAGTTTAGCCGTTCTAGTCGACCATCATAGTCGACGGTTGTACTACCGCTATATACTCTCTCTGATTGTCACGAAATGAAATGTGGTTCTTTCCTTCAAACAACATGTTCCCATTCTCTCTCCATCCTTCTGCACCTCTCTTCATAAAAAAATTCAATAATTTGCTTAATATGACTCCTACAAATAAGATCGTTGACCAAGCTATTTCACTAACCAAATTCTACTCAAATTGTTTTTATTTGGTGAGATATCTTCTTGAAAGGTTTTCAACCACTTTTCTGACTTGGTGAAATAGTCATTTTAAGAGAACAAGCAATAATACCTTTAATTTGAGGATCTGGTGGACTTCCTCCACTTTGAGAACAACTCCACCGAGCCCTTGCTCTAGTGCCTGAAGTAATTCATCAAGGACTCTAGACCTAGGATAATTAAAACTTAAATCCATTTATCTGAGAAAAGTCGACCTCCAGAAAGACTTGAGCTTCATTAGATGAAGATGCGATTGCAAGTACTGCCTTGGAGCTGCCTTGAAATGCCGCAACAATGTTCTCCGCAGGGATGACCTTCAAAAGAGATGGATCTCAGTGATGAACGAGTCAAATCGCAGAAAACGATGGATCCAGACACAGATCTATGGGATCTGGAAATAAATAAATTCGTTTCTGCTCGTCACTATTTCAAATGAGGACAGTTGAATTGAATCTTTCCATAAACAGGACGATCACATGAAATCTGGGATAAATCTAAATCACTGGTGAACATTCAGTGGCGCTGATAAGAACCTTGAAGTTCCTTTCGTGGAAGTGGGGGATTTTCAAAATAGGAAGAGAGGGGAAGGGGATGGAGGTATCCAGCCGTTAATGAAGGTATGAATCTATCTAGCAGGGAAGCCAGCTAAAGACCGTGTGAGACAATTGTAGGGAGGAATGGGGTTGCTGAACGATGAGAGGGAAAAGGACTGAGATAAGGAGAGCTACCGGATCTTCAACTTCAATTTATTCATCTTTGCTATCCTCTTAAGGGAAGAGTTGCAAACATTTGAAGGGGAAAATTACCTTTACTGTAAAAGAACAAAATTCCTCTAGCGGGATAAAATGACAGAAACACTCTTATTAATCAGTGGTTGGGGATCGTATCAGATGCTTACAAGTTTGTGTGAGTGGTTAGGGAGTACAAACTTTGTAGGATGAAAATTATGATCGAGAACGTGAGCTCCTCCCATGCAATTATACCTGCCATCCTTCCTGCAGGTTGATCACAACATGAGCATCTCCCCCAACGTCGGGTTGAAGCTTCTCCAACTGCTGGGGTGAAGAAATTTCATAATATGATGCCACCTTCTTGTTTTCTCGATCATAAATGTCCGATTCTTGGAGCGAGAGGGGATTAATGAGGGCAATGGCTGCGGTACCACGGCAAAGTCACACACAATTCTCCTATGATTCGGCGCGAATCAATGTGCGGCGATGGATAGAGCATAAATTATATTTTGAATATCTAACTTCATCTGAACCAGAAAAGGCAGACGACCATGAAGAATAC
The DNA here is from genome assembly GCF_029677425.1 of Wolffia australiana. Taxonomy (NCBI): domain Eukaryota; kingdom Viridiplantae; phylum Streptophyta; class Magnoliopsida; order Alismatales; family Araceae; genus Wolffia; species Wolffia australiana. Next base: position 437,758 of record NC_135847.1, on the reverse strand, counting down.
TAGAAAACCCAGACAAGGAAACCAGAGATCACGGATTAAAACATGATAAGGGCTTAATAATTAGGATTTTAGCTGATTTTATGACCGAGGCGGAAAAAAAAAGAAGCGGGAAAACATGAAGAGCACTGGAAAAAACTCAATCCGACAGATCAACCACGATGAGAGCACCAAAGACGACGGATTAGACGCTGCTGCGGAGACTGAATCCCTCCAATTCTTCAGAATGACAATTCGGCGAATAAAATCAACGCGAATCGGATTGCCAGTCGGGGTGACAGATCAAATTCCAACGTCTCTACCGGCCCGTAGGGAAAGAGATTAGAGAAGAGAAAGGGCAGTAGGAGCGTACAAGACCATTCATCTGAGAGGGCCCGCTGGTCGCCAGGAAAGATGAAGGTGCTCCAGCCCCTCTCTACAGCGGCGTTCATCACCTGTTTACTCTCCGTCCACACCCAGACAAGCTTCTCCCCGCCGCCGCCGACCTTGGCGCCCATTCCCCCAGTAGAGGAAGCGATGGCCGACGCGCCGCGGAACCCAACAACACCTGATAGGAGAATTGGGCGACGAATCACTCAAAAGTAAACATAATTTTAAGCAAATGTAGAATCAGTCACGGGGTTACCTGTTCGCCTTCCCGGCGGCGCCACCGAGCTCGCGGCGGCGGAGAGCGAGCCCAGCAGGGTCGCCATACCCCCGAGAAAACTTTAAAAAACGGGTAATTTAAAATTTTCGAGACGATGAGAGACACAATCTTACTTATTGAATGCCGGGTAGGAATATTGAAGAAAACTGGTTTATTCTGGGGAAAACAATCTTCTGGGGCCCATTAGAGCTCCCCTTATTGCAACGGCGAATCGGCGATGACGATGATCCGCGAGGTTTATTCTTCCGGGCAGATGAGTTCGAACACCGGCAGCCGCCGCCAGCGGCGCGGGCCGTGGAGAAACTGCTCCACGCTCGCCTCTGGATCAAGCCACTGCAAGTCATCCGGCGACAGTCCACCGCTCGGCGCGAGGAAAGAAGAGGCAGGCTGCGCGAGAGAAGAGAGATGAGAAGCTCCCAGAAACAGCGAGAGGAGAGGAGGACGGGCGGCGTTTCGTCACCGGCGAAGGAGGGGCGAGCTCGCGGTGCCTGCGGCGAGGCTTCATCTGAAACGCGCTCGCCATCATCTGCTCAAATCGAGGGAGATGGGGGAAGTTACAGTCAGAAGAGTAGAGGGAAAGGGAGGAAGAGGCGTACCTGGTGCTCTAGATGGTGAGTGGCGTCGTCGAAGGACCTGCGGGCGAGGGCGCGGCGGAAGTGGTGGTGGTGGCTGGCGGCGGAGCAGGGAGCGGCGAGGCGCCGGGGAGCAGAGTAATAGGACCTCACGTCCGCCGGGGGATCGTCGTTGATGACGAGCACGCCGTCCTCGATAACAGCGCCTTTCGCCGGAGTACAGAACACCGGGGGAGATCTCGCCGGAGAAGTCCAGGGCATCAGCGCCGGAGACAGGGAGGAGTCGGACGAGGACGAACCTTGGGAGATTCTCAAGTGCATCAACTGCCGAAGAAACGTCATGTCGTCGAGGGAGTTGCGGCCCGTTCGGGGACGGGTGTAGCGGAGGAGGGAGTCGTCGACGTCCGTGGGAGAGACGTTGCTGGTGTTGGAATCGGCCGCACAGGCGTTGAAGGCGGGCACCAAGAAGGCGCTGGCGGAGAAGGGGTGGGTCGCGTGGCGGCCTCGCAGGGCGTGTCCTGGGGTGGAGGAGCTTTGGATTTGGACGTCGTCCGTTACGTCGCTGCCGTAGATCGTTGGTTTGTAGCTGCTTCCCTCGCTGGTCTTGTCGTCCTTGAATGTGCTCCCGTGGAAGAAGCTTTCGCTGCCGGAGCATCCTAATATGGCCGACTCTTCGGTAAAGAAAAGGAAAACGGAGGGGATTAATTGGGGGAAGATTTGGAGATTTCTCCTCCTCGTGATAAAAAATTTCAGCAGAATGTTCTGCAAATAGGCCCTGTTATTGCTCGATTGTCTCGATCTCCGATTTCTTGAACGACTTGTCAGAAAACGGCAAAGCTTCCGGGAATTGTTCGACGATCACTCTTTTTACCGACCTATCCCGGATAAAAAAAACTACGGGAAATGAATAGTCGACTGAACCGAGATCTGACTCTTTATGGTGCATAAAAATTCAAAAACAGAAATAAACGGATGAAAGACTGCATGTCGACGTTGAGGAAATCATGACAGTGATCGGTAGAAAAGCAGAAGCATTCTTGAGCAGATACCACGAAAAAGCAGAAGAATCCTTCCGCCAAACGATTTTCGTCGGTTCTTGGAAGAAATAACACGTAGACGAAACAAGGCAATGCGATAAACAAATAAACAACAGATCGGCTAATCTCAAGAGATCTGCAATACGCAAACGCCAGTCCTCTCAAAGAAGAATAACATTTCGATCGAAATACGTCTCTCGAGTATGATTGTTGCAGATCCGAATGCTAGAACCCTAAGCACGCGATCTGGACTTACGGTTGGAAGTGGAAACCGATGGCAATCGCTTAACAATTCGCCGCGCTCCTTCATCTTCGAGATCGGGTCGCCACGTCCACTCTTCCCTCGCAACCTCTGCTTGCGAGGGAAGGAGAGCCATCGGAGATCCGATGAAAGAACAAGCGTGGTCGAGACGATCCCCGTGTTTAAATAGGCAACGGCCAGGCGATCCGAGTCAACTGGCAGGTTGTTAACCGCCTTGATGACGCGGCACGACCTTAGAGGCCCACGTGCCTTTTGAATCTTGCATTTACCTTGTCTGTTTTTCCACGAGTTTATATCTTCCATCCAAGAGCATCATGTGATATGATTATAGTTATAACCACGGACGCGGACGGGACGTTAATTTTGGACGAAAAAAATGGGCCGTCACAGAGTTCAGATGATTGGTGGGACGAAGGACCGTCCACTGGTTCCCTGATGGGACAATTGATTCATCCATAGATGAAATAACAGTCCCGTCCAGGGCCTTGGATGGCAGACGGGACGGCTTTTGCGTCCTGCGAGAGTCATGCATATGCCTGAGAGCTCCAGTTGGAATTCGACACGTGCTGGTGCCACGTGTCAAATTCCGAGTGGCCTAAGGCACTGCTTCGTCCCGGATGTGGGACGGTTTTGGGACAGGACAGAACGTGGACTAAAATATTAGGGACGGGACAAACTCTGGACGGGCGATTCTGATGTACTACTAAAAATTGGGATGTAGGACAGGATGATCTTAGTCACGTCCCGTCCTTTGTCCCTGTCCTGGATGATTGTGCACTATAAGTATAGTGCACCATCGTCCGTCGGAAAGGCAGGATGGGATGGGACGGGACAATGGTCGACCCATCCCATATCCCAGTTTTAGAGATTCTTTTGAACCGTCCCATCCACAGTTCGTCATGCTCCTGCTCATGTCCTGTCCCGACTGGAAACCATCCCGTCCAAGACATGCTTGTCCCGTATGACATCGGGGACGAAAAAAATAGGTCCTGGCTCAGCTCTTATGAACATTGGGCTCCCCCTCAGCTTTCCCTCTTAGCTCCCTCCCAGGCTCCTGGTCCCTGCTCAGCTTTCCTTCTCTGACTCTCGGCTCCCCCTAAGCTCCCTCTCGGGTCCTGCTCACATCCCGTTTGGTTGCCACGGGATGAAAAAACATTCCTGTCTGCTGTCCAAGGCCCCCAAACAGAACTGTTTTTTCTGTCCCGTGGCAAAAAACTATCCTGTCCAGAGACTAGCGGACGGTTCTATGTCCCGTCATTTGTCCTATCTCCCATATGGGACGATTTTTTTGTCCATGGGTGAAATAACTGTCCCATCTGCATCTGTGCACTATAGATGTGATATAAAAACAACAAAAAAATATGGTCGTTCTTGCACCTTAAATTGAATTTATGGTCGTTGCATTAGACAAGTCTGTTAGTTTGAGTTTCCAATAATTAATATATCTTTGCTTGAGATGGTTTTGTGGTGTTTGATATGCCCATGGTGGTTAATCCAATAATGTATTGAGCACTGCAGAGTTCTCAAATTTTCAAGGTCTAACCTTTCTAAGTTTCAATTCCAACAGAATAATAAAATTTTGAGATATGACAACCAATTCATTGATTATATGGCCTATCATTTCCCTTCGTAGCACTGGGTTATGATATAAAAAACACTGTAACGTTGTAAGGGGCCCCATTGGAAGAAATTATAAGGTATAATAATAATATGATATATGGACTGAGAAGGAAAAGTTTTCAAAAATGTTATCAGAATAAACAAATCATGGAAAAATCCTAGAAACACTTAAGAAATGTGAGATCCTTTGTAGGCACTCGCAGAATCTAATGACACCATTTCAATAAAAAATCATTGACTATTGTCCAGTGATTTTTCTCTAGATGATTTGATCTCAGGTATCAGATGCATTCAAATTTTTTTAAACGTAACTAATCACTGTATTTCTAGTAATGAATTAGGAAATGAGCTAGATTAATCAATGCAAATGCTTTTATAAAAACCATAGATTTCCTTGTGTCCTAAGTTTCACTTTTCGTGCTCTTGCCTTAAGCTGCATACTAATTATGTTTCCATGACATCATTTCTCATTCACATAGAACATTAGATTCTATCTTTTGGAGGTGAATAGAGTGCTTTCTTTTATATTTGTGTAGGACAAAAGGAAGTCATTTATGTACATTTGAACATATGCACTGATGGATTCTGCCAATATTATGCTGTTCAAATAGCACATGAAAAGTGAATCAAATTAAACCCCTATGAATTAAATACCAAAATATTTAATGATTATATGACACTGTGCAGACTAAGAAATATAAACCTATATGAACTAGATGCATCCGTGTGATCCTAAGCACGGTTGCTCGTCATCTTCTTCTCGATCATTCCTAGTATAGATTTGAGACGATCTTCTTGCCGTTCTAGCCACACCAAGAAGGTAGGCGGCTCAAAGCCTGTGTGAATAATCCTAAGATATCTAGCGAACCTCCTATGTGTACCTCTCTAGGTACATGTACTAATCTAGTTAATGATAATAATGTATTATTCACTCCTGGCTGGTTAGCCCAACCAAGTTGACTACATTAAATCGATACATATATATAGTGAAACTTTGATCATTATACCATAATCAATAAGTGATAATTTTTTATATTTTATGGTGGATATAAAGAAATCTAACAACCTTTTCATGGTATCTGTTTGTCATTAGTGTTAGATTCTTCTTCTATAGATGATCAACAATAAGTTTTATGCAATGGAAAAGCAAATCAATTTATATACTTTTACAAAACAATACGATGATCAAGTCACCTTGCCTTTTGCGAAGTCTGTTGTTGCTTGATTCCTGAAGCGAGCCCTATAGAGCCATGCAAATGTGTGTTTCTTGGATGTATCCACACAGTTATAGACATTTCAAATCTAATTTTTGTATTATTTAATCAGTACCATCATATATCTTATTGCCATTTTAGTCACACGGTGAGACAATGACACTCAAGGAACAATGGGAGAAGAAGAAAGGCCGTACAATGATAAACTTGCACAATGTTTAATACTTAATATAGTGTATTCATTGAGGGTCTTTAGACATTTTATAATTAATGTGGTGTGTCCATAAAAACCTTTTTACTTTATACATATCATATGGTGTATAATAAACTAAGGGGTTCTATGGCCTTTATTATGGAAAAACTAAAATGATTAATGTAGTGAAAGGCGAGTAATGTAGTCATAACGACATTCGGAATCTATTGATCAAATGACTTGAACACGTACATGAGTTTGTTGGAATACCAAAATAAAACAAGTGACGTTTATAAAAGGCCAAGAACAAAAATTTCTATGCATCTTCAAAAGTCATATAAGCTGGCTATAAAATGTACCATATAAATGGGTAGGTCTATTTGAAATATAATTCCAAATATATGTTTTAATTAAAATAAATGAATGCATTTTTTTAGTATATAAATTATTGTAATCTCCTAAGGTATGTCATGTTAGTGTCTTAGAATATATACGTCGATTATTTCAAAATTTTCAGGAGATGAAACACCTGATACTCGAAAGCTTAAAAGACTTTAACCAAACAGTATTTCAAAATAACATCTACTTGGAAGAATGCACATTATATTTATTATTTTTTCGAAATTATTATTTAATTGAATAATTCATCTTATTATACCAAATAATTTATTGAATAACTAAGAAAATTAAGATTATGCCCTTAATTCGTCTCAAAAAACACATTGACTTATGAACTATCAAACACGGGAAATGACATTATTAAACTCGGCCCAGTATTAAAAAAACCATTAATATTTTTAGCAAAATTAAGACTCATGCCCACATATCTACTAATATGCATGCTATGCTATGAATTACATTGTACTATTTGAGATCATGTAGTTGAAAATGTTTCTTAGTTAGAAAATCATGCCACCTGAGGATCAAAGGCTTCAGGAGATAAATGGGACCTTATCACGACACAATAAAAAAATACTTAATATATCAGTTAATAATTCTATTAAATAATTTTGTGCCACAAGAAGCTATGAACATTATATCTAGTCTTGAGCTCAGTTCCAACATTTTGATGGTCTCAGGGATTTCTAATGGCAGAAGCTTTTTATTAAATGTTCTTCTTAATTTTGAATTTTTCTTCATTTTATTTTTCATTAAAAATCAAGACACTATGATATAAATCCTTACCAAGAGTTACACGATGACATAAAACATAGACGACTTGACAACACATAATCATCTAAATATGAATGAGAAAGAACTATTTTTATCTCATACTTGATTTAAGGCCATATACCATCACTAATTTTTTGGCAGTAAAGATAACCTTGGGCACCATTGACATCCATCCATATCTAGTCTGAGACGACAATAAACGTCATAGTAGAACACGAGACAACTCCATTTGGTTAAATACGATTCGTCACTAATTGGCATTCATAGGCTTGCCAAATGGGCTAAAACACCAAGGGGGGAAATATTTTCTGCTATCTCTATCTTTTTTCTTCCTCTATCATTTTTTTTTATTAGAGAGAATCATGCAGTTCCCAGAACCTCTCCTTGATTGATAAACAAGTAAGAAGAGCCTAGCAGAACTTTCTGTTATCATCATACTGATGGGCCAATTACCTGGCATGGTTGCCCAACACTGGGCCATTCACTGTGCATCCATTTCTTGACCGGCCCACTCAGCTTGGCCAAGTCCTCCGTCTACTCTCTCTCTTCCTCCCTGGTTCTCCATCGCCGCGGAGAAGGTGTTGCACCTTCTCCGGCGGCAGAGGTCCGGCCATGGCGCACCTCGAAGCGGCTCTGCAAGCCTGCTCGTCCTTATCACGGCTCCGCCAGATTCACGCCCACTTGATCGCCGCCGGGCTATTCCAGACCGCGCCTTCCCTCCGCTGCAAGCTGCTCGACCTCTGCGCCGTCTCCCCCTTCGGAGACGTCCGCTACGCCACCCTCATCTTCGATCGAATCCGACGGCCCGCAACCAACGACTGGAACGCGATCCTCCGCGGGCTCGCCCGCGGCCCCGACCCGCTCGCCGCCGTCGCCCTCTTCGCCGCCATGGCCCGGCCGGGCGGCGCCAAGGACGACGCCCTGAGCTGCTCCTTCGCGCTCCTGGCCTGCGCCCGCGCCGGCGCGGCCCGCGAGCCCGCGCTCCTCCACGCCCGCCTCCTCCGCCGCGGCTTCGCCGCCGACCTCCGCCTCCGCACCACGCTCGTCGACGCCTACGCCAAGTCCGGCGCCATCTCCGCCGCCCGCAAGGTGTTCGACGAAATGCCCAGGAGAGACGTGCCCACCTGGAACGCCCTCATCCACGGGCTCGCCGCGGGGGCCCGCCCGGGCGAGGCGCTGGCGCTGTTCCGGGCCATGGCGGGGGAACCGGCGGGGCCGCCGCCGGACTCGGTCACGGTCCTCGGCGCGCTCGCGGCCTGCGCCCAGCTGGGGGACCTCGCGGCCGGCGACTCCGTGCGGCAGTTCGCGGCCCGCGCCGGCCTCGACAACGACGCCCGCGTGCGCAATTCCCTGGTGGACATGTACGCCAAGTGCGGCTCCATCGCCGGCGCCGTGGAGGTCTTCGCCGCGACGCCGCCGGCGGCGCGGTCGCTGGTCTCCTGGAACAGCGTGATCGCGGCGATGGCGCTGCACGGGCAGGCCGGGCGCGCTTTCCGGCTCTTCCAGGACATGTCGGAGAGGGGGATCGAGCCGGACGCGGTGACCTACTTGGGGGTCCTCTCGGCCTGCAACCACGGCGGGATGGTGGAGGAAGGGCTGAGCATCTTCAAGGCCATGGCGGGGGAGCGGAACGTGAAGCACTACGGCTGCGTCGTGGACATGCTGGGCCGGGCCGGGCGAGTGGAGGAGGCGTTCGAGCTGGTGGCGGGCATGGCGGGGGAGCCGGACGTGGTGCTCTGGCAGACGCTGCTGGGCGCGTGCAAGACCCACGGCGACGTCGCCAGGGCGGAGCTCGCCGCCGCGAAGCTGGAGGAGATGGGCTCCGGCGGCGACGGCGACTTCGTGCTGCTGTCCAACGTTTACGCGGCGGCGCAGCGCTGGCGCGACGTGGGGCGGGTCCGGGCGGCGATGGCGGCGCGCGATCTGCGCAAAGTCCCGGGGTTCAGCGCGGTGCAGGTGGGCGGGGCGGCGCGCAGGTTCGTCAACGGCGGGCTGAGGGAGCACGCGGGGTGGGCGGAGATTCTAAGGAAGGTGGAGGAGATGAGGGGGAGGGTGGCGGAGCTGGGCTACGCGGCGGCGACGGCGGGGAACGTGTTGCACGACGTGCTGGAGGAGGACAAGGAGGAGGCGCTGTGGCACCACAGCGAGAGGCTGGCTATGGCGATGGGCTTGGTCGCCGGGCCGCCGGCGGCGGGGGAGGAGATTGTGGTGGTGAAGAACTTGAGGATCTGCAACGACTGCCACGCCGTGGCCAAGCTCGTCTCCAGGGCCTACGGCCGGGTCGTCGTGGTTCGGGACCGGGCTCGGTTCCACCGCTTCGAGGGCGGGGTCTGCTCTTGCGGCGACTACTGGTGACCTGACTTTGGACGGACGGAAGGGGACGTCGTCCGTTTGGCGATTGTGGCGGTGACCCAGTAAAAAAAGGAGCGATTTTTTTGGTGCCCAGATGGGTTGCTTGCTGGGAGTCGACCGGAGTTAGGGTTTTGGGTACGTATTTAACGGGTTTGGGTTGGAGGGGTTGAGAAGAAGGGGAAGATGCCGCGGCCGGAGGTGCAGGCGCCGCCGGAGATTTTCTACGGCGAGACGGAAGCGCGCAAGTATACCACGTCCTCACGGATTATCGAAATTCAGGTTCTTTCTCTTTTCTCTCTCTCCCCCTTTCTCTCCTTTTCTGGAGCGATTACGATTCATCTTTTATCTTCTTCTGTTGTATTGACGGGGGGGGGGGAGTTCTTGTTGATTATGCAGAACAGGATTTCTGAGAGGGCGCTCGAGCTGTTGGCGCTCCCTGACGATGGCGTCCCTCGTCTTCTTCTCGATATAGGTGTGTTTAGACTGGAATCTGTCTTGTTGATCTCGCTTTCGTAGAGACGTCGCTTGAATTTTAAAGGGTTTTGTATGCGTGAAGGATGTGGCTCGGGACTCAGCGGTGAGACGATCTCTGAGAATGGGCATCACTGGATTGGATTTGATATCTCACAAGCCATGCTAGGTAAGCCCCGCTGTTTTTCATTAACGTGTAAGAGCGTTTGGAATTCGCCTTCCTTTCTTCTGGGGCACTCATGAATGGCTTTGTTTTGATGGTTTCTAGACGTGGCAGTGGAGCGGGAAGCCGAGGGTGATCTCGTTCTTGCTGATATGGGCCAGGTATGAGATTATCTTGATACTGATATTCTGACAAAGAGGACGGGTCGGGGTCGGTCGTCTGTGTCGACAGGTCGAGTCTGTTTACCTGATCCAGCCAGGCCTGTTAAGAATTGATAAGTATACGTACTAACATATGATTAAGAGTTGATACGATGAGAATGTACAATTCGTTGTAATATGGGACCGCTTGAACTGAACGGCCGACCCAACCTGACCCAGAGGATCGGCCAACCTGGGGTCAGGTCGGATCGACGGGCAGAGCCGACTCGACACTCTGCCCATACTTTGAAATGATGTTTAACTTATTTGCGTCTGTGTTTTCTTTTTTCTCTGTGGTATCACCACCTTCTGTTAAGGATAAATGATTTTGTATAATTATGAAGTTTAATAGGAAGTGATTCCAAGTCTATCTACACCGCTCTCATTTTGCGTGTTAAAGACTACCATCTGTCTACTAATGCGGAAACAGAGGAGAATTGTAGTGATTATACGCACTCAAACCATCTCTTTTCTTAGGGGCTTGGATTGCGACCGGGTTGTATAGATGGCGCCATCAGCATCTCCGCTGTGCAGGTATACTGTAATTATATTTTGCGTCTCATTTATCTGTGCTCTTAGGTTGAACGCCGTATTCAAAGCAGTGTATTTGACAGTGCCTTCCTTCTTTGCGCAGTGGCTGTGCTATGCAGACAAATCTTCTCATGAACCAAGGCTTAGATTGAAGTGAGTGCTTCTCATTTCCCAGAAGATGAATCCGAGCTTCTTTCACTATTATTCATTCACTCATGGCTTGTGTTGACGATGTGCGGCAGGGCATTCTTCGGGACACTGTACAGGTCCCTGGCCCGGGGAGCGAGGGCAGTTCTTCAGCTCTATGCAGAGAACATGGACCAGTCTGAGATGATAATGTCTTATGCCATGCGATCTGGCTTTGCAGGCGGAATGGTTGTCGACTGGCCGCACAGGTAATGTGACTTTTCTGAATTCTTTTGTTTTTCAGTTGGGGATCTGGTCGGTTATGAGTCATCTTTTCTTTTGAACCTTGAGGTACTTGACGCAGCAGTCGTCTATCATATTTGTTGATTGAATTATCGGAACTTGGAGCTCATTTTAAGTGCTGAAGCAAGGAGCGTTCGGTTCCGACATGGGCAATGAAAAATGGGCTTTGATGAATCATGATCATCATCATCATAGTCATTTGTTCAAGCCAGACATGGATTATGTCGACGATGAGAAATTGGCCTTCTATCCAGCTGAAGACAGAACTTTTATTCAAAGGTTTACGCATCCTCTAAGACTATGATACTACGATACGATGATTGTTCTGAAGAATTCGTCGCTATCCTCATCATTCTACTATTGACGACGAATTCGTTACCCCTTGGACGTGCTGTACTCATGATTGAGACGATGACTAAGTTATCATCGTCCTAGATCAAACCCTCCTTAAATGTTGGTGGTAGCATTCATAAGACTCTCTTGATGATGGGGGAGATGTCGTAGATCATTCTCTTAAAAGCATCGTTACTACGGTTGCATCTTGAATAAAGGGTCAGTCCTGTGTTTCTAATCGATTGACTAATTTATTTGGAAGGATTGATTATGCCGTGGTGGATAAGTATTTTCAAAGGTAGATTATCATATATACTCGAGTGGCCGAATTATGCTGTTATGTATGTAGAATACCTTTCACTAGTTACTTCTAAACACGTCATTGATGATCATTTATGATCATCAGTGATCATGGATGATGTAAACCTGCCATTATTCAGAACCCTGCATGGATGAAATAGACAAAATTGTTTAGGCGATCGTATGAATCTGTTACGATTTTCAATCCCTATCAAGGGTATTTAAATCATTCATCAAGGTTATTGCTGAGTTGGCTGGAAACTCTGGGCTTGCAACCATTGTTCTTCTATATCCCTCTCTTTCTCTACCATTCTTAGACCTTCACCAGGTCGCTATTGGAATTCTGGCAGAAGTGTTTTTCACGATTTACTTCCATTGTGATACGGGCCTTGATATACGTTTGTATTGGGAAGGAGGGAAAAAGAAAGGGTGGGCACTGAGATGGAGAGGGATGAGACATTGAGTCAAGCAGCAACTAATGTTCCATTTTTACAATTTACTTCCATATTGATACGGACCTTAACATATATTTGTATTGTGGAGGAGAGCGATGAGACAATGAGTCAAGCAGCCACTAATCTTGGTTCTTGACTGCCCTTCTTGGTGGAGCGCTACGAGTATTTGAAGTGAAAGAGACAGCCTAACCCAAAACACCGAATGTTGAATATGCATCTATTGGGTATCATGTTGAAAACAGCCTAACCCAAAACAATTAGGGTAAATTATTGTTACGTTGACTTTCTCTCTCATTCTTTTCGTGCATTTTTTAGTGCAAAAGCAAGGAAAGCCTACATTGTTCTGACGTGCGGCCCGCCTACAGTTTCTGGGGCTCTTCCCAAGGGTAAGGGTGAGGATGGGGAGAGCTGCTCCGAAAGTGACGAGGAAGATAGTCGAACAGTAAGTTTATCTCAGGCTCTCTCTCATTCATTTTTATCTTAGGACAATATAGATGAGCGTTTCTGAGCATGTAAACATTGTTGTTTTGGTTTGTGCAGGTTCATATTTCAGACAGGAATCGCCCAAGAAAAAAGCAGAAGACATCAAAGAAAGCCAAAGGCAAAGAATGGATATTTAAGAATAAGGAGAAGAGGGTACGGAGGGGCAAAGATGTCCCCCATGACTCAAAATATACGGGTAGGAAGAGGAAGTCCACTTTTTAATTATTTGTTGTATTTTCGGATCTTTGTATGCTGATACCTTTCTGAAGCTATAAGAGCACTCAAAATAACTTCATTAATTCTTGAGATACCATCATATTTTAAGACTAATTGTCCTTTGATTACCACTCCGTTTGTAGTTGTGTGGCGATGTTTCCCTTGAAAAGAATGATACAATCATCAAGTTAACCAACGTTTACTGTCAAAGATGAAAACGTTATGGGTGTATATGCTGGGGCTAATGTTTTGGATGTGTGATTCCACCACCTTCCTTAATCCAACATGGTGAATTAGTTGATAAGAGAGCTGAAAAATTTATATGTCATCTGTAGCCGTTTCGAGTTGCCATTCTAGTGTCGGGTTATTTTCACTCTACTATGTTAGTGTTGGATGAATTCAGTTTACTTCAATGTCATACAACCGAAGGTGACCCACTTATGGGATCCGACACATTTGATTTCATACAATGAGCTCAAATCTCTTATCATAAAAAACCAGTGGGATCCGACTCTGAGCATTGCATGCCCAAAATGGTAACTATTTTTGTTCTGAGCACCAATTTGGGAGCTATGTTTCGTTTGCCCAAATTTGTGATTTGGAGATCTGTTGACTAATAGCACTGATTTAGGGACCTGCATAAGTGTCAGCCAAAAGAGTTCACAAGTACATAGTGTTCACAAGAAACAATTTACCACAATTAATAAACAGGAACAGTCCAATCATTGGTTGATCTGAGATTTATATTTTGAAAATTTTACTTAGTGAGTTTGTTCTTTGATTTACTTGCAACATTATTTGATAATGTGGTCCACTCAAGTACTTCCAGTATTAGGCATGGGACTCTTAAGTGAACCACGATGTCAAATTTACTCACAAGGATGAGCGAGTTAATAAATTTCTGTGCACTGACCTTCTTTGAAGAACTACACCATTTATTAGTCAAGTTAATGTCTTAATTTGGTAAGTTTATGAATTATTTTTATCAACATATAGATTAAGTAATCAATGATTGGTTAAACTCAAGTCGTTTGTTAAGTATAATGGAACCTTGATGTATAATCCCTTATTTGCTTGACACTCTTAAGATGATTTGCAGTATGATGAATTGTGAAGCCCTAATCCGTCATCCCAGTAGTATTGATGTGTTTGGGAAATCATTCAAGAATAATTTCTGTCATGTCGATACTTTAGCAACTGATTTTATCATATTAACTTCTCTGAGCTATCACCTCTAATACCATTGGCGAAAAATTATATCTATATTACACAATCAACTTTAACTTATTGCTACAATTATGGAAAGATGGTTTACAATCCCATGATTAAGAGTTGTAGGTCAAGTCTAGAAGTAACTGTCTATCTGCAACATACCTATTTAGTTATAGGCCCATGATTGGGGTGAAACTTAAATGACTCACACATCAAAAGGTTGAAATCAAAATAGACACAATGATCAAATTATCTTGACATGAATTGCCCCTTTATTTTGTTGGGTTCTTATGGCCTTGATCTGGATGAACATAAGGATTCCATGCAATGAACTTATTGGCAGAATCGCAACAACATCAACAAAAACATGAAACAAAGCACCTGTGCATGGATAACATCCTTGATTTCTTGGATCTTGGATGAGACGAGTTGATCTGCTCATGCGTGCAGCCTCTATGGATAGTCCACATGATTCATAACTACTCTTACTATAGGACAGTGGCCTAGCCAACTCTTAGATTTGCTCTACCCATACTTTTTTGGTTCTCTCCAACATTACCTACTTGTCCAACTGTTGCTGAGCAGTTTCTGGTTATCAGACGGACCTTCCTAGTAGGTAACCTTAATATGTTCGATTTACCTTTTTTGCAATCAATTTCGCATCAGCACATGCTGCTGTAAAAAATTGTCCACCCTTTCCAAGTGGGATTTTTATGTTATGTGTTACCGGGCCTAAGGGCATATCGATTGAAGTAGATTCTTCTTTTTTTTTTCCAAAAAACCTGATAGCATGTAATTTATAGTATTACTTTCATACATATTGCATTTTTATTTGTACTAAAATGATTATAATTGCATGCTATCACACTAAAAATGAAACACATTTGTTTTGAGCATATTATGCTGAATTTTCATGATTTTTACTGATTTTTCTGTATTTTTATAGAAATTATGTTGTGGAGAACATGAATAAAAGGGTTGTAAAACTTTTCTTGGTAGTTCTTGCAAGCATAAATCTCCTATTTTATTAAAGTTTTTGATATTTTAACTTGTTTTGGAAGAATAGAGGCTTTTTTTACAAATTTCCAGGTGATATAAGAGCGTAGGGGCATATGTCCAAATATTTCTAGAGCAGCATCAATTAAAATTTTTCCAAAACAGAGGGATTTTTCTGAAAATTTTGTGGAGAGAGAAGGCCAAAAGGATCAAAAGCCTTAAATTTCTCCATATTCAAACCTTGATGTCTGAAGATCCAACCATCGGATTGAGCTCAAATTTTGAGGGCTTATCTTCATTGTATCTTCTTTGTATCCGTACGGATGGATTGACGAGAAGAGCCCCAAAACAAAAGAAAACTAGGGAGAACTTAGAGAAAAAGTGGAATTGTCTCACCCCTCTACCTTATGTATAAATTCTTGATTTTCTCTCTTTTTCATTCTTGAATGCTTGACCACAGTCTGCACTTAGAGGGGAGCTCTCCTTGGATCAACTTTTGTCCTGAAATTTTATTTTATTTTTACTTCCCATCTTTATTGATCTTGATTTCCGTTCTCCCAAATTGTCGTGGCTAGGGCAAAATGCACTAGCCCTTGTCTTGATTCAAGAAGGAAGTTAGCTAATGATCAAATTGTATTATCCAATAGAAGAATACTATAAAAATTAGATGGATTGTTGATAAGCTGAATTTTACTGTAATTAAATAGGTTAATTACTAACATTTTTTGCAATCAACTTATATAATATTATTTATAATGAAATAGTAGAAGGGTCGTCCACGAGGAAGCAAAGTTCAAGGATTTAATGCAAGATAGTTAGAATGGAATTTTAATAGATTTAATCATGATTAGATATGATATTCAGGGCATATGTGGTCTTCAAGATTAAATAGGGATGAGCTCTATTGATTTCACTTCTAAGTAAAAGGGTAAGATATTTGGAGATCATAAGGGAAAATAATTGAGAAGAGTAAGGTAGGAGAGATGAGAGATATGAAGAGAATGTAGGTCCTCACTTCATTCAATCTGGTCTTCAAGAGAAGATCCAGATTCAGAAGTGTAATGAGATAAGAAGAGTACTTAATGTAGGGTTTTAAATAATAATGGTTGGTGAAGAGAGTAGAGGTTTAGAGGAAGGTAAAGGACACATAATATATCTAATTTATAGTGTATTTTTATGTCTGATAACAATCCGATGATTAGATAACTTCCTTCTTCAATCAAGACAAGGACAAGTACATTTTGCCTTGGCCAAAGAAATTTAGAAGAACACAAATCAATATCAATGAAGAAATAGACTAAAAATCAAATACAATAACATGATAAAATTTGATCCAAGGAGAGCTCCCTCTGAGTGCAGGCTGTTGTCAAGCATCCAAGAATGAATAAAGAGGGGTAAAGGGGTTTATACCTAATGTAAAGGGGTGAGACAATTTCCATTTTGTCCCTAAGTATTCCTTCATTTTCTGTAGTATTGAGACTCCTCATGTCAATCGATGATATGATAGAAAGAGGATACAATGAAGAACTAGCCCTCAAAATTTCTTCTCAATCCGACAGTTGGATCTTACGATATTAGCGTTTGAATTTGAGCAATCTAAGGCATTTGATCCTTTTGGCCTTTTCTCTCTCTACCCTTTGGATGCTGCCCTATAAATATTTGGATATATTCCCCCTCCTCCTATTTCACCTGGAAAATTGCAATAAACCCCTATGTTCTTCCAAAATAAGTTAAACTACCAAAAAGTTCAACAAAATAGGAAATTTACGCCTGAAAAACTACCGAGAGCAGTTTTAGAGCCCTTTTCTTCATGTTCTCCATGAAATAGTTTTTTTTCGGAAAATCAGTAAAAAAGGGAAAAATCAGGAGAATATACTAAAGACAAATTTGTTTCATCTCTCCTATCTTCGTCTTCTCATTTTTCTTTCCTTATGATCTCTAAGGACCTACCCTTTATTTAAAAGTGAAAATTAATATGGATCATCCCCATTTAGCCTTGAAAATATGATCTTCACTAAAGATCATATACAATCAAGATTTAATCTACTAAAAATACATTCTAAATAGATTTAATTAAATCCCTGAACTCTGCCCCCTATGGACAACCCCGCTACGCATCATGTAGATCTTAAAATTGAGGGTTCATTATAGATATTATTGTACAAGTTGATTACAAACAACAATAGTAATAAACCTAGATAATTACCATAAAATTCAGCTTATCGAAACCCCTTACCAAACTGTACAAGCTTCTTCCAAAGCATATGAATTTCTAGATGTATATGATGCATCCAATGTTCAGAAAGAAGTCAAGATACAGAAGGGACGAGTTTACGAGTGGGCTAGGAGAAGGATCCTGAGTCACCATACGAAGAAGCAATATATATATATATATATTTTTGGCAAAAACACGGTGCTGGGTACGGACAACCCTAGGGTTGTGCCCGTAGACCGATCCATCCGTGTCCTGGACGCCACCCAAGACGGTTTTATTTATTAAGTGAAGTGTTTTTCAATGTTTTTAGGCATGGAGCGAGTATATATATCCCAATTACACTCGGATCCCACTCGTCCACGCCCATAGTTTAGAAAAAGAAAAAATATATAACCGATACCTTGCCGGCGCTCGGGGAAGTGTGGTCGTCATCGTCCCTCCAGAGCCACCCGGCGGTATCGGTGTAGGTCGGGAGAAATCCTTGCCTTAATGTCATCAAGCGGGGGCTGAAGTGCGTGGGGGGCGCTAGTCAGGGCGGGTACATTTGTTCCTCAAACTCCACTGTTCCACGCGATTCTCCAATCCCGCGGGTCTGCCGTTGCGTGGGTTCGCCGAGTACGGAGGGTCGGTAGTCCGAGATGATTGATTCGGTAACATCCCCTAGCTATAGAAGGAAGTGCCCGCCAAGAGAGAAAGACGGAGGAGGGGGTCCTTGCGTGTACCGCGTGATTGGCGAGGGCGTCAGCGATCTGGTTGCCCTCTTGTAGCTGGCGGCGAAAGCACTTGATTCGATGACGACACCGCATAATATCTTGCCATATGCGGTGGAGGCGCCACTGGGAACATGTACCTGTACGAAGCATATCAACTAATACCCTTGAGTCCGACTCTACGAAGATATTGCGAAGGTTTCGCTCCTCACAGAGGAGTAGACCATCACGTATCGCCGTAGCCTCGGCTACTGTAATAGTCTATACTCCATAAAAAGAAGAGAAAGCGAAGAGTATACTCCCTGTATAATTCCGAAGGATACCGCCTCCCCCAGCTGGTCCCGGGTTCCCTTTGGCCGCGCCATCCACATTCAATTTGAGGATGTCAACTGGCGGTGGGAGCCAATAAACAATCCTGTACTGAATGCGGATAGGGGCATGGGTCACGGGCATCCCTAAGGATCCAAGGAACTCGCAGGCGAATGTTGAGCTGTCGTCTAGGGGGGGGGATGAGGCGGTGAATACGGCATAGCCATAACTTGACCTGATGTAGGATATACATAGCGCACATGGGTGTACCTGCAAAACGACAAGAGTTTCGCCCTTTCCATATCTTCCATAGTATATAAGCTATGGTGATGTATAGGATGGGGCACTGTTTAGAGTGTATTGGCGAGAGAAAGAGCTTGCCAAAACACTCAAACGGGGTCAGTAGACGCCAATGATCTGTGATTGGGCGTCAGCATGCCAATGCTACCTCACTATAAAAGAAAAGGTGATCCATGGTCTCTGTGTGGGGAAGTGAAGGACAGCAATGGCAGCGGGAAGGTAGCAAGTGCCCTATACAGATCACTCGATCGTCAGTAGGGAGCCCTCGATGTAATAATCGCCAAAGGAAAAAGGAGAATCGAGTAAGGATGGCCGGATGCCAGATACGACGACCCCAATGCTGTATAAGGGATTTTGGGTGAAAGTGTTCCCAAGAAGAGTGGCACGTGTAGGCTCCATCAGATGTGAGTGTCCAGATAGCAGAGTCAGAACTCGAGTCCAGTGGTGTAGTCTGGACCTCAGGAAGTGTGTCTAGGGGGAGACCGTGTTGCTCCCAGAGGTGTGACGTATTGTCTTTGAGCAATTGAGTCACCGTGAGTCTCACTCGGTGTGGAACGAACTGGGGGTGGCAAGCGAGGGGCTCACCAGCATGCCATGTATCATACCACGCACTGATGTCACCTCGGCCTATATGCCAGCGTGTGACTTGAGCCATCTCAAGCCAATGGCGCTGCCACGCCCGCCACCTCCTAGATCGCCGAATATCTATCTCGCGACGTGCCCATTCGCCATATTTGGCATGGATAAAATTCCCCAATGGGGAGGATGTGGTACGCATACGCCATACAAGCTTCTTTTTAAGCGTGTCCTGGACGTCCGAAAGTCGTCTGATCCCTAGACCTCCTTCTTCCGTCGGCCGACATGCTTTCTCCCAAGAAACCCAATGATGGCGCATCTCTCCCTCGAGGTGACCATACCATAGAAAATGCGCACATATGCGTTCTACAGAGCGGAGAACGGTAAGAGATAGTGAATGGACCGCAAGGGTATGTAACGGGATACTCATGAGGACATGCCGAATAAGTTGGATACGGCCTCCAGGGGAGAGGAAATGAAGTTTCCATCCCTCTAGCTTATTTCTAAGCTTACCCAGCACGGCATCAAAATAGTGATGACTAGCGGGGCCAAGAAAGATAGGGCATCCAAGATAATCCAACGGAAGGCATCCTCGTGAGAATCATGTATAGTGCTGGAGTATCTCAGTGTGCCTTATAGTGGTGGAGGGTCCCACTATAAAGCTACTCTTCAAGGCGTTAAGGGGCTGGCCCGAAGCTTGCTCGTACGCGGTAAGGACGCTCATAAATTCCTTAATGGATTTTTTAGATCCATTGAGGAACAAGATGGCATCATCAACAAATAGTGAGTGCGAGAGAATCGGGCAATCCCTCTTCGTAAAGTACGGCTGGATAAGGCCTTAGTTGATTGCCCGCGTGAGAGATCGGCTGAAGACCTCCTCCATCAATATAAAGAGGGTAGGTGAAATAGGATCAACCTGCCTGAGCCCCCTCGTAGCCGTGAAAAAGCTAGTGGAATTTCCATCCATCAAGAGGGAGAAGTGATTCTCCCTAATGCAAGCATCGACAAGTGCAATGAACGCCTCCGTGAATTCGAAGCGCCGTAACACTTCGAGGAGGAAATTCCACTCAACTCGATCAAAGGCCTTCTCCATATCAAGCTTGATGATGACATTGGAGCCCCGGATACGAGTGTCTATGGACTGGGCTAGCTTGTGCACTAGTGTGATACTATGATGGATTAGTTGACCCTTGACAAAACCACACTACTCTTGCGAGATAAGTCTATTAAGGAAGCATCCTAGTAGATCTGTAATGATCTTAGATGCAACTTTATAGCATACATTACAAAGACTGATGGGTCAAAAGTCTCGAAAGGAAGTTGGAGTTGCCACTTTTGGAATGAGCGCTAAAAAAGTGGATTTCCAACTTCGTGCGACGACTTTACTCCTGAACACTTCCTTGATAGCTAGCACCAAGTCGGTCCCTACAATGTCCCAGCACGCTGTATAAAATTATGCTGTGAATCCATCCGGTCGTGGGGCTTTGTTACGGCCCAAGGAAAAAACTACCTCTTTGATCTCCGCTCGGGTCGGAAGGGCTAGTAAAAGTGCATTGTCTTGGTTGGTCACCAAGGAAGGAATGGAGGAAAGAAGGTCCTCGCTCATAACAGTAGGCTGTGAAGAGAGGAGTGAGTGATAGTACTCCACTCCTGTGGCTGCCAGCTGGTCAGGATCCTGACTATACGTCTCCAATAGGGTCGTATAGTTCGGGCGCGCTTTGTGACGGATTGAGGCGTGAAAGAAACGTGTGTTTCTATCACCCTCTCGCAGCCATTGGATACGCGATTTCTGGAGATAAAATATCTCCTGTCGTCGCATGGCATCCTCAAGCTGCTCTCTGAGACGTAGCTGGCGCTCTCCCATGTCATCTATCCAGCACTCCTGCAGGTGGCGGTCGACATCAGCTAATTTCTTTTTAAGTTCTTCGACCGGTGAATGGACGTCGCCAAAGACGTGATGGTTCCACCATTTGAGGTGGAGCTGGAGGTTCCTCATGCGATAACTGAAGTTATCCATAGGGGATGTAGAAATCGATCCATGCCAATGGCTACTACATAGCTATGAAAATCACCATGTTCTAACCACATGTTTTGGAAGCAAGAGGGGGGACGCCGGACCCGATGACTCGATTCTGAGAGAAGGAGGATCGGTGTATGATCCGAGTAAAGTCTCAGAAGGTTCTCTACTGTGAGGGTGCAATGCATCAATGCGGTACTATTAGTAAAACAGCGATCAAGCCGTGCGTATATACGCGCGTCCGCTTGGCGTTCATTGCACCAAGTCCACTTCTCCCCTATGGTCGGCGGTTCCGCTAATGCAGTCACGTAGATAAAGTCATTGAAGGTGTGCATAGAGCGTAGCCGAGGTGAGCGGCCCCCTTGGCGCTCGCTTCTGTCCCGTATGCAGTTGAAATCTCTGGTTATAAGCCAAGGTAGATCAACTAGCTGTGAGTGGGAGTGAATGTGTTGGGTGAGTTCCGCCTAGAGGGCCTCCTGCTCGGTGGGTCTATGCAAGGCATACCCGATAGTAAGTATGTAGGGCTTTGGGGAGTGTGGTACATCAAAGGTGACGTATCGTGTCCCTTCGGCCAATAGTGCTATCGAATATTCTCGCTTCCAAAGAAGCCAGAGCTTATTCGAGGGATGGCAGTAAACATGGTCCATCCCGAGTTTCCTCGCAATGGAGTGGGACTGGTCCGATGTGATCATCGGTTCGAGGAGCCCCACTATGCCTAATTTGTGCCTAGTGATAAGGGATAGGAGATGTGTTTGGGTGAGAGGGTTACTGATCCCTCTACAATTCCAAATGAGAGTTGGAATCATAGATCTATCGGCTCGCGTGACGCACCCGAGATCGGGTGTTGTATGTACGGCGTGAAGGTGGAGGTGGTGCCTCCGATCTCAAAAAAGGAGAGGTATCCATATCAGAGTCCTCCGAGAAGGAGACATCGTCCTCCTCTTCTGTGGAATCCCGACCACTAGTACCGTCGCCCATGTCCTCCGAACTAGTGAAAGTGGCTTGACAGTTTGTCAAGCTTTCCATTTGGTCAGAAGGTATATGTGATGGGTGGAGGGCGGGTGTAGAGGCGGGGGAAGGATATGAGGGGATGGGGCCGGGTGTGGAAGTTGGGTGGGGGTGCGAGGGGATGAGGGGAGGTGGATCGCATGATGGTGGAGAAGGAAGTGAATCTCGAGGAGGTGGAGCATGGGGCGTTGGGGCGGGTGGAGAGGGTCGGGGAAGGGCAGCGGGTGAGTGACGCGAGGAGGTGGAGAGGGGCGGGGAAGGTGAATGGTGGGATGGGGCGATAGGAGAAGCATGGGACGGTACATAAGAGAGGACGTGGGAAGCGGAGTAGGTGGTCGAGGAGAGGCGGTAGACCGGGTGAGTGGTCTAGGAGAGGCGATAGATTGGGTGGGGGGAGATATGGACCTAATGGGACGTGTGTCCGTAATGGGGATGCTATCCTCGGGAACCTTAGGTACCGCTAGTAGGGCAAAAATATTCGAGGTCAGTGGGGCGACACTGACCTCCTTGCCCTTACAGGAGGAGGCATCTCTAATCCGTGGTAGGGTTTTGGGGCGCTTCTCAGCACCCTTCCTCACCCGCTGGGAAGTAGAGGGGGCAGGCTTAGCCGTTGGAGGCTTAGCTGCCCTGCTGGCTCGTGGGAGATAAGATGATACAACGGTGGGTTGCACCGATGTAACCACAGGGCGCGAACCGAGTGACGGTTTCTCGACAGGTCGTCACCCTTGGGTGACAGAGATAGTAGCGGCGATGTAGTCATCATAAGCCAAGGGTGGGAGGTATTCCTCCTCAGTGGTAGGAGTCTACGTCGCCTTTTGGCGACATGTGTGAATGGTATGACCTAGTACAGTGCAGTGTGTACAAAACCTCGGGAGGTTTTCATACACCACGGTCTGACGGATCGTCTCATCGCCATTTCGAATGAGTATCATGCGATGTAGGGGGACGAGTAGGTCCACCTGAACACATACTCGAGCGTATCTGGGACGGCTAAAAAGTTGGACATCTTTGTCCGCTTGTATGAAAGTGCCAACTGCGCTAGCAAGAGATTCCAAAGCCGTAGGTGTGAATAAATGCGGTCGTAGGCCAGGAAATCCTATCCACACCGGGACGGAGTGGGGAAAATGGTCGCGTGAGCTCCCTGTCTGCTCGGCTGTCCAGCGGTATGTATGCATCCTGGAGTCATTGATTGTCCATGTGGTGCGGCTCCATGCCCGTCGGAAGTCATCCTCAAGCTCGAATCGAATAAATACGCTCCTGTGATTCCTTGCTCCAATGACCACCGGTCCAAGGAAATTCCCTGGTGCTGCATAGACTCTCGTGATGTCATCTATGAGCGGCCGCTTCGTAGCGAACCGCCTGATCAGTGTATAGGCGAATGGCGCTGCCATTCGTGTTACCTCCTCCTTGGAGAAGGTAACTAAGCGTACACCCTCAGAGTCAATGAAGCCCCTAGTCGGGATCGTGTCGTCGTAGATAGGGGGAAGGGTAGGTTTGGGGAGTGAAGTAGTGGATGGTGCATGGGTGACGCCCGCCACTTTCGCTGCCCAAGTCATCTTCGGGAGTGATCCCGTGCCGTTAGACGCTATTGTGGCCGGCTTGAGGGGGTCCTCGGTGGCCGGGGTGGGGTGGGGTGGGCATGGGCTCCCGTGTCCGGGTGATGCAGATCAGTCATGACAACGTCCGTCCGTGCATCTAAATCAGTGGCGACCGAGGCAACCAATTCGGCTTGGAGCGAGTTAGTGGAGTCATTCTTGTTGACTTGGTTAAGGTTGACCAAGTCACAAGGGGTGACTCGAGTAGACTCGATCAAGTCGGGGTGCATCAGAGTGACCAAATGATCAATCGGTGCGGGTTTGACCACGCCATCAAGGGGAGGCGTAGAGGACAATTCTGCAATCGAGTTGACCAAGTGGTCTATTTGGTCAACGTTGACCTTGGAGTCAACATGGTCAACATTGACCGTAGAGTCAACACGGTCGGCGTTGACCCGGGTATCAAGGGTTACCAACTCCTCACGACCTGAGATGTCCGAGTCGGCATGGTTGACTTGAGCCAGGTTGACCGAGTTGACTCGGTCAACGTTCGCAAGTGTGTAATACCCATGGAGTTGACCGAGGCAAATTGGTCAACGTGGTCTACGTTGACCAATGGGTCAATATGGGTCGGGTCAACCAGGTCCACCAGGTTGACTCGGCCAACATTGACCGAGTCAACTAGATAAGATTGGTCAATATTGACCGAGTCAACTCGGTCAGTATTGACCAAGTCGACCGGGTCGGCTCGTGAGTGATTCCCCGAGTCGACCGGGTCGATTGGGTCGTTTGCGACCCGATCGACTTGGGCGGGAGAGGCCGAGCGGCAGTTCGGTGCGGACGGAATGACGTGGATACGTCGTGGCCGATGATCCCGTGGTCCTCCGGAAGATCTAATGGCAGTGATGAGTCGGACTGGTCAAAAATGGCGGGCGCCGCTGGTGTGGAAAGTGCAATAAATGTGTTGTTGACACAGGCCGCATTGAACGGTCAAAAAAGTCGGGCGCTGGCAGTAAGTTCACCGCCAACGGCCCGATTTTTTGAATTTCCGGGGGGTCCATCGGGAGTCCACCATCCGGACCATCTAAAGCGTGACACCTGACATCACCGACAGTCTGGATGAGTGGGCAAACGATGCCCGCAGTAATGATGGCGGGCGTCTGCGCTAAACCTAGTTCTTTTTGGGTTTTTTTTAAATTTTTGTTTTTTTTTATTTCGTTCTTTTAGGAATGTTAGATCCATCCAGGTTGTTAATTCCAACGGCCTGGATGGATCGTTGCGGGGGCGCCTCCAGCTTGCCCATCAATGACGTGTCATGCACGTCGGATGGGCAGCTGCGTTGGTCCCTCTGGCTGCCTGACGTGTCGGACACGTCAGGTGGCCAGCTTGGGACCACGGCTGAGTCAGCGGCCCGCATTGGATTGCGGCTTGCGATTTGTATTTTTGTGATTTTTCGGCGAGGGCGAGTTAAAAATCAAAATTTACATGATCTAAAGACTAGAAATTAAAAATAAATCGTACCTATGAATTCTCCTCGCCAAGACGAACAGTTTAAGTCCAAATTCCGTAATATTTCCTTTTGTATATCACTCAAACTTTGTGAAATAAAATTTGGAAATGAAAACTTACCTCCAATCTTGAATTCCCTCTAGAATGAGCTATACTGATCCGTTTGAGGCGATTTTTGAGTCGATTCCAATAGATTTCCGCCTTCCGAATCCAATGAGACTGGTTTCAGCCAGACTAGGAAGAAGAAATATGACATGAGAGTCTAGGAACAGAGGAAGGTAACACAAAGTGTTAGAAAGACAGGTCGAATATTGACTTCCAAACAAACATTATGAAATAAAGAAAGCTCTTGTTGAGGCGAGCGGGAGCGAAGGTTACTTCGTCACTCTTATTTCAGAACCATTCTGCTTAATTTTCAAGGATGTCCTGCTTTAGAGCAAATGTATTGTAAATAGTAAATTATCCGCATTGGGAGAGCTAGGTTCCTTAGGAGGATGAATGGGATGTCTTGTAGAAAGGTAGGTGATGACTTGAACTAAAGTTTTAGGTTTTGTTGGAAAATAATAAAAACCATTTACTTCTACACTTAACACTTTAGTTCGTAACCTTTTATAAAATCATAACGTTTCTTTTAAATATTATTTCTTAGAGGTTACAAAGTAATTAACATCATTTATCCTTTTTTTGAACCAAGGTACTCCTCGTGCTCTAGAAGATACAAAGGAGTATGTATGAAGTCACTCATGGAACCTATCCATCATTGGTTACCATGTACGTATAGTCCCTCATCCACTTGATGTTCCAAGGATGACTTAGGGCATGGTCACCTATCAAACCCAAATCGGTCACCTGAGTTGGTACTGAGACGTTCAGAAATCATTGGAGAACTTTACTTCAATATTTCACTTACCTTGGCCAACGACTTCATCGCATCATCTTACTTTATCTGTCTCTTCCTATACGGAGGGCGGATGATCCCATCTTGACCATTGAGTCATCTTTGTGACTTTCTTGATGCACCCAAACTAAATTATTTAGAATCCCATGATTAGAGACACCTAGGTCATAGTCAAAGTAAAATTGTCCGTTCACAAGACGTCTTCAATGCCTCAGGTCTAAGGACCACTTTACATAACCATGGCATGAATTAAACTTATTGACAGTTTGGTATAATACCATTTAGAGATTTGTACTGATCAATTGAATATACTCTTACCACCAAAGAGCACCCACTATCTACAATTAGTGTCTTCACTCTAATGGCTATGGGACCGGCCATACTCAGCATATGAGTGAGGATAGATAGTCTTATTCTATCTAAATACTTTGATGTCCTTATAGATTATCCTTCAAATAGGAATATTTATAACACATGCTTAAAGACCAGTGATCTTCGTATTGCTATCTCATCATATTTCGCTAAGTCCAATCATGTATTCATGGACTTCATTATAATCATCACAAATGCACTATAATGAATATGTTCTATTAGTGAACATGGAGCAATGTATGGAATGTGAGATTGGCTTGCCGACCACATATTTCCATCAATCTCCCACTTGGAAAAAAACCAATCATTCTTAGTGAACGAACCCTTTGTTTTTGAGTAATGTTAAAAATTATAGCTAATGCTTCAGTCTATGGATCTGCTATACTATCGGTCAATGAGACACTTCCCTTATATAATCTCATATTAAAGATGATCTTCCTAATTAAGAGAAGTGTATTAGGATGTTGTCTAACTTCATATGAGACCTATACTCTTTTTTCCATTCTGCAATGGCACCATTGGTGTCACACAACAATGGAATATGGTTTATGATCAAATATGTGACTCTTATGTTAGTGATGAACATTTCAATCATTCAGTCTCCTTACGAAACATCAAATATAGTGAGGTAATCCATTCTTGTCGTCAAGTTTTAAACTTTTTAGTAGTTATACTTCCATATTGTATAAGCATAACTTCAAATGTAGACTTTTTTATCATTTGAATATGATTGAAAACTCAATTTTATTAATCCTTGATTTTCAATTCATCTTCTTCATGAACTAAAATATTTTCTTTTGTCTTCTCAAGACATCAAGAACATATCCCATATTTTTTTAGTGCTTATAAAAACTAGAGCTTAGGCCACTTTAGGCCTTACACATAGAATAATGTACATAATTAATCTTATTATCATGGTACTAGGAATCTGTCTCAAAGTTCTCCATCCCAAAAATCCTTTTGGTGAGGATATCTATGTTCATGGATTTGGAGAATAGTGATAACCTTCTTGATCTATCTCTATAGATCCGCATTCTCAATACGTAGGTTGCTTCTCCTAAATCCCTTCATGGAGAAGATATTTGACAGTGATAAGCCTAAAAATGCGTGTAAATATGTCGTTGATTTGACGTTAGACTTATACAATAAAATTTATAAATACCCTTAATCACTAAATATAGAATATAGAGCAAGCAAGGGGTCGAACCACATGGAGGCAGAAAGTAAGAATTTTTATATAATTTTAATTAATTGATTCAAAGATGAATTAATTTTGCACTTAATAATCCTTAATTATACTTAATAATATTTTTAATTAATCAAAATCAAGTAAAAAAATTAATTTTGATAATTTTGAAAAAAATTAATTTGGTAAAAAATCTCAAGATAGAATTATTTCAATTATAAGATCAGATTAATTTGGATTATTACTTTCCCAATTATTATAAAAATTTAAGACAATTTTTATGAATTAAAATCGGGAATTAAATAATCAAGAAAGGGATTTTTAAATTGGACTTCAAGATGGATGAGTTTTCGATTCAAATTTTATTTTTAGGTTTTTTGTATATTAAATTAAATTCCCAAATAATAAAAAAAATATAGGGAGAGAAACTAGACAAATTAACCTAGAGAGAGAACGTGAAGAATTTGGGGAAAAGATGAAATCCGACCCTAAATTAAAAATCTAATAATGCAGTAATATTCTAAATTGATGTTGAATTAAAGATAAAAAATCAGATCTTGAATCAGAATCAAAATGCAGTGCTAATTTCATTCAAAACCAACTTCTAGGGCTTGTACATTTCGTCCATGCCTCGGCGTTTTAGAATCGTTCAAGATGAAGATTGAAATACAAATCAGAAACTTACAACTTTGAGTGCAGAATCAAGAACTGTCGACTTCCAAAGCATCCCTTGTGTCCTTCCTGGCTAAATCCTTGGAGAGCGCTTCAAAAAGTGATTTTCGCCCATTTTCAAACCTCCATTTAAAGATCCAACCGTATGGATTGTAGAGGGAAAAAAGACGAAGATGCCCTCAAAATTTCAGCTCGATGGTACGGTTAGATCTCAAGATATCGTCATTTTACTGGCGCTTAATCTCCACTATTGGATTAATTTATCTCTCCTCCAAGAAGCTTGATAATGGCACTTTCTGATTGGTTGCCGCATTATTTTGTCATTTTCTGCCTTCTCGGATCACGTTCTGACAAATGATTGTCTGCATTATCGGCGTGCAATCATTGTTAAATAATTCACCCTTTTGAGTGGTTGAGAGGATGCCACGTCGCCCTTTAGCCAAGTATTTAAGGCCCTGTAAAAAATATTTCTTCACTGAAATGAGGTTAAATTCCATGTAAAAAATGATAAAAAATCAGAAATAATAGTAAAATCAAAGTGTAAGTGATTTATCTTCATTTTTATATGATAACATGCAAATATAGTCATTAAAACACATAAATATAATGTAAAATTCATTAATTAATCATGTTAATCTGCAAGTTATCAGACAGTCATTCATTTATCGAGGATAAAGTTCCGACATCATTCTCCATGATTGTAATTGTGCTTCCACTTGTCATCATGGATACTCGCGTGGCTCGTTCTTCATTCTCAATGAAGACATGATTTATGATCACTCTATCAAAACTCATACTCTAACTTAGGAATTCTTTTTCAATCCATACTTGGATTATGGCAGCTTGCACACTTGGATGTATAATTTTAGGTTGTATTGTATGCACCTTCATGCATTTATAGATTCCATAATCAAAGTATGCTTCTATGGCAAGAAGGATTGTGGTGGGCTTTATCATGGAAGCTATTATGAACTCTTCCTTCATGGAATTTCATTTTGTCCAACAACACCAATATTTATCTAAATAGTGAGTTACTCATAATGGGAACCATACCCTTAAGAGTGTCGACCAAGATCTAAACTTGGTTAGGTGCATAGACCAAATTTCAGAATCCATGCGTTCTTGCTCATTCTGACAAGTTAGAATAGCTTCTTCATATGTTAGAGATCACCATCTCTAAGATAAAGTGTTTTGACATTAACTCAAAATCATGATGGCCAAAATATGATCAAGTTCTAGTCCTCTCTACCAAACATATGAACTTCTTTGTTTTACTTCTGAACAAGTTTAGGACTAAGTCCTCATCAAATGAGGTGTTGATATTTTTGGATCTAGAATTCCTTTTGAGACTACTTTGGCTCCCACCATCTTCTAACAAGACAATACTTAGCTAACAAAACACTTATGTTCCTTAGGATAGTAAAAATAGTATCCCAATTTTCTAATTTGGATATCCATAAAATACATACCTCATAGTCTTTAGCTCCATCTTATCTGAGTGAAGCATTATCTTATAGGCTAGATTTCCCATTCTTAAGCTTCCCTTCATTCTCTTTAACTTGTATGGGTCAGAATTCACACATTTAATGGGTAACAAGTTCAACATGCATGCAACTGCACTAAGTGCATGTACCCATGGGTTCATGAGAAGTCTTAAGTTGCTCGTCATGGATTCCACTACGTCAAACTAAGTGTGAGTCCACCTCATTGATGAACCATTCATCTCCAGATTTAAGTGGATGGAAATTACTGAAGAAGATAGGGTAACATTGTCAAACATGAAGTATGTAAGCTCCATACTCAAGTGGATGACTAAGTTGAGATATGGGATATTTGATGCAACCCTCTATGCTTGACTGTGTATGACCTTTGCCAAGTGAACCCTTATACCACATAGTTGATGGCAATTGCTTCATACCCGACTGGGATCTCACAAGTTCTTTTTGAACCTTAAATTCTCCCTCAACTCAGGTGATTCTGTTCATTTCTTCGAGGAACATAGAATGAACCAACTATGAAAAATCCAACCCACCTTCCATCATTTATTTATTTCTCATTTTGCCACTATGATACCCTTATTAACTCAATTATGAAAAGTTTCTGATGTATCACTGAGAAACCTTATTTGAAAAGCCCATATTTTATGATGTGGTTAATAAATATATGATTGTTTTCAAGTATGCACATTTAGCTTATGCCCTTGCAAATGATAGTCATGTTGAGCTGACATTTGATGTTTTTGAAGAGGGATAAAAACAAAGATTTCGAAATGAAGATTTTTCTCTAACAGGTTCAATGTTTCATACCCTCAATTAGGTATTTGTTATTGTAATAATGTGAATACGTAGAACTAAAAGCCATGGGACACTATGATAAAGTCTTTTGGTGAGTATAATCAGAGTTATAGATATACAATATCAAAAGGAATATTCAATGCACACATGGTTCAAAGATGTACATTTGATAATATGCTGAAGGTGATTAAATCGACTTGGAGGTGAAATATGTGTTAGAAAATGGTTCTTAAGATTAACATTGAACTCATCACTCAATTCTTTCATGACTCCTATTCATAATTCATTGTTAATCTTAAAATGGAAAAAAATTAGGTGAAATTAGTTGAACTATTTAAATTGCTCAAGAATATGAAAGGTAAAGCTTTAGAAGAAAAATCCCAAGAGATGTTGGTTGGTGTGACCAAAAGAAGCTATTTCATATCCTTGAGAAGGACAAGAGAACAAAGCATATTAAGATAGCTCTATCACAAATAGATAAAGCACAGAGTTCATATTTCCAGTATAGATCAAGAGGTGACTAACAGAGGAACTACATGTGGTGCCTCGTTAATATAGCTCTCTTCAATGTGACGTGTAATGATGTTTCCACAATGAAAAGAGTTAAGAAAAGACAATATGAAGTTAATGATAGGAAATATCGTAAAAGTTGCATTAATCACTATATTTATTTCAAACCTCAAGTATCAAGTGGGAGATATGATATCTTTAGAAGATTACTACGTTCCAAGCATAATAAACAACATCACATCTTCCGGGAACAAACATAGATATTCCTTAAATATTATGAAAAATAATTGTTCTATTTATTTAAGAAATAAAGTAATTTCTTTGGCATCAAAAATAGCAGAATAAATCTATTTTATGTTTCTCACCATTATCTCAATTTGATATTTATCCTAAGAAAATCATAAATTATGTGAATAAGGCATATGTTTATGAGTTTATGGGACCTATGCAAAGGTAGAGTGCTTAAGATGGATTGAATACACTGTTAGTATTAACATGGTCCATTTATCTGACCATAGACTAGGGCTAATTTTTCTTCTGAAATATTTTACTTATTATTAACTCTGAGATTCTTTTATTTATATAAAGTTATTTCAGAACCTAAAAGAGTACATTAATCCTTGTTTTTGTTGATCAATTATATAAATAGTGTAGTTTTATCCACTCTAACTCCCCCAAATATTCCAAATTTGCTCCACAATGATAAGGTGCACATTGATAAGGTACTTTAATCCTTGTTTAAAATAATCGTGAGTCAAGTATTTAACTGGATAAAGGCGGTTGAAAACCAATGAATATGTGATGTTGTGCCTGCCTAAATTGTCAAAAATCTCACCAACTAATAGAAAATCTGTCCAAGAAAGGCTCCACCAACTCGAACACTTAGGGGATCTCCCATGTCAATCACATCCATCTTAAGCATTGTACCTTTGCTAGTGTTCCATAATATTAGAAAACTGAAAAGCAAGATTGAATTTCATTTTGAATCATGTGCAACTTGCTGTTCATACGTTATGGGTAGGGTACCAACGTCTCCCATCATGGAGAACATACCAAGGACATATTAAGTTTGATATATGCTAATGTATGTGTCTACCTACCTAAAAGAGTATTAAAATTTTTTGATGAGATCAAGGAGAAGATTACATGAGTATGGATTTTGCATGGTTAGTGAATGATATTTTATCATAATTTATCTGATTCAACTACATATATATCAGACAAATATTTCATCATAGAGTTCTGATCACACTTTCTTGGACATAGTGTGATACACGATGTGCTGCTTAAGATTGTTAATGTTCCAATCGTATATTATAAGACCCAAAGTAGGTGACACTCCTGCGCCAAATCCTGCACGCTAACTGCATAGTGCACAAGTACACATGCATGGAGGCCTGATGCAAATGCACGGTGGATCAAGGTAGGCCATGTGTGCATGCTGCCAAAGCTGCGCACGTTGGCTGCAAAGGCCTGTGCCGCAGTCCATTGATACTTCTCATGCAGGGACAAGGCCATATCCCTCCAAGGGCTACAATGAAATAACACCACAACAGGTAGCCATTACGCGCAGAATGCCAAGACTGTTGTAGGGGCACTTGGTGTGCACCTACAAGTGGTGTTGTGGTGCCATGTGCCGAAGCTTGGGGCGTTGAGCACAGTGACACCAATTAGGACCAACGCACTAGATGTGTCAATGTGATTGCTGGAAGTGTGTGGAGGGTCAAGGCCGGGCTCCAAAGATGGTGGTGCTGCAAAGGAACGTCGGAGTATGTGGTATGATTGACCGATGGACACACAGTGGCCAGTTGGAGGTAGGGAACGTCACGCCGGGGACGTGACACCCCAAACGTGACGGGACAGATGATGACACATGATGAAGGGTGACGTGATGAACTGTTCGTCACGTCACCGTCTCGTCATGCGTCGGAGGGTTTTTAAAATGTTCGTCACGTTCCTGTCATGCGTCACATGTTCCTTTTTTCGTCACGTCACCATCACCGTGACACCATCACCGTCAACGGTGATGGAAATAATAATATATATTTTACTATGTTTAGTAATACTAAACATAGTAAAAACATTTGTAATCTCTGCGTCAAATGGTCGATTGCTATAAACAGATCAGTCTTTGAAAGCGCTCGATTGCTCTGCAGATCAATATCAGAAAACGCTTGGTCGGCCGACCTCGACACACTCGATCCCTCTACAGATCGATATCAAAAAGCTCTCGATTCCTGGAAACATATAAATCGTGGGAAGCGCTCGATCCCTCCACAAATCAATCTCTGAATGATTGGCCGACACGACACACTCGATTCTTTAGATCGATAGCAGAAAGATCTCGATTCCTGGAAATATATAAATCGCGGAAAGCGCTCGATCGCTCCACAAATCAATCTTAGAAAATGATCGATTGACTGAACGAACTCAACATAGTCGATTCCTCCTCAGATCAATATCAAATGGCGCTCAATTCCTGCGAACAGATCAATCTCGGAAAGCACTCTGACAGCTTAACAAGATCGATCGATTCCTGCAAACAGATCAGTCTCAAAAACTGCTCGATCGACCGACCTCGACAAGAAAGAACGATCTTCAAAGAAGCCCTACTCCAGCAAAACATACGTCAAAAAATGGTTCATTTTTTACACAAATCCTGGGAACAAATTAATTATTAACATCTATTTAACAAAAAAATAAAATTGTATAAAAATTTCATCACAGTCGTCATTCGTGACAGACCTTTCATCACGTCACATGTCCGGACTACCCTGTCACCGTCATGTCACCATCACGAACAACCTGTCACGCGTCACTGTCACCGTCATGCCTCATCCAATTGTCACCGTCACCATCACATCATCTGTCACGTGGCCGTCCCGGTGACGTGTGAGATGACAGATGACATTTGACAATCCCTAGTTGGAGGGCACATCACCCAGCCCGAGTTCATGCTTGGAGCAGTAGTGCCTGCAAGCGCACATGCGCGGCTGTGGCCCACAAGGCGCGAAAGCGCCACTACCCAATGGTATGGACTGTGCTTTGATTCTACATTCATGTATTCACCTTGTTCCTATTGTAATGGCTACGTCCACTAATTACTTGTGTGGTAATAAAATATCTTAATGTTGTACTAACAGCCTAGTGATAACACACATTTTGGTTGGTTAATATCTAGGGTTCGGCAAGCGTCATCCGTCACATCACACGTCATCGTGATGGATGATATGAGGATGACGGTGACAGTTTTCAGGGTTGGTGATGGTGACGGTGATGCGTGATGATGCGGGCTTGAAGGTGAGGTGAGGTGACAGGGTGCCCTGGACGCGTGTCGTGATGAAACGGCTATCACGGATGATGCCCGTGATTTAAAAAATGTTCGTAGGATCTTGGTGATTTAGAGCGTCTCGTTGCCGTCGTGGTTGATGAGAGAGAGCGAACGAGGCATAAACAGAGAGAGAGTGTTTGTGGGAGAGAGATATAGAAAGAGATAGCGAGAGGGAGAGCGAGAGAGAGAGAAATAGAGATAGCAGAGAGAGAGAGAGAGAGAGAGAGAGAGAGAGAGAGAGAGAGAGAGAGAGAGAGAGAGAGAGAGAGAGAGAGAGAGAGAGAGAGAGAGAGAGAGAGAGGGAGGGAGAGAGAGAGAGAGAGAGAGGGAGAGAGAGGGAGAGAGAGAGAGAGAGAGAGAGAGAGAGAGAGAGAGAGAGAGAGAGAGAGAGAGAGAGAGAGAATGAGCGAGTGAGGAAGAGAGACCAACAGAGAGAGAGACAGATAGACAGAGAGAGAGCGAGGCGTATATGGCGAACCAGAGAAAAGAGAAAGTGAGTGAGAGAGAGACGGGAAAAACACCGACCGAGAGAGCGAGAGAGAGAAAGAAGGGAAAAGACCGACCGAGAGAGCGAGAGAGGAGCATGAGAGGGAGATGAACAGAGAGAAAGATCGAGGGAGAAAGACCGACCGACTACGTAGAACTGTATAAATAGGGGAGATCAGAATCATTGCGTTTGTTTACTGTTTCAGAGGCCGGTGGCGGTTTGAGACTTGGGAGCTACAATTACAAATCATGGAGGATTTCAATTCTCAAAAGCGACTTCCTCTAATGGCAATCCCTTGATCTTGTTGCTGACGTTTTGCTCCGGTACATCTTCTACTACTTCTTTGTTTTGCTGTGCCAAACCGGTTTTCTCACCTTCAGCGAGGCTATTTTCTGGATCTACCATTCTCTGTCGATAATATTGGAGCAGCACTAGGCAGATGAAGGCTGCAGAACGATCCGACAGGTAATGGATCATTATTTTTGTGTAATTTCCCTATTGTTTGCAACAATCCAGTGACACACAAATCTAGATCGGAGATCAAAAGAACCTGCGGTAATTCAAAACTTAATGCTAAGAAGATTCCACGACCTCAAACCAGCGGACATTCTGAGAGCCCTCCTCCTTTGATAAGCCTGCCATCTCTCACCAGTCCAGTTTCCGATGATAGCGGCTAGGTCGATCATCACGGAAGGATGTCAAAATATAGACAGAATCGGCGTAAGATGACTAAAATATTTTTAAAAAGGGTTTCTCACATCACTGGTGGCGGTGACGCCGTCACGATGATGTGGACATGGTGGGACGCCCAATGGAGGGATGCGTGACGTAACATGACGGTTTATTTGTATATGTTGGGATGCATGATGGGACGGTGACGTGATAAAAATTTCGTCACGTCACCGTACGTCACGTTCCTCATCCGTTCCTTCACGTCTGGGGCATCACGTCTCGGACGTGCGATTCCCTATTAATATGACCACCTTTACAAGTTTATTTGCATTAAATTGATTATTTATGCATTTTACTGAGCCTAAATTGATTAAATTTATTTTAAAATGATATCTTGAAATTTATTAATTTTTAAGTTTTTAATGAATTTTCTGAGATTAAATTATGAAGGGGCACAATTTTTTGAGTCAAAATATAATTTTCTTGTTTTTCTGGGGTTACATTTGAAGATATATTATTTCTTCAATTCCATATATATATATTTTTAACATTTTATGAATTAATGCCTATTTTTTGTAATTACTTAATGACTTCTTGACTTTTCCAAAATTGGAGGAGAGAGAAAATCAAAGGGCTGGGAATAATCCAAATTCAAATTGTGATATTTGATGATCTAGAAGGGGTTTTGGGCTGAAATTTTGAGCAAAGATTTTTTACCTTCCTCTTTCTATCCTTAGGTTGGATATATAAATAGATCCTTCGAAGTTTTGTAAAAAATATCTTTGACCTCGCTTCCTCCTGTAGAGGCTGATTGAAAGAGATTAAGGGTTTTGAAGGTCTATCAAGTCTTTTCGGTATTTTGAGTGATTGGGGAAGATCAACAAAGAAGTGGAGAGGCTTATGTGAATGAGAAAAGTGCCTTGATCTTGGTGGAACATAGGGATATAACGGTTGTCCCATGCCTTAAATTGATTTCTCTCCTTCACATCCCTTTACTTAGATCTACATCCTTATTTCCATCATCATCTCATTCTCATCACTATCTTCCATCATCTCACCCTACCACAACCATGGCTGATCTCAACCTCGACTTTATCACCTTCATCTCATTTAAAACCTAAATTATCTAGTTCATCATCCTTTCTCAATCTTACAACCACCTATCCATTCTTCCATCACATTCATTGGCTATATCATTATGATTTATTCTTCCACCATTCTATTTCAACATCATCCATCTACTCACATCCATTCACCCATTTCATCATCCAATCTTCTTATTCATCTTCTATATCTATCATCACTTTATATATTCATCTATCTCACACTCTCATTTCCATTTGGTATATCCATGTCCTCCTACCTATTCATCATATTATTATTAATATAATAACTATCAGCCTCTCACCACCTTGGATTCATCACATCAAAATCCTCTATTTTATACGCATCTCCTTTCATCCCTCTTGAATCATCATTTTAAAAGTACTTGAACCCTAATATATGTTCCTTGTGGAGACGACCCTTCCTCATCACTAACTAGTCAAATTATCTTATTAGTAAAAGTTTATAAATTATTATTGGTTAACTCAAATATCAATGACACATTAATCACCCTAAATTTGAGTTTATCACCAAGCCCTACCTCAACCCCTATCAATCTCAAGCATTCTAAAGATAGTTCTTGCCCAAATGTTGAGGCCCGTGTGCGTTCAATCCAGGCATTGCTCTTAGCTCTGGATTTGATTGCATGACATATATGTACTCATCATATTTGCATGCATGCTGAATTTTTAATAATAAACACGAATTTGGGGTTAAAGTTATGTCATTGTTGATTTGAGTTTAATCAATAAAATTTATAAAAAATACTCACGTAATATTTCTAGTTAATGGATGAGTATGAGTTGTATGTTTAGGGAATGATTCTTAGGGATTTAATTCTTTTTAAACAGTGATTTGAAGAGGATGAGAAGGGATACTTATAAATTTGGACAGGATGCTACAATGAAGACAGAGAGAGGAGAGCAATTTTTTAAGTATTTAACTATGGCGTTATAGTCAAGAATTAGAGATGTAGGTATATTGACATGAAGAGGGCGAACAGAAGTGATGGAGACGTTAGGGGAAGATGGTGGGTTTAGGAGATGAGTGAGAAGGGAGATGGAAGAAGATAGTGGTTTAAAGTTTATGGGTTAAATGGGGGAGAGAACATGATACAAGATCATGATGACATATATGGTGGATGGTGAAGCAGATGCTGGATAATGATGGATGGTGATTGATTGGAGTGGAAGTGAAGATGAAGATGATATAGATCTAAGTAGTGTATGTAATGGAGATAAATTAATGTAAGGGATAAGGCTAATCTTTGATCCCTATGCAGATCAGAATCTCTTCTTCTCTGTTGACCTTCTCCAAGCACTTAAGACACACATAAAACCTTAATGAACCTTCCAAAACCTCACTCTCTTTCAATCTTCCTCTCTAAGAGTGATTTTATAGATGTATAGATCCAATTTCACTTATGGATAGAGGAGAGAAAGACAAAGCTACCCTAAAATTTTCAACTTGATAGGTCTTATAGATCATTAGATATCAAACCTTCGAGTTGGAGGATTCCAAGCCACTGATTTAATCCAAATATTTCTCTCTCCTCATCCTCATTAGTGATGCCACATCATTTTTAGATTTTTTATTTAGTTTTGCATTAAGTGAAATCATTGGTGCAGATTCTCTCACGTCATCCTAGATCAATGGCTCACGTCTCATCACATGTCATTGTGAGAAAAAAAAATAAAAAAGCAAGAGTAACGATATAAATTTTCAATAAACTTATTCAACAAAAAGGGTGTGAGACGTAGGGGCACATCAACGCTTCCCATGTCAACGTGATTTTTGAAAAATGTCCAATAATGATGGACCTGTTGGTGTTGTTGGGTTCTGTGCCTTGGTTCACCCATGTAAACATGTTTCCATGGATGGGGAAGCATGTCGATCGATTCACAATCGGTCTTTAAAATTGAACATATGGAATGTACCTTTTTGTGGAACTTATTCCACCCTTGACATGCTCACTTTGAGATCATTCCGAAGCTGTTCAAGAGTCCAATCTCTAGAAGTATCCATGCGATCACTCGGCGCTTGGATCTCCATGTCTTCTTCTTCGATTCTTCTTAAAAATCTATAAGATCTCTTCACCAGGAAGACACCCTCCCTTGGATGAGTGGAGAAGCGAATGGAGAATGGGAGGGGCTCTCAAGTCAGGTTTGCATGGGTGCTTAAAATGAGACCCCTTTCCCTCTTTATATTTCACTTAAGGTTCTTCACAAAAACCCTACAAAGTAAAATATATCCACCAACACCCTTATGACCTTGCGCGTGTGACCCTCTAGGCCCATGTATCATTCTAGTTAATAATTTTAGTGGCCCAATAGCATTTATTGACCAACCTTATTAATCAACTATATCAACATATAGATTAATTAAATAATGATCGATTTAACCCAATCGATAGGTTAAGTTTCTAGCCTGTGCGTTGCCAAGCTACACCTCATGCTATATGAAATACCAAGTAGTCTCGAACTCTCTCATGGAATCTTTACCGTCATTGGTTACCGTAAATGTATAATCCATCATCAGCGTGAGGGTTT
Organism: Wolffia australiana; assembly: GCF_029677425.1. Taxonomy (NCBI): domain Eukaryota; kingdom Viridiplantae; phylum Streptophyta; class Magnoliopsida; order Alismatales; family Araceae; genus Wolffia; species Wolffia australiana. The sequence goes on along the minus strand of NC_135847.1, from coordinate 398,649 downwards.
CAAACGACTTAGGGTATGGTTTATCGTCAAACCCTAATCCATCATTCGATTAGTACTAATGCATCAATGGGATCATTGGAGAATGCCTTCTCCAATATCCTCACTACCCTGGCCATAGATTTTTCTGCATCGTCTTCCTTGAGTCAATATCCCCTTATACTAAGGGCGGATGATCACGTCTTGACCACTTAATCATCTCCGTAAGTTTCTTACTACATCCGATCTATACCTTATTTGAATCCCATGATTAGAGGCTCATAAGTCATAGTCAAAACGTAGTCCTCCACTCACGAGATGTCTTTGGTGTCTCAGATCAGTGGATCACTAATACAATCGTGACTTGAATCAACTTGATTGACGTTTAGGTGTAATATCACTCAGGGATTCATACAAATCAATTCAGTCAACTCTTTCTCTAGAGAGCACCCATTATATGTCCTTAGTGTCATCACAGTAATAGCCATAGGATCATCTATACTTATCGTATAAGTAGGATCAGCTAGTACTATTCTATTTGGATAATTTGATGTCCGTCTTGACTATTCATCAAATATGAGTATTTAGAATATATGTTTAAAGACTAGTAATCACTCTATTATGATCTCATCATAATTCAGCTAGTACTATTCCATGTATTCATGGACTTCGTTATAAGCATGACATGAAATAATAATGAACGTAAATATTTTATTCAATGAACTTAAATAAACATGATAATATGATTGGCTTGACGGCCACATAATATCCATCATGTGCCACATCTACATGTTTGTGCATTTTTTACATGTGGCATCATGTGTCTCATGATATGTCGGGTCAGCGCCACATTTTTTGAGTGGTTAAAAGTCAAAGTAGTAAACAATAAGGAGTACTTAATTTTGTTTTTATTGGTCTCTGTAATGCATTTATTATAAATTAAATCCTGCCTTTTTTTACTGGGTCACGTCATAACAACAATCAAAAAAGGATATGAAAACGTGTCAGTAATTAATGCCATTATAGCATCGCTAATTATGGTACTCAAATGATATTTTCTTGATTTTCTCATGCCATTCATTAAGAAGACTCGTTGATTGGTTGAAGCCAATCATTATTACAAATAATTGATTAGCCCACCATTCGACTAATCGAATGGCAACATGTGCCGCGGCGGAGATTAAACCCAAGAATACCTTAATAATTCATATAAAAGTTAATCATGAAGCCAAAATATAATTAAATATATTTTGACTTATAAAAATCATACATTCTTAAATATAAAGTCAAAATTTCAGGAAAAGTCATATTCTGACTTAAATAATTTTTTTCTTCAAAATTATGACGTGATAAAAATCCTTAAAAATACTTTAAAATTTTAAATTTTAAATTTAAAAATATAATCATTTTAGGATGGAAAACATACATATATACAAAATTTAATTCAAGTAAACATGTAAATATTGACATATGGACTACATAATCATGAATGCTATTAGTTACCTATAAAACTTTATTTATCAGAACATATGCGAAGTCTTGTTCATCAGATGAGGCATAACTCAGAAAATGTAAAGTTAAGGATAGGGTTGGGAAGTTTGTGTTTTGTCGGCGAACGAACATTGTTCGACGACGACCGAACATAACAACAATTGTGTTCTTGTTTGTGTTCGGTTCATTCATGTTCGTTCGCGAATGAACACGAACGAGACGTGCATCTGGAACCTTTAATTTTAATAAATGAAAATAACGAGCTATTTAAGTTAAATTTTCATTTAGGGTCTGGAACTAGAACAAAAATTCAAAGATCCATCGATCCAACAGAGGAAGAGAGATTGCAATCTATCGACAAATGGATATATCTCGACAGATTAAATCACAAAATTATGGTTAGGAGCACAAACATTAATTCAAAGCTCCATCGATCAAACATAGGATCATTATCGCGATACATCGAGAAATCAATTTTTCAAGATGGATTAAATAGCAAAATTGGGTGCAGTAGGAAGATCCGTCGATCCAATAGAGGTAAAGCAATTCTGATCAATCAACAAATTGATATTTCAGTGGGGCCACGAGTGGAACAGCCGATTTTTCAAGACGGATTAGATCAAAAAATTGGGTGCAGCTGGAAGATCCATCGATCCAACAGAGGAAGAGCAATCGCGATCAATCGGCAAATCGATATTTCAGGAGGACGTAGGGTGGGGGGGGGGAGGAAAACCTGGCGAGATGCATTGGTAACCTAACATGTTTGCGAACAGTTTGTATGGTCACAAACCGTGCGCGAACATGTTTGTGATGAATTTTTGTTTACGTTCGTGTTCGTTCGTTCGCATGTTCGCGAACGAACGGATTTTTTTCCCCAAACCTAGTTAAGGATTTTGAGTCATGGATTTTATGGATGACAGAAATAGAATCATTGATAATTTCCTTAGTGCCTTATGAATAAAATATTTTTTTGAAAAAGTATTATATTACTAGAAGACATATCTTCTATGAGAAAATGTTGTGCAAAAACTTAATGTCGAAAGAAATTATAGATCCAAAAAAATCCCTCAAATAAAAATACTACTATTCTTCCAGATATTATAGTGTACATTTGTAATATCCCTCAAATCAGAATATTTAGAGAAATTTTTTTAATATTAATTATGTTTGTACTATGATGTCTTTACAATTCACTTACTCATTGCATGTATTCAAGATCTCATTATAAACACCAGATGAAAATAGCAAAGAGTAAACCTTATATTGATAAAGGTACATGAGATATGAAATTGTGATTGGGTTATAGGCCATATAGTATCCATTAGGTCCATCAAAATAGTGGGAGAAATTGAAATTTTCTTTATGATGACATCAACAATATATGAATCTTACTCTTTGATTGGTGACCTACAAGTACTTTGAGGATGGGTATCAATTAGTATTTAACTTTATTCAGCCAATCATGTATAATGTCATGTTTGCCTCTTCATCTGCATCACATCACTTTAGAAGTTATTTTTAAAGGCGTGATAGTAAATAAGAGTTATCAATTGTAGGTTTTTGTCACCTCCTTTATTGTGGTGTCTAGCATGCTCCTAATGGAAGGGAACCATCATTGCCGTCATCATAATATTCTTGGTTTATTGCAATAGCACGACATACTATCACATATCAAAAGACACATGTTGAGGAATAACACTTTGAAAATGGTCAAATTCTCTGTTTTGAAACATAAATATTTTTTTTTAGAAAACAGAAAATATGAAAAGGATGCTATAAAACTTATCATATATCTTCCATTTGTCTTTTGATATGTTCCAAGCCATTTAGTTAGGGGTTAAACTCTTGGACATTGGAAGAGAGTCATCATGTTTCTTCACATCAGCTTGGATCATGTTGTGAGTGATATTCCAATGCCTTTTGAAATATAATATATTCAAAGTTAATGTCCTTGATTTCAAGGAATCCCAGAAGAGCCTTCATGTACTCCTTAAGTGAGGCTCTAGATGGCCCAAACCTGTGTTCACATGTTTGTTTTGACAACCACTAGGCACAATGGCAATGATGCATCATTATCTTCATTCAACGATATTACCTCTCCAGCATTTTTCTCTTCATCAATGCCATACTGACCAAATGGTCATCTCACCTTATTCAACCTTGGATAATATCACAAAAAGAACACAAAGCTCTTTATAACCACCTAGAATATGTGTTTTTTTATGTGAGTCAGGACATAATCACTTGGTGGTGGAGTGGGATCCTAGTTTGTGTTTTTTCCACAATCACTGCTAATATCCTCTTTCATAGAGGTGTTTTCAATTGTCGTGGCATAGATCTGCATAAAATGGTTATGCTAAATTCCTTTATGCAAGGAAATCATTCTAATATTGCTAGGGATATAATTTTGTAGAACGGAGAGCTTCATTAAAATTTGGAGTATGTTGAAAACAGGATTGCCACCAATCTCTTTGATTGTCAGCACTTGTTCATAATACACCCTACCTTTCCTCCACTTAATAAGTAGAGACATCAAACATGCTAGTATCATTATTTGCGGTCCACACATTTGGACTGATTGAAAATCATAAGATTCCAGCCCGTATCTTCTTAATCTCATCATTCATATGATTATAGACTGATATTGTTGACCACTTTACGACCTTCATTACGGGAGAGTGATAACACACATTTTTAGTAGCTTAATCTGAAAATATTTACATGTTTTTGCATTAAATTGATTATATATGTATTTTATCAAAATCTTAAAATGGTTAAATTTATTTTTAGAATGATATTTTGATTTTATACATTTTTAGGGATTTTCCTAACAACATATTCTGAAAGAGTAAAATTTTGAGTAAAAAAGATGATTTTCCCAAATTTTCGGACATTAAATTCATAAAGACATGAATTTTCTGGGTATAAATATATTTTATTTATAAATCTTGGGCTTTTGTTTAATTTTATTTTATTCAAAATTCATAAATATGAATTTTGAAGTATTGTTTTAAGTTCTTTACTCAATGCCACGTGTCACCGTTCAATTCATTGAATGACAACCAACTACCTATCGATTGGTTTTAATCGATCATTAGTTAATTAATCTACATGTCAATATAGTAAAATAATGATGTTAGATGATAATTTTTTCTGGGCCACTAAAGTTATTAACTAAAATGATACATTGGCTTGGAGAGTCAAACACATAATATGATAGGGGAATTGGTGGATATACCTTTACTTGATGGATTTCAGTGAAAACTCTTAAGTAAAATATTAACAGGGGAGGGACCCATTTTAGTCACAATGTCCAGACCCCCTCATCCTTCTCAGTTTATCAATTCATCCAATAAGAGTGTCTTTATGGTGAGAGGATCTACAAGATCTTCAAGAATACTTGGGGAAGAAGTGGAGATCCAAGAGCCCGGACATGTGAACAGCTTCAGAACCATCTCTACCAGAGAAAGTCAAGGGTGGAACAAGTTCTCCACTAGTAAACCTCATGTGTAGTGTTTTAGAGATCAATTTGGAATCGACCATTTCTTCTGTTGCGTATTAAATTATTTTATATAATTCAAACAAAACACCGGACCCCATCAAGAATAGAAAGCACTAATTATCCCATTAAGCATGTGACATAGTGGTTATTGTGATCTTCAAATTTTGTAAACTCATAGATTTTTCATTTTTCCCAGGTTAGCAATTGTTGATAGTGTAGGTTTTCACCAATACACATGCCACCACCAAGTCCACTGCTTATTGGCATGTATCTACCTCCATCGTCATCAACATTTGTGACATGTAAAATCTGCATCACTGGCCTCCATAACTGGCCCCATTCTACTGCATGTTGACACATATCGACAACCATCTCTGCCATGATCGTGAAACTCAACTACTTGTTCCATTCATTTCACATTGATGATCATCACCTATCGGTGCCAATTTAAGTCTAGGGTATTTAATTAGGTTAATTTGGATTTCTAGTAGAAAATTACATAAAATCCCCAAAAACATTTTAAACATTTTTATAAATCACAAGCCTCATAAGACGTAAGTCATCTCTAATTTGTGGTTTATCAGAAAGCCAATTATAGTGGGCTGGACACGGTAATGTTTTTCTTTATTGGTTGCTTTTTAGGAACAAAACCTCTTTTATGATGCTTTTTAATAAAATTTGGCCACATTCTTGGTACCATCCAATGATGTTGTCTACCCAGATGCAATGTCAATCCATTATCACAAAGAAGTATTAAAACATATTGGTAAAAACCAAAAGTTTACCCTCTCTTTGTTGTTTGATCACTCTTGGGCTTAGTAATTCACTAATAACTTATCAATTACTTTGATATATTTATCAAGTTGAACTTGTTACACCATTAAGTGTAAGAAATAATATTACAATGGAAAATGTGATTAAGCATAGGCCAGTGATATGTTTTCAAATGAGCCTAGTGTTTCTAAATTCAGCCACATCTGCTTTTCCACAATCACCACTCCCCAATCCACAGTTTTAGGATCTGAGACTAAAAGGCAGAGCTTATTCTCATTTGTCGCACGATAGCCAGCTGACATAATATTATTAAAATATGGAAGTTATAATACATACAGAATTCTACTTTTTCATATCATAATATTAATAAAATGTTGGAAAAGCCACGCCGGATATAAAAAATCTCAATAACCAAAAAGTGCTATCCGATATCAGCATTGAAACATGAAGACTCTAGTGGATGGATCTATTGGATATTGGTTGACAAAATACCAATATCGTATATCTATGTCTATCTTTGAAAATGGGTTTATTAATCGTCTTAGTGGTCAGACATTTTTTCAACATGAAATTTGAGGATCATTCAATCCATCGTGAATATCATGAAACCCTATAAAAGGTTTTCCTACAAAAAACATGCTGAGTTCAAAGGTTTGGAGAGGATGAAACCATGAGTTGGAATTTGTAACAGTTTATTTAATCAACAACCAAGGGGCATGTCTTAGCTGTCATCTGGAGGAGAACAGGGCTCAAAAACGTAGAAGCTTCAGCTAACCTTTCCCCGAAGGAATAATAATTATGTCCTGGAAGTTGAGAAAAGAGAACTGGATAAATTATGTGTATGTAAATACAATGCACTCCAATCACCAAGCCTTTAATAGAGACACAAGGTTTTTTAAAAAAAATTTCAAGAGAATATTAATAATCAAAATAAGACTGATTTAATGTGGATTAAAGAAAACATGCGCCCAACTGGATTTAATCTTATAGTCCCGTCCCTAGAGAGTTAGGATGGAAAGTTCTTTGTCCGGCACCGAACTGGCAAGTGAAAATGTATGTTCACGTTCGTGTTTGGTTTGTTTGAAAACCTTTTGCAAATGAACAGTTTGCCTGTTCATGAATAATTACCAAACACTATTTTTTAGGGATTTCAATGTTCGTGTTCATGTTGGTTCGCGCTTTTACGAACGATTGAATTTTTTAACATCCCTACTCCCAACAGATAGTAGAGAATGAATGAGAGAGACATATATAGAGAGTGATATATGCATAGAGAGAGAGGGAACGATGTAGAGATAGCGAGATGGTAGAGGGGGGGAGAGGTAGAGATAGATAGAGATGGAGAGAGTGATAGAGAGATAGATAGAGATGGGAGGGGTAGAGATAGGAGAGAGAGAGAGGGAAAGAGGTATAGATAGAGAGATGGTGAGATAGAGATAGAGAGATAAGGAGAGAGGTACAGATAGAGAGAGACTGAGAGAAAAAGAGAGTGAGAGAAAGATAGAGAGAGAGAGAAGGAGACAGAGAGGGATAGATAGAGAGAGAGGGAGAGAAAGAGAGAGCAAGAGAAAGATAGAGAGAGAGGAGACAGAGAGGGATATATAGAGAGAGAGGAGACAGAGGGATATAGAGAGAGAGGGAGAGAAAGAGGCAGAGAGGGATAGATAGAGAAAGAGGGAGAGAAGGAGACAGATAGAGGGAGAGATAGAGAGGAAGAGGGAGAGAGAGGGAGAGAGAGAGGGAGGGAAAGAGAGATAGCGAGAGAGGGAGAGAGAGAAGGAGAGAAAGAGGGAGAGATAGAGAGAAAGAGGGAGAGAGAGGCAGAGATACAGAGAAAGAGGGAGAGAGAGGCAGAGATACAGAGAAAGAGGGAGAGAGAGGGTGGGAGAAGATGGAGAGAAAGAGGGAGAGAGAGGATGCAGGAGAGATAAAGAGAAAGAAGGGAAGAGAGTGAGATATATAGAGAAAGAAGGAGAGGGACATATAGAGAGGGAGAGGAAGAGAGGGAAAGGGAGAGAAGGGAGAGAGAGAGGGATAGAGAAAGGGAGAAGGAGGGAGAGATGGGGAGAGAGAGGGAGGAAGAGATAGAGAAATTGAGAGAGATAGAGTGAGAGGAGGGAGAAGGAGAGATATAGGGAAGGAGGGAGAGGGAGGGAGGAAGAGATAGAGAGATAGGGAGAGAGATAAAGAGAAATTGGGAAAGATAGAGTGAGAGGAATGGATAGGGAGAGATAGGGAGGAAGAGATGGAGAGAGAGGGAGAGAGAGATTGAGAGAGATAGAGTGAAAGGGAGGAAGAGATAGAGAGAGAGGGAGAGAGAGAGCTAGAGAAATTGAGAGAGATAGAGAGGGAAGAAGAGATAGAGAGAGATAGAGAAAGAGGGAGTGAGGGAGGTGATAACTTGCAAATTAACATGATTAATTAATGAATTTTACATTATATTTATGTGTTTTAATGACTATATTTGCATGTTATCATATTAAAATAAAGGTAAATCACTTACACTTTCATTTTACTATTATTTCTGATTTTTTAATCATTTTTTACATGGAATTTAACCTCATTTCAGTGAATAAATATTTTTTACAGGGCTTTAAATACTTGGCTAAAGGTTGGTAAGTGTTTTCATGATTTTTATGGAATTTTTCCATATTTTTATATAATTTTTTGACCATTATATAGCCAAGAAATGATTTTTATATATTTAAATAATACATATTTAATTTATTTGGCATTTTATAATGTATTTATATATATTAAAGGGCATCCACATCATTCGCCTGAAATTCGGGCAAATATTGGATGATTATTATCAAATAATAAGGAGAGAGAGAGAGAGAGATAAAAAAAATCGATTATATAAAGCCACCGACATGCACGTGCGTTAAGCATCGTGCATGCGGCGTCGAGTTGCCTCATGCATTTAATGCACGCGGAAACCGACACTCACACGCTAACCCTTTATTTTTGAAAAAATAAATCGACGGTTTGCGGCGTCGATTCGCCGCGTGCAGTAAATGCACGTGGAAATCGACGCCGCATTTTTTTTTAAAAAAAAGAGAGCGGTAAGCTTACCTCGATTCTTTATAATTTTTTTAGATTGACGGAGTCCAAAAATGTGGCTATCTTTGTCTTCTTCTGCGTGCTTTAAAAAATAATAATATATATATATACACGAGGGCGACGTGGTTTCTTTCTGACCATTTAAAAAGAGGTTTCAAATACCCAATGATTGTGCACTCTACAGACATGGATATTGACGAGGAAAAAGTCAAAAACTGCGGCTGCTTGTGTTTGTTTTTTTTTTTACAGGGTGATGTGGCTTCTTTATAGCCATTCAAAGAGGCCAATCATTTTCTAATGATGATGGCCGTTTTAAGCGCGCAAACACGTGTCAACACGCGATCCAAGGGCGGCGAAAACAAAGAAGAAGAGGCTCAGCCAATCAGAAAAATCAGTTGTTTTTAGATAATAAAACAATCCAACGGCCTAGAATTATCCTCACTAAAACCTTGATATCTTGAGATCTAGACGTCCGATTCAGCTGAATTTTTGAGGGTAGGTTTGTCTTTTCCCCCTCTACAATCCAGACGGTTGGATCTTTAAATGGAGGTCTGAAAATGGGCAAAAATTGGTTTTGGAGGCTCTTCCTAATCATTTGGCCAGGAAGGACACAGGAGGGGCTCTTGAAGTCGACAGGTCTTGCTTCTGCACTCAAATTTGTAAGTTTCTGATTTTCATTTCAATCATCTTCTTGAACGATTCTAAAACGCCAAGGCATGGACGAAATGTACATGCCCTAGTAGTTTGTTTTGAATGAAATTAGCACTTCATTTTGATTCTGATTCAAGATCTGATTTTTGATCCTTAATTCTAAATCAATTTAGAACATTTCTGCATCATTAGATTTTTAATTTAGGGTCGGATTTCATCTTTTCCCCAAATTCTTCACTTTCTCTCTCTAGGTTAATTTGTCTAGTTTCTCTCTCTAGATTTCGACTTTTATTGTTTAGGAATTTAATTAAATATATAAAAAACCTAAAAATAAAATTTGAATGGAAAATTTATCCATCTTGAATTCCAATTTAAAATTCCCTTTCTTGATTATTTAATTCCCAATTTTAATTCATAAAAATTGTTTTAAAATTTTATAATAATTGGGAAAATTAATAAACTTAATTAATCTGATCTTAAAATTAAAATATTCCTATCTTGAATTTTCTGACCGAAATATTTAAAATCAAAATTAAGTCTTACTTAATTTTGATTAATTAAAGAATATTATTAAGCATAATTAAGATTATTAATTGCAAAATTAATTCATCTTTGAATTAATCCATTGAAATTGGATAGAAATTCTTGTTTTTTGCCTCCTTGTGGTTAGACCCCTTGCTTGCTCTATATTCTCTATATTTAGTGATTAAGGGAAATTATAAATTTTATTGTATAAGTCGAAACGTCAAATCAACGACAAAATTACGTGCGTTTTTAGGCTTATCAGGAGGAAGCGATACAGAGAGAGAGAGGGGGAGAGAGAGAGCTAGAGAAATTGAGAGAGCTAGAGAAAGAGGGAGAGAGGGAGGAAGAGATAGAGATAGAGGGAGAGAGAGAGAGCTAGAGAAATTGAGAGAGATAGAGAAAGAGGGAGAGAGGGAGGAAGCGATAGAAAGAGAGAGGGAGAGGGAGAGCTAGAAAAATTGAGAGATATAGAGAAAGATGGAGAGAGAGGGAGGAAGAGAAATTGAGAGAGATAGAGAAAGAGGGAGAGAGGGAGGAAGCGATAGAGAGAGAGAGAGGGAGAGCTAGAGAAATTGAGAGATATAGAGAAAGATGGAGAGAGAGGGAGGAAGAGAAATTAAGAGAGGTAGAGAAAGAGGGAGAGAGGGAGGAAGAGATAGAGAGAGGGAGAGAGAGAGCTAGAGAAATTGAGAGAGATAGAGAAAGAGGGAGAGAGGGAGGAAGAGATAGAGAGAGGGAGAGAGAGAGCTAGAGAAATTGAGAGAGATAGAGAAAGAGGGAGAGAGGGAGGAAGAGATAGAGAGAGAGGGAGAAAGAGAGAAAGTGAGGAAGAGATAGGGAGAGATGGATGGAGGGGGAGAGAGAGATAAGGAGAGGTAAAGAGAGATAGGGAGAGGTAGAGATAGCAAGAATCACGAGGCAACCCTTGCGTAGTATTGTGTTGTTGACCCATGAAAAGTACCCTTGACTTGCTGGTGCACCGCGTAACTGTTGTACCACTTGTTGGAGCTTTGGGTTGGTTTCCACTTCACTTCGGACATGTCCCACATCGCCCCATGTGGATACTGATACCGCGTCAAGGTGGCGGTCTTCGACGGTTGCTTGGCGAGAGAGAGCATCAGCTACCTGGTTGGAGTTGCCGGCTTTATACATGATGGAGAACTGGTACCCCATGAGTTTGGTGAGGAGGGGGTAGTAATCCCCTTGTACTTTGCGTTGTTCCAAGAGATGCTTAAGAGTTCATTGGTCAGTGCGAATGACAAATGTTTGGAACATTAGATAGTGCATCCATTTCTTCATGGCGAGGACTGAAGATGGCAATTGGGCATTTTTGTTGTGATGACGCCCACGCGTGCCCCGGAGGCATTGATGTCCATGGTGAATGGTTGGCCGAAATCTGGAAGGACGATGACTAGTGCTGAGGACAAGGTGTGCTTCAAGTTCTCAAACGCATGCTGGGCTTCGGTCGACCACTTGAAGTGGCCCTTCTTGAGTAGTTGTGTGAGGGGCCCCGCCAGCAATGCATATCCAACAATGAAGCCATGATAGTAGCCTGCAAGACCCAAAAACCCCCGTAACTGTCGGATGGTTGAGGGTACCTGCCAAGCTTGAACTGCTTCAACTTTCCCGGCGTATGTGGCTACCCCATCGGCAGAGATCCAATGTCCCAAGTACTTGAGCTTTAATTGGCCAAAGAAACACTTCTTGATGTTGAGACAAAATTGGTGGGTAGCTAATACTTGGAACACCCTCGTCAAGTGCTTTGCATGCGTGCTCTGTGAGTGGATGTAAATGAGTATGTCATCCAAAAAGACCAAAACAAATTTGCGTCGATACGGTTGGAATATAGAGTTCATAAGTGCTTGGAAGGTGGCTGCGGCATTGCAAAGTCTGAAGGGCATTACCAAATACTCGTAGTGACCCAAATGCATACGGAATGCTGTCTTCTCAATATCTTCTGACCACATCCAGATCTGATGGTAACCAGACTTGACGTCTAGTTTAGAGAAGACGCGAGCACCGTGGAGTTTCTCAAGAAGTTCATCCATGACGGGAATGGGGAAATGATTGGGCATTGTCACACTATTGAGTGTGCGGTAGTCCACACACAACCTCCAACCTCCTGTCTTTTTCTTTACCAGCAGGGCCGGACTGGAATACGGGCTGCGAGACGGCCGGATGATGCCATCAAGGAGTTGTTCTTCCACCAAATTTTCAAGTTCATTCTTCTGTAGATGTGAATACCGATATGGCCGGTAGTGGACCAGCCTTGATCCGAGCCACAATGTGATCTGATGATCACAGGAATGCTACGGCGGTAGAGTTTGGGGAGGCTGGAAGACTAACGGAAATGCTGTTCGGAATGGCTAGGAGAAGCCTATGGCACCTGCATAATGCACGAGAGACAATGATGTCAGATAAGATTTGCACCTGACAACTCCATAGGTGGGAGTCTTCGTGAGGCAGGAAGTTTCAGGTGCAACTGCCAAGTGGGTCACTTTGGGGTCTCCGTGCAGTGTGTGTGCCATATCCCATCAACTTGGAATCATAGCAGCAATAGGTCCTATTGGGTAGGTGTCCAACCGAGGGTTCGCAGCCATGAAAAACCCAAGATTACATCAAGGTAGAGGTTTGGCACTGGGAAATAATTGATAGTGGACAAATAATTTTGAATTTGAAGTTGGACCTTCTGGCAGACTGTAGTCCCGTTGAGACTGTGACTATCTCCATAACGTATTTGGTAGGGCGAAGTTGTCATCCTTGTCAGGTTTAGTCTGTGTACGAGAGCGTCATCAATGAAGTTGTACGAGGCACCCGCGTCAATGAGGATGGTGACATCTTGACCCTAGAGGGTGCCACGTAGTTGAAGGGAGTGCAAAACCGTCATATTGGTGATCGCTTGCAGTTGTAGTCACCTGATCTCTTTGGTCGGCATCTCGGGTAGAATCGGCTCGACCTCATAATCATCATCTTCATCCACTAATGACCCTATCAACTCCTCGACGTTCATGATGATAGAGAAGTTGAGAGTCCTTCGACAGATGTGGCCCGGTGTGAATTTTTTGCGGCATTGAAAGCACAAGCCTTGGGCCTTTCTATTCGTGAATTCTTCAATAGTGAGCCCGAATTGTCGAGGAGGTCGGTTGGGTGTCTCGGTCTCTGGTGTTCCGTGCGGTGCAGTGCCACGCCAATTCCGAGAGGGTTCCACGACCCCTCGTAGCCCTAGAGTGCTTTGTTTGGCCGACCCTGTTTTGATGTGAGCCAACATCTTTTCTGCCTTGAAGACTCTCGTGGAGCGGGGTTCTTACCGACTGATTTTGATTTGAAGTGCATGACGTAATGCTGAATATAGGGCATGCATTATCGTCTCCTCTGATACTTATGGGAGGTAATCCATGACATCCACGAACGCGGAGACGAATTCGTCCACTAAACCTGTTTGTTGGAGCTTGAACAATTGATGATAGGCCTCTCTCGTTTGTAATCTGAATCGATAATTCAGCTGTCTTTTGAAGTCATCTTAACTGTTAAACCCTGTTGGTCATCTTTGGAGCAAAACCAGGCAGAGGCCTTGCCCTCCATATATGACGACACGATGCGGATTCGCTGTGCCTTGTGAGCTGGGTACACTCGGAAGTAGTGCTCTACATGTCTCAATGAACACTCTAGATCTCCTCCAGAAAATTTCAAAATGTCCGTCGAACGATGGCGCCCGGAACTCTGGCCTGGGTGTCCTCGATGGCCGGTCCTGATAGTTCTAGTCTTCTTCCTCCAAATCTGTCAGCCCTTGCACATTCTAATTGTGACGTGGCCGAGGGGGCAGAGAGGAATGTCTTCCAGCTTTTGCTCTGCATAGTACTGTTGCGGCCAAGTTGGGCCCTTGGTGGCGCCTGACTCAAGCAGAGTCGAGCGCAATTCAGTTGGTCGCATTCCTTGTAGCTGAACGGGCTAGATGGACGGTTTGGGTTCAATGGGTCTCGGCTCCGGGAAGGCGGCACTAAAAGGCCCAACCTGCTCGACTTGTGGGTTTTTTCCATTACTCAGGTTAAAGCGGGCCCGCTCTCATCAAGACATTTCACGTGGGCCCATCGTTCTGTCTAATATCGGCTCGTTAGGGTTGTCTAGGGTCAGCGGTTGCTCCTTCCTGATCTGAGGGGGGGACTGAATTCTGCCAATCGGGTGGAGGGGGAGTCGCAGGCGAGGCTCCTGAGGCAACGGAGGAACAGCCACCATTGTTGGCGACTGCATGGTCTCTAGTGTTTGCGTGAGCATTCCGCCTTGAGCTTCCAGGATTTGACGAACCCGCGCGAACTATAGCTCGAACTGGTGGAGATGAGCTTCCATGGTCGAAGCAATGCTGTGCTTTGATACCAAAGTGATACGAATCCCTTGTAACTCTTCAACAATGATAAACGTCTTGAACTTGTTTAAGAAAAGATCCATCGAATTCTCTAGAGAAAGGAGAGTTCAAGGAGCTAGAGAGAGATGGAGAAGAAGGATGTCGACGGAATTAGCACGTCGAGTGTAGGAGGGATGGATAGTGGGCAAGAGTGACGGGGTAGTGCATGCCACGGGCTCCCGATCGTCTTCTCGTTGCAGAGGTAGCCTTTTGCAAGGGAGAGAGATGAACGAGAGTCTCAACCTAAGGTAGTTCGTAGGAAACACTCACGAGGATCAAAGGTGTTCTGCCGTCCTCGGATGAGCTCCCTTAAGGTTGCGGTATTGGGCTCGGCTGGGCCAGGTCGCCAACTTGATGTCTGGGCCAACAACGACGTTCATAGACTCGAGAGCAGATCATATCGCTCTTCTCCCCTAATATCTCTCTCTCCTTTCTCTCTCCCACTTTCTCTCTCTCTCTCCCTCCCTCCCTCTCTCTCCTGTTCCTCACCTTCTCTCTCTCTCTCCCTCCCTCCCTCTCTCTCCTGTTCCTCACCTTCTCTCTCCCTCTCCCTCCTTCTCTCTCTCTCTCTCTCTTTATATCTCTCTTCTCCCACTCCCTCTCTCTATCTCCCCTCTCTCTCTCTAGTCTCCCTCTCTCTCAACGTCGCCTTCTCTCTATCTCTTTCTCCCACTCTCTCTCTACATCATCCGTTCTCTATCTCTCCTCTCTCTTTCTCCCAATCCCCCCCCTCTCTCTCTTTCTCTCACTTCCTCTCTCTCTACGTCACCTTCTCTCTATCTGTCCACTCTCTCTCTCTCTTTCTCCCAATCCCCCTGTCTCAAAGTCATTTTGGTGGCGACGACGTCAGCACATCGACACCAGACGCGTCACCACTGTCATCAGAAGTCAACGCGACCGCTGAAGACATGTCGCCATCGTCACCGGATTAAGTCAACGAGCCAGCGTCACACACGTCTCCACGCACGCACGCCCCTTCACACATCTTGACACGTCGTCAACGGCAGGTCCACAACTGCCCCTTGACGTGACACGAATCATGTCTCTCATCTTTAATTTCTCGTCGTTAAAATGTATTTTCTCTTTCCTCCAAGGCCTATATGTATAGGCCATTGTTTCAAAAAACAGTTAGGCATTCATTATTCAAGAATTGAGTTTGTTTCTAACTCTTCTTGGAGGACTGCCCAGCCTCCCCTATCCCTTCTCCAACCCTACCGCCGCCGCCTCCGCCGCCGTCACCGCCTCGCGTCGCTAATCGCCGTTTTCCCCTTCCTCTCTCTCTCTCTCCTCTCTTCCCCCTCTCTTCCCCTCGCTCAAGAGTACCAAGGCTGCCCGTCCTTGGACGTTCAGGGCTGCCACCCAAGTCCGCCCCAGGCTGCCACCCCAGGCAGCCACCCAAGGCAGCCCAAGGCCGCCGCACTAGGCCGCCCCAAGCTGTCGCCCAAGGCAGCGCAAGGCCGCCGCCCTAGGCTGCCCCACGCTGCCGCCCAAGGCCGCCGCCCTAGGCCGCCTTAGGCTACCGCCCAAGGCAACCCAAGGCCGCCGCCCTTGGCCGCCCCAGGCTGTTGCCCAAGGCAGCCCAAGGCCGTCGCCCAAGGCCGCCCCAAGCTGCAGCCCAAGGCCGCCCAGGCTGCCGCCCAAGGCAGCCCAAGGCCACCACCCCAGGCCACCCCAAGCTGCCTCCCAAGGCAACCCAAGGCCACCACCCTAGGCCGCCGTAGGATACCGCCCAAGGCAGCCCATGGCCGCCGCCTCAAGCCGCCCCAGGCTGCCGCCCAAGGCAGCCCATGGCCGCCGCCTCAAGCCGCCCCAGGCTGCCGCCCAAGGCAGCCCATGGCCGCCGCCTCAGGCCGCCCCAGGCTGCCGCCCAAGGCCGCTGCCCCAGGCCACCCAAGGCTGCCACCCAAGGCTGCCCAAGGTTGCCCGCCCAAGGCAGTCCCAGGCCGCCCTTAGGCCGCCCTTCTAGGGTCGCTCCAAGGCGCGCTGCCCACCCGCGTCTGCAATCAACCGCCCGGTCCGAGTCTACACTCGTCCATCATGCTTTCTGCAAGGGCCGTACAATGCCCGGAACGCCTAGACTCTCTTGTCCAGTGGGCCATTCAACGCTCTGACTCGCCCAGTCTTGTCGCGATCAAAATTCCCCTCAACCTCTTCACGCACTAGGGTGCTGAGGTACGCCTGAACTCTTTGGTGTCGACATGTTCTTCGTCCAATATTCCGCGAGAATTCTCCACCGCCAACAGATTTGATTTGATTTGGAATTCCCAAAAATCTCTCTCTTTCGTGAGTTTCCCTCGTGACGTGAATTTGGATATTGAATTTGGTGCTTTGGCATCGTCCCGATGGTTGAAGACACCCGCCCTCGACGAGGAACGGGGCTGCACCACCAGTATTTCATCGGTTTTACGCTCCGAGTTCGATCGTGTGGATTTCTGTGGTCTGTTTTATCCATCCCTCCAAACCCGTCTAGTCCCTCCATCCATCGTTGTCCTATCCATCCCCACAGTCGTCCTTTTTCCTAACTGTCCTGCATCAAATTCTCTCTCTCTCTCTCTCCCACTCCCTCCATCTCTAGGTCACCCCCTCTCTCTATCAATCTATATATATATATATATATATATATATCTCTACGTCTCCCTATCTCACTACTTCTGCAATTATTCATCGCATTTTGGCCGAATTCCATGACAGTGTACTTAGGGTCCACTGGGGTTTCCCAAAGGCGTACGAGCGAATAGCTCAGCAGTTCTATTGGAGTGGTATGAAGAGAGACATTAAGAAGCACATCAACACATGCTCTCGATGTCAGCGCATCAAATCATCCACTCTTTCGCCGATTGGACTCCTCCAACCTCCAATAATTTCACAACAGATCTGGGAGGACATCTGCATGGATTTTATTGAAGGCCTGCCGAAAGCAGGAAGCATGGACAGCATCTTAGTGGTCGTCGACCATCTCAGTAAATATATCCACTTCATCGGGATGCGCCACCCTCTCTCGGTGTGAACTATGGCCAACAAGTTTGCACGAGAGATCATAAAACTGCATGGATTTACCCACATAATTATCTCAGATCGCTGTAGTGTCTTTTTGAGTACATTCTGGAAGGAACTTAACAACTTACAAGGCACTCGACTAAAACACAGCTCCGCGTACCATCCTGAGTCCGATGGGCCAACCAAAGTGGTCAACCGATCACTCGAATCTTACCTCCATTGTTTTGTAGGAGACCAATCGAAGATCACTCAAATGGACCGCGTGGCTTCATTGGGTCGAGCTCTGCTATAATACCTCCTACCACAGTTCCATAAAAATGTCTCCCTTTCAGGCAGTCTACGGCAGAGATTCCACGCACCCCTGTACTACGGCAGCCTTGTGACTCCCGTGGACTACCTTGATCGCTTGCTGCAAAAACGGGACCAGATGTTATCCCTCCTACGCCATCACCTGGCGCACTCTTAGATCGTTATGAAAGCCTCAACGGATCGCCACCGCCACCACGTCGAGTTCAACAAGGGACACATGGTCTACCTGAAACTGAAGCCATATCGCATGCGGTCACTCGCCCGCACTGCAAATGAGAAGCTGGCCGCGAAGTTTTTTGGGCCCTACAAGATCACACAGAAGATCAGACCCGTGGCCTACCGCCTCAACTTACCACCCAAAGCCAGGATTCACGCAGTCTTCCATGTTTCACAACTGAAACCAATGGTGGGACCCACACAAACCCTTCAACCATGGAATGTGGGAATGACGCAGGACAACGAGTGGACTGTCCAACCTGCCAGGATCGCATCCTTTCGACTCTCTGCCCACATGGCCTCCAAGTACTCAAGTATTGGGAAGGCCTTCCGATTTTGAAGCAACCTGGGAAATGGCTGACAAGCTGCGCCACCAGTTTTCCAACTTCTAGCTTGAGGACAATCTAGTCGCATTGGGAATGAGTCCTGATATGATCCACTCCCAAGTCTATGAACGTCGCTGTTGGCCCAGACATCAAGTTGGTGACCCGGCCCAGCCGAGCCCAATGCCGCAACCTTAAGGGAGCTCATCCGAGGACGACAGAACACCTTTGATACTCGTAAGTGTTTCCTACGAACTACCTTAGGTCAAGACTCTCACTCATCTCTCTCCCTTGCAAAAGGACACCCCTGCAACGAGAAAACGATCGGGAGCCCCTGGCGTGCACTACCCCCTCACTCTCTCACACTATCCATCCCTCCTACTGTCGACGTCCTAATTACGTCGACATCCGTCCTCTCCATCTCTCTCTAGCTCCTTGAACTCTCCATCTTTTCTTAAACATGTTCAAGACGTTTATCATTGTTGAAGAGTCACAAGAGAGGTAGAGATAGAGAGATAGGGAGATAGGGAGACGTAGAGATAGAGAGATAGGGGGACATAGAGATAGAGAGAAAGGGTGGCGTTGAGAGATGAGGGGGATTGGGAGAAAGAGAGAGAGAGGAGAGATACAGAGAGGGGGACGTAGAGAGAGGAGTGGGAGAAAGAGAGAGAGAGAGATACAGAGAGGGGGACGTAGAGAGAGGGGGGGGAGAAAGAGAGAGAGAGAGAGAGAGAGAGAGAGAGAGAGAGAGAGAGAGATAGAGGGTGACATAGAGAGAGAGGGAGTCGGAGAACAGGAGAGAGAGAGAGGAGAGATACAGAGAGGGGGACGTAGAGAGAGGAGGGGGAGAAAGAGAGATAGAGAGAGAGAGAGAGAGAGAGGGTGACATAGAGAGAGAGGGAGTCGGAGAACAGGAGAGAGAGAGAGGAGAGATACAGAGAGGGGGACGTAGAGAGAGGAGTGGGAGAAAGAGAGAGAGAGAGGGTGACGTAGAGAGAGAGAGGGAGGGGGAGAAAGAGAAAGGGTGACGCTGAGAGAGACTGGGATTGGGAGAGAGAGAAAAAGAGAGAGAGGAGAGATATAGAGGGAGTGGGAGAAAGAGAGAGGGTGACGCTGAGAGAGACTGGGATTGGGAGAGAAAGAGAGAGAGGAGAGATATAGATGAGTGGGAGAAAGAGAAAGAGGGGGGGGGGATTGGGAGAAAGAGAGAGAGAGGAGAGATAGAGAGGGGGTGACGTAGAGAGAGAGAGAGAGAGAGGGGGAGAAAGAGAGAGGGTGACGCTGAGAGAGACTGGGATTGGGAGAGAGAGAAAGAGAGAGAGGAGAGATTTAGAGAGGGAGTGGGAGAAAGAGAAAGAGGGGGGGATGGGGAGAAAGAGAGAGAGAGGAGAGATAGAGAGGGGTTGACGTAGAGAGAGAGGGAGTGGGAGAAAGAGAGAGGGTGACGTTGAGAGAGACTGGGATTGGGGGAGAGAGAGAGAGGAGAGATATAGAGAGGGAGTGGGCGAAAGAGAGGGAGAGGGAGAGAGAGAGAGAGAGAGAGAGAGAGAGAGAGAGAGAGAGGGAGGGAGGTGAGAGGGAGAGAGACGGTGAGGAACAGGAGACAGACAGAGAGGGAGGGAGAGAGAGAAAGTGGGAGAGGGAACCCACAGAGAGAGAGAGAGGAGAGAGAGATATTAGGGGAGGAGAGGGAGAGATGTGAGATTAGAGACGAGAAACGAGAGATCAAGAGATGTAATTTGATCTTTTATTCCTGATTATTGGAAAAACCACGCACCAGGAAAGAGGGGAAAAAAATATTTTGTTCTGCAAGAGGCGGACGATATTCTCAAAGAAAAAGGCTGCATAAGATTGAGGCATTGCTTGTGCCACAGCTTCCCCTCTTCGTCATAGTGAAACACTCCAGCATCTGAAAATATAGAAAAAAATTATTTGGAAATTTCCTTTTTCTGGCAACCAGGAAACATAAAAATACAGTTTTATTCTTTAAAAAGTGTAAATTCTCTTAAAAGAAAAAAAAAGGCAGAATAAGATTGAGACGTTGCCTGTCACAGTTTCCCCTCTTCCTCACGGAAAACGCTTCTGCCTCTGAAGTTGTGACAAAAAATACAAATAAGAATTACTTTTCGTCCAACCATAAGGAAACAGAAAAAACTGTATTTTCTGAAGAAAGAAAAAGGTTCTCACAGAAAAAAGTCAGTAGAAGGTCGAGGGATCGCCCGAGTCACAGCTTCCCCCTTCGTCATGGGAAACACTTCTGCCTCTGAAAATTAAAAAAGATCAAATTAGAATTTAATATCATCCTGGATTGTCCTCTTCAACACTAGCAGTACAGTTCCACCTGTCTTTCTATTTCAACGGCGGCGTCTGCGAGCTTCCTCTTCAGCATGAACCTTTCTTCGTCGCAGCTCTCGTTTGACAAGTCTAAAATAGATTACAATTAGTAAATATTTCTGATTTAAAGTTTTCTGGAATCAAGAACGGACTTTGATATTGATGCTGACAATGTGGCTCCATAAAAACTTGAATTATGACGTACAATTCAATGGAAAAACACTACTTTACGAAAGAAATCAGTCCTGTGCTCACCGTAGTAATAGGTTGACAGGATGGTGATCCGCTCGACGGGCTGAAAATAGAACTATTTAGCTAAAATGGAAAATAAACTGAAATATTTTCAGAGAAAATAATAAGATTTAGTGTCTGATTTCGAACAGATGCCACATACCATCACGAAGATCCCTTCTTTACGAGTAGGAAGTGCTTCAAGCTTTCTCAACGTTTCGTCTCCTCTGGTGATCCTCCCAAAAATTGCATACTGGTGTGGAAATTTTGAGATAAAAGGGGAATATATGAAGAAAATATATGAATGAAAAAAGATAAACCTGGCCGTCAAGATGAGGCGCATCTCCTAGAAGGATTGAGAAAGAGGACCCGCCACTATTTGGGTCAGAATGTCTGAGGAGAAAAAAAACATAGCCATCTGATCCCGTCATAAATCGTTGAAATATAGATTCAGACGTTAGAGAGGATGGTCACCTTCCCATGGATAGGATTCCTCTGACGTGCTTGACACTGCTAAATTCACCAACAACCGTTTTCTCAGCTTCGATTCGTTGTGCATCATTCATAGGAGCAGATCTTCCCCCAGCCACGTCAGCTACTTGAGCGACAAAACCCTTGTCAACCTAAAAAAAAGTGAAAAATAATTTATGTGAACATGAAGGATGGTGGCAAGATGAGAGAAGAAACAGAGGCCAAGGTATTGAGTACCCGGAAAAAATGGTTTGTATTATAGCACCCGAGACGAACGAGTCTGAAGATGTGCTCGACTGTTTTTGGAGCTACGCGAGGGAAGAATCCAAATTCTAAGTCCCCATAGTTTGTCTGCAATACACGAAGAATTTAGGAAACAAGTTATTTAATCCGATTCCTTTGTCCCCAAATCAGCATTCATCGATAAGAAAAGATGGGCCAATCACACGCATCTGGGGGATTGCCAGTGGAGTTTCGGACAAAAGAAATGCGAGCGAGATTTTTAACGACGTCAAAGGATGATTAGAAAGCTTGATGACGCAAATGTCGCTTTGGAGATGATCCATCGTGTACTACTCGTGCGATATGTAGAAGATTAGTTGCATTTTAAGAACATGGATAAATCTAGACGCGGTTGAACAGGCCATCTGAAGACGGAGTAATAAGTCCTCTCAAACTAGATGAACCTTTGAACAGATTCAGGACAAGAAATCATCTGATCATTTCAGTATAAATGAAATTTGCAGAAGAAACGTCGAATTTTCCGAACAAGGATAAATCAAGAAACCGTTGAAAAGATGAACAATCAGAAGACGGAGTGTTAAGTCCTATGAGACTCGACAAACCTTCCAACAGATTAAAGGCACCGTTCCATACTAGTCAAATTTGCAGAAGAAACGTCGAATCTTCAAAACGTGGATAAAATCAAGAGGACTCGACAAACCTACCGACTGATCCAAGGCAAGAAATCGCCTGATCCGTTCAATACTAGTGTAATTAGCACAATAAACTTCGAATTTTCAAAACATGGATAAAATCAAGAAGCGATTAGACAGAATAAAAACCGGAATACGGAGTGCTATGACGTCTAAAACTCGATTAACCAGCAGACGAAGCAACGGCAAAAAAATCACAAGGTTTCTAAACTAGTCCGCATGACGAAGAATTATAGAAAAAGAAAAAAGATAAACTAGAGCGCGCTACAAGGAAGAAAAATCGACCTGAAAGACCACGCGAATCGATCCGAGGTCGTTGTCCTCATACGAAGCTTCAGCCAGATAAGAAGACGACGCCAGCATATACGAAATCAAGACAAACACGCAGGCTCCTCGATTTCTTCCCATCGTCTGCTCCGCCCCGCTCTCCCCCCTTCTACTTCACCTCAACGACTAACCGAGGTTGTTACACAGCTGAACGACTCAACAGAGCCCCACGATATGCTAAACTCCTCATGCAGCACATCTTTACGATGGCCGGCCCTCGTAAAGATCACCGCCGTCCATTGGGTCAATGATTAAAAAGAATCGGATCCGAACCGTTTATAAAATTTTAAAAAGGGTAGCAGGAAGAAACTGAATTAAATTCGGAGAATAAAAGAAAATATCTCGAATTATTGGCATAGGATAACCTGCGAGCTGGAGCGGTGACCGTATCCCTCTCTCCCTCTCTCTCTCTTTCTAGAGATTCCCCTCCCCGGTAGGTGACTTTAACCCTCTCTATTAAATACCGCTGCAGAGCTCATTCACTCTTGCAAATGCCGACGACGCGGAGGTGACCAGATCTACGGCTGAACTTGGCACGTGCGGGGAGCCCAAAAGGAGGTCCACATGATGACGTGGAGCGCTGACTTTTTTCCTTAAAAAAATAATATTCAGCGGCGTTTAGCCTCTCGATGAACGAGAGCCGTCCGATGAGATTCTATTCAGGAACGAACGGGCGCGATAGGGGATGTGCCGTTACGCGTGACGATAAATGGGAGGTACATAAAGACGATACGACAAGCTATCCGGCTCGGGAAATGCTTGATTATTTTTCTGTTAGGCCGGAGATATAATTAAATAAAGCTAACGAGGGGCGGTTAAGGAAGAGGGGACGAGGGGATGAATGCAGTAAAAAAAAAAAATAGAACAAGGGGGGCCCCCCAAAAAAGTCGAGAAAGAAGGAAAAAAAAATTAGATAAACAGTGTGAACAGACGGGTCGGAAAAAAGGAGCGAAGGGGAGAGGAAATCGGACATCCTTCTTCTTCTTCCTCCTTCTCCGACCCGTCTCTGTGGAGGGGCGAGTAACACTTCCGTGTCGGTATCTCTCTCGTCTGCTCGTCTGGCCGGCGGAGCTCGATCCATGGCGCGGAGACGAGGCGGATAGGGCAGCGCAGGGGAGGTCGTCGGAGGGATCGGGGGCTCGATTTCTGAATTGATTGATTCGGGAGGGAAGAAGGTAGGGGGCGGTTTGGGGGTGGGGGGAGATTCATGTCCCGAATCTCTGGGGAAATTCCTTGCGCTGGGTGAAGATTCGTTCGTTTTTCTCGGTTTAATTTCGCTGGGGTCGGCGTCGGCGGGGGGGATTTGGGGGCGATGGGGGCAGGGTAGGGTGGGCTAGGGTTTCGCCCCGGGGAGGATGTTCGAGGGGCGGCCGTGCTTGATCTCGAGGGAGGCCAAGTGGGGGGAGTACATGCAGTACCATCTGCTGAGCCACTTGGCGGCGAAGAAGAAGCGGCGGCTGACGAGCGGCGGGGACTCGCCGGAGCAGCCGCTGATCCAAGAATTGGGGCGCGACATCTCCATCCACTGCCTCCTGCGCTGCAGCCGCTCCGACTACGGGGCCGTGGCGTGCCTGAGCCGCGGCTTCCGCGCGCTGGTCAGCGGCGGCGAGCTGTACCGGCTCCGGCGGCAGCACGGGGTGGTGGAGCACTGGGTCTACTTCTCGTGCAACGTGCTGGAGTGGGAGGCGCTGGACCCGCAGCGGCGGCGCTGGTTCTCGCTGCCGCCGATGCCGCCGCCCACCGAGTGCTTCACCTGGTCCGACAAGGAGTCGCTTGCGGTCGGCACCGACCTACTCGTCTTCGGCAAGGAGGTGGCCTCCCACGTCGTGCTCCGCTACAGCATTCTCTCGAACACGTGGTCGGCGGGGGCGGGGATGCTCGAGCCGCGGTGCCTCTTCGGGTCGGCCAGCGCGGGCGGCGTGGCCATCGTGGCGGGCGGGTGCAGCGTGCAGGGCGCGATATTCGCGTCGGCGGAGCTCTACAACGCGGAGACGCAGGCGTGGGCGGCGCTGCCGAGCATGAACCGGGCGAGGAAGATGTGCTCGGGGGTGTTCATGGCGGGGAAGTTCTACGTCATCGGCGGTACCGGCCCCGGCGGCGAGTTCCTCACCTGCGGCGAGGAGTTCGACCTGGAGACGGGGCGGTGGCGGCTCGTGCAGGGCATGTTCCCGGCGCGGGGCGGCGCGAGGGGCGCGCCGCCGCTGGTGGCGGTGGTGCGGGACGAGCTGTACGCGGCGGACTGCGCCGACAAGGCGCTCTTGAAGTACGACGGGGGGAGCAACTCGTGGCGGCGGCTGGGGAGCCTGCCGGAGCGGCCCGTGTCGGTGAACGGGTGGGGTCTGGCCTTCCGGGCCTGCGGCGACCGCCTGATCGTCATCGGCGGGCCGCGGGCCATGAACGGCGGCAACCTCGAGATCAACGCTTGGGTCCCCCGCGACGGCGCCGCCCCCGACTGGGAGCTCCTCGCCCGAAAGCCCTCCGGCGGCTTCGTCTACAACTGCGCCGTCATGGGCTGCTGACCTCCTCCTCCGCCGGTAATCAATCATCCGATCCTCCTCTACCCATCATCACCATCACCATTATCATCCTCCGATTTGGTTCTATTGACATGCTCTGAAAAACCATGGAATTTTTTCACCTGCTGGAAGCCGGAAATGGGGTGCGCATCATCATCATCATCATCATCTTCTTCTTCTCCTTCTTCTTCTTCTTCTCCTTCTTCTTCTTCTTCTCCTCCTCCTCTGTCTAATTCAGTATTTCTGTAGCTCTGTAGTTCTGTAGTTGTGGCGCCGTCGGGGACTTGTCCATTAGGATTTCAGCGGGGGAGGGCCCTGAGTCGCTTGTATGGGCTGGATAAATGAAAGAAGTAGACTGCTGGCGGCCCATTTGTGGAGAGATATAGATAGTCATGGAGAGAGAGAGAGAGAGAGAGAGAGAGAGAGAGAGAGAGAGAGAGAGAGAGAGAGAGAGTTGGTCATGGCGGAGGGGCGAGTGCGGCTTCGAGGAGGAGGAGAGGTGGAGGGTTCGCTGCGGGGGTTTCTCGACGAGAGAGTGCGGGACGGTGATGATCTGCGGGGAATTGCTTCCGTCCAGGCCGAGATCTCGGGCCGATGCGCCGATCTCGAGGCGGAGATCGTCGATCTGGAGGAGCGCCTTCGGCGGCAGCTGGAGGCGTACTTCTCGCGCGCTGACGCCGTCGATGAGCTGCTTGGAAAGGTGCGGGACGGATTGCTCGAGCTCGGATCTGTTGCTGCTGGATCGTCTCTAGGTTTCCTGCCCTCTTGCCTGATCTTCTCGTGGTGATGATCTTCGCTGAATGTGTTTTTTTTTTTTTTCTTTTGTGGTAGATCGCGCTGGGAGGGTAGGCGTTGGGGATGGATCCGCGTCGAAGGAGAAAATTGTCGTGGAAAAGCTGCTTGCTCTTGCCGATGAAGCGGCTAGGGTGGAGACTGTTCGTTCGTATGCTGGTGATCATCCTCTCCGAACCTTCCTCGTTGACCTTCTTTGTCCTTTCAATTGGTGATGTTATTCTGTTCATTTTCGGGGTTTGTCAGATTTTCTTAGACCTCATCTTCTGCGGTAACCCCGAAATAAGCTTGACAACCAATTTCTCACCATTCCCTGGCTCGTGCTCAGCTGAGCTTTCAATGGTTTTCAATCGCGTCGTGCCTTCCCCATCTTTGAAACCAAAGACTGTTTTATTCCTTTTGATTCTTTTTCAGCTTAATTCACCGGTGTTTTAGAGTCGGATCTCCGATCAACTCATTTACTAGAAATTGCGTAGATATCCCAAGAAATGCGTAGAATTTAGCCCCATCAGGTGATTTGCATTGCTGCTAAACCAAGGGACCATCATCCATTAACCTCGACATTCATCTTGGTCATTGCTTTCGAAATCTTTTTTCCCCTAATAAACCTCTCATTACACGAACGGAGTCTCACTTGGAAAATTAGTGGTCAGCTGAATTGCGTCTACACAAGTTATTGAGGTCTGGTTTAAAGATAAGATATTTTGGCTTAAAGATAAGTCCTGCACATTTTTATGGCTCTGTAATTTTATCTTTCGTGTACAACGATTGAAGTCCTACACATTTTTTTTATTATGTAGTCCTCTCGTTTTGTCGATCAATAAATAACAGAGACGGCATTGAAGCTGGATCGCCTAATTGGGGAAATCGAAGATGCCGTGTCTTCTTCCATGACAGGAAAATTAAGGCAGCCTCCATCTTCTGTGAATTCAGAGGTCAGCCAGCTCCACATTTGTGGCTAATTTCACGGTTTATCATTCTTAATTGAAAACAAATGTTCAATGATCCACAGGATGTGCGGATGAGTGCCATTGATGGCCTCAGAAAAACCGAAGAAATCCTCACCTCAATTGCTAGATCACAACCTCACTGGCTGCGCCTTATCGCCGCAGTGGATGACAGAGTTGACCGAGCATTGGCTATCTTGAGGCCGCAGGCCATCGCTGACCACCGGGCTGTGCTCTCCGCCATCGGATGGCCGCCGCCATTATCTGCACCCACTTCAGAAGCCCCTGCATCCTCCAAGAACCCACTCTTTGACATGGACATCAGCACGAAGCGTCATTATGGGGAGAGCTTCCTTGCCCTCTGCCACCTGCAGGAATTACAGAGACGGCGGCGATCCCGCCACCTCGGCAGTGCAGCCACCGCTTGTTGCCTGCCGCTATGGGGAATTGAGGAACTGGCCACCCCTGTCTTCCTGTCCTCCCAAAAGCACTTCCCCAAGTGGACCCAGAAGCCTGAGCTTATCTTTGCCCTCGTCTTCAAGATCCTTAGAGACCTGGTCAATGCGATGGATGAGATCCTACAGCCTCTGGTGGACCAGGCACGGCTCACCGGCTACAGCTGCAGAGAAGAGTGGGCTGCTGCCATGGTCTCCCTGCTGGCCACATACCTGGCGAAGGAGGTCTTCCCTGTCCTCGCTGCAGACCTCATGTCAAGTGATGAGGCGAAGACTTCATGGCTCCATCTTGTTGACCAGATGATGATGTTTGACCAGCGGGTCAAGTCTATGGCCAGCGGCCCAGGAGTCCTGGCCCCCACCTGGGAGGAGGAGGAGCTGCAGAGGGTTTCCTCCATGTCAGTTTTCTGCGACAGACCCGACTGGCTTGACCTCTGGGCAGGGATTGAGCTCACTGATGCACTAGACAGGTTTCGACCTGAGCTAGAGGACCCCAGAAACTGGCGCCGCTCAAGTTCTCCGACCTCCTTGGAACTTGAAGAGTTCAAGTCTCCGGCCGCCGCTGGTGCTGTGCTCCGACGAGCATCTGCCATGGTCGACCGATGCCGGGCTCTCCCAAGTGCACAGCTGCGGGCGAGGTTCGTGCAACTTGCTGTCGCCCCCCTGCTGAGACACTTTGCCACCGTAGCCACATGCCGCTGTGAGGAGGCGGAGGGCCTCACTGCCCTGGTTGATGATGAGGCGTTGGCTAGCGTGTGTGTTGCCATCAATGGAGCCCGCCAATGTGAGTCGACAGTGACAGAGTGGTCAGAGGACCTTTTCTTCCTTGAGATGGCGGCACCTGACGACAGTGTGAGCAACGGATTGGAGGAAGAGGCTGAGGAGTTGCGGCGGCTGCGCGGGAACTGGCTGGACAGGGTTAGTGGCGCCATCATACGTGGTTTTGAAGCGGCCTGCCAGGAGCACCTGAGGAACAAGAAGCAGTGGCAGGCCGAGGAAGACGAAGAATTGGCCTTGTCTATTCCTCTGGTCAGTGCTCTGGACTATCTACAAGGGAAGCTGTGGCGGATGGAGGCAGAACTAAACACACAGGATTTTGCAGTGTTGTGGCGGGGCCTGGCGGCGGCGCTGGACCAGCTACTGCTAGGTAGTGTGCTCCTTGGCGGTGCAAGGTTCTCCGTTGGTGGCATAACAAGGTTCGCAAGTGAGTTGGCGGCACTCCAGGGCGTGCTTGCGCCTTGGTGTCTGAGGCCGGACAGGTTCTTTCCCAGGGCATCAGAGGGGCTCAGGCTACTCACAGCCACATATGCTGAGATCGATGACGGGGTCCAAAGCCAAAGAGTGCACCATCTCACTGCCTCCCAAACTGAGAAGTTGATCAAGGCTCGGGTGCGTTGACCTTTGATCAATGGGCCACCTCAGGCCTGAGAGCTCTTATTGGTTCTGTGGGCCTGCTGACATTTACTGATCCCTCCCAATTGCATATCTGCTCGTAGTTAGGGTTTGACAATTAACCAGTTATCGGCCAGAGTCAAGTAGAGAGATCAGCTGATGAGCTTGTTGAAAGGATTTATTGGCCAAGTCCATTGATCTAATCGTCTGAGTGTATGATGAGAATAATCAATCGATTGGCCCATTAAGACCATTGTTTGGTATTTTTAAAGTCCATTAGTGTGGGGATCGATCCAGTAGGTCTGCAGAACTGGCCACAAGATGAATCTACAAAGATTATGAAACTTAAATATAATTCTACCAATTGTCCTGATAAAATATGGAACAAGAAGGTAGGGATGGTTATGGATGGAAAACAGGACAGATCTCGCAACATTTCATCTTTACAGTCCCTGTCCTGCATTTGGTCTTGGCATATCTTTCTGCATTTCTGCATCATCACCACTGATAGGATCCCAGACAGGTTGGCGGAGTGGATGTCGCCGGAGGAACGGGATTCGACGGAGTGGACGTCGTCGAGAGAGGAGAGACTACTGAAGGAAAATAACACTAACAACTCATGTTCTGCCCTCCAACGAGGAGGACTATATATTTAAAGGGAAATGCCAAGGAAATGCAGAAAGACGATAATGCCCCTAGTGGGCTTAGTGAATTGTAACAACCACTCCATCGTCAGTCAGGTTCATTCGTGACGAAAAACACAACAGTTGATAGGAATGACTCCCTCAAAGTTCTCTCCCTGTCTCTCTCTCTCTCTCTCTCTCTCTCTCTCTCTCTCTCTCTCTATATATATATATATATATATATATATATATATATATATATATATCTGTCTGTCTGTCTCCCCCTCTCCCGGTTCTGCCATTTTTCTTCTCCGTCATCCGTCCGTCATTTCGTCATTTTCCATTGATGGGACGAACGGTCATCCGTCCTCCAATCCTACTGAAAAGGATATATTAGAGCAGACAAAAAATATTAACGCCGCCTTTATTCAGTTGTATAAACTATTAAAAGTAAAAAATATTTTATACGATTGCTTCTTTATATATTTATGATCTTTTATAGGCGGAGGAACAGAGGGCGTTGACTTTTATTTTCTTCACGAATGGCGTTGCATACATCTCTTATCTGTTTTATGCCTCTGCTCAAAAGAAATAACGAGTCGCGAGCACACGCACACAGAGAAGTAGACACAGAGAGAGATGGAGAGAGAGAGAGAGAGAGAGGAAGAAGAAGCTGAAGATGGTTATTCGAAGAGGGAAGTGTACGTCAAACCTTAAAGACCTCGGCGTCAGGCAGACAGATCTATGGCCGTAGCGCGTATATACAGATAGAGAGAGAGATGGGAGGGTACTCAGATAGATACAAAGAGAAAGACAATGAAGAAGAAGCTAAAGATGGTATTAGAAGAAGGAAGCATCCGTCAAACCTTAAAAACCTTGGCGTCAGGCAGACAGATTTACGACCTTAGCGCGGATATACAAATAGAGAGAGAGATGGGTGGATACACAGTTAGAGAGAGAGATGGGTGGACACACCGACGGAGGGGGAGAGAGAGAGAGAGATATGGGTGGGTACACAGATAGATAGATGGACAGATAGAGAGAGGTGTAGAGAGAGAGAGATGGACAGATAGAGGGATAGAGAGCGAGAGAGAGGTAGAGAGAGAGAGAGATATGGGGGGATCTCTTCAGTGTGCAGGAAAAGTGGGAAGATGAAGACGACATTTTTGTGGTAGAATCGGCGAGAGGGGGCTAGCGGAGGAGGGCGCGGATGATGTCTGCCTGGGGACTGTTATCGTCCACGGAGGACATGAGCTCCGCCAGCCTCTCGCTCAGGTCATCCATCTCTCTCTTCAAGCTCTTTATGTACCCGCAAATCTCCTGCAGCAGCTTCCCCGTCGTCGCCTGCCCATCACATCCTCCTACCATTTAGAGAGAGACATCGATACCCCCACAGGTATATATTTCTCGATAGGCTGATACATAACATTCTACTTACACCAATAAAAGGATAGGTACATGGAGAGAGATACATAGATAGATAGGTAGAGAGATAGATAGAGAAAGAGAGAACCTTGCCCATGTTCTGCTGGCGCGATTCTGGCAAAAGAGACTGAAGCTTTCCGATGAGCTCGCTGATTTCGTGTTCGCTGATACGCCCCCCGTTTCTTCTCCGGCTCGACATTGCACCTGGGGAAAAGAGAGAGAGACAGAGAGAAAGACGGTTTGCGGTGAGGGGGATGAAAAGGGAGCGCGAGGGAAGATATATTACGAAGTGGAGAGACGGGCCCATGTGCACTACAAGGGCCCATTAACCCGAATGGGCACCACGGAGGGAGAATGGCGATGTGGCATTCTGAGTGGCTGCCATTTGGCAGGAAGCGCGATCCTGGCCATTGAATTTGAGGAGAGCCACATGAGAGCTTTCCTACCAGTCCCTGTCGACCGAGAGCGGATGTCATCACCATGCTCAAGCACTCCACGTTCCCCCTCGAGTCTGCACTATCAACTAGGAATATAAATTCATAGAGAAAGATTAATATATACATATCGAGAGAGAGAGAGAGACATGAAAGAGTTATTCCTGCAGCGCAAATCAGGTTCGCCATACTCATCTTTCTATCTACTCATCTTTTAAAACCTTTTTCCCTGTATTCATTTGTCAGTATTCAAGTACCCTGTAGTTTTTTTAAATGGAAGTATTACTTTTTTTTCTTCGAATTTTTTTTGCTGGCGTTAATTTTTTACTGTGGAGTTTACTACTCTTGATAGCCACTATGGCCAATGTATTTTTATCTATCATCCATCTATCTACATATCTATTTATCACTTTTATATGTGTCTATATGTCGATGTATCATCTATCTATCCATAATCCATACATCCATCTCTCTATCTGTCAATCGTAGCCTATACGTACCCTTCGTTTGTTCCATCCGTCCACGCCTTGCTTCTGGCTCTAGAGCCAATCGAATATTCTCATAGGTGTCTCTTGTTTCAAAACAGTTCAAAATAATCTCCGTGTCTGTAGAATTCATTGAAGAGGTATGTATGGAGAGAAAGAGGGTAGAGAGCGAGAGAAAGAGGGCGAGAGGACGTCACCTCGAAACGTCACTTGGGAGTTGGGACTGCCGCCGGTCAGGTGTAAGTCGCCATCGTAGTTATTGCGTGAGTACATGCACTCATTTTACCATCTTTAAACTCGCTAATGTCGTTGTGGGAGACTTGGGAGGAGACGCTACCTGCCATTTCTTATGGGACTCTCACGTGCTCCGGCCGTCACTCTGTCCCCACTAAATAACAAAATCCTCTCCTTGCTTACCCAAGTCTTCTTAACTCTCCATCTCTCTCTATCTCTATCTCTATCTCTATCTCTATCTCTATCTCTATTTTGTCCTTGCTCTTTCTGTATTTATCTTTCTGTATCTCGATTCGGGCTAATGGGAACTGCCGCGATGTATAACCGATATCTAACAAGAGGCCAAGAAGATAAACTACGTCAAACATCGACTTGCTAGATAGAAAGAGAGAGAGAGAGAGAGAGAAATGATCACTGAGCTAGTTTTGAGAGCGGACGGGACTCTTCTTCTGGGAAGGATGTTGTGTTGCTTTTCAGAGGGATTGCCATGCGTAGAGAGAAAGAGAGAGAGAGACAGATAGACAGAAAGATCTATGAGAGAGCAAAGTCAATAATGGGCATGCTTTTTCTTTAATCGCAACCAATCAGTGGGAGAGAAAACCACACCTGGACATCAGCTTAGGGGGCAACTTCCTGACAGAGATTGAAGCTGACGGATCGTGCCCAAAAGAAAATAGAAAAAGAGTGACGTAAGTTGAAGTTCGGAGGTCTCTCTCTCTACTTGTAATATAATATATATCTCCATCCATCCATCCATCAGTCTAGCCATCTATCTATTTATCGACCTACCCATATATCTATCTATCTACCTATGTCTACCAATCTACCTATCCATCTATTTATCAATCTACCTATATCTATGTACCTATAAATCTACCCATATATCTATCTATCCACCTATCTAGCTATCTCTCTATCTAAGTAACTATGAACATCTACCTATCTACCAATCCATCTATCTATCAATCTACCCATATTTATGTATCTATCAATCTACCCATCTATTTATCTATTTATCTATCTAGCTATCTCTCTATCTAAGTACCAATTAACCTATCTATCTATCTCTCTGTCTATCTATCTATCTATTCCAACGTACGACAAAAGAGGGATGCGCCACGCTCGCGTTGACCAATGATCACCGTCTGCGAGACTGCGACGCATCAGATGGTTTCTTGGCGACGTTAACACGCGCGGCCCGCCGTGGCCGGTGCCGGCAGCAGTGGCCATCAGCGGCGCGTCCAACACACGGCGCTGTCATCGCTGCCGGTCATGCCACCTACAAATTCAAGCCTCTCCCTTCTAACAATGTACACGCGGATCTCCGTCTGCCATGCCTTCAACCCCTCCGACGACCTACTAGCCCCATTTTCTACTCATTTCCATGC
Source organism: Wolffia australiana (assembly GCF_029677425.1). Taxonomy (NCBI): domain Eukaryota; kingdom Viridiplantae; phylum Streptophyta; class Magnoliopsida; order Alismatales; family Araceae; genus Wolffia; species Wolffia australiana. The sequence continues at coordinate 365,434 of NC_135847.1, read as the reverse complement.
TTCTAGGATATATATATATAGATAGATAGATAGATAGATAGATAGAGAGAGAGAGAGAGATAGAAAGAGAAATGGAGAGAGAGAGAGAGAGAAAGAAAGAGATAGAAACTAGAAAGAGAAGGAGAGAGACGGAAGACTCACACCGTCACATGGTTATCTTGAAAGTAAACGTTACAAGTGTGAATGAAGCCGATGACTGAGTGAGAGAAGGGAATGATTGGGACTTCAATGATAGGGAATTACAGATGCATCATTAATTCATTATCAACTTGGAATGAGTAAATATATTCAACAATATGACAATATCTCCATTTTATGGGCCTTCAACTTCAATACAGACGTTCTGTTGGAGGTCATCCTTCTAGAATTACAGAGTGGGATCTGAGATTGGATTATATTTTGGACATGTGGGTTATATGTAAATTCCACGGGATGACGCACGGTGGTAATTATTAGAGGTGATACTCTTATAAAGCCTGATTAAACGAAGAGAAGTCCTCAGTGTCAGGTCAGTAATGAGGATAAATCCCAAGGGCATTTTGGGAAGAATAATTCATGTAAATAAACAATCTTCTTCTGTAAGTCTCATCATTGTGAAAGACATAAAAATGATCTGGTTGTCTGATTGAAACCAAAATCCATGTTTTTCTATTTCTCTTGATTCTCTTGAATTGACTATTGTGTTTTAGTCCTGATTTTTTGGTGTGGACAAGGGGGTTAGTGTTCTTATCACTCTCATAAAGCTAAACCTGCTTGTAGACTCGCGCCTCCGAACCATCCGCACTGACAACAACCGCAATTGAGCGTACAGATCAATACGTCACTAGAGCCAGTTGTGACAGAAATTGATCCCCGCTATAAACTGAAGCTATTCATTTTTTGGAAGGACAAAGCAGGTCCACTATCAAATCAAGAGCAATAAAATATTCTGAAATAAAAGAAGCATGTCATGAGTGAAAATTGGGGAAAGCTCGACCTAAATGGATTGAAGTTCCTCTATTTTGAGGTATGAAAGGAGGGGATGAATTAGAAATATACATCCTATCCTAGATAAGTGATTTATTCTTATTTTGAACCACGTATAACAAATTAGATAACATGAATGATTAGCAATAGGTAAATTAAGTCATCTCCCATTCCTTCATATTCCGCGGACTGATTATGTATTGCTTCTTCTTTATCTTACTCCATGCATACGTTTATGAAACATATTATACCTAAACCTGACCCCAACACTTAAATCCACATTAACAACCCAAAGTTGGTGCATGTTAGTTGAATTATAAAGAGTTTCATTGAGTTGTATATAAGATGCAAATCATCTATATGAGTCAATAATAAATAAAATATATTAATATGTTTGATAACACTTGGGTTCATAGTACATAATTAATTGTTGGTTAGTGGTCTTAAGTTGTTTACATCATGGGAAGATAGGTTTATCTTTCAAAATTTCAGTTGAGTTGATGTCATACTGAATGAACTAAATGTAATAGGTGGGATTTATTCAAATTTTAATCTCAAATAAAATTATGAATTGATATATTTATATATTAACTATACAACAGTTGTTCAAAATTTTATCTTCAAATAAAATTACTAACTAGAATTGATAAGATTCATTCAAAATTCGAGCTTAAAATAAAGTTACTAAACACATTTAATTATGAATGGCAACCCAAAGTCACAAAAATATTATAAACTAGATATATAAAGAACGGTCTGAGTGAGGAGATTTCAGATCCTCCATAAACCAAGATATATTATGACAGGAGATGACACTTATAGAGTAATAATATTTATTCTGCCCAATGTATGAAAATATACTACAACTAGTGAAGTGGTGGATCTTGATATGCTGACAATGAGAACATCACAACGTCTAAATAAATAGTTACGCTGATGTAGGATGACTAGGGAGACAGGATGCAGGATGACGATGGGAGATGGGTACTAGGACAACTAGGGAAGGGCAAGGATAAAACAGACCACAAATCATACAATCGAGTCCGAGAGTTTAAATCCGATGAAAATAATGGTGGTGCAGCCCCTTTCCTTTAAGGGTGGGAGTACTGTCTTCAACCACCGCGGTGAAAACAAAGCAACATGTTCAATAAATCTAGATGGCGATCGCTAGAAGATTCAAAGGCCTATTCAACTAGTCGCTTGAAAATTCAAAATACAAATCAAATCTGACAGCGGTGGGTAAACACTCGAAGAATACTGGATGAAGAACACGATCACCAAAGAGTGCGGAGAGTACCTCGGCACTAGAGTAGTGCGTTGTGGCGATGCAACAGATTCTTTACACGTCGTTTGCTTTGGCGATTGACGTGCGCTTCGACAGGGTGTCGCAGATCCAATTGCACGTCAGTTGGCAGGGGGTCAAGGGGGGAGTCGCCCCCTTGCGTGGTTTGGGGCAGCGCCCCAAAACCTCAACGGTATGGGCGGCGACAAGTGGCTGAGAGGGCGGCTGGGGGTGCGGCGAGCACAGGTGGCCGGGGCGCGGCGAGCGCGGGCGGCCTAGGGCGCGGGCCTCCGAGCGCGCGACGGGTGCGGGCGGCCAAACGTGTGGCGGGCGCGGGCAGTCCTGGCGCATGTCTGAGGGTGCGGTGGGCACAGGCAACCGGGGCGCAAGCCGCCGGGGCACAGGGCGGTCGCCAAGAGCGTGGGTGGCCGAGGGCGCCGACGCGGGCGGCCAAGGCACAGGGTGGCAGCCAAGGGCACGGGCGGCCGAGGGCACGGAGCGTGGGCGGCCAGGTGCAGGTTGGCAGCCAAGGGCGCGGGCAGCGGTGGCCTACGTGGGTGGTGGCAACGACAAGCGGCAGTGACGATGGAGTGAAACAGAAGAGGATTAGGGAAAATTCTTCAAGAGGAAGGAAATGGTGTGTCAACTCATCACATCACATGTGGTTCTGCAGTTGTCGTTGGCGACGTGTCATGACGCGGGATATTTCATGTGTAAGTGGAGGCGCGTCCATCATTGGTGCATTGATGTGGTTGTCATCATGGTGGTTCTTCAGTTGATGTTGATGACGAGTCAGGATGTGAGATGTCTCGGATGACGATGGTGGCACGTTTGAAGATGGTGCGTTGACGTGGTCGCCACCATATGCCTTCCAATATAGCAGTAAGGATGTGTTTTTATGACAATGACAGTGAAGGAGAAAAGGAGAATCAAGAATAATAATTCCTCTAAACAAAAATTTTAGTGCTACTGACAATATAGTTAGTATAATTAAGGTGAGATAAGAGAAAATCTAAAATTCATGTTTAGAATTCAATTTTTTCTCCATAATGATGTGTGTGTTAAGGAAGTCCAAGAGTAAACCAAACCTGAGTAAAAAAAATCAAAATTTTCCTTCATTTTTGATGAATTTAAGAAAACATATTAAAGCATTATGAGAATAGCTTATTTATTAAAAAATGAAATTTACCCTTTGAACATCTATCTTAAGGTTGAATTAAGTGAGGCAACATCGGGAGATAATGATAAACATACTTATTTTTCTACTTACTTGGATTTCTCTCGTACATTTTGAAATAAGAATAAAATTGTTATATTCTTGAGTTACATAGCCCATATGTGTGTATATCATTAAATTAAGATAAAAACCCTATAAAATAATAATTAACAAAAGTTATGTTGAATTTGATAAGATGTATGTTTGATACATACAAAGAGCTTATTCAATATGTATTGACTTTATATTTTAAATCTACATTGATTTTTTAAAAGTATTGAATCATTAGAAATTTCATATTGAAACCAGAATAATTCTATGTGTTTATCTTACAACATGAAAAGAATTCATTTATCTCATAATTTTATGTCATACTTATTTTTTTGCTTTGATCTCCTTTGTCAAATTTGGCCATTGATAAACTAAAATTTTGGGTAAAAAATACGTCGTTGAGAATTTTGAGTTTAATCTATAAAGTTTATAACCGATACTATTAAATAATTTAATTAGTGATGAGTACCGGTGGTCTCGACAGGAAACAGATATTAGGGAAAGTACGATCTCAATTGGATGAAGCGAAGATGAGAGGAATTATGTATATAGTAGTGAATGTGTTATGAGAGTAGATAATAAGATGATAATTGACTTATTAGGATTTGATTAATTTGGGATTAGAATGAATGAGAAAGGAGAGCGAGATAGGATCGTAACAACAGTATGGTAAGTGGCATAAACGTGAGTGGATACGATGATAAAGATAGCGAGAATGAGATAGCCAATGGTAGAAATGAGAGACGTAGTAATGTATTTTGGTCGAAATAGGAAGGAGAGATATGTGGGACGAGATCTTCATGGTGTAGAGAGCATGTGAAATGAAGGTTAAGGTGAGGCTAGGAAGGGGACGATGACATAATGGATTGAGGATGGTAATGGGTGAGAGTGATAGATGGTGAAGATGGATAAACTAAGTGTGTTGGAAAGGATTCAATGTACGGTGAAAGGCTAACCATAGATACATATATTTTTCGGGGATCACTACATCTTCCTCCTGTTGGGTTCTAGAGGCCTTGACATGGATGAACAAAAAAAAATGATTCGCAGCGGAAGTCTTGGACAAATCGAACGGCATCAACAAGAGCATTAAAATGAATTACCTTCCAGGATCGCATCTGTGATTTCTTATATCGAGAGTGAGACGAGTCGAGCTGCTCATGTGTGCATCCTCTAGACGTATCCCATGCGATCCTCGGCACATCGAATCTCCTCCTTCTCCTTGATGAGCCCTGCTCTACCACCAACGTCATCGTTACGCCGTTCCAATGGCATCGGGCATGGAGAGGGGGTGTGGGGGGAGTGGAGAAGAAGAGGAAGGCCTCTGAACAATTCTGGATTGGGTGCATTTCGTTCAGGGCCTTCCCCTATTTATACTAACTGGGTATTTAGTATATCTTTCGACGTCCAAAAGACCATTTGCGTGTGACCCTCTAGGCCTAGGTATCAGTCTAGTTAACAACTCCAACAACCCAATATCCTTTATTGCCCTTCCAAATTAATTAACTATATCATTATATAGATTAATTAACGTTGGATTGATTTAACCCAATTGATAGGTCAAGTCTCCAACAGGCAGGGTGCCATGCTACACCTCGTGTTCTAGAAGATACAAAGGAGTGTGTTTCGACTCACTCATAGAACCTGTTCGTCATCCGTTACCGTGTATGTATAATCCCTCATCCACTTGACGCTCCTTGGACAAATTTGGGTATGGTCAAACTGTCAAACCCTACTCAATCATCCGAGTAAGTACTGATGCATCCGAAAATCAACCGAGAATTCTTCTCTGATATTTGACTGCCTTGGCCAAGGACTTCATCACATCGTCTTCCTTGAGTTGTCACCTTTTATACCGAGGGTGAACGATCCCATCTTGACCACTCAATTGTCTTCGTGAACTTTTTGATGTACCCGAACTAAGACAGTTTAGAATCCAATGATTAGAGACTCGTTGGCCTTAGTCAAAGTACAACAGTCCGTCCACAAGACGTCTTTGGTGTCTCAGGTCTAAGGACCACTTACACAACCGTGACGTGAATCAACCTAATTGACAGTTCGGTATAATACCATTCAGGGATCCATACGGATCAATTCAGTGAACTCTTTCCGCTAAAGAGCACCCACTATCTATCCTTAGTGTCCCCACACTAATGGCTACGGGAACAACCATTCTCATCATATGAGTGAGGCTAGATAGTGCTATTCTATCCAGATACTTCGATGTCCTTCTCACGTATCCTTCGAATAGGAATGTTTAGAACACATGCGTAAAACATTTAAAGTATTGATATCACCTTTGACAATGTGATACGTTACGAAAATATTATTGAGGCCAATGGGCTTGATTGATGACATACATTCTAATTTTCTTCTAATTCAATAATAACTTTATGATTGAAGAAGCCGAAAAATAAAAATTCATTTATTATTGCAAGCCAATAAGCCCAAAGCTGTGTATTTTTTCTTTATTTTAAAGTAGATCTTGTTGGGTTTGGTGCCTTGGTTTGTTCATGGAAAACACGTTCCATGGATGCAAAAGTGTGTCGATCGATTCACAATCGATCTTTAAAACAAACAATTGAAATTACCTTTTGGGGAACTCATTCCATCCTTGACTTTGCCGCTCCAAGATCATTCTGAGGACATTCACGCATCCGGTCTATAGAAGTACCCACGCGATCACTCGGCACTTGGATCTCCAACTCTTCTTCTTCAACTCTCCTTGGAGACTCTCTCCTTGGTTGAAATAGAGAATGAAGAAAGGAGGGGGCTCTCAAATCAGGCTTGCATGGGTGCTTAAAATGATACCCCTTTCCCTCTTTATATTTCACTTAAAGTTTTTCTCAAAAACCCTCCAAGGTAAAATATCCACCAATGCCCTTAAGACCTTGTGCGTGTGACCCTCTAGGCCCTTGTATCATTCTAGTTAATAACTTTAATAGTCCAATAACATTTATTGACCAACCTTATTAATTAACTATATCAACATATAAATCAAATAAATAAGGATCGACTAAATCCAATCAATAGGTTAAGTTTCCACCCCGTGGGGTGCCAAGCTACACCTCGTGCTCCAGAAGATACCGCGTAGTCTCGAACTCTCTCGTGGAACCTTTATCGTCATCGGTTACCATGTATGTATAATCCATCATCCGCGTGAGACTCTCGAACGACTTAGGGTATGGTTTATCGTCAAACCCTAATCCATCATTCAATTAGAACTGATGTGTAACGGGGATCAATAGATAACACCTTCTCCAATATTCTCACTACCCTGGCTAGAGATTTTTCTACATCGTCTTCCTTGAGTCAATCTCCTCTTATAGTGAGCGTCGATGATCCCGTCTTGACCACTCAATCATCTCCGTAAGCTTCTTACTACATACAATCTATAAATTATTTGAATCCCATGATAAGAGGCTCGTAAGTCATAGTCAAAACATAATCGTCTACTCAAGAGATGTCATTGGTGTCTCAGGTCAGTGCATCACTAATACAATCGTGACTTGAATCAACCTGATTGACATTTAGGTATAATACCATTCAAGGATTCGTGCGGATCAATTCAGTGAATTCTTTCTCTAAAGAGCACCCACAATCAGTCCTTAGTGTCGCCACACTAATAACCACATGATCAGCTACACTTATTGTATAAGTAGGATCACTAGTGCTATTTTATAAGGATAACTGGATGTTTGTCTCGACTATAGTGATCACTGTATTACAATGAGATCATAATACAGTGATCACTAGTTTATTTAATGAACTTAAATAAACATGGTAGTGTGATTGGCTTGACGACCACATAATATCCATTAGTTCGGACCAACTCAACCTAGTGGTGGGTAGGCTCTAGCTGTCGCTGGGCCAGCAGAGCCCATAGCCATTAACATGGCCCATTTTGCCTGTGAACAGGGTCCTTTCATTCTCTAGGTAGCTCAAAACATAACAGGAGGGGATTCCAAACTAGAATGAACAGGAATATTGTGAAAACTATCTTTTTGCACTTAATTTTGGACAATTTTGATGTTGTTCTTCATCGTACAATGTCTCGATATGGATGAACAACTTTAACATAAATGTAAAAACATCAACAAAATCACGAAACGAATCACCTTGGAATGGATTGCATCCGTGATTCCTTCAATATTCGAACAAGTATTGCGGAGCTGCTCATGTGTGCACCCTTGAGAATTATCCATGTGATCATCAGCACATCGAATCTCCTCCTTTGCTTTGATGAGCTTTGTTCACCCTCCAATGTCATCATTACATCATCTCGATCGCATTGAAAATGTAAGTGAGGCAAGAGGAGAAGGGAGAAGAAGGGGAATGCCTCTAAATCTGGCTTGGGTGAATTTTTTTTCAAGGCCTTTCCTTGTTTATACCAAGTGGTTATTTTTTATAAAAACCGCCAAACTTTGACTATATCTTTTAATTGTCCAAAATACCATTTTCATGTGAACCTCTAGGCCCATGCATCAGTCTAGTTAAAAATTCTATTGTCCGAAGAACCTTTATTGGCCTTCCAAATTAATTATTGCATCATCATATAGATTAATTATTATCAAAATGATTTAACCTAATCCATACGTTGAGTCTCTAGATCATGGAGTGCCAAGCTACACCTCGTACCCTATAAGGTATAAAGGAGTGTGTATCAACTCACTCATGGAACCTGTCTCTTGTCAGTTATCATGTATATATAATCCCTCATCTACTTGACGCTCCTAGGAAGACTTAGGGTATGGTTAATTGTCAAACCCTAATCGAACATCCGAGTTAGTACTGATGTGTTTAGAAATCATTAGAGAACTCTTCTCCGATATTTCACTGCCATGGCCAAGGACTTCATCACATCGTCTTCCTTGAGCTGTGTTTGGTCAAAGGACAAATTTTGATATTTAGTGGAACTTTGTGATGGTAAATTCATAAATAAAATAATTTTCAAGTCAAATTACACAATCCTAGATTGAATGAAAAATTTTTAAGTGTTTTAAATGCCATTTTATTTATATTGTTTTCTCTAAGAGTTGACATAGTTAGATTCAACATTGACTAGGTATTGGCCATGGTGAATATTGAAATCAGCCAGTATTTGCTACAATGAATGATCTATGATGTGCTCTTCAATACATTCTTTGGAAACCCATTTTTATATTAAAAGGTTTGCATCAAATATAAAAAATAACTCATTTTTGTAATAAATGTACTATTATGGGTAGGAAACGTGATGAAAGCAAAGTATTTGACTCTTCATTTTATATGCATGCACTTCGGTGATTTAAATGTGATATGATGATAAGTAAAATAATTTAATGCATCAAAATTACCATTTATTTTTTTTAAAAAATTAGGTACATGAGGAAAAACCTGATTCAACCTGTTTTTTTAAACACATCATTAGATTGAAATGATTAGCGCTTTATGCAAAAATTGAGGGCACATGTCAATACTTAAACCCATATATGACACTTAATTTTTTTGAAAGAATATTTTGACTCTTAATCTTTAGAAAATCTGAAAAATCCATGCTACATGGGTGATCCATGATGCCGATGGAGAAAAAAATCAGCTGATTCAATTGTTCCAACTTCAAAAGTTGCAATATCTAACAATCTAGGAGGCGTTTTTGACTGAAAATTGGAAGGTGCCTATATCTTTACCTCCTCCATTCTTCTTTGGCTTTGTACCTACAAATGGATCCCATTAATTTAAAATATGCATCATTGTATTTTTTCCAAATTATAATTAGCAGTGTGATTTGTTCATTCAAAATCTCCTTTGGGTGTGTTCTTGAATTTTAAGAGCAAAGGATTGAAGCACCACTCAACCCATTAGGCATATGATGACGGTGTTAGTGTAATCTTGGTCTTTTTTAGACACATCTTTGTTTTTTTCTACGTTATCATCGTCAAGGATAGCCTAGATTTTCAGAATCCCTAGCAGCATCATGAACTCTTTCACTCTTTGGCATGAGCATGCTTGCATATCCATTGTTTCCAACAACTTGAAGACCTTACCACTCGCCTGCTCCTTTTCTCTTTGGCGTGTAGCCATCACTATCTCTGTCATAATCAGCCACAATATTTATTTTAGTAATGTATTTAATCACAATTAACTAGTAATTTTTACTATAGAAATCCATTATATTTTGGAAAAAATAATCCATAAAATTTTAATACATTATGTTAAATAGGAGAACTACTTTATTATTGTGTCAGAATTATTTTGAATATTTACTAAATTTTTTGCATTAAGATTTAAAAAAAACATAAAATTCTAAAAAATATAGATGAAGTTAAAATTCATCTCTACAATACTTTTTTCCTTGGTGGATTGAACACTTGCGCTGTGCTTGAAAGGAAATTATCATTATTTTTGTGTAAAGCAGAAGTCTTAAATGATTGAATTAGCCCTTATTTCTAGTTTATCTGCAACACCCTAACACCTCAACGATAAATGTGAACAGCACAGCGTGGACAGGGGTAATGTCGTGCTTGAGGGAGATGTGGCATGGGATGTGATACAACATTGATGGGGCGATGAGATGCAAAGTGGTTAGCATGATACGCATGGGTGGGCACAACATGGATGGGGTAGGATAGCACATAGAGGTTGGTGCAGGCAGGGTGGCACGATGCAAATTGGGAAATTGTGGCTGTAATGGCATATCATGGTTAGGCGGTGCAAGATGAATGATGTGGTGCAGTAGATGGTGTGGAACAACACGGACAATGCAGCAGGCCACAAACTGCACATACAGTGTGTAATTGCATGTAACGGCATAGATGGTGTAGACAATTTGGTGCAACAGAATCAAGGTAACGAGATATCATGGCATAGGCAGCGTGGTGAGGCATAGAGAAGTAGAGGTATACGAGACGAGGGTTCCCTCTCAGCAGCTGTGGCGGCTGTGGCAACAAGCAAGGACTGCAATGTGTATACAAAGGAATATCTCGGGCAATTTTTGATAAAAAAATCAAGATCACAAAATCTTCAAATGATCCATTACATCATTGACTAATTTAGAGGCCTTGGATGAGAGAGAAAACTCCTGTAGATTTAAAAAATTTAGAAAAATAAAATCCTAAGAGTAAAAGAAAATTCGGGTTGACGATGAAGTTGTGTGTGATCCAGGTCATCTTCTCAAAAGGTGGTCCCATGGTGTTTATGGTGGACTTCTGGAATTATTTCTACATATTTTATGAACACATGAATCTAAAAATTTTTTTGTAATTGAATGTCTGACATATGAATTACGGCAAGCAAAATCATAAAAATCAATGGAAGATGCTCATGTATCATTCAATTTGATGTGACGCTTGACTTGAATAAATAAGATGTCATATGGTGTTCTACATAATGCCACCATAAATATGACTAACGCTTATAACATTCTATTTAAGTGAGTTACACTACTTTTCCATTTATGCGGTCAATTAATTATATTAACATAATTGGATCGCCAACATAAAAATATAAGATATTATAAGTGCACTGATCATGTTATAAATACCACCAACTTAAACCATTGAAAAACCCTTGGCAATATTTTTCATTGTCTCTTGAGTAAGTCTCCCACCATAGAAATTAGAAATTATAGTCGAAGAATCATAAATGGAGTTGAGAGGAGTTCAAAGAAGAAAGACTCAGACACATTGAGATATTGGCACCCGTGTTGGTGCAAAATTAAATTGATGTGAAAATTTTCACCGTAATGTTTTTTTCCTCAGTTTTTTCTCTTATCATCGAGGACTTCCAGATTATTGAATTTCGAGGGACTTCAACTACTCATAATGAAGATGAAAGAATGTGGAAATAGAATGAAGATATTATATGATCATATCCTATTGGCTCTCACTCTATTTTCATATTGGGGGTCTTCTATGAAAATAATCCAGACAGGTCAGCAGCACTTTTGAGTTTGAAAATACAGAACACTTTTGACTTTTGTTCATTCACTCTACAATACCTAGAATATATTTCCTCCAAATTCAAGGATCAACCTCAAGTGTTCTGTATGATTTTTTTATCAATGGTATATAACTGAAGTAGAAGAAAGAGAAAAAGAGGCAAGTGACAGTAATGACGCCAACATTCTTCCACAATTAGAAATTTTGACATTGATTAGCCAGCCCAGTTGCAACCCCGGAGGCTAAACCTACGGACCTTCATACGGCCATTCAAAGCCAAGGCCAACATATCCAGTTCCTCCACGTACCATAACTCTGACACCCACGCCTACAATGTAACAATCATGCATAAATCACAACATTCTCAGAACACCAACTTACTAATTATCTCCCAATAAACTTGAACTATAAGATAATTAATTTAGACTTCCCATCAGAGTTTCACTTAAGGTACCTCGAATCCTCGGACCTTACGGTCAACCTTCTTCACCAGCTCGTGGAAGAGTGAGAGTTGACCTGCGATAGTAGAATATTCCTGGAAAATACGATGAAGCAAGTGCTGATATATTTTCTCAAAAAAATAAAATAATGTGATCAACAAAAGAAAACTTTACCTACCAACATGGAAGATTTGGGGCGCCCAAGGAGTCGAGCAAAAGATGTATGCAGCAGAACCGGATCGTACTTCCATAAATTCATAAAGAGAAGGAGAGAAAGATAAGTATCTTAAAAGTCTTGAACCCAAATTCTTGAACGAAACTCAGAAAATGCCTAACAGAAGAACAGCTAACTCACGAGCTGTTTCTTTGGAGCCCGTGGAAGCGCGCTCTGCAATTTTTCTCGGATTTCTGAAGGATCGGAGCCCGAGATTACCTGAATTTTGATTAAGTGGTGAGATTAGAATGACATAGATTTATGTGAAAGTCAACTATCAGGGAAGAGTGAATTTCCAGGAGACCTGCCAGCAGCCTAGAAGCACTCCCGTGGAGGTCAACACCACTCTATCTAGAACAATCTTTAGAGGGCACAGTTCCTTAGCCACTCCTGCAACTGCTTCTGCCTCGGCTTCAATCTCAAGGCATTGTAAAATGATTATTAGTCATTGAGGTGTAGACAGAGAGAGATGAGAGAGAAGAAAGAGAAGAGAGAGCAGATAAAGAAGACAAAGAAGAGAGAGAAGGCAGAGAGAGAGAGATCAGAGAGAAGAATGAGAAGAGAGAGCAGATAAAGAAGACAAAGAAGAGAGAGACGGGAGAGAGAGAGAGGAAAGAGAAGAGAGAGCAGAGAAAGAAGACCGAGAAGAAAGAGAGAAGGGAGAGAGAGAGAGAGAAGAAGAAGAAGAAGAAGAAGAAGAAGAAAGAGGAGAAAGAAAGATAGAAGAGAGAGATATAGAGAGAAGGGAGAGATATAGAGAGATAGAGAGAAGAGAGAGATATAGAGAGACAGAGAGAAGAGGGAGATATAGAGAGATAGAGAGAAGAGAAAAGCGAGAGAAGAGAGAGAACAGAGAGATGGAGAGAGAGATTCAACAGACCTCAGCGCCGGAGGATCGAACAGGGGTGAGATGATGCGATGCATGGAACATGCTGAAGTGATAGACGCTCACATTCTGAAACCATATGCCTTTTCATCGGAGGCCAAACAGCACAGATGAAAAAAATACAGCCGAGAAGACGCTATTGCATCCAAAATTAAACAAAATTTACTTCTACCCACTTTTACGGACAGAAGGAATAATTCAAGGAAATCTGAAGCTCCTGTGGATAGTCTCACCTCCATCATAGTAGGGAAGAAAGACGTCTCGTACTGCCTGCCTGCACTCTCGGGAACGAAATAACTTCAGTAATCAGGGGGAAACTTTGGATGTCCGATCAAACAAAATTACCTATTAGCACAACAGGATCCGAACTATCCAATTGAATTAGTTCACAAATTCCGACCTCATACAAGATCCATGAAGCCTTTTGTTTGACCCATGGGATAGATTAAATTCGAGGAATGTTATCATCTAATGCATGATCGATAATTATAATTGTATTTATTGCACCTCACACAAAAGTGATATGGACAGAGCAAGAGGGAAGAGGATAGTTCTTTAACCTCATAGAAGATCAAGATCAAGTCAGGGTAGCTTACGAGAGAAGCGCCGCATACTTCGAATTAAGGTAGAGCACGTTAGCGCGTACTGGAGGATCCGCAGGCTTCCAATTGGGGGAGAAAGCACAAATTAGGGTTCTAGGGGGGCCTGAAAGAGCGCCGAAAATCTCCGCAGATCAAACCTCACCGTCAGCACTGGAGAGACGGAACCATTTTCCCGGACGAAGAGCTCCGACAAGGAAAGAGACTGCGACGTTTGCCCTCCCCCAAGAAAAACCGCGCCGTGCTCTACAAGATCCCGCGCCATCCTCTCATAGAGATGCGATCGCCGTTCTGCTAGAAGGAGAGCAGCCGATGAACTCGATCCCTCAGTGTCAATTCAGCAAGAGAAATTGGATTTTTCGGGTCATATTGGAATTCCATGATTGCACTCGAGCCGCAGAATTCAGAATTTGACGCGATCTGAGCTGGGCAAGAGTCGTTTGGAGTTGGATCATACCTGCCAATGAAGGTGGCAAGCGGAATCGAGTGTTCTTCACGGCGCAGAGGAGAACAAGGAGCGCGACGACCGCCGACAAAGCCCAGATCACGCCCGCCGGCACCCATCTTCTGCGCATCGTCTTCCCCATTCGATCCTTCCCCATCTCTCGCTCTCGCTCTCTCTCTCTCTCTGAGTCTATCTATCTCTCATCTCTGATGAAGAGTCTGGTTCTGTTCATGCTTTTTAAAAAAAAAAATTGCTTAGTGTTGTGGATTTTGTACTTCTCTCTTTCTGGATTTCAGTAAGTTCTTCTCACTTCGTCTCTTGGAAATTGCTTAGTCTGATTTTTTATTCTTCTACTGAAAAATTATGGGATTTTTTTGTGCTCGCCATTTGCTTATTAATCTTCCATTCATATTTCTCTTTTTCCCTGGACTGCGTTTGGGCTTTTTTTGGTTGTAGAGTAGGACAAAACCAGAATATTAGACTATTTGAGGGAGCTAGCAAGGTGGAGATTTGCTAGACTAACACATACTAATTTCTGGTTCTCATATCTCTCCATTCGACGAATACATAATTCATTGATGAAATTTGCTTATGGGTAATTTTGGTTGAAAATATATGTGGGCTCTAAGTCAATCACACATTCCTTGCATTGCTCAATATTTATTGATACAATATGTGCATTATAATGTACATGTCATACTTATCAATGAGATTCATGGATATACATGGTAGTTAAGATAATTATGATAATACAGAATACATAGATTACTGGTTTTTAACTACCTGTTGTAAATATCCCAATTTGAAGGATACTTGAGATGGACATTGAAATTTACAGATATTATAGAACTAAATGCTAAAAATGGTTGACATGATAACTGTTTGTGGGGGGATACTATGAGAGACATTGGGTAATGTTTAGAGAATGAGTCCACTACATTGATGCTTATGAATTATTGTATGGTATTATATATAATGTCAATTATGTTGATTCATGTCACGGTGGTGCAACTAGTCCTTACACCTTAGACACAAAGAATAACATGTGGATTGATTGATTTATTTTGACTTGAAGTTATGAGTCTCTAACTATGATATCCCAAGCCATCCTAACATGGATGCATTAACCAGTTCATGAATGTGGTGTGTAGTTAATATGGGATTCTCCAACCTTGGGATAAAAGGAGTAAGAAGATGTATTTAATTCTATGGGCAAGGTATTACAAATATCAGAGAAGGCCTTCACTGGAATTTTGTCACATTTCAATGCTAATTAGAATGACCAATTAGGTTTTGATGATTAACTAACACTAAGTCGTTTGAGAGTCTCACATGGATGAAGGATTATATGTACACCATAAGTGATGGTGCCAAAAGCTCCATGAGAGAGTTGACTTACTACTTTGTGTTATCTAGAGCATGAGGTATATCTTGGTAGGCTTGGAAACTCAATTTATATATTGAGTTAAATCAATCCTTGATTAGTTAATCCTTCTGTTTTTATAAGTAACTAATAAACTAGGTTAATTAAGGTTTTTGGGTTGTTAGAGTTATTAGCTAAAGTGATACATGGGCCAAGAGGGTCAAACGTATAATATCTTCTAATGTTGTTGTGTTTATTTTAAGTTTCAGACTTTTATTAATTTTTTCCAAAGAGGGCTTTTATAAAAATTCCAATGCCAAGGTCTTTTCTAAAATTTTCCTAGGCACTTTTATGATGTTGTCCAAGGAGTATAAAGGACACCTTTTCCATACCCATTCGACTCATGTTTGAATGATGTCATCTTTCTTCTCTTTCTCTTCCTAAGTGTTGGTTCTCATTAGACTACATTAAGAGAAAATCAGATTTACTTCAGCACAGGTTCCATGAAAGGGTTGATTAAATCCCTCAACTTTTGGAATATATAGTGTCACTAGTTTCTTACGTGTAAGTGTATCGACCTATAGAGTAGGTTAAATTAATTTATTTTTACTTAATTTACATGTAAAATCAAATAGTGTAGGCATTTATTGGACTAGTAAATGGGTCTATAGTAAAATGTACATAAGGTTCATTTAACATCCATTGATATACTTGAAGTGTACACATTTTATGAAATTTTTAATAAGATATAAAGGACCGAAAGTCATAAGTGAGTTATACCCCTGAAAATTTTATCCTTGGATACCCCCTTCTTCCTTCCTCTTTGAGTATCCTACCATCCCGGTGTGATTTGAATGGTGTCAATATCCCCTCGGATCTATGCATGAATTGATAAAGAAGAAGACACAATATCTAGTGTGCCCAAGACTATGTGGATGCCAAGAGTCTATGTGGCCAGAAACAACTCATTCAAGGAATCAAATGGTAGAGGATTGGATACTGCAAACTGATTTGATCACAAATAATTTTGGTTTCAAATTTTTCAAAGGTCTTATTTAATTTGCATTTATTCTTCTGTTCGAATCTTGTATCAAATGTTGGTTGTGGCAGATTTCAATACACCTATCTTTATCATTTATGCAATATGACATCGATTCTCACAATGATTGTGTATCCTTAGTCCCTTGAGAGGGCAATGACCCCAAAGAGTGCATAATATTTCTATGATGATAGAAATATTAATGAATTGGAAAGTAACCATGCCACATAATCCAACCTATGTCATCTCCATGGTTCCATGTGTATTTAAAACTCAATGTTTCCTTTCATATGTGATGTAGTTTTCATGATGAATCGGTGAAGTTTCTAGAGACACACAGTGCATTGTGGATGCAAAAGATGTAAGAAATTTCTATTGGATGTGTTAATGAGGGTCAACTTATGATCAGGAAAATAAAAAAACCCATATGAGTACTTGACTAAATGATGCATTATTGCTCATGATGGAAATACATGTGGGCGGAAAGCCAATCACACATTCCACGTCGCGTTCCATGTTCATTAATAGAACATATTCATTATAGTGCACGTGTGATGCTTATAATGAAGTCCATGAATACATGATCGGACTTAGTGAATTATGATGAGATCGTACTATGGAGATCACTAGTCTTTATGCAAGTGTACTAAACAATCCTATTCAAAGGATACGCAAGAAGGACATCGAAGTATCTAGATAGAATTACACTATCTAGCCTCACTCATATGATGAGTATGGCCGGTCCCGTAGCCATTAGTATGGAGATACTAAGGATAGATAGTGGGTCTCCTTTAGTGGAAAGATTTCACTTAATTGATCCGTACGAATCCTTGAATAGTATTATACCAAACTGTCAATCAGGTTGATTCACGTCACGGTTGTGTAAGTGGTCATTAGACCTGAGACACCAAAGACGCCTTGCGGACGATGGTTGTACTTTGGCTAAGGCCAACGAGTCTCTAATCATGGGATTCTAAACGGTCTTAGTTCGAGTGTATCAAGAAGTTCACGAAGATGATTGAGTGGTCAAGATGGGATCATCCACCCTCGATATAAGAGGTGACAACTCAAGGAAGACGATGTGCTGAAGTCCTTGGCTAAGACAATGAAATATTAGAGAAGAAATCTCCGATGGTTTTCAAATGCATCAGTACTAACTCGGATGACCGATTAGGGTTTGACAGTTGACCATACCCTAAGTCATTCAAGGAGCATCAAATGGATGAGGGATTATACGTACACGGTAACCAATGACAAACAGGTTCCATGAGTGAATTGATACACTCCTATTGTATCTTCGAGAACACGAGGTGTAGCTTGGCACCCCACGTGTTGGAGACTCGACCTATCGATTGGGTTAAATCGATCCGACAATAATTAATCTATATCATGAAATAGTTAATTAATTTGGAAGGCCAATAAAGGTTATTGGGCCACTAGAGTCGTTAACTAGACTGATACATAGGCCTAGAGGGTCACACACAAGTGGACTTTTGGACATCGGAAGATATACTTAAGTTTTGGGGGTTTTATGAAAAATACCCACTTAGTATAAATATGGGAAGACCTTGAATGAAATTCACCCAGGCGAGAATTGTTCAGGGTAGGGATCAGCAAACGTCATCCGTCACGCCACGCGTCACCGTGACGGGCACGTGACGGATGACATTACAGTGATGGTGACGAATCCGATGAGCCGTGACAATGATGGTGATGCATGACGGGTTGCCCATGACGGTGACGTGACGGTGACGTGACGGTGACGGGATTGCCCAAACGCGTGACGTGACGAATAGTTCGTCACAGATGACGTCCGTGATGGAATTTTAATACAATTATATTTTATTACTAAATAGATTGTAACAATTAAATTGTTTAATATGAGAGGTATGGTTTAATATGTTATGAAAATCAAATTATTGACCTAAAATTTTGAATCTAGGTAATTTATTAATTAAGTTCTTGACTGAAAAATTAAAGTATATAATGAATAATTTGTTGACAGAAAAGTGAAGACATTTATATATTTTTTAATTTTTTGCCACTTGTTAGGGGATGTAAGAAATTTGTTGTACCAATTAATTTACTGACCAAGAAATTAATGATTTATTAACGCAAAGTCCAGTAAAATTGAATAAATTTTTCTACAGGTTTAAAAATTTTGATTACATTTAAATAATGAATTATCCGAGAACAGGAATTTATTAAATTCATATCTTTGAAAAAATGTAGTATTTACAGTTTGTTTTAATATGTTAGGATATCAAAATTGTTGATGTCATATAAGTAACTTAATATTTAAGTGCTTGGTTCGGAATTGAAATATTTAGCTAAAATATTTTGGGAAAATTAGAAATTTTTTATAGCCTTTGTTTATTTAATATGGAAAAATATGTCTCACCCTAAGGGAAAGTGAAATAATAAACGGTAGGATCGGAGCAGATGGTAGAATAATTTGAATATGGTATTGATATGATAGAAGATATAAATCCTTATTAAAATGTCACATTTTAATATGAAAAATATGTCTCATCTTTAAAAGCTGTAGTATGTTCCTTCACAAATTAAAAATAAACATTAATTAACCACATCTAATTCAATCAACTTTAAAAACCTTCGAAATGAATAATAGTACAAAATTTAGTCATCATGATCCCTGATTCAAGTTATTTGTTAATTTACTTAAGTTATCGTGAAAAGTTGCACCAATGTTAGGTTGGAATTTCTTGCTATAACTTATGGAGTAAGTTAATTGTTTTAGATAAGCTAATCAGAATCGAATATATTATAATGATTCAGCTTAGGTGACCAATCAAGTGTTCGATCAGAATAAATTTGTTCAACCTAGTCAATTATTCAGAGTTTTTTTTGGTTTATGTAATAAAAAAGCAGTACTCAAAATGGAACTTATGGAATAAATAAACTTGAAGAAACATCTGAAAACCCCTACAAACACGAAAAAGTCATAGGCCATTCTGGAATTACTTATAAAATAAATTTTCAGAACTAAAATAAATTAACGCAATCTGGTACAAAGGTTTCAAATAGCCTTTTCTTGTTTGATCCTAATATTGAGGCAAACCAAATGATCAATAATTCTCAATTATTGTGCCACGCCAAGTAGTGGCAAAAACTTCCCATCTTCTCTCTATGTCAATCTTTTGCTAAACAGAGTCGCAAAAAATACCGTAGGCAATAGATAAGATGCCTGACAATAACTATCTTCACACAGAGAGGCAAGTTCAATCATTATTTTCCAAGGAGTCGGAAAAAGGATGCTCACTACTTTTGTTAAAGAAGTCCATATTTCAAAAGGTAGCATACCTTAGATATGTTGTCCAACCATTTATGCGGGTTTTTGAAAAGAACATCCCACAGAATGGCAGATGAATCATATTTTGCGTAAGTCAAACAAGATGATGAGAAAGATAAAGAAGAACGATCCGATACTTGAGAAAAATATGTCAATAAAGTTTGTAAGAATCCTCATAGAGATTGAAAATTTCAAGAGGTTGATATCTACCAGAAGAGCTGCCATGAGGTTCATTGCTCCTTTGGTTTTCCTTTTCGCGGGATAGTTCAAGGAAATAACTGATGTTGTTAACCGTAACCTGACATAATATATGCACTCAAAGGTGAAAAATTACTTTTCTTTCTCCAACGAAATGAAGTTCAGTAAAAAATGCTAGCAATATACGTCACAAACAGAAATGGAGAGGAAACTTCATGAATAAAATCATCAGACTATCACGCTTAAATGTAGACACATCCAATGATCTAAATAATTGAAAATTATAAAATAAATTGGTGCACGACAAAATACTATATTATCCTCCTCATCCATAAGACTGTTTCTTAAAAAAATTATCCACACAGACTCGCATCCTCATGATCATCCTGATAGCAAACTATAGACGATGACAAGGACATTAATTTAGATAAATGAAAACTTTCAGATAGGCATTCTAAAAAAGGTAATTATGTCATGATGGTCATGCCATGATTGTTTTATTGAGACATGAAAATAAAGAAAATAGCAATAGATAAATCACATTAGCAGATTAATAGCGTACCTCATGAGCGCCAATTTCGGTCTCACTCTGAGCAAAAAATTTCTCAATCAAAGTGTTATGAAGCCTGAAAATCATTGTAAATTGCTCACTCAGGATATTAGATGATTTGATCGATAAACGTAAAGTAAGAGTAAAGACTTACAATAATCTTCATCGTCATGAAAGTCTTCCACCCGATCTCCATTGCACAGTTGAGCTGATGGCACGGCACCGTCCGACACCGCCGAGCCGCTACACGAGGAGCCATCACCGTCATCGAGCCCGCCACCGACACGTGTCCAGCTGACACGATGAGCCGTTGCGGTGACGCGCGACCCTGAGTTTAGATACTCAGCATGACGACGCGCCACCTCTATCAACGGAGCATTCGACCTATCCATCTCTTATTTTCTATTTTCGCTTTGCATTTTCATTTTGCCTTTGTAAGGGGGGGGGAAGAACCCATAAGAGGATTCCTTCCCCTCCCAGCACTTTAGTGGGCCTTTACAGGCGTATTTATGTTCTTTTCTTTTGTTTTGTTTTGTTGCTTATGGGGGCCCATCTTCATCCATCCTATATAAGGAGGGTTGGGTGACCCAAACACTACTCTTGAATTTGAAGTTTTTTTTAACGTGGAAGTTGAAGAGTCAGATCGTGAGAGGAAGGAAGAGGAAGAAAGAAGAAGAAGAAGAAGAAAGAAGAAGAAGAAGGAGGAGGAGGAGGAGGAGCGGAAGAAGGAGAGAAAGAAGACAAGAAGGGCGCCGCCGCTGCCGCCGACCTGCCGTCGCCACTGGTCACACCGACTGCCGGCCCGTCGCAGCAACCCGCTCGAGTCGATCCTCGTCAGCCCCCGCTCGCTGTTTTGTGCCGCCGCTCGTCGTTCCTCCACCCAGCCAACGTCCTCTCGTCGTCACGCGCCGCCAGATCTCGCCACTTGCGTGCGCCAGCGCCTCCAACCGCCAGTATTGCCCAGCGCCATCGCCGCACTCCCCGCCGCCGGCTGCCGTCCTCCCACGCCGTCGCCCACCGTCGGCACCCCTGCCGCTTGCCGACCAACCGCGTCGCCGGCCCGCCACCCGTTGACTGATGCTATCGTGCTACGCGGGTTGCTAGGTCGCGCGTGCTGTACGCTGTGCAGGCAGCGCGCGCCGCGCGCGCTACTCCGCTCGTGCCTGCCGCGCTGACGTCCAGCGGTGTCCGCTGAGCCTGGTGTCGGGCGGTCCTTTGTGCCACCCACCAGCGACCGCACGTGACCGCCGAGGGTGCCCAAGCACTCAGCTGTGCACCCCCGGCTCAGCCCTGTCGTCGTCCACCTGACTGCCGATCCCATTCGACAGCCCCGCCGCCAAAGACACCTCATCGTCGTTGATTACTCCAGCCGATGCCCGTGATCCGTCCTATTACCTCCGGAACTTCCTCCGACTCATGATATCCATCGCCAGCGCGACGAAGGTATTCTCTTGCCCTGCTCTTTACGTCTCTTACTTCCTTCAGTGTATCTTAGTATTGCCTCCTCCGCGCTCGAGTTAGATAGGTGAGAGCGAGACAGGTTGAGAAAATGACGAACCTTCATCGAGAGTCTTACTTGCTCAGTATGAGTTGGGTTCTCCCAACGTGTGTGAGCACTTTAGCGGGGCTTCCCCCATTCGGCGACGTACTAGCCCTCGACCCTCTCGGGCGAGATTCAGGAGGTCCGTTTGACCTCACTTAGAGCGATCCCGTCAACTCTGGAACGATACCTCCGCTCGTCGGCGCAAGCACGTACTATACTTAGGAACTCTCGCATTACACGTCATCATCCTTACCTGTCCACTAGCATTCTCGGACAACATTGTCCGTCGTTGTCCGATTGAGATCCTGACTCGATACCGAGCCGTTACCCTCGGTGTCGACCAGACGACGTCTTGATGACGTCTGACATCATGAGCGGTCTCGGCACGTAACCAACACTTCATTGTAACCAGGAGCTAGATGCTTTCAACACTAAGACATCCCCGCTTGAAAGCGACAACTGCACGTCCCGCTGAGAATAAACGTTCTGCTGGCGCACTGGTTGCACATACTGAGAGGAATTCTTGCACAAGTGTAGAAAGTCGTGGGTAGGTTCGTGCACCAATACGTGCCCACCATCCCAATGCTGTCTCGTTGTCCTTCTTCTCCGTTGATTGCAGATACGCCTCCAATTCCTTGACTAGAGTTGGTACTCATCGTTCCTTCTCTCTAGCTGGTGCTACACCATCAACAAGTTATGCGAGCCAGTCCTCATCCTCAGGGTCGCTACAGATCAGGTCTTGCTCACGGTGTTGGGGCATAAGTCGGTGGACAAATGCCAATGCTTCTTGAATGCCACTAGAGTCAAGCGACGCTCCCTTGTTGAAAGGGTCCAAAATTGCAGTTGTCGTTGTTGCACGGTTTCTCGAAATCATCCTCTCATATTTTAACATCTTTGACTTCATGCTTTCACAAGCTTTGTGGATGGACGCAATTTGTGCATCAATCATCCTTCTTCCCGATGTAAAATTATAGACATATCAAACTTTAGCAAGATTGTGTCGATATGTCGCATCAGTGCCTTCAAGATGCGAATCACTTCCACGACTCTCACTGTCTTCGAGCCACTCACGTATTTTGTCGTCCGATAAAAGGGCCCAAAAATGTCATAGAAGTCTGCCAACATTTCCCACTCCTCACATGAGATTCTAATGTCCTTATCGGTCACCGACATGATCTGTAACGCCATAAAATCGACGACTTCTCTCTTCTCCAATGCAGCATGCAACATGTCATGCGTACTGTTCCACCGCGTCGGGCAATCTAACGAAAGTTGGTTGTGATTTTTCCCCATGTCGTTGCACGTTTTCATGTATTGTTGTCATCATTGTGTAGATGCTTGGATACTCGTCACTAATTTCCCAACACGGGCAATCGCATCTCCTAGGACGAGGCCACTATTATGGCTGACCATTTCTGCATGACTTGCCACAGCATCTCGCGTGGCATCCAAGTCGTCTGTATCAGCGTCGTAACCAGGTTCATACGTTGCATCCGATGTGCTGCTGTCAGAAATCTTAGGAGGATGTGTGGTCACTGATACACGTAATTACTGTAGTGCAGCCTAGACGATGATGTTCAACATGTGGGCAGCACAAGGGACATGTTGGTTAGTGAAACGGTTGTCAATGGGCTTCAGTTTCTTTGCGAGCAGCGCTACCATCTGCTCGTTGCTTGATGCATTGTCGGTAGTGATTGAACCAACCTGCATGATAAAATCATTAGCCTTTCAATACGGTAGTACGAGCCTAAATTGAAGCCAGATTAGGAGCTGTCGACCTTCATCTTCAAGCCGAAGTCTTCCAACACTTGGATCACTATTGCGCTCATATTCTCGTCGTTGTGTTTGCCGACTAACTCGCGTATAGCAAGTACATATTGACGTAGTTCCCACCGGTTGTTCACCTAGTGAACCGTGGTGCCAAAAAGACCACAGGAATTCTCGGCGGTCCATGAATCAATTGTTAGGGAGACCTTGGGGACATTTGCTAATAAATGTACGAGCTTTCCCTTCATGTTCCCATATAGCTTATGCGTCACATCCTTTATTGCCTTCGAACCTGGCGGGTCAAATGTCGTCTCCGTGGCATACTTCCCCATAATCTTGAACCCCATGTTGTCTATTATAGCCCACGGGGAGTCCATGAGACAGATGAACTACGGTATAATCTCCTTAGTCTTTTCCAGCGTCTTCTTGACGACACCACCCTGTCTGTACGCCTTAGATATTGTACGTTGATCGAGATTAGTGCCCTTCATCTCATGGTATATTCTGCTATGGCTGCACTTGAGATGCCTCCAAAAGACATTGGTAGACCCGTCTTTTCGCCGCTTCAACCTATTGCGCAATGGGTCAACTTTTTGGTCGCGGCATAGTAGGCACGCCCACACGCCTGACCCTACCCTTCGTGAAGTACCGTAGTATTTCAGCCTTCCCTTTACGTTTGGGACGTGACGGCCCTACCACCGGTAGGGTCGTTTCTTGTATGTCCTCATCCGAGGACTCTACGGCCAAGTCAACGCACTCATCGCCACTTGGAGTGCCCATTACCGACTATGTCCTAGGGAAACAGGTGAAAGAACTCATTTATTCACTCATAAAATTATCTTCGAATGAACTAAGGATGCCATGCCCTCTATTAGCATATTTGAAAAAACATACCTTTTCAAAGAAGATTGAACATCCAATCTCCATGTGTTTAACAGTCATTAACTTTTCATCCTCCTTTCTAATAATGATATAATTGAAAGATATGGATGCTTCATCTATGATTTAAAATTTGCTTCTAAAGTGGTGAAACTTTTCACATTTCACAAACGTCTAATGAAACTGTCAAGTACTTGTAAGGTATTTGCAAGAATTTTCCACAAAAAAATGAAAACTAATTAGACAAGCACATCTCAAAACTTTCATTGACAAGATTTATCTTAAACACGCCATTTCAGTTGGCAATAAAATCTACACAATTCATGGTGCTTTGCTTGCCGTGAGGAAAAAGAGTAGGTAGACATAAGAACGAGAAAATAAGAGTGGGATATAAGAGTGAGAAACAAGATCAAGGAGAAAAAAGAACGACGGGAAGGAGAGAGAGAGATAGAAGAAATAAAAATAAGTGACAAAGAAAAGAAAAAGGAGAAGAATGAGAAAAAACGATTGGAAAAGAGTGTGGAAAAAGAGAGGCGAAAGAGAGTGGTAGAGAGGATTGAGAAAAAGAAAGAGGGAAGAATAAGAAAAAGAGTCTGACAGAGAAGAATGAGAAAAAAAGACAGAGAGAGGAGAGAGAGAGAAGAGAGAATGGGAGAGAGTGAAGAGAGTGTGGGAGTGAAGAGAGAATGCGATAGAAGAGAAGAGAGAACGGAGAGAGTGAAGAGAGTGTGGGAGTGAAGTGAGAATGAGAGAGAGAAGAGGAGAGAGGTGAGAGAGTGAAGAGAGTAAGAGAGTGAAGAGAGAATGAGTGACAGTAAGAGAGGAGAGAGTGAGGAGAATGTGAGAGTGAAGAGAGAATGAGAGAAAGTAAGAGTGGAGAGAATGAAGCGGGTGTGAGAGTGAAGAGAGAATGAGAGAGAGTAAGAGAGGAGAGAGTGAATAGAGGGTATGAGAGTGGAGAGGGCATGAGAGAGAGTAAGAGTGGAGAGAATGAAGAGAGGGCGGGAGTGAAGAGGGAATGAGAGAGATTAAGAGAGGTAAGAGAGAGGGTGAGGGAGAAGAGAGTGTGATAGAGAAGACAGAGTGAGAGAGAGGAGAGAGTGAATAGAGGGTATGAGAGTGAAGAGGGCATGAGAGAGAGTAAGAGTGGAGAGAATGAAGAGAGGGCGGGAGTGAAGAGGGAATGAGAGAGATTAAGAGAGGTAAGAGAGAGGGTGAGGGAGAAGAGAGTGTGATAGAGAAGACAGAGTGAGAGAGAGGGTGAGAGAGAAGAGAGTGAAGAGAGAATGAGAGAGAGAGGAGGAGGAGAGAGTGTGAGAGTGAAGAGAGAATGAGAGAGAGAGGAGGAGAGAGTGTGAGAGTGAATAGGATGTGAGAGTGAAGAGGGAATGACTACTAGTAAGAGTGGTGAGAATGAACAGGGTGTGAGAGTGAAGAGAAAATGAGAGAGCGTAAGAGAGGTAAGAGAGAGGGTGAGAGAGGTAAGAGCAGAAGAGTGAGTGTGAGAGAGAGAATGGAAGAGTAAAAGAGGAGAGAGGGTGATAGAGAAGACAGTGTGAGTGAGAGGGTGAGAGAGAAGAGAGTGAAGAGAGAATGAGAGAGAGAGGAGGAGGAGAGAGTGTGAGAGTGAAGAGAGAATGAGAGTGAATAGGGTGTGAGAGTGAAGAGGGAATGACTACTAGTAAGAGTGGTGAGAATGAACAGGGTGTGAGAGTGAAGAGAAAATGAGAGAGCGTAAGAGAGGTAAGAGAGAGGGTGAGAGAGGTAAGAGCGGAAGAGTGAGTGTGAGAGAGAGAATGGAAGAGTAAAAGAGGAGAGAGGGTGATAGAGAAGACAGAGTGAGAGAGAGGGTGAGAGAGAAGAGAGTGAAGAGAGAATGAGAGAGAGAGAGAGGAGAGAGTGTGAGAGTGAAGAGAGAATGAGAGTGAATAGGGTGTGAGAGTGAAGAGGGAATGACTAATAGTAAGAGTGGTGAGAATGAAGAGGGTGTGAGAGTGAAGAGAAAATGAGAGCGCGTAAGAGAGGTAAGAGGCGAGTACCTTATCAAGCTAAAAAATCCTCCAAGATCAAGTTGGTTTTTCTTTCTCTGAAAAATTGCTAGAACTTCATTTCGGGCTCAAATCCTACTGAGCTGACGTCAAGAGGAAAGGCATTTTTCCCGAAAATTTAGCAAGCCATTCATAAAATAAAGAAGAACAATATCAAAAGCAAATAAGAGAGCTGAAGAGAGTACCTTATCAGGGATCAGAAACGTCGTCACCTCGTCTTCAGAAAAAGGAGGGATCTAAGGAAAGATAACACCCATTCAATTTCCTTCCAGATCAGTAAGAATATCCAATTGCAATGCGAAAAGGTAAATAGAATAATTGGAGAATGAATTTTACATCTATTCCCTTTCCCTAAAAAAGCGACAGAACTCAAATGGGGATCTAAGATGAAGATCATGCCGATTTGAAATAACCCGATCTTATAAACTGTCAGCAATTCTGCTTGCATGATTGTGAATTTTGATGATTTCCTCGGTGAAGCACCAGGTTAGAGATTAATGCGAATCAGAGAGAGCAGGCAGAAGAACAGACCTTATCAAATCGAAAATGAACACAATCTGGTAAATTTTAGGCGATTCTGCCAGCTCGATCGTAAAAGTTGAGGACTTTCTCAAGGAAATCACTGAGACTTTCTCTCTAGAGAAAATCACACAGGAAAGTAGCATACCAAAGATTGATCGCAAATCAGGGTCAATTTCGTTTCTTGAGGAAACCCAGAAGAATGCAACAACTGGGGAATCCGCGAAAATGAGAAAAAAGCTCGAAAAGTACCCGGATTCGGCGATTTGAACAAGAACAACCCCGTTACGCTTCCCTCTTCTCTTGGGTCGGCAAAAGCGGGGTTGCGTGGGAATTCCTCCGGCGAATCTGGGGTGGATTATTCTAATTGTTTGGTCGGCGGAGCCCTCGTCGATGAATCTCTCTTCTCGATGAATCTCTCTGCTCCAGGCTTCAACCTAACGTCTAGGGGGCTTCGACCCTTCTACGGCAGAGAAGAAGACAGTGAAATTGACACAGAGAAGAAGAGGAGAATATACATTACATAGTAAGTGAAATAATATCATATCATAAGAAGTAATAATAATAATAACTATTATTATTATTATTTCACATAATTTTGTAATTTTCGTCACTAGTGACGGTGATGCTGTCACCGTGACGGTGACGTGATGGAACGAGGATGCGAGGACGCGTGACGGGTCCGTGATGGATTTTTTGAAAATCCTCAGATGCATGACATGACGGTGACGTGACGAACATTTTGTCATGTCACCGTTTGCCACAGCTCGTCATCCGTCCCATCACGTCCGTGGCGTCACGTCCCGGACGTGTCGTTCCCTAGTTGAGGGGCCTTTCCCCTTCTTCTACCTTCTCCCCACAACACCTCTTCATGCCCAATGCGATCGAGACAACCTAACAATGATGGTGGAGATTGAATGGGGCTCATCAATGAGAAGGAAGAGATTCAACGTGTTGAGGATCGCGTGGATATGTCTAGAGGCTGCATACTTGAGCAGCTCGATTCGTCTCGGTCGGGGATCTAAGAAATCAGGGATGCAATCTGTGCAAAGGTACTTCGTTTCATGGTTTTATCGATGCCGTTCGATTTCGCAAAAGTCTTCTATTGCGTGTCGTTTTGATTTCTTCATCAAGGCCTCTAGAACCCAACAGCTCATCCATTGACGTGGGTGAAGAACATGGAATGTTTTTGATTTCCCAAAGATGAAATTAATTCAAAGGAATTCCGATGCATATGTGCAACCAACCAACTAGCAGAGTGATTGTTCCCTGATGGGGAAAGAACTCTGATAAATAAGATAAACAAGGAATAATGCTAGACAAAGTGTTGTGATATGGAACAAGGGGGATTCACTTAATGAAAACGTGAACCCTCAAGAAATTTGGTTTAATCATTAACAAAATAATTTATTACTATATAAGAAACATCTCGAAGATTGAAAAAATATATTTTATGTTTTTTAACTCCAAAATATTGATTTTATTAGTTATCATATTTCTCCTACAATTTTTTTAAAATCTATCTGTTACTCTCACTATGTTTCTCTCTTTTTCTTAATCCCTCTCTTTCTTAGTTTCTCTCACTTTCTCTCTCTTAGTCTCTCTTTCTTATTTTTTTTCTCTCTTTCTTAGCTCTCTCTCTCTCTCTCTTACTCTCTTTCTTAGTTTCTCTCTCTCTTGTATCTCTTAGTTTCTCTTCTCTCTCTCTCTTAGTTTCTCTCTTTTATTAGTTTCTCTCTCTCTCTCTTGTATCTCTAAGTTTCTCTTCTCTCTCTCTTAGTTTATCTCTCTCTCTTAGTCTCTCTCTCTTAGTCTCTCTTTCATAGTTTCTCTCTCTCTCTCTAACTCTCTCTTCCATACTTTCTCTCTCGCTCTCTCTTAGTCTCTCTTTCTCTTAGCCTCTCTTTCTCTTAGCCTCTCTTTCTTAGTTTCTCTCTCTCTTTCTCTTAACCTCTCTTTCTTAGTTTCTCTCTCTCTCCCTTATTTTCTCTTTCTTAGTTTCTCTTTCTCTCTTACTCTCTCTTTCTTTCACTCTCTCTCTCTCTTAGTCTCTCTCTTTCTTAGTTTTTTTCTCTCTCTCTCTTTCTTAATCTCTCTTTTTCTTAGTCTCTCTCTTTGTAGTTTCTCTCCCCCTCTTAATCTCTTTCCCTCTCTTTTAGGCTCTCTTTTTCTTAGTTTCTCTCTCCCTCTCTCTCTCTCTCTAACCATTAAACTGTCTACAGTGATCTGTTGAGCCCATTTAGGCCCAAATAATACCTGTCTCACCATAGCACTGCGAGGTTGTCTTCCCCTTCCCGTCGGAGAAAAAGGCAGCGAGATCGACGAGGGGAGAAGCTCGCAGAAGACCGTCTCCGCGAGCTGAACCGATCCGCTACATCTTCCCGCGTCGCGCCCGGAGAAGGTGAGCATTTCTAGCCTCCGATCTTCCTGCAACGCGATCGATCGGCGAAGAGGGATCTTCGATTTTGAACGAGGGAATCAATTTTCTAGGAGGAATCGCCCGAGCTAGGGTTTCGATTCGCCCGTCCGCGAGAGCAAGAAGAGGCGCAGAATCGAGGCAGAGATCAGCCGATCGGAGGGAGTAACGCCCGAGATCTGCGAGGGAATTTCCGGAGGAATCTTCGAGGCGAGGGAGAAGGGGGATCGCGAAGATGTCGGGGCAGGGGCAGCGGCTGAACGTGGTGCCGACGGTGACGATGCTGGGGGTGATGAAGGCGCGGCTGATCGGCGCGACGAGGGGCCACGCGCTGCTGAAGAAGAAGAGCGACGCGCTCACCGTGCAGTTCCGCGCGATCCTGAAGAAGATCGTCGCGGCCAAGGAGTCCATGGGCGAGGTCATGCGCTCCTCCGCCTTCGCCCTCACCGAGGCCAAGTACGCCGCGGGCGATCACGTCGTCCGCCACGTCGTCCTGGCGCAGGCCAACCGCGCGGCCTCCCTCCGCGTGCGCTCCCGCCAGGACAACGTCGCCGGCGTGAAGCTCCCGCGCTTCGAGCACTTCGCCGACGCCGGCGCCAACGCCGACAAGGCCGCCGACCTCACCGGGCTCGGCAAGGGCGGCGTGCAGGTGCAGGCCTGCCGCGCCTCCTACGTCCGCGCCATCGAAGTCCTGGTCGAGCTGGCCTCGCTGCAGACCTCGTTCCTCACCCTCGACGAGGCCATCAAGACCACCAACCGCCGCGTGAACGCCCTGGAGAACGTGGTCAAGCCCCGGATCGAGAACACCATCAACTACATCAAGGGCGAGCTGGACGAGCTCGAGAGGGAGGATTTCTTCAGGTTGAAGAAGATTCAGGGCTACAAGAAGAGGGAGATCGAGCGGCAGATGCAGGCGGCCGCCGCGTTCGCCGAAGAGCAGAGGGCCGAGGCTTTCGCGCTCAAGGAGGGCGTCTCCCTCCACTCTGCCCGCCATCATGTCTCTGATTTGCTCTCCGTCGGAGGGGACAAGGACGAGGACATCATCTTCTAGGTTAGTGCCGCCAGTCTGCGATCTTTCCTTGATTTGCTGGGGTTCTTTCATTTTTTTTCCTTTTGTTTTTTCGCTGGGTTTGCTGCTTTCCGACATAAATTCTGCCTTGTGAACTGGCAAGAATGAACCATTGTCCATGATCAGTTCTAATAATGGAGGGGGGACACACTCGTTCTTTCTTCATCTTTCCATTCAAACGTAGCGTTTTCCATTTTGGTAGTACAGGATATACTGAATTTTCGTTCACTGTCTTTCTTGTTCGCTCACACCCAATTGGACCGGCGAGATGAAAAAATTTGGGATTCAGCGGCTGTGACATTAAACTCTTTTCTCAAGCTGCAGAGAAAAGTTCTGAAAAAGCTAATATATCAATATATGTTAGGATCATCTCATTCATGACTTGTACTAGGATGCTGTGCCATTGTGTCTGGGAAACTGATTTGAAAGTTTTCAAAGTAGAATCCCCTGGTACATTCAAATGATTTAGGTGAATGATCATTCAAATGCTTTGTCTAGCGTGCATTACCCTTATATTCTAGCACAAATTTGAAATAGAAGTTTTGTTGTTTAAATTTCCCAGTCTGGAGCGGTATTATCGCCCCTTGAGCTATTGTAAATTATCCATAGCGATGCAGTGTCCTAAAACCTCCTGTCTACACTCACTGATGAGCATCCCATAATCATCCCCACTTGTGTAGATTATATTTGGTCAAACAATTGCCACATGACTTGGCGTGTAATTACACATCGATCATCTATCTATCTAGTAGCAAATAAGCCATGGTCATTGGTTTGGCCTGCTGATCTCATCCGATGTCTCTTCATGTCACAGATTGTCATTAAGATGTTGAATGCGGTAAAAGTATAGCAAATTAAATAGCCATTAGATCTGTTACCATGCCTTATCTATCGTCAAGCTATCCTTTTGCTCTGCTCTGTAGTCAATTGTCTCATAATAAAATCTTTAGGTATGACCTAAAATCACGGCAGCATCAACTACAATATATTTATCATATTAAATATATTCATTTACTGCAAGACATATCTTGAGCTTTCATGATTATTAAAAAACAGGGCATGCACGAGTATGTAAAATTGAGTATTCCCACATCACATAAGGCAATAACACAACTGCATGATATTATGAACATCACATAAGGCAATAACACAATTCTGTTTGCATCAGTGAAGGTTGGCTTATTTTCATAAAACGGCCAACTTTTGGCTTCAGATGCTACGTACTTGCAAACAAAGTATAAATAGTTGATAGATCAAAGACGCCCATAACCGATTGAGAAAGAACGGAGTTCTCCCATTGTCTGCAATCCTTTGATCATATTTTATAAAAGTATGTATCAAAATATAGATGACGCACAAAACCTAACGTCTATTAGTATGAGAAAAAGCCATTCTGCATGGTATCTACTTGGACAGCTGAACTCAAAGAAAAGATATTTGATCATATTTGGATTGAGCAAAGCGAAAATTTACAAGTTCTTTCAAGTATACATATATATCTAAGAAAATTTTCATAATAACATTTATCAGGTGAATACATTTGTTCTCCTAAATGTTGTGATATTTGTTGGTATTATAAACCTCTTAACTTTCTAGAATGGAAATTGAGTGAATAGTTTAAATGATACAACACTACCAAGGAGAGATAGAGAGGAGATAGAATGCCAAAGTAGAAAACAACACATAAGATAAGAGATAATGTGATTCCTTTAGATTTGGTACCTGTGAACACACATTTCAATGTACTATACTTCATTTTATATATCACTAACTCTGAGTTAAAGCTCATCTGACCTTTGTGCACTCACTTGAGCATTAATTTATCCTATAAATACTTTTATTTTTCTAAGATTAGAAGGGATACGATTAAATAAAAAATATAGATAAAAGAATTAATGACGCAGCCTTAGCTCACCAACAGTGTAGGAAAATGACTTTAATCCATAAGCCTTGTACTACTTGATGCAGCCAAGTCCTGAATCTACAGAACTAGCTTGTCCAACTCTTGAGTACACAAGGGGGTTGTGCTTGAATCCACAAACACTAAAGCACTCTCTAAAAAAGAGAACACTTACAATATACTTCAATAATTCATCCTTAAACGGTACATGGGGGCCTTATATAGGCCAAAAAGGTGCAGGGTTGTAGGTCTCTAGGTACTTTTGTAAAGATCTTGTCAGCTTCAACAAAGATCTCCTTCTTGGGCCACCAGTTGTAAATGGGCCTCAATAAGTGGGCTTCTAGGCTACGTCAATTAAAATTTATGTTAAGTATCTTCTTTCAAAAAGTATAGCAAGCCACACAAGGATGAAATGAGTGGGCTACATTAGGCAGAGCCAACCCAATATGTTAATTGAGTTAATTAATAATATTTATATATTTTTTAATATATAAATAGTCGGATAGTATTTGTGACATTTTTGGTATACATCCAAATGTCATGTATACCAAAATTTTTAAAGCGCTTTTTGATGGTATTTATTTTACAACTACGCCCCTGCGGTACCTAGTAAGACAATGAAAAGTAAAAAATCAATATTGTACTATGAAGAAATAAAAAAATGCATACTAAAAATGAGATATACCTGGAGATTTCAGGCTTTTATCCTTCCCCTATAGTTTCTTCGTCAGAATCCCCTTCCACTGATTTGACCTTTTCAATCTTAGGCAATGACTCTGCTATGTTGCTTTCTGGATGTTGTTGCCTCAACAAACATTTTAGTGTCGTTAGTACTGACATGTTCTCTGCCAAAAGCCTTGAATGTTTATACGTGCAAATTCCACGGCCAGCGGAGAAGCGTTTGATTGGTGCACTAGACGCACAAACATGAAGAAAATCTTGTGGCAAAATAGAAAGCTTAGGGAATCTCTTGCATCCGTCGCCTTGACACCATAAGAAAGCATTAGTCGACACATGGGACATTTGTAGGTAACTATGTAACTCGTCGTCCATTGATGGGGCGACATAATCTTGTCGTGGAAACACCTATGCAAGCCTCTTCTTGATGGATGGCATGTAGCCCTCATCTATCCCGGCTTATGCGTCATCACTAATACATTGTTGTTGACTCCCTTCGTCGCCTCCTATGTTGCGATCATCCCTCAAATTAGGGACTTCCTCCTCACTGAAACCGTTTAAGAATCTTTGCATTTATGCCACCAAGGTTTCACGATCCTCTAGAGCAATGGAGTCCAATTAATATGTGGATCTACAACTGACGCAACTGAGAAGGCAGTATTTCCTCAAACGCAAGCCTCATACTTAGACACTTTTTCTCTCATGGCTCAACATGTGATTTGGATGGAGGCTCGTTATTCCACTATGAGGACAACACAGTTTGGGAAGAGCCATCCTTGATCTATGGTATCAATCTGTTCATGAAGGTTTTCATCAAGGACTTGGAGAAATGATAAAAATTTTGCCACCATCACACGTTTAGAGCTGCAAACAATATCTGATGCTTCACGGAAAGGTTTTAAAATTTGAGCAAATTTTTTGAGGAAAAGGTCTATGATACCATTTTCAACTCATGGTCATCGATCACAAAGTTTTTCTTCGCCTTGCTCTCCAGCTCAAAAATACCCATCTTTTACAACACTTTAATGTTCTGATATGTTACCTACAACATTTCATGCGTGGATCATAAAGTAAGGGCAAATCCATCTAGTCTTCACATCCAACACCAATTTTATGCTATTAGACATCTTTGATTGCGTACACCATTGGACATAGCTTTTTTGTCTACCATTCGATGAACGAATAGCTACAATAATTTGACGCACTATCGTAACCAAGTCTCCCAACGAGGTAGATTGCCCGACCCATCATCTTCATGCTTCTTCGGACTCCCCATCCACTAGCACCGCTGCCTCGTCGGTTGTAAGTGGTGGTGGAATTCCCTATGTCTTCAACCCATCCTGCACTACAAGGTTTATGACATGCGCAATACAAGGCATGTGGCGAGTTCAATCGAAATTGGGTTTACTTTTCTTACTTCATTTGTCAACGATGTAATCATCTATCTATTGTCATTTGCATTGTTTGTCGCAATAGCAGTTACTTTCCTCCCCAGGCCAAAGTCGACCAACACCTCTAGGAGAAGTTGTGCAAGGTAACTCCTGCTATGTATTCCATCTATTTTCTTTACCGCCAAGACACGTTCTTCAAGTCTCCATTCGTTTGCGACACGATGCATAGTGATTCCCAATAAGAGAATCATATTGTCACTTGTCAATGCATCTACTGTTAGGCAAGCACTTCTAACATTTGATAGTGAACATACCAGCTTTTGCTTCTCTCACCAGAAGAAGGCCTTCGCGTATTCATGAATGGTCTTCGAGTATGGTCTTTTAATCTTATGTTGTGCACAATAAAGCAATGCCTCTCTGAATCGTTTGTCGTCGACGATGGTCCACTCTTGGTCCATGAGACATAAATCTGGTGAGCATCTCTGATGTCGGACGTCCTCTGACCGGTACCGAGACGATGCTTGGACACCGAGATGGTGTCGAATGTTGTTAGTGACAATAAAGTAATACAAGGCATGTGGCGAGTTCGTTTGACAGATAATCCCCTACAGGGAATGTAACTCGTGATGCGAGGAATCCTAGGTGAACGTACGCACATGCCTCGACTCATGGGGATTCAACGAGTTCTGAGCTCTAGGGTGGGGCGACCAATGATGATGACGGTGACCTTCTGACCCTCGTCGGAGTGATGACGACGACTAAGGCATCGAACAGAATAATTCCATTGACGCTCGCATGTAACGGACGGGCTTGACCCGTACCTAAGAAATCACTCAATGTGTAGTTTTCTCAATGTAATCTCTCACCTAAACTGACCAGACTGTGGTGGAGTACAGTAAAAAATATACTAAAGAAAGTAATATAACTGATGGGGAAGGGGAACGACGTACCTTGTCGATGACGGCGTTCTTTGTTACAGACGTCGTCAATGCACAGGTCGATGAGGGCAGGACAGTGAAGAGGTGCCAAAGACGAGTACTAAATAGCTCGACAGGCAACAATGGCACATCACTGAAGCGATAGATGGAGAGCGGAGGCAAGGAGGGGCGGCACGGTGCAATGCAAGCAGTCGATAGTGGCTCGATGGACGCATCCGTAGTGATGGGTCGGCGGAAGGGGTGGTCGTGTCGAGGTCGCTCGTCGATGCGACATGCAATCAATGTGATAGTACGGAGCAACATTGGTGACATGCGATGATAGCGGCATAGACGAAGCATCGTCCGTATCCAGACTAGGCAACAACTAGCGGCACAGTCGCTCGACTAGTGACAAGTGGCACCTTCGATTCACCGGGAGGCCGCGTGCCGCGACGATGGATGCTGCGGGACTTGGTGCAGGCACGGACACGGCAGCTGTTGTGTGACTGCAGCGGCGTAGTCACAGACAACGATTCGACATGTGCAGACCGGGTGATGTAGTCACAGGTAATAGTTTGGCGGGTGCAGATCAGGCGGTGGAAGTCGCGAGACGTCTAGTAGACGGACGACACAGGCTATGTGCGGGGCAACGATCGGACAAGTCTCGCAATGTGCAGAGTTGATGTTAGGTCATGGTCCTTGGGGTCCAGGGAACAAGGTACCCGCGTGATCGGTAATTCCTGTGAGAACGACACGTGGAGTCCAGTTCTACTCGGCTGCACGGAGGTATGAAGGGTGGCCGAAGATTCAGCGATGCAGTGCGACATGCGATCGTGTGATTGGTGTATCATTGCACGTTCGCTGCATCGACCCTGCCGCATTGGTTGCTTTGTTGACTGCAACTCGAATACACAGTGGAGGCCGTAGACTCAAGCGGTGGACTCCGCAAACCACACACACTAGACGGTCTAAGGACGGTCCCAGCGACTGCAGATTTACCTCATGGTTGTCACGTGAGATGCATTACCACGTGTGGAAGCATTCACGCGTTGTTTGCACCATATAGGTCTCGCAGGCGCGCGAGGCTCTATCATGCACGGGTTGCACACGACAGAACGCTGGTAGTGGGGCTGACGATGAAAGGGAAAGGGAGGATAACACTAGGCAACGACCCTCCTCTTCAACCCCTTCCACTTCTCCCTCTCATCTTCTTCTTGTTAAGACCACGAAAGAACAAACGGAATTATGATAATTCCAAAAATGGTCTCACTGACCTAGGGTGGCCCCCTAACCCCTTATATAGGGGGTCAAGATGGGCCCCCTAGGGAGGGTTCATTAAGGGGGTCCATATACATAGGACCCCCTTTTAAATCCAAATACAAAATACAAAATTTTAAAGAAGCAAACACAAGGCATGATAGCATACGATAACGCGACAAAACAAAATGATGCGTGACACACGACTTGACAATCATAGCACAATGACGACGCGATCGATGCGACACACAACGATACTTTCACGACAAAAATAAGCATGTGAATGGGATAAAACAACGACCTGAATGAGAATGGTCATGCTTTCACCTGGGGTATTTGAACCCCAGTGTCTTCACTATCGCCTTGGCGTGCTGGTTCGACTGAACGCGAACCGACGGGGGCGTTGACAACAGCGATGGCAGCTTCGAAGACCTTTCTTGGGAGCAGGCTATCGCACTCCATCAATCTCCTTTGTTCTCTCAAATGTGATACACAATAAGATGGTATTCTCTCAAATGCGATGCCAACATTCCAAAAATAGATCGTTGACTACCAGAACTCGGCTCCTCTGTCCCTAGGACTTGTTTACCTTTCAGCTGATCATGCAACTCATGGCTCTTTTGCAAGTGCCTTCAAAACATAGTTGTCATCCTGTCTTTGTTTCTCTCATTAGTTTTAATCCTCAGAGGGTTTTACTCCTTGCAGACAAAACATTCATACTTGTTTGGGTCAAAATCTTCAAAATACTGCAAGGCCTCTGATTCTCAACCACGAGCTTTCTTCGCAAGGTTACCAAAGTAGTCATGCATGTCTCTTGTTTATAGGTATGATCTTGTGCCATCTCAACATTTTCATCCATTTGATTTGAATTATAGGCTGTTTGAGCTTCGTCAACTCTCATAGAGGATAAGCCTTTCCACGACGTCTCCTTTAAGAATCATGCAACTGTTCATGTGTTGTATCACTTCTCATTATCATTATGCAACTCGGCATAGATAGATACATTGATATATAGAAACATATCTAAAAGCAATTTTCATTACGCAACTGAAATATTAAACATGTAAATGTTGCTTCATGTGACCATTTTTTACAGGCTACCAATCAATAAATGAAAGTATCATTTGGAATATGTGTCATAATCAAAACAACAAACACAGCAAATCAAATAAATACATAACTCAAAACATGTCTATAATCAATTACCTTCTTGTAGTTAGCCGAAGGGGATGCCTTGCCGAAGGGTGTGAATGTAGACAAAGTACTGATGATAGGGGCTCATTGGAGATAGGAATGAGAGAATGAGAGGTGGAGGGGATGCCTTTCTAGAGACGGGGTCAATGAAGGAAAAGGGTGCAGGAGGGGAGGGATAAGGACGGAAAAATGGAGAGGGATAAGGGGCAGGAGGGAGAAGGCAGGAACGACAGAGGGGGAGAAGGGAGCTGGAGGGAGAGGGAGAAGGCAGGGGGGGGTGAGGGGTGGGGTCTGATAGGACAGGTAGAAGGGGAGAAGGGAAAGGGAGGAGGGGGGAAAGAGGGACGCGGAGACGGGAGCTGGAGGGAGAGGGAGAAGGGGCAGGTGGGGGACTGACAAGAGAGGGAGAAGTTTAGAAGGGAGAGGGAGACAGGGGGAACGATGGAGGGGGAGAAGGGAGCTGGAGGGAGAGGGAGAAAAATATTGCAGGAGAGGGAGCCGTAGGAGAGTGGGGAGGGGTTCAGAATTGGGCACTTGGCAGGAACTAGGGGGGAATAGAGAGAAAGAAGACCCAGGTGCCTCGGGACGGTAACATGTTCGCGAACGGTTTGTTTTTTTGCGAACCATTTGCGAACATGTTCGTGTCTGATTTGGAACATTTTTGTTCGTCTTTGTGTTCGTTCATTTGCACGTTCGTGAATGAACAATTTTTTTCCGACCCCAACCCTCCACTCGTATTTCATTTGGAAAAATTCAAAAAAGCCCTCTATTTTCCCAAAAAGTTAAAATACAAAAAACTTCAAAACGATAGGGATTTATGCTTGAAAAAACTACTAAGAGAAGTTTTAGAGCCCATTTCTTAATGTTCTCCACTATATAATTTCTAGAAAAATCCATAAAAATCAGTAAAAATAGGAAAATTCAGGAGAATGTACTAAAGCTAAATTCATTCATTTTTACAATGAAAACATGCAATTATATTCATTTTAATGAAATATAAATGCAATATGTATGTTATAATCATCTTCATCTTAATATTGTAATTTGCATGTTATCAACAACCTATCAGAAAATCGCGCATGCGTGCCAGCTATACACCTGACACCATGTGGAATATGACACATCAGGGTGGCTGTAATTGTTGACCGTTCAAAAGAAAAGGAAATAAATATTTTAATTCTTGCTCCTTGGTCTCCGTACAGCATTTATTGTAAAAAAGGCAATTTTTTTATTCCTCCACGTCGCATTGCACTAGTAGAAAGAGGAGACGTAGATTCTTTACATATAAATGACATTATGGAACCACTAATGATGATGCCATAACAACTTAGTAAAATGATTGTTTGAGACCAATCATTAACTGAGTTTACTGATTGATTGTCACTAATCATTATCCCAAACTATGATTCGTCGTCATTTGTCAAATCAAGCAGTGACAAGTGGAGCCTGAAAGTAAGGTGTTAAAATATTCTCAAACTCATATTTCATAAAATAAAGACCCATAAATGTAAGTAAATATATATTTCAACTAAGAAAATTCATACATTTACAAATTTAATGTCATAAAATACCAAAAAGTACATAACAATGCATAAAATTCAGAATATCATTCTAAAATAATTTCATGCATGTATAATTAATTTAATGCAAATAAACATGGAAAAATGGTCAGATGAAAGTACTAAAACTGTATGTTATCAATTGGCAACACCCAATTGCCGTTGGCAGTGAATGATTACGATGCATAGTCCTATTTTAATTTCTTTGTAATAAAAAAATGCTGAGGGAGAGGAGGCCTTTTTTTACAATAAATTTGCTAGCATGTCTTAGAACAATAATATTAGAAAAAAATGCATTTAATGTGCCACTTTTTTCTGTTTTTCTCCTTGTTGTAGGTGCCACGAGAGTTTCTGAATGGACACATCAATTAAAGTATGAAAAATCATGCCAGAAATCGACGCATTTGGGAAAAAATGAGGGAAGTATCAGCACAATGTTCGAACGCAGTTTTAAAGGCAAATTATGACACATCATAATCATAAACTATGCCACAGTGGTGATTGGAGATGAGAAGAGAGAAATAAAGAAGGGTCCAGATTGCTCTAATTTCAAATGGCCACATCTAATGATCCAAAAAAGGTTCCTAGCTGAAATTTTGAGGGTAGCTTCAACTTTCTCTCCTTTGGCCATCCACCATTTGGACGTATAAATAAACCACTTCATCCTTATAAAAAATCTACTTTTGGATTCTATTCATAATTATTATTAGCCGAGTAATTTGCTTATTCAAAATCTCTTTTGGGTATGTTCCTGCATTCCAAGAGAGAAGGATTGAAGGGGTGTCGTGTAGATCAAAACTTGTGAAGAGAAAGCCCCGGTCCACCCACCAATCATATGATGATGAGGTTAGTGTGATATTCATTTTTTACTTATGCGTTCATCTTTTTTTCTACTTTTTTTAGGCAAAACACACGGTGCCAGGTATGGCCAACCGTGCGATTGTGCCCGTAGACCGATCCAGCCGTGCCCTAGATGCCACCCAAGGGGATTTTATTTATAAAGCGAAGTGTTTATCAATGTTTATAGGCATGGAGCGAGTATAAATATCCCTATTACACTGGGATCCCACTCATCCACGCCCATGTGCAGGAAAGGAAACGATACATAAGTGATACCTTGCAGGTGCTCAAAAAAGTGCTCGTGTTGACGCCTCACACGAGCCCCTTCCATGATGATGGTGGAGAGATAGTGGAGCTGTCGCCACCTTTAACAAGTGCATCGATGAAGTGCGTGGTGAGGACCTCATTTGAGGTGGGTGCAGTCCACCCCGCTGTCGTGATCATCGGATCAGGCGTGAGCGCTCCCACATCGAGTGCTCCACGCGATCCACCACTCCCGCGGGGCCTCCTTCGAAAGTGTGCGGCGTGTGCGGAGGTTCGGCAAGCCGAGACGTTCGACACGATAGCATCCCCTAGCGATTGGAGGGAGCGCCTGCCAAGAAAGGAAAAGGGAGGAAGGGAGTCATGTGTGTACCATGTGGTTGGCGAGGGCATCTGCTGTCTGGTTGCCCTCTCGCAGCTGATGACGAATGCTAGTTATGCGAGGGCAGCACCGCATGATGTCCTGCCATACACGGTGTAGTCGCCATTGGGAGCATGTACCTGCATGAAGCATGCCGACTAACACTTGTGAGTCTGATTCTACGACGATATTATGAAGGTTTCATTCCTCGCAGAGGAGTAAACCAGCACGTATCGCCATAGCTTCGGCTACTGTGTTAGTTTGTATGCCATAGAAAGAGGAAAAAGCAAAGAGAATACTCTGTGTATGATCCTGGAGGATACCACCTCCCCCTACTGGCCCCGTGTTCCCTTTGGACGCACCATCCACATTCAGTTTGAGGCTGCCAATTGGCGGTGGGTGCCAATGGATGACCTGTAGCTGAATGCATATAGGCGCAAGGGTCACTGGAATGCCCCAAGCATGAAGGAGAGCGCATCCGAGTGCTGAGCTGCAGTCGCGAGTGGGGATGTGATGGTGTATGCGTCGTATCCACAGCTTGGAGTGACACATGATATCCATGGTGCACATGGGAGTCCCTACAAAACGAGAAGAATTTCGCCCCTTCGATATCTCCCATAGTAAATAAGCTATGGTGATGTGTAGGATGGGGCTCCGTTTAGAGCATATTGGCAAGAGAAATATCTTGCCAAAACACTCCACCGAGGTCAGTGGAATATGAAGGAGTGGGCACCAAAGGTGCGTGATTTGGCGCCAACATTCTATGGCTGTCTCACTATGGAAAAAAAGATGTTCCATAGTATCAATATGTGAAAAGGCAGGATAGGAGTTGCAACGTGAGGTGAGAGAGTGGCCTAGATGGATCACCCGATCATCAGTCGGGAGGCCACGGTGTAGGAGTCTCTAGAGGAAAAAGGAGACACGGGTAAGGATCGCCGGGTGCCAGATGCAACGACCCTAGTGCTGGATGGGGGATTTCTCACGGAAATACTCCCAAGAAGAATTACATGAGTATGCGTCGTGGAATGTGAG
Organism: Wolffia australiana; assembly: GCF_029677425.1. Classification (NCBI taxonomy): domain Eukaryota; kingdom Viridiplantae; phylum Streptophyta; class Magnoliopsida; order Alismatales; family Araceae; genus Wolffia; species Wolffia australiana. The sequence goes on along the minus strand of NC_135847.1, from coordinate 323,322 downwards.
CATCCAACTAGCACGGTTGGGGATGGACCCGATTGAAGTGTTCTGGACCTGGGGTAACATGGCGGAGGGGAGGCCATGTTGCTCCCATAGGTGTGGCGTGTTGCCCATAGACAGCTAGCCCACTGTGAGTCGTACTCGATGTGGTACAAAGTGGGGATGGCGAGCGAAAGGCTCATCAGCGTGCCAAGTATCAAACCAAGCGCTAATCTTACCTCGACCTATACACTAACATGTGACATGAACGATCTCAAGCCACTGTCGATGCCACGTCTGCCATCTCTGATGGCCCCAGATATCCATCTCTCGACGGGCCCACTCACTGTACTTGACGGAAAAAAACTTCCTAATAGGGAGTGTGCGGTACGCATGTGCCATACGAGTTTCTTTTGAAGCATGTCCTGGTCGTTTGAGAGGCGTCTAATCCCTAAACCCCCTTCAATCGTCGGTCGACATGCTTTCTCCCAAGAGACCCAATGATGGTGACGCTTGCCCTCAAGGTGATCGGACCATAACAAACGTGCACATAGTCGTTCCCCTGAGCGGAGGACTGTGAGAGATAGTGAGTGGACTGTAACGGTATGCAGCGGGACTCATGAGGACATGTCGAATAAGTTGGATGCATCCTCTAGGAGAGAGAAAATAAAGTTTCCATCCCTCAAGTTTCTTTCTCAATTTGGCCAGAAGGGCATCAAAGTAATGATGCCTAGCACGTCCGAGAAAGATAGGGCATCCAAGATAGTCGAAAGGGAGGCATCCTCGTGAGTAACGGGCAGAGTGTTGGATTATCTGAGAGCGCTTTTGTAGTGGTGGAAGGACAAATTATAAAGCTACTCTTTGAGGCATTGACGAGCTGGCTTGAGGCTTGCTCATACGCAGTGAGGACGCTCATAAATTCCTTAATGGATTTTTTGGATCCATTAAGGAAAAGGATGGCATCATCCGCAAAGAGTGACTGCGAGAGGATCGGGCATCCCCTTCTCATAAAATATGGTTGGATTCGGCCACGATCGATCGCATGTGTGAGCGATCGACTGAAGACCTCCTCTATCAATATAAAAAGGGTGGGTGAGATAGGATCACCTTGCCGTAGACCTCTCGTGGGCGTGAAGAAGTAAGTGGAATTTCCATCCATCAAGAGAGAGAAATGATTCTCTCAAATGCAGGCATCGACTAGATCGATGAACGCATCTGTGAACCCAAAGCGACGTAACACTTGGGTAAGAAAATTCCACTCGACTCGATCGAAGGCCTTCTCCATATCTAGTTTGATGATGACATTTGAGCCCTGAATATGAGTGTCTAGTGACTGGGCTAGCTCATGAACTAGCATGGTATTGTCATGGATCTATCGACCCGTGACAAAACCACACTGTGAACTAGCATGATTATTTCCAGGTTATCGACATCAATGGCCTAGGTTTTCACCATCACACTAGCCACAACCAACTATGGTTCTTTCTTGGGCGTAACCACATGTATCTCCCTTGCACCAGCCACGGGAAAATTGTCATCGCTTGCCCTTGCTCTGTCATTCACTGGCACATACTCACCATCATCTCCATCTCAATCAACAAAGACATCTATTTCATCTGCTCCATTCCACTTATGTCCATCACTGTCAACTGTCACGCGACACTCCTAAAGAGCTAGCTAAGGTATCTTTATTAGAATAAATTAGTCTTTTTAATTAAAATTTTCTTTAAAAAATTCCAAACTTATTTATAAATTGGAATCATTCAGATTATCTATGAGTAATTTTATTATTTTTCTATAATTATCTTGAATGAACTTCCACTAGTTTGTTTTCATTAAACTATATATACTTTTAAACCAAATCTAAAAATATAAAAACTAAATATTTAAGTTAAAATTAACTTATACAATACTTTCTACTTGTGGATTTGACCCTTACTTTATGCTCGTAAAGAAAATTATATTTTTTTTAAACAAGAAGCCTTAAAAGAATGTATTTTATCCTAATTTATGGGTCATCAAGTACAACCATTTTTTACAATCAGGGGTCATTGAGTTGTTGAGTTATATTTTTTCATATCTTTTTGAGTGTAGGATTGGACATAATAAGTCTTTGAAGTGTAATATTCACTTTTCTCTCTGATTGGTTCTATACATTCTTTTTTGGATTGAAGAATTCATCTCGTTTTAAAAAAACTACATTGGAAGTAAAAATTTAAGAAAGGGCCCATCAAGGAGATAGAGCTCCTCCTTAACACGATCAAAAGAAAAGTATGTTGGACGGATATAGTCCATCAAGAAGCTTAAAACAACATAAATTTACATGAATGTGTAGCATTTAAATATGATCATAATATGATTAACACAATTAAATGTTTAGATGAAAGTTAATAATGAAACATCTTGTTTTTACATTAATAAAAAGGTTAAATATTGGTGCATAGGTTTATGAAAAACTTTGGACAGAAATGGAAAATTGATTTCTGCATAGGTTTGAGAAAAACAAATGTTGTAGGTTTCGCTGAAGGATAATCATGTTATTCTGCTTAGGGGGATGAAGCTTATTATCTAACAGAGAAAATGACAGAAAATGTCCTACAACATTTAGGTCTAAGGCATATATGGGTGGAATATAAATCAAAGACGAGGAGGTGCCATGCATAATGAAATCCACGATCCGAGTCAGTGATTTATGGTCATATCATAATGCGTGTGAAGCTTAACGACTAGTGATTTCCATATTGTTACCTCATCAAAATTCACTAAGTTTGATCATGTATTCATGGACTTCATTATATGCATCACATGCACATACACCATATTAATGAACATGGAACAAGATATGTGATTGGCTTTCCCACATACACCATATTAATGAACATGGAACAAGATATGTGATTGGCTTTCCGGCCACATATATTTCCATCAATTTGATCATTAGTCTTAGACTATGTTTGTGATTCTATTGTGAAAATGTTTTTAATTCTGTCTCAAGCAAGGCCCTAGAATCCACCACCATTTAACTGCTTCCTAAGCCCAAAGTTTGTTTTGTTTTCTGAAGAAATACATCTCTGCGTGTCAACAGACACAAGGCTACACTTGCACATTCCAATGGCCATAAAATGAAAGGATGCATTTACAACATATGCGAGAGCTGGCTGAGTTGTGCATGAATGAGGACAAAAATGATGGTCGGTGATGGAAAATGAATTTGGATGGGCAAATGAAGTATTTTTGGGACTTTTTTCCTGAGAGAGAAGTATAGATGAAATGCAGAATTTAAATCGGTAAAGGCACATACTATGGTGAACTCTTAATGGCATGCATATAAATCAATATTTCTGATCCATAAAAATGTTTTTGATTGAACATCCCCTGTTTTGTTTTCCACGTCTTCTAATTGTTTTTTCCCTCCCCCTTTTTGAGAACGAGAAGATAAATAGGAGTGTGAGTCCTCAAATACAATATTTTTTTAGGAATGCAGAAGCAAAAAATTATTTTCAAGAGTTATCTTGGAATAAAATTTTCAATTTGTTTTCATCAACTACATAGTGCCCTTTCTGCAATATCCATTCACACTAGTTTCCTTTTTCATATATTGTGAATTATTTATCCTATTGTTTACTATCTTTGGAGTATGGGAAATCATACATAATCTCCACCCCCGTAGCATCCTTCATTCTTTTTCTATCCCGACACATTTCTTTCCTGTCGTCCATCCTTTTTTTCTTTCTTTTACATCTAGTAATCATTGATTGAGTTCATCATTACCTAACCATCTTATTATTTGAATACATTTTTTGTTATGACCAAAAACAAGAGACAAATGTATGCTCTAGACCTTAAGGTGGGAGTAGGATTAGGTGGTATCTTTAGGAATTCGTAGCCACCCATTGTAAGAGTGGGATCTTGATTTCTGCCATTCCTTATGATCATGCATTGCATTGTAGGACCGCAAAAACATCATAGGAGCTCACGAGCTTCAGGGTAGTGCTAGAGGAGTTTTAAGATGATGCGGATTGGTGCCAGCATGAAGGAGGACAAGCAAGGAGGCTTGCAAACATTGAGAGGCAGTGATTGATGCCCTTGGCCTTGCTCACCCAAATCAGGGCAGCTCTAGTGAAATCCAGGACCCGATATGCTGAAAAATTATTACTTAATAATCTCAGATTGAAAATATTTTGTTTGAATTAATTGCGAGATCAGATTCTGATATGAGCATTTTAAATTGGCCTCTTTCAAGCATCTCCTCAAACACCAACAGTTCATCCGACTCTACCTTCAATTTTCTCTTGTTTTCCTATATTTCTTATTCTACAAATACCAACAAGACTTCTTATATTTATTAATCATTCTGTATCTTATTATATTAAATAATATATCCATTTCCCTCTATTATTACATATGGTCAACTCTTAATTCACGCTTATTAACTTCCAATATCATCTCCCTCTCTCAATCCATTATTTTGTATATTCTCCTATAAATTAAAATACATTTTCTTAATATCCATCTAGATCTTAAAGTCATATGAGATATATATTATACCTTCATCTCATCAATCTACATACAGTTAATTGATCTCTTCTTATTATATATATTGTTCGTATTTTCTTCTCTATTACTACTCTTATATTTTAATAAAAACTATAATTATTCCATATCTATATCTCCTATCTTACATATATAAAATTAAGGTTATTTCTTGATATAAAATTCATTCACATAATCATGCTAAATTTTAAAAATAGGAACATTTAAAAAATATGTGAACTGATGTATGGAATGGAATTTATTCATCACATATCAAGAAATATGTATACTAATTCCATCACATATAACCTTCAAAATGATAAAAACCATCCATGAATTTGAATTCGTCAATGATGATGTCCAATGGAAGCGCCCAATACTTCATCACATGGGACATGAAGAGCTGAGCCACACTGTCAGCGTAACTTCCATGGTGGTGAGGATTAAAACTGCATACTAGAAGTGTTCCATAACCACCAAGATAGCATTATGTCAATCCATTTGCAAGAGGTAGGTGATGAATTCCATGGAGAAGGATTCCAATAGTTGGGTCACTTTTGGAGAGGTTCTTGCATCCCAACTGCCTTAGCCTTCGTATTATCTTGCTAGCACACTAGACATGAATAAACATTAGCCTCCACATCCTAATCAATAATTAGCCAATGGTAGCTACTAGAAAAGTACAACTGTGTTGGGTTCCTTGTATGGGGCATGCCGTGCACCTTATAGAGGAGCGTGCATTGTAGCCCACCCACACGCGGCACATATGGCTGATTCCTGCGCACATAGATAATATCATCCTTAGTCGAGAACTGTCAAATCTCACCTACGGTAATGCACTTCTTGAGGGGAATGACTTATGGATCATCTTTAATTGCCAACTTGATGTCATCCAGGATATTCCTTGGATTCATGAACATGTTGCCACGAAGACATCTTGATGTAATACGATGTCAGCCGGAATCGAGCGGCTCGTATTACGTCACATGGAATGAATGGATGCGTGAGATGCAAGCTGATGAAGTGAAAGGACGAATGAGCAGTTGTAGGTATCGTTGGGTGAGAGGTGTAAGTCACGCCAGACAACGAGGGGAATGATCCTAGGATCAGACTCCCAATGACCCGCTAGACCTACTAGACGACTAATTAGTGAGGGGCGTTTTACGGCCCATGAATGTTCGGCGTCTAAAATTCAAGCGAGAATCCTTCAACCTCAAGAATTCCTACACTCGACGACGGTGGCTATCCTATCCGAGATTTATGACGACAATAATGGCAGAGGACGCAATAGCGGAAGATGAGACTGAAGAAGAAAATAATGCCGGAAATATGGAGGGGAGACGAGACTGACCTTTGGGTATCGCTAGTCCAAGGCGTTCGTGTAATCCCGTTGAGTTGAAGGCGAGATGTGGATGGCTCGGGTCGTACGATCGATTAGCGACGACACGTTCCGGTCAGCAGGTTTCCCGGCCTGGTGGCGAAGGCACTCGGTGATGCTGGGTCGGCCGACCTTTGTCGCACACGCGGGCTGGCGCCGCCGCAGGGCGCGCGCGCGGGTGGGCGCACGGCGCTTGTCGCACACAGCCAGAAAGGTGCGGTGGCGCGCGCGCAGGGGAATGTGGCGGGGGGGATGACATGGGCGAGCGAAGGAGAAGGATCAGGTCGCGAAGGGGTGAGGATGGTGGGGTAAGAAGTTCAAGAAAGAGGGAGAGGGCGGACAATCAAGAAAGGTTAGAAGGGAAAGGGGAAGGGGTGCAAGGGTCAAGAATTGGGTGAATCAAGAACGTGGGGAGGGGGGGGAAGAAATGGTCAAGAGCGTGGGAGGAGGGGATCAAGAACGCGGGGAAATGGATCAAGAACGTGGTAGAAGGGATCAAGAACGCGGGGAAATGGATCAAGAACGTGGAAGAAGGGATCAAGAACGCGGGAAAATGGATCAAGAACGTGGAAGAAGGGATCAAGAACGCGGGAAAATGGATCAAGAATGTGGTAGGAGGGATCAAGAACGCGATGGGAAGGGGAATGGATGGTGGAGGTGGGAAAAGGTACCAAGAAATGGCTTTCTTGAACTGTAACAACCAAGAACCCTCCAAGAAAGAGGAGTTCTTGATGGATCTGGGGTGTGCTCCCTCGGCAGAGCAGATTTCCCCGGTTGATGGCGTGTCGGCGACGCTTCTTGAATCTCCCAAGACCCCCAGAGTAATCTCGACGAAGGCCTCTTTCGATTCTTGATGGCGGCGGCTTCTTGAAACTCTTTCCTCGCACCGGAGTGATCTCGACGGTGCGCTTTAACACGTCTCCCTCGGAGTGATCTCAAGGTGGGGTGGGGCTAGCCAAACCCCCTACACTACTCTCTACGATAGGGGGGAGACGAATTGTGAATAAACTTTTCAACAATGACTCCAAGGTGTTCCTTGGGCATGCCATCCCCTTATATAGTGAGGATGGGTGCCAAGTGAACGTGGGAGAGGACAAGCCGTCGCGAGACGTGGTTCGACCTCTCCTTACAAATTCAAAATACAAACATAAAAAGTAAAAATGACGAGGACGGGGCCCAACAACATTGGCCCAGTCCACGAATCTGAAAATACAAACACACATGAAAATGAGCATAAGTAAAAAGATAAAAGTTCTTACGCGGGGTACTTAAACTCCGGGTGGCGAGCGTCGGCGCGAGCTGCTCGGCATGGTTGATGACGTCCCATCGCGTCATCCTCGAGATGGTTCTTCGTCATCGTGGCGTCGTCCTCGAGATGGTCCTCCATCACATCTGTCGCTTTGCGACTCAGCGCGTCGGCCACTCCTTTGGGTTGCCCTAATTTGTAGCCCAAGTTGAAGTCAAACTTCACTAGGAAGTCTTGCCATCTTGCCAAGAAGTCATCTCTTTTTCATGCATAAAGTATTACTGCTCTTTGTCATTTAACTTCTGACTCTAGTACAACACCGGATCTCCCACTTGCATCCTAATGCCTTCGAGAGCAAAGTTCGTGCGCACTTTATACGACTTGTCAAAATTGGGTAGCCTGAGTACCATCTCACTTGCGACTACCCTCTTCAAATCATCAAAACCCCTCTTGTCCTACTCTGCCGCACTCTGCCCAATGCCACACGCGTAGCTAGTTGGGAAAAGGATTTATTGAACTTTTGATAGTAATTGGCTGATCTGAGGAAGGAGCAGAACTACAGCACCTAGTTAGGCATTGCCCAGTTGCACATAGCACACAGCTTGGAGGGATCCATATTGCACACAACCCCTGTCATGGAGGCAAATTGTGTGTTAATTTTTAAATATCGTTGTAATTTAATTTGCCTACAATAAAATAAATTTGATAAAAGAATAACTAGCCCAACTGTATAGTTATTAGGTCATTTGCATAGGGACTGGACTTTAGAGATGTTTTTGATAATTGAGTTGCTAGTTAATAAGCTATAATAATAATAATACTAATAAGTATAAGAAGAAATAAGTAGTAATAAGTAGATAGGTAAGTATAGAGAGACATTAAGAATGAATAAAGTGGTAGTAACAGTAATTAAGTATTTATAGTAATATAAACTCGTGTATCGTTATAGAATACCCATTATATAGGTTTAATATTTATTATAGAATTACTACAGGTATTATAAGATTTTTATATTATATATATTCTTTATTTTTTTATAGTAAGAATCAGGTAAGAATGGGTTATTTAGTCGAACACCTCCAAAGTGTTAGACCAAATGCTCGAGAGGGGGACGAAATAAGAAAGTTATGTACTTTATTTAATTTTCAGAAGATTTTTATGTATTTCATGTAAGTTTTATAGAATAAAATTGTGTTAGAAAAGGTAATTTTATCGAACGCCTCGTGGGTGTTCGACAGAATACCCAACAGAAGTTGGGTAGGATAGATTTATATTTTTAAAATTTTATTATAAAGTTGATAGTAAGTAACTTATATAAAGCGAGAAATATTGTGTGTTCAATGGAATGTCTAAACCAAATCACTGTGATGAATTGTGGATTGAATTGAACTAAATTGCTGGTTAAATGAACTTGAATCAAAATTAAACTATCAAACTCCTGAATTTCAAAAAAGATGAGCTCGAAATTACCTGAATCTGATCTGAATTAAAGAACAGTGTTGGCGGCACCGATTACCGTCGCCTAGCGTTAGTATGCATTTTCCCCCTCTCTTCTCTCCCTTGATGGCACAGAATCGATGCTCTCTTGCTTCTCTCTAAAGCCTTCCCTAGTCTTCCATAGCACCAGTGCTGTCATGATGCCATCATCTTGCATCACAGCTCATAAGGGACCTCTGCCTATCTTCTATGTTCATGTGGCGAGAGATACACAATTGAAGCTTAAAATTAGCGTTTAAAGGGTCAAGAGAGGTCTCTCGACCCCCTCAAAGGGCAGGGTTGGTCGAACGGCCTTCCAGATGCCGTTTGACTGGCATGTGGTCTCCTCGTCAGTAGTTTGCGCCAGTCGAATGATGAGGAGGATGGACATGGTGCAAAGAAGGACGTGATTGCCCCCCACCATCTGATCCTTCCTTGATTTGGGTCATCGTCTGCTAATAAATTGTAGTGGTGGACCCATTCTTATTTGTGTACCCATATCTTGCCTCGTTAATAGCCTCGTCAACTGGCCCATCAATTGATGGAAATATGTGGCCGGAAAGCCAATCATACATTCCACGTATCGTTCCATGTTCATTAATAGAACATATTCATTATAGTGCACGTGTGATGCTTATAATGAAGTTTATGAATACATGATCGGACTTACTGAATTATGATGAGATCGTAATACGGAAATCACTAGTCTTTAAGCTGGTGTTCTAAACATTCCTATCCAAAGGATACGCAATAAAGACATCGAAGTATCTGGATAGAATAGCACTATCTATCCTCACTCATATGATGAGTATGGCCAGTCCCGTAGCCATCAGTGTGGAGACACTAAGGATAGATAGTGGGTGTTCTTTAGTGGAAAGAGTTCACTGAATTGATCCGTAAGAATCCTTGAATGGTATTATACCAAACTATCAATCAGGTTGATTCACGTCATAGTTGTGTAAGTAGTCCTTAGACCTGAGACACCAAAGACATCTTGTGAACCTATGGTTGTACTTTGGCTATGGCCAACGAGTTTCTAATCATGGGATTCTAAACGGTCTTAGTTCGGTTGCATCAAGAAGTTCACAAAGGCGATTGAGTGGTCAAGATGGGATCTTCCACCCTCGATATAAGAGGTGACAGCTCAAGGAAGAGGATGCGATGAAGTCCTTGGCTAAGGCAGTGAAATATCATAGAAGAATTCTCTGATGATTTTTGAATGCATCAATACTAACTCAGATCCACAACACATTGAGGCAATGCTCCAGCACATTGAGGCACGCAGCCAAGCACACACACCCGCAAGCTTTGCCACTCCATGTGTGCCCCCCACCATCCATCCACAACACCACTATGCTTTGATTCAACCCTTGACACTCCACACTTTCAACATCCACACTAGCACCTCTATCACTTTGATCCTCATTGGCATTGTATGCCTTGCATCCCAAGCTTCGGGGCAGCCTGTGTGCATAGTCTCAACAACACACATACATGACCCTGATGGGCCATAGGTTGCCTATCCTATGTATTGTGCATGCATGCTGATGAGCACAAACACCATACGGGCATTGGCTTTAAATATCAAGGATGGGCATCACCACCTCTGGTGCATGTGGTGGTCACAAGACGAATTTAGCCTCCTTTCTCTGGTCTAAGTATACAGGGTTTTCCCTCTAGAAGGTATGTTGCACACTCCACATCATAAGCATATATGTCACCTACTTTGGGGGTTTACACTAGTATATACACCAAGATTGTAAATATTTACGGGAGGGAGCTCATACAATATATGAGAGACTAGCATCTGCTGGTCTATCTCCCTTGGTTGCACACAAGTGATTTAATTACATACACGATGTCTTAAAACATCAGGAGGGAGCCCCTAATGGTTTTATCATTTTAATTTTTTTCTTTTGAAATAATTCTACTAAATCATAAAAAATGCAAAATAAAAAATCTAATAATCTGATAATATATTTCCAATTGAAAATTTGTTATTTCAATAAATTATCTCTATGGTTCAATCCATACTAATTATGTTAGTGAGTAATAATTTTTTTTAATTTGGTGCATATATCAGATCCTTAAAATGACAATGCCTTACACCATTTATGGTTTATCGCGTGCTTGATCAATACTAAGATGAATTCCATAATCCCTTAGGACGGTTGTTCATCGATGAAAATGTTGACCTTCCATAAGATAACTATTGTTTGATATTTTAAACATAATGTCAGAAAACTTCCGTAACAGTATTCCTTTTGTAGTTTGTGCCTTGAATTCTTAACCAAAAGGAGTAAATATGATTATCTTATCTAACTACACTGTATACTAATCAAACCTAAATTTTTTAAGCTGAATATTGTGTCCTCTAGGTGTTTACATTCCATTTTGATTATAGTATTATGTGACATTTGTCACCAGATTACATAATCTTGATGCCTTGGGACTATCTGATATGATGCACTATTTTTTATAGCTTCTCCATAGCATATAAAAAATTGGTAATTCTCCTTAGGAGATGAATTTAAGTTATCAATAGAATATAAATATAAGTGTGTGATTTCTTATTCTTCTCTGCTATTCAATATATACCAGAAAAACTGCACAGAGCAACTGTATTTAGAAGTCGAGCATTACTAAATTACCTACGAGAGCCCCTATTGTAGAAAATAGATGATCATACATCCAGGTTATTAGGCATGAAACATTTTCTTGGATAATCATCAGCTACACTTAACTTTTACTTAGGCCATGACAAACCCATTCAGGCTGCCTCATAGTATCTTCAGAAATTAAATTTTGTATCACAGACACATTAATATGAAGAGTTATCCCATCAATATTGTTTTAAAAAATGAAGCCAAACTTTATACATTCATTAGGTTGAAATGTCATTACTGGAACATTTGAGTCAGGAATAGTTATTTGTAAAGAATCACATTTATTAGTAATATAATTTCAGAGGGTCTTGGTATCAAATATGAGGAGATGGATGGCAATTCTGTAAGACTCAAGGCATATGAACTAATTTTAAGCTTCATTTATTTCACTGATTAAATATATCAAATGTATGTTCATGTGATTTTGCTTGGCAGATGAAATTATTTCTCAAAAATCAAATTGGAACTTGAGGATGCCTAACTAAAGACAATTATCAGAAATATAAAATTGAGATGTGATCTGCAGTTTTCCTTACTAGGTTAGCTTAAAAAATTAAATTGAAAAAAACATGAAATGTTTTCCTCAATGATTTTTCCATATTTTGATCGCAAATCAGTACATGCCGCTCCCAAAAAATTGATATCCAACCAGATAAAAGATTCAAATTGCTGCATATATGAAAGGAGAATAACAGATGCACAAATAAAGTCGTAAAATAAGTTAAATATATTCATGTCATTATTCCTCAACTTTATTTTAAAAGCAAATTCATTTTGGAAATGAATCGGCAAGCAAAAACTATTAACTAAAATGATATTGGATCCATATTTGGGGGGACTCTATGTATGCCAATTTATTATAATAGATTATTTAATTTCGATAATGCGGAATCATTTCTCATACCTAGAATATAATATACTTTTAGTATTTATAAACTATTTTCAAGAAATATCGAGAGCCAGCAGAACGGGTCCATTTTTATGTATCACATGGCCATGGTCCAAGGAAATAACCACCATATGTTCGCAAGTTTGGTTCGTCATAAAGTATCCCACATTGATATGAAAAGGGCACAGGAGTACTATAAGTCCCATAGCCTGCATTATCACGTTGTATATGTTGACGTGTAATCAAAACAGAGAAATGTATGTTAAAATAACATTTGAACTTGTGATACTCTTCGGAAAAGTCGATTCAAGTGATGTCGATTTTTGAAGGAGAGTAGATTTTTTTAGGTAAACTAGTGATTCCTGAACAACCGCCATGCCGGAAATACAAAGCAATTTTACGCTCCAAATAACTGAGTACGATTTAAGCGTGCACGCCGTCAACCCGCCTTGCTGATCACACAACTGCACGATCCTCTAGAGTAGACAAGGAAAATCTGCCAACACAGTTCCAAGTACAATGGATATGCTTCATGTCCGCCGTGGTTTTGCCCAACTCTCGATGCCTTCGTTATTGCGGTCAACCCTTATTCATGCATGTACGTCCATAATGAATTTATTGGGACGCGAAGCAAGCTGTTTTTCAACGATGATCATGAGCCAGCTCATGTCGAATACTCCTCTAAAACGAACGCAATGGCAGACCCTAAGTAGTCTTATCCACAGAATTCAATTAACCCCTAGATGCACTTCCTGTGACAGGGTTATGATCTTCTGCTTCTGAAAAGCATATCCCGGAGACATCCATCTTTTACTTGCTAAATTAATTCGAAAGGGATGGCATAATCAAATCTTTCCCATCGCCGGACCCTCCGTGGAATAGAATAAGCAGTTTAAGCATGGTCACTGCCGTGGAGAGATGGGCTGGTTCCGTCAAGTCCATCAAGGTGGTGATTATCTTACGACGCACAAAGGCCCTCAAACCAGTTCTGATGATTTGAAGGAACGTAGCGGGTCGTGGGATGAACTGCTGCGCTTTAATTACTAATTAGTCAGCATAGACCTCGCTCGCCAACTTGGGCGGTAAGATAGCTGCTTCGGCGGCATTGTATTAATGGGTTTTTGCGAAGAAGTCCGGGATTGGCGGCCACAGGGACGGCGACTCTTATCTCCTGCGGGCCCGGGAAGATTTTCGATAGTCGTGGACGACCAAAGTTCGGCCACGTCCTGGAGCAAAGCACTGTTCTGGGGCCTCCCTCGGCTTGCCTTGCCTTCGAGGGCACCTTCAGCTGAATATCTTTATGCCGGTTGACAAGTGGATCCATGATGGCCCATTCCCCTCCACTACAGCGAGAAAAGAGATAGCGAAGCGCCGAAGCCTCGCTGATCATGGACATACATTGACGATGAAAGCTTCCACTTGAGATATCCCTTGCGGATCAGAAAGGAGCTCTGGGAGGAGGCGGCGGCTCGAGGGGGCAGTAATGTTACCCTCACCCTGCCGCGCGGATTTGGAATAATAAATCGGAAGTTTTCCCCAGCCGCCGTCCTTCGGTTTTGACTTAATTTTTTTAGAGGAATTGAAATAAAGGGCAATAGGGAAGCCAACTAGCCAAGATCATCTCTGAGACGACACACTACTGCATTTGGATAACCTGGCTTGGAGAAAAAACAATAGCGCGAAGGACAAAAGAGAGACGAGGAGGCCCGGAATCATATTTTTTATTGGTTTTGTAATCATGAATTCTGCGGAAGTTGCTGATGTTGGGGCGGCAACGAAAGGATCATGACGAAGGGTGGTCCAGTACGGAGAATTTCGACTTCTCTTTCTGACTCTCTTAAAGTATCTTTCTTTTTCAGGGACAATTGGTTATTGTTTCAGAGTAGAACTTTTCCTTCTGAGATGCGACATTGGTTGACTTCCCTACGCTTGTTCTAAATCACATGCTTTCTAACTGTAGGGTGATACGAAGAAAATAACGAGATAGAGCAAACAGTATTACAGATTTTCGGTCCCTTGTTAGGATTTGTTATGCCAAGTGCCACCGTTTTTCGTTGTCGGGGGTGACCTCGATGAATGCACAATAGACTTCCGAGGCCCCAAAGAGAGACAGTGATAATCAGGAGAAGGATAGAGAGAGAAGGGAAAAAAACAGCCGCAGAGAAGAGCGAGATAACAGAGTAAAGATATAGATAAAAGATGGAGAGAGAGAGAAATTAAGGTGATAGATATGGTGGGGAATAAGGAAATAAGAGAGAGGAGATGTGGGGAGAAAGGAGGAGATAGGAGATGGGGAGGAAGGAGACAGAGAAAGACCGAGAAAGAGAAACAGAGGAAGGGGAGAGAGAGACCGAGAAAGAGAAAGAGAGGAAGGGAGAGAGAGAGAGAGAGAGAGAGACAGAGAAAGAGAAAGAGAGGAAGGGAGAGAGAGAGAGAGAGAGAGAGACCGAGAAAGAGAAAGAGAGGAAGGGAGAGAGAGAGAGAGAGAGAGACCGAGAAAGAGAAAGAGAGGAAGGGAGGGAGAGAGAGACACACACACGGAGAATGAAAGAGAGATAGAGAGAGAGACGAGAAAGAGAGACAGAGAGAGATAGAGAGAGAAACACGAGAGACAGAGATAGACAGTGAAAGAGAGAAAGAGAGAGAGAGAGAGAGAGAGAGAGAGAGAGAGAAACACGCGAGACAGAGATAGACAGTGAAAGAGAGAAAGAGAGAGAGAGAGAGAGAGAGAGAGAGAGAGAGAGAGAGAGAAAGAGCGAGACAGACAGACAGAGACAGAGAGACAGAAAAAGAGAGAGATCGAGAGAGAGAAAGAGGGAGAGACTGAGAAAGAGAAAGGAGAGACTGAGAAAGAGGAGAGAAAGATCGAGAAAGAGAAATACAAAGATAGAGAGAAAAAGAGAGATCGAGAACGAGAGAGACAGAGAGAAACAGAGATAGAGAAAGAGAGAGAGATCGAGAAAGAGAAAGAGAGAGAGATCGAGCAGAAAGAGAGAGATACAGAAAGAGAAAGAGGGAGAGATCGAGAAGAGAAAGAGAGAGATAAAGAAAGAGAAAGAGAGAGATACATAAAGAGAAAGAAAGAGAGATCGAGAAGAGAAAGAGAGATAAAGAAAGAGAAAGAGAGAGATACATAAAGAGAAAGAAAGAGAGATCGAGAAGATAAAGAGAGAGATACAGAAAGAGAAAGAGAGAGATACATAAAGAGAAAGAAAGAGAGATCGAGAAGAGAAAGAGAGAGAGATCGAGAATAGAAAATGAGAGATTGAGAAGAGAAAGAGAGAGATAAAGAAAGAGAAAGAGAGAGAGATCGAGAATAGAAAATGAGAGATTGAGAAGAGAAAGAGAGAGATGAAGAAAGAGAAAGAGAGAGAGATCGAGAATAGAAAATGAGAGATTGAGAAGAGAAAGAGAGAGATACAGAAAGAGAAAGAGGAAGTGAAAGAGATAGAGAAAGAAAGATATCGAGAAAGAGAAAGAGAGAAAGAGAAAGTGAAAGAGATAGAGAAAGAGAAAGATATCGAGAAAGAGAAAGAGCAAGAGAGAGACAGAGACAGAGAGAGAAAGAGATGGAAGAGAGAGAGAGAGAGAGAGAGAGAGAGAGAGAGAGAGAGAGAGACAGACAGACAGACAGAGACAGAGACAGAGAGAGACAGAGACAGAGAAAGAGAAGGAAAGAGGTAGAAAGGCCCAGCGTAAATGCCATTGCTGTACCTTTTGACTATTTTTGCACCACTGGCTCTACAGCCATCTCATTCTGTACAATTGGCAAGGTCAGCGCCATACCCTCCTATATATGCCAGAGAGTCTCTCGCCCACCGTATTGCTTTCCCCCGTTTCAAGAAGCAGCAGCGGCCGAGAAGGAAGATTGCGCGACGAGCAAGATAGAGACAAGAGGAAGAGGGAACAAGCCTCCGTTAAGTCTTCCACTTAATTTCCGGGAAAGAGAGAGAGTCCTCTCTTTATTTCTGCACCAGGTCCGATAGGACCAAGGCAGAGGCCGCCATGGGACGGTCGCCTTGCTGCGACAGGATAGGAGTGAAGAAAGGACCATGGACCCCCGAGGAGGACATCATCCTCGTCACATATATCCAGCAAAATGGCCCCGGAAACTGGAGGGCAGTTCCCGCCCACACAGGTGAGACCTTGTTAAGATTCAAGCTTATAACAAGATGTTGTCTTTTACTTCTGAACTTTTCTTGGGAGGATATTGTCTTCAACTGATCTTATATTTCTATTCTCTCTGTTTTCTTGCACTCCAGGGCTTCGCAGATGTAGCAAGAGCTGCCGGCTTCGGTGGACCAACTATCTGAGACCAGGGATCAGGCGTGGCAACTTCACGGAGAAGGAGGAGAAACTCATTGTCCACCTTCAGGCGCTTCTCGGTAACAGGTGATTGGCAAAAGGAAAGCAGTAGTTGTTGAAGTTAACCCCAACACCCCCCCCACCCCCACCCCCCCCCCTCACTCACACACACACGCAGTAGTTTAAGAAAATAACTTCGATTCAGAACACAGGTTGCGAGATTGAAGCCTAAGCACAACACATGCAGCCTTAGCTGCGGTTGTTGCGGGGAAATTTTTTAAAGTCATTACCCTGACCCTCAATAGTTTAAGAGAAGTAGCTCTTGTTATGAGCTCTGCCTTTTAGCGCAGTAGTAACGAATTTGTGATCGCATTTCGTAGCTGACGGGTTTTGGGGGCGATGCAGGTGGGCCGCCATAGCCTCATACCTCCCGGAGAGGACGGATAACGACATCAAGAACTACTGGAACACCCACCTGAAGAAGAAGTACGGGAAGGCGGAAGAGGACGGCGTCGGCGGCGGAGACTCCGGGAGCGCGGATGGCCACCAGACCACGGGCAAGGGCCTCTGGGAGAGGAGGCTGCAGACAGACATAAACACGGCTAAGCAGGCCCTCCGAGAGGCTCTGTCCTTGGAAACTCCGGCCTTCGTGGCCGAGATGGGAAAGCAGCCGTGTTCGTCCCTCTCTGGGGAGTTCAACTCGATGTTGACCCCAAGTCAAACCGTGTCTCCGTCCTCTGCGGCGGCTTCCATGTACGCCAGCAGCGCCGAAAACATCTCTCGGTTGCTCCAGGGCTGGATGAAGACGGAGGAGAACCCTCCACCAGCGTCAGAGACTCGGTCAAGCTCCGAGTCGACTCAGCTCTCCTCGAATAACACTGGCGGCGATTCTGCTTGCAGCGGCGGCGTTCCTGAGCCTGTATCGGCTGCCACGAGCGGTCGCCGTCCCTTCCTCTTGTCTGGAGGCCGATCGGCAACGGCGCCGACGGAGGGAAATCCTAGCAGGAATCGTTTGCAAGAGGACTGCAAGCCGATCCCTCTTTCTTTGCTGCTCGAGACATGGCTGCTGGACGCCGAGGTGGGCGCTGAAACAGGGCCAAACGCGCATTTGGGTGTATCTCTGGATAACCCACTTGAGCTGATCTAAGCTATCAACGAAGTTGTAGAGAGAGAGGTCATTCCCTCTCTCTCTTTCTTCTCACCCACGCTCCTTCTATCGTCTGTTTCTTGGATGGATCGAGACGATTCAGGAAGAAGGGCAATGTTGTCTTACTAAGGCGATAGAGGAATGTAAATTCTCATTCAAGCGGTAATCATGTTATGTAGTAGAATTTCTTTGAGTTAGTAACTATAAATTTCCCCATTGGATATCTTAAAAGCTCTCGAATTCGTCATGTTACTATGTTTATGGCCTCTTTCCTTTCTATTCTAATTCCATGTACCCACTTGAAGGAATAACGCGAAAGTCGTTTCATTGCTTCTTTTTGGTTTTGGAATTTGGATATATCTGCGGTGCTTCCAGGCATAAGATTTAGAAGTTTTTTTACCGTCGTTATTCCCGTCGATGTTAGTCGGAAAATAATTTTTAATAGAAAGGAACTTTTGAGTCGTCAGCAACTTAAGAGCGATCGTGAAAAAGAACTAGCCTGAAATGACTCCAAATTTCCGTCTGGTAAAAAACAAAGACCGAACCTAACAATATGGAGAGAGAGAGAGAGAGAGAGGCCAAAACTTACCCATACAGCAGGCCAGCCTCTCGTAAATGCCAATAAGAACTGCATTACTCTATAATTCATACAAGGACAATGATTTATTTCCATCTTTACCCTCAATAGTTCTCCGATAAACTCTTCCTCTTCTAGATCAGATCCTATCATTTGATAACCTTGCTTTGCCCAAGCTGTCACGAGTGCACTAAATGCTGGGGTTTCCTTGTAGTTTGTAGTGATCTCGGTCCTACCTCGATCAGTTTTGCGCACGGCCAGCACAAGCCTTCTTATCTCGGATTAAAGCATTCAGAAAACAGTGATCAGTCGTCTTCTTCGATGCCGGCGGAGTGCAGGCAAGTATGATGGGGGCCAAGCTATAAAAAGGATGATCACTGCTACAGGCCCATCGAGCCCTACGACATGGAATGCCACTCGTTCTGATGAAACACCAGCCATAGATTAAGAATGGTTGTGGCAACTCAGGATAGCGGTCTTCTATTGTAACGGATGATAAGTATTGGGCGCTTGTCGATGTAATTTCTACAGGGGAAAGAGGAGAAAAAGAATAATTTACAGAAGATTTAAGGCAAAAAGGGTTGAAGGCAATCGGTGGCGTCATTTGGAAGAAAATTCGCTGCATTTTACAACTTTGTCGGTATCCTTCTCCATGTTTCATCTTTAAATATTTTGATGACATTAAAGGCATGCAACAATTATTTAAAGGCTAGCTCCTGCCCGTAGTTATGTCGAAAGAGGACGTAAATATTTTAAAGATTTATTGATTATTTCTCAGATATAATATGATTCACAGCGAGTGAGGAAATTCTCGTTTCCGTCTCAATAATCAGTGTACAATATTTTACTTGGCGTGCACTCATCACCACAAATGAAGCATTCGTTCACACTTGACGATGATTCATATATTTATATAAATATTTTTTCATTAAGGTGAAAGGCAGTAATTTCTTGATGACAAATAAGTCACCGAATACTATTGTCCGGGCGTGGAATACGTTTGCTGTGATGACAAAGTCAAACCACAGCGAATACATGACCATTCGTGAGGCTGCTATACATTATTCTGCCTGATTTAAGGGTAACTTGTATCCCCATTTCCCTTAATTCATTTATTGATATTTGGTCCACCATTTTATGTCCTGCCAATCACAGCTCAGCCTTCAATTCAAGTCAATTTATTCTCTAACTCTCTATGATATAGATCCATGAAACTCGTAGGCATGATATGAGTATTTAAATAAGCTACTAAGGGATAATTATTCTAAAATTGAGGAATAAAAATTGAAATGCCAAGCTTCCATGATAGCATAAATTCTATGACAACACTAGAAAAATCAAACATGATAAAAATTTCATTCACAAGATAAATTCTAGGACCTACGAGATATATTTTATTTTATTGGTTTCATTGATTTGTTTTTTTTAGAGTTCTAACGGATCAAATTAAATCAAAATATTTTTTTATTATTTTCATCTACTAGATAGAGGACACATTTGATGAGTGAACGCATCCATGAAATTATGCTAATTTTACAGTTCAATATATGATTTATAAAGAAAATTAATTTTTATTTTTAAAGAATGAGCACCCATGCATGAATTGATCATATATTCATTTTTAGATTAAATGATTAAAAAGTTGGTATTTTCATAAATGTTTCCTTCAGATGCTTGACCTGAAAAGCCAAGCATATATCTAAATTCCTCCCTTTCTTACTCTTATTGCATTGCATGGAAATGAATAAAAAATAAAAAGAGGAAGAAGAGTAAAAAAAGAGGGGATTGAGCTGACCTTGAAAAATCAAGCTCTCTGTCCTCAAGGCAAAACTTCACAGCCAGCAGCCCACACAGAAGAATGATCTCATTAAGACTGACCCCAGCATTGTGTACTCGTGTGCAACCAAGCAATGCAAAGGGGTAGTCTCAGCATCTCCCGTATGATCATTGGATGTTATCAAATTTAGATAACTGCAATGTATCAAAGTTGAATAAAGGTTATATAAAAATCAAATTACATATTTTAGTTTTTCTTTTACGTAACTAACCTGATTTTATTTAATGTTTCAGTGCGGACCAGGTCGGGGGAGATAAGAAGATATGACAGCGACCAAACATGGTGCGATCTTAAAGAAATAAGACAAGGACAATGACTGAGTTTTGACCCAACCCATCCAAAAGCCCGCTTCATATCAGTCCAATTTTAAAATACATGATATGACCTCAATTTTCCAATCTTTCAAGAAGATATGATGTCTCGTGTACACTAAATTGTGTGAAGGTTCAGGCTTAAAGTTATTTTAGTAAAAATATTAAAATATGTAGATTGATGAATTTTCAACTAATAGACTGGATTTAAGTGAAGACCAAGTAGCGTCCTTAGATATATTAAAAGGCTACAAAGTTTGACCATATGGTGAATAAGTAAAATAATGGATTTATGACTTAAATTTTATATGACATGAAGATAAACATATCCTCTTACAATGTTCAAATATTTGAGTGGATTGGACCTTATTATCTTGGTTTAATAACTTCATCCAACTCCCGATTACTACCTTCAGGCACTTAAGGCTGAGTTTACTGATGATTTAATGAAAATTAAATACGTGAAGATATTACTATCCACTGATGATATCATGAGTTAAATGATAAAGAACCAAATTTCTATATTTTTTAAGGCTGAGGCTGTAGCATAATGGTTACTTCTATGTTTTGAACTTATGGAAAAATAGTAAATACCAAAATTCAAAATTATGAGGATTACTCTTTTATATTCTCTAATTATAATCAATAAATCTGATTGTTGGACACTTCATAAGTTAAAAATATGCCCTTTCAGATTTCTAATTCCATATATACAGTTTTAAGACCTAATTACAAACTCCCCTTCTTGCTCTCTGAAAATTGTACTCCAAAAGCTACAGATATCTTACACTCTCCGAAGCAATTTTCATGTAGTTTTTAGGCATTTCATAAGAGGATTTTTTGCTAACATTAGTTCAAGACCAAAGGATTTCGAATCATGTTGTTTGGGACAATGCAATTAAAGATTAACACGAACAAAACCTGGCCTCCAAATTAAGCACGTCCTCAACCCCTGTAATGACTTTGATATCTTTAATAGAAGTTTCAAGTTGATTTTGAGGTTTTTCAACTTATAATGTGTTTCTTACATTCATACCAGTCCATAGAGCTTAAATCATGTCTTTAGACCAATGTTTGAAAGATATAGAGGGGTTTGACCTTTGGCAGTTGATTGGGAATGTGGAAAGAGTGACCTCTAGAGATGAGTTCCTGTTTATTTTGAATATTTTGTCGGAGATAATTTTTTTGCTAATTTTGGTACAAAGGACAAGGTGCACCACTTAAATAAGGTTCATAATTGCAATTTAATCACACTTTTGGCACTCTCATAAGAGATATCCAATTGCAAGGGGCAGAGCCATCAATCAATAACCCCCCCACTCCATCGCCTCCCTCTTATAGATAAAGGAGTATGGCAAGGGGAGCACAAAGTTTTGATTTAGCAATGCCCAAATAAGTCCAAAAGAGGGTTCAGAAAATTGAATGAGCAATCGAACTTCATCTTTTACCATTAAATTGCAATTCTCACCTTTTTGAGCTTATCTTGCTACTAAGAATTCTGAAATCAGTACAAGACTTTTTATGAAACTTGGAGAGCTAGAAGAAGGTTTTGGGAGCTTCACAACAGCTCTAACACTTCATGTTCCTAAGAAGCTCTAGGAATATTCAAGTTGTGCAAGTACAAAGTGTTGTAGCTAGGGAAGTGTGCCAAAGTTAGGGGGAAGGGGGGACAATGGGCACCCCTACCCTTTGATGGATATTATGTGGCCATCAAGCCAATCATACCACCATGTTTATTTAAGTTCATTGAATAAAATATTATGTTCATTATTATCCTAGTGTGATGTATATAATGAAGTCAATGACTACGTGCAATGACATGGTGAATAATGATGAGATCATAATACAGAGATCACTTGTCTTTAAACATGTATTCTAAATATTCCAATTTGATGGATAGTCGATATTGACATTGAATAATCTAGATAGAATAGCACTAAGTGATCCTTCTTAAACGATAAGTATATATGATCATGTGGCTATTAGTGTGGCGACACTAAGGACAAATAGTGGTTGCTCTTTGGAGAAAGTGTTCAGTGCATTGATCTGTACAAATCCCTGAATGATATTATATCTAAACGTCAATCAGGTTGATTCATATCAGGGATGTATATGTGATCCACTGACCTTAGACACCAAGGACATCTTGTGAATGTACGACTACATTTTGACTATGTGAATGAATGAACCTCTAATCATGGGATTCAAATAAGTTATAGATCGGATGTTGAAGAAGCTTACGGAGATGATTGAGCGGTCAAGACAAGATCATCCGCCCTTGGTATAAGAGGAGATTGATTCAGGGAAGACGAAGCAAAAAAATTCCTGTCCAGGGTAGTGAGGATATTGGAGAAGGTGTTCTCCAATGATCCCTGTTATGCATCACTATTAATCGAATGACGAATTAGGGTTTGACGATACACCATATCCTAAGTTGTTCGAGAGTCTTGAGCAGATGATGGATTATACATATACGATAACCGATGATGGTAAAGGTTCCACAAGAGAGTTCAAAATCTACTCGGTATTTTCTAGAGCGCGAGGTGTAGCTTGACACCCCACGGGATGGAAAGTTAACCTATCGATTGGGTTAAATCGATCCATATTTAATTAATCCATATGTTGATATAGTTAATTAATAAGGTTTGTTAATAAATATTATTGGGCCATTAAAGTTATTAACTAGAATGATACAGGGCCCTAGAGGGTCTCATGCACAAAGTCATAAGGGCATTGGTGGATATATTTTACTTTGAAGGGTTTTTGAGAAAAACATTGAGTGAAATATAAAGAGGGAAAGGGGTCTCATTTTAAGCACCCATGTAAGCTTGATTTGAGAGCCCCATCCCTTTCGTTACTCTACATCAACCAAGGAGAGAGTCTCCAAGAAGAGTTCAAGAGGAAGAGATGAAGATCCAAGCGCCGAGTGATTGCGTGGATACTTCTAGAGGCCGGACGCGTGAACGGCTTCAGAACTATCTCGGAATGGCAAAGTCAAGGGTGGAACGAGTTCCTCACAAGGTACATTCAATGCTTCATTTTAAAGATCAATTGTGAATCAATCGACACACTTCTGTATCCATGGAACGTGTTTATCCATGGACGAACCAAAGCACCGAAACCAACAATCACTATCTCTAATCAATGTATTTGTATTACTGCTATCTCTTACGCTATATCTATTTCTTCTTGTCCTCTAAAATTCACCCTATAGAGAAAGTTATTTCCTACTATCCGTTCATTGTGGACACTATATCCCTCATTATAACTATGAGATGTTGGGTTTCAATGAATGTTGTATGGTGAGAAGGGGAGGAAAGTGAAGTAGAGGACATGAGAGTGGAGTAAATTTACGATTGGAAAAGGTACAATCATTAACTCTATTATTTTTTCAGAAGACCTTTTCCATTATAGGCATTATCATTTATGTTTTAAATCATGGCGAAATATGATTGATTCTGTTCTGTACAAAATATCAAACACTCAAATGAAGTCTAGTTAGGTGGGCTGAGATGAAAAATTTAGGAGAAAAGGAGACTACTTTTAATACAATTCATATGAATTGTAGCATCCTATTTTCTACTTTTGTCTTAAAATATCTTTTTAGATTTGGTTAATTATTTTTTAGAATTGGCATTGACTTTCAGATTTACTGGTCAACCGAACCAGACTAAGATTAAGTCTGAATTGTAATTTAGGTCTAGGTTAAATTTTTGTTAAAATCAGACCAAGGCCAGACCGTAGCCTACCCTATTTGTGCACCTTTCTCATGCAGTTCTGTAATTAAGGTGATCATGATAATGTGATATCCTTAGGATGCTTATTAGAATTTATTACTACTTAATAGTCATTCGGGATTAGATTGATTTCACTTGAGTCAGAGTTTGAGTTGAAAATTGTTGAGATGGGATCTTTCAGGAATTTTGTCGAACAACAGAATTCCTATTCAACTTTCTCTTATTTATCCTCAATTTTATAGTCCAAAAGAATATTGAAAATTATATTTTAAAATATATAAGTCAATATGTCGCTCTATTTTAAACATAATTTACCCCTTACCTTATACCGTTACATATAATTTACTCTCAATTGACATTTCTTATTCTTCTTATAACTTTACCTAATTTATTATATCTTCCTAAACATTATAATAAAGTTTCCCTTTATTATTGCATATTATAAATGCCTGTCAGATTTATAATTTACCTTCACCTCCGTTAATGTACATATCTAAGTTATTACTCCCTTGTTATTATCCATTTTGTTATTATTCTTTTTTCCTCTCCATTCTTTCTTTTACATTTTATTAAAAATATACATGTATTCACTCTCTCTGTAAATCTTAATATTCCTTTAATATATATCCTTCCTATCAGATGTATAAACTAACTATCAACTAAAATAAATAATTATACTAAAGATATTCTCTACTCAAGGTCAAAAAATTTTGGACAACAAGAAAATCACGCATTACACATATTGTTCATTGTTCATTAATATGATTTATTATAATGAAGTCTATGAATACATGATCGGACTTAATGAATTATGATAAGATCATAAAACTGAAATCACTAGTCTTCAAGAATGTGCACTAAAGTTTCTTATTCAAAGGATAATCGAGAAGAAAATTAAAATATGCTGATAGAATAACACTATTTAGTTTCTCATATGATGAATATGGCCCATCACATGTCCATTAGTGTGGATACACCAATGATAGACAGTGAGTGCCCTTCAATTGAATGAGTTCACTGAATTGATCAATGCAAATATGTAAATGGTACCCAAATTATCCATCGTGTTGATTCATATGAATGTTGTGTAAGGGGTCCTTCGGCATGACACACCAAAGACTAGTTACGGATTGATGATTATACTTTTGACAATGCACTACGAGTTCCTAGTCGTGGAACTCTAAACATTCTTAGTTTGGGTTCATCATGAAGGTGTTCAACCCATAGGCTAGCGAGTTGACTTATGAATTGGGTGAAATCAATTCATCATTAATTAATATATATGATGGTCTTTTCACTTATTATTAATTAATTTGGAAGGTCAATAATGGTTATTGGGCCATTTGATTTGTAAACGAGACTAATACAAGGGCCAGGAGAGATATCCGTAAATGGTATTTTGGAGGTTGAAAGATGTACTTAAGTTTGGGGCTTTATGAAAAATACCCACAGTATAAATAGGGGAAGGTTCAGAACTTTTAATTCACCAATGCTCAATTAAGGGCTTGAAAAATACGCACTTAAGTTCTCGAATTTAAATCATTTGGAGCCCGACCTTCCTTCTCCTTTCACCCTTTGGCCCCTCTCCATTCCCAATGTGATTATGATGTCATAACAATAATGATGGAGAATGAACAAGGTTCATCAATATTTATGCCATCATCTTTATGCCTTAATCATTTGGAGCCCGACCCTTCCTTCTCCTTTCTCACTTTAGCCCCCCTCCACTCCCGATGTGATTATGATGGCATAACAATGATGATGGAGCATGAACAAGGTTCATCAATATGAAGGAGGATATTCGACATGCTAGGGATCATGTGAATGTGTCTAGAAGCTACGCACTTGAACAGCTCAAAGCGTCTCACTTGAGGATCTAAGAAATCATGGATCTGATATGTGTTTGGTGTTTTGATCAATTGTTAATAGTGTCATTTTTGAATTCTAAGTCTTCAGCTACATGAATCCTTTGTGTTTCATCCAGATCAAGGATACATAATCCAAAATTTTAAGTTACAAATAACAAGTCTTGAGTTTACAAGTTTTGAACGACGGAAACAAGAAGGTCATGAGTTGCAACATTTCTTTTTTTAGTGAGGATCATCGTCGATGACAACAAATGAACATTGGCACCAACAATCACATGAATGAAGATGAAGTTTAGGACTCCACATTTGGACGACGTCAACATCAACTCCTGTCAAAAATCATGTAATTGTCATAATTCCATCAATTCTTTGTCAACATTGATATCATCATCACGCATCATTGCCATTGTGACATAATGATCCATACCTTGGAGGCCTACAATGTACTAGGAATTCTCATGTGGGATCTCCACACGAGCAAGCTTGAGATGGGTTTGTTCCACTTTGGATTTCAACAACTTCACAAGCTACCATTGGCCCTTGCAATGACACTCATATTAAGCTCGTCGCTGTCAAATAACATCTCGTGCATTCTCACTAATAGGAATGCATTGTTGTTGTCTGTTAAACGCAAGTGTGTTGCATTTTATACTCTTTTGGTAGTCAATGCCAACAAAGAGGCCGATAGGAATCCTTTTGATTTTCCATGAGAGTTAGATCTAATGTCCCTAGACATGGACCAATGCAGGGTGGTCTTGGACTTGGACATCATGGGCAACACAATTTGGTGGAGTAAATACATGTAGCACATGGAAATGTCTAGAAGGAGATATTTCTAGATATCCATGTTAAATGCACATTTAATAGATCCTTTCTCACTCTCCCCTTGGAATGGAGCTTACTTAAAGAGGATTTGGGAATCTGCAGGAAGTAGAGTGAAGGTGTATTTTTGTTCCGTTCTTTTTGCCTCTCTCCCCTTTTGCTCTCCACATTTTATGCAGGTGAATCCTTTTGTGCAGAGGCTTCAACTTGGCACAATGAAAGAGTGCTTTGAAGTTGTAGAAGCAGAGAAGCAACAAAATATTCTAGGTGTTGAAGGCAAGGTTAAAGCCAATACCCTCAACCTCTTTATTTTGGGCTCCTATGACGAGCTCTACTACCAACTGGCAGCCCATTCTGTATCAATAATTCAAGTGTCTACAGGTATCATGTTCTTTACCACGACGCCACGACGCCACAGGTGGTATCAAGCACATTGGGACGAGACCTATTTGTGGGCCTTCTAATTCACTATGTATATACTCCCCATCATTTTCAGTCTTCCAATGTCCATAATACACTGATGGACCATTCATGCAAGGATTTTATGAAGATGATTGGGGGGGGTTGCAAAGTATTATTGACCGCACAGGTGAAAACATCAAGTAGAAGGTGGTTGATTGACCAACCTCTTCCCCAATTGTCGTGGATGCATGAATTGCTTGATCACCCTCTTCTCCTCTTTCGGAATTTGAATTCTTTTATTTTTGGATTCCTTCAAGTTTGGCATCTGATCATCATCGAAGGAATGAAGGGGGATATTATTTTTTTATTTGTTTATCTGTCTTAAAATGACGGTAAATGAGATTTTATGGATGTCGTGATGAATACATAATGAGACTCTTATGGTGATGATGATGTATTGTGATGGGTGACATGACAAGCTACTTGTCTCACATTGCCATACACTGCCCTCTATTTTATTGTCTCACTCCAAGATGTGTCTACCCTAGTTAGGGTTCTTTGAGCTTTGTTCTAGGGATGATCTTTATTGTTTAGTGTATGGTTCTATGATTGATGTCCGGTGAAAATATTTCAACCACACATCGTGCGAGCCACAATGTAACTGCACCGCATACCATGCACGATGCAGTTGAGTGGTTTGTTATGATTTTTTCAATAAATGAAAAACAAAATGTATAAGCTGATGACCTGGAAATTTGGTGATTGGGATTGCAATTCTGGCAGTGGAGAGAGTATGATAACTGCAATTCATGTGGTATTTGACTTGTCAATAAATTAATAGTAGGTATTCTTCTTTTGTTATTGTACTTCCTTTTTTCTTCTTGTTCTTATTTCTTATGTTCTTCCTTTTCGTCTTTTCATATTGTTCTTATTTCACCAATATTGATTGTTGAAAAATCTTAATCTGATTAATTAATTTTTAGTTGTCTTCATCTTTTTCCTCTTCGTCATCATCTACTTATCGTTCCTCATTTTCCTATTTTCATTTTTCTTTAGTTATTGATGGATAATTTGTAATTCATCTACTTAATGTATTCATCTTCTCACTCTCCGCATTGATTGTACCTGGATTGGTTGAGATAATCAATGGCAATATGGGTTGTGTCATCTATTCAATTGATATTTCTTCTTTCTTATTCCCCTTCCCCCTATTCTAATGATTCTTCTTATTCGTCTTATTCTAATCCAACAATATTTGGTGATAGATAATGTTTAATTTTAAAGCATCTTATATTTTCCTTTTATTTCATTATTTTATTTCATTGAGTATTTTTTCCTCTTGTTTTTCATCTTCAACTTTTTTGTTCTGTTTTTTGGTTTTTCTTCTTTCTTATTATATTTCTTCGCCTTTTATTCATATCTTTGCCTCTTATTTTTTGTTTTTGTTTTCTTGTTTTAATTCTTCTCATATTCTTTTTATTTTATTCATTTTATATTCTACTTTTCTATTTTGCCATCTTATTCCTCTTTTTTATTAGCTTCTGCTTTTCTCCTTCTTTCCTTCCCCTTTTTGTCCTTTTCTTCCTTCTCATTTTCTTCCTTTTATCTTTATTTTTTTCTACTTATCCTGTGATTATATCCTCATTTTTCCTTTTTTGTTTTCTTCCTTACCTTTTATTTGTTCATCTTATTCTTTTCTTCCTCGCTATAACTTTATTTATTATTTCCTTCTTCTTATTATCTGATGTTTTTCTTCTTCATTTTTTATCCTTCTTATTTTTGTCTAATGCTTTTTTTTTCTTTTCACATTCTATACTTCTTGTTTTCTTATTTTTTGCTCTCTTCTTATTATCTCCATCTTTGCCTTTTGTTCATGCTCTTACTCTTTTATTCTTTGCCTTTTCTTCCTTTTATTCATCTTTTCTTCTTCTTTAAATTTATTTTCAAGTTATTTTTTACATAATTTTCTTATTCTTCTTTCTTCCGCTCTTGTTCTTCCCATCTTCTTCCTTTTATTCCTATTTTATTCTTATTTTCTAGTTGTGTTTTTCATTTCAGGTAATGTTCTTCTTTTCTACTTGTGAAGGTATGTTTAGGTACTTCATATCAACTTTAAAAAATCAGTTCTACATTTTCAATGCCACCATTGACATGGAGTCCTGCATAGACATTGTACCCTTCGCGGAGCTCCAAGATGATGCATGATGAGCATGAACAATTTTCAAAGCAACATTCCACTGTAGATAAATATCAGAAGTTCCACCGCAAATTGCATGCTGACCTGAAAGAGCAAGACTAAGATAAATGGTCAATAACAGATTGTGCAAAGCACTGTTTTATTAGGCACACTACAAAATACAAAAAAAGCTGATGGAGTTCATGTGGCTGTTTGGCTTGCTATGGAATATCATTAGGAAGAAGTACTTCATACGACCTCTATATTATATTGAGCTATAAGATATCAATGTCCCAACAGTGCTTTAATAAAGTTAAACACATAGTCACTATATAAATGATATGTAGAAGATCACACAAGAAAAATTGGCCAATGTTGACCACGTGTCAATCAGACTAGATTTGTGGACTTCAAAGAAAAATATTGCATTTTAGGAATGATTGTGCATTGTGTAAATGCATAGGGAAAAATATGTAAATGTGTGTTTGGTGAAATCAAATTATGGTATTTAAGCCTCATATTTAGTTATCTAATCAATAAAATTTTATAAACCCTGACTCCTAAAAGACTTTGACTAGTTAGTGATGAGCAATGGGCATCTCAAAGTCTTCGATTAGATGATTAGGGGATGATATCAGATATGTATAGATTAATACTATGATATGATGAGGAGGACGAGGAATAAGTATATTTATATGTAATAACTAGTAAATGAATATAATAATTGGATGAGGTGTATGATTATGAATGGCAAAATAGAGATGAACAATGTATATTCATGTGATGGATGTGGATGGATACACACGAATAGAGGAATGTGAATATGTGGATGATGTCCATAAAAGGATGACGAAATAAGCACAAGAGTAATCATCATAGATCCTTATACTATGTCAGTATCAAGCTGATTTATGATAATGGAAGATCCAGTGCACTACTATTTGCTTTCTAACTTTGACCTATGACGAACACCAAGAAACCTTGAGGGATATTGAAATTACTTTCTTTGGACTCAGCCAACTAAAAGAGGATAATTTTTAGGATGTTTTTTACATGAATAGAGAGGTTTAGTTAGAAGTACAACCATGTAGATGGATAGAAGAGAGATTGAGGGAGAGAAATGATGATAGGGTCAAATTTTTAGTTGATAACTCCTCTTAGATTATCAGATATTACAATTTGAAGTTGAATAATCCCAGCCATTTGATTTTCTATCTCCTCTATTCTTGTGGCAAATTTCCAATGTGGCACTAAAATGTCAGTAAGGCTTTGGATTTAAAGGCTTTGATATATTCA
Source organism: Wolffia australiana (assembly GCF_029677425.1). Taxonomy (NCBI): domain Eukaryota; kingdom Viridiplantae; phylum Streptophyta; class Magnoliopsida; order Alismatales; family Araceae; genus Wolffia; species Wolffia australiana. The sequence goes on along the minus strand of NC_135847.1, from coordinate 292,683 downwards.
ACAATATTCACACATTTTCCTCTATACACGCGGCAAATATTTACAGCGATGGAAAGTGGATGAAAAATGATGCAACTTTGCTACTTGAGGAACTTCTTAGCGAGGTTTGATGCGTTGGGAAACTTATCTTATGGGTTATCCCCTGGAATGTTTTTCCAAAAAAGAAATGTGATAAAATGCTTATCAAACACAATAGAGATCACAAAAACCTTGTTGTCACATCCTTCTAAGGCCAAGTGGTGCTTTTTTGCCAAGAATACTGATCAAACTTGAAATATATATCCCATAATCTTGTAGAAAAAAAATGGATTAAAAAATGGCTCTTGGCTATCAACAACAAGTTGAGCGCAAAAATCCAAGATAAGATACAAAGAGAGGGGAGAAGAGTTTGAATAGCAATGCCCAAAGACTCCCAGCTGTGGGCCATAGTTCCAAGGGTTTGGAGGACTAGGATAGCTTGATTTTCAACCAAGATCCATGTACCTTCCTTTCTAAATTTGAAAAATAAAATTTTCAAATTCAAATTGTGGGTTAGTCCCAAAATTCTTATCTTTAGTTGACCCTGTTCTTAGAAGGGCTTGAATGATCTTCAAGAATGGACTTATTGTGTATTGGATGTCTTTCATTATCTACGACATGAATTGGGTTTTGCATTTCCTTCCATTTGTATCCCAAATTCACCTTTTTATTTACAGAAGTCTTGTATTTTAAATAAAACTTCAGGAAGATGTGAAAACTCTTTTTGATGTTGGAATACTCAAGTGGGTTAGTGTAATTAAAGAAAGTAAACAATATTGAGCTTAGGATAATAAGTCAGAAGTTTCTCGTTTAATCCTTAAATGGTGAATATTGCACGTTCAAACCTAGAAATAAATGATAAAAATTAAGTACAAAAGCTTACTTGTATTGACCTTATTTCATGTTATCAATAAAAAAGTCATAATCTGACTAATTATTGCATAAAATAAGTGCTGATTTTTAGATATCCTAGAAATATATATTTGGACATAAATGATAATATATTTTTAAGATATAATCTCAATAAATTCGAAAATATGTATTATTAGTTGGAAATTTATTTTGTTCACAAATGTCAAAATTATAAATATTATATTTTTACATAGATATTTTATTAATTAATTTAATGTAATAAGACTCTTTAAAAATATATCCCAACTTATGAAAATTATTTCCTTTGTGAGTAAAATGTCAAAAATATCCATAAAAATACAAAAAATAAGACAAATAGAATATTATTGCCAATTTTTATTTAAAAATTTTGGGCTTCATAGCATTCATATACAATCATTTTCAAGAAAATAAATATGAAAAATTAATTATATTAATATAATTATAAAAATTTAATGCTACTAGTGCCCAACCTATGTCAATCAAAAAGCCCCCATGTGGGGGAGAATATGAGCAAGAGCATCCTTCACAATTTGGGACAGTTCGAGTTGAAGTTTAAAACCAATGTCACTTGTGAAATTATTACGCGTCACTTGTTAATTATCAATTCCTGACCTAAATGTGTCACCATGTGATGCCGGTATGCATAATGACCATAGAGTATGCATCAAATAATATGAGTTTAGCAGTTTGTGTCATTGAGGCTCCATTTGAATAGACTATTATTGATGACATTAATACTGATGGGTTCAATGGCAAAGATTGATAGAACACAATTATAGAATGTACTTCATCTCCTTCGAGGAACATCTTTTTTAGCTCATGGAGATAATCAATGTAATATGTGGATCAACACATTAAAAAATACCAGTACGCATTATCCAAGCAGATTCGGATGCCTAACCAGAGGAATGTTCCTTTAAATTGAATAACGAGATCAAACTCTAATTATTTAGTGCTGGTTTGTCGCATCCAGAAGAGTCATTTCATTGACATAATGGCATTGGACATGCTAAAAATTATTGATTTACAAGGAGTGGCAAATGGTAAAGGATTACTATTCTATTGTCACCCCTCGAGAGGGCAACCAACCTCGCGTGACAATCAAAGGCAATAACAAAAAATTAAGCCATTATCATCATCAAATCAATAACAAGACATTTGAATACTATCATGCAAAGGATTAGAGATGAGACCTTCTTTCATGTCGGTGGTGTCATCTCAACTCTACAGTGGACATCCATTTACAATGCATTCAATGCAATCAATGTTAAGATTAGCAAGTATGCACGTGTAGTGGAAGAAGGTCTTTTGGAATCCCACCAACAGTCATAATGTGGTGGGGATAAATTCTTTTGGAATTTTCTTTACTAGTGAAGAACTTTATGCATTGCTCCCAGGCTGAACATACACTCGCCATGGATCTAGGACATGATCTAGACATGCATATCAGCTCACCTCCTATCACGGGCATTGTGATGTATGGAGCTTTTCACAAAAGCCCTAATAACTTAAGAATATCCCCTAGCGTCCATATATTTACGTGTGTGACTCTTTAGGCTCACATTCTAGTTAATAACTTTAATGGGTCAATAATTTTGATTGGCCATCCTCATTAATTAACTATGTCTATATATAGATTAGTTAATCAAAGATCGATTTAGCCCAGAACCTATTTAGGCTTCCCCTACATGGCGTTCCAAGCTACACCTTGTGCTATAGAGGATACACATCATTATATAAACTCTCTCATATAAATTTACAATCATTGGTATAATTAGAGCTGGAGGAAGGATGACATTTCATCATCCATCCATTTAAATTTTGTCATCCGTCATTGTCCATAGCAATAGATGGATGACTGAACGGTGGGATTCCCATCATTCGTCATTAGTCATCCGTGACTCTTGACGAATGACAGATGACAAAAACGACGGACAAAATGACGGTAATGATGGATGACTTTTACCGATGACGATTTTCAATGTATTTATTAGCACTCTTAAAAATTTTGTCTAATTTTTTACCGATTCAAATGTGCATTTAAATAAAAATCCATAATTGCTTTCCTAATCGTATATCTGATAAGCCGAAAAATCACGTAAAATTACGTGGTCGTTGCGCTTTTTAGACTTATGCAATAAATTTATAATTCCCTTAATTACTAAATAACAATATAGAGCAAGCAAGGGGTCGATCCGCAAGGAGGCAACAATTCAGAATTTTCAAACAATTTTTATGAATCAAGTCAAGTAATTTTGAATTTTGCAATATTTAATTCAATTAATATTAAATAATATCCTTAAAATAATCAAAATTAAGTAAAACGTAATTTTGATTTCGGTCAGATAATTCCAGATAAGAATATTATTATTATTTTAAGCTCATAAAAATATAAATTATTAATTTCCCAATTTAATAAAATTGATAATAATTTTCAGAATTAAAATTGGGAATTTAATAATCAAGAAAGTGATTTTTGAATTGGAGTTCAAAATGGATGAATTTTCGGTTCAAATTTTATTTTTGGGTTTTTTATATATTAAATTAAATTCCTAAACAATAAAAACCGAAATCTAGAGAGAGAAACAAATCAAATTAACCTAGAGAGAGAAAGTGAAGAAATTGGGGAAAGCCCCAATTTCGACCCTAAATTAAAAATGTAATGAAGCAGAAATGTCCTAAAATGATTAAGAATTAATTATCAAAAGTCAAATCTCGAATCCAAATAAAAAAGAAGTGCTGATGCATTCAAAACATGAATCTAGGGCATGTACATTTCGCCCATGCCAAGGCGTTTTCGAATCGTTCTAGAAGATGATCAAATACAATTCAGAAACTTACAAATTTGATAAAGAGATCCAGATCTAACGACTTCCAGAATGCCTCCTGTGTCCTTCCTGGCCAATTGCTTGGGGAGAGCCTCCAAAAGTGATTTTCGCCCTTTTCCAGACCTCCATTTAAAGATCCAACCGTCTGGATTGTAGAGGGGGAAAAGACGAACCTACCCTCTAAATTTCAGCCCAATCTGACATGTAGATCTCAAGATATCAAGGTTTTAGTGAGAAAAAATCTGAGCCGTTGGATTTATTTATCTCTCCTCCAATAAGCTTGGAAATGGCGCGTTTTGATTGGCTAGCATGATTATTTCTCGTTTTCCGCTTTCTCGGATCACGCCCTGACACGTTGTTGTGCGCGTCGTCCGCCCGCAATCATTGGCAAGTGATTTCGTCATTTGAACGGCTAGGAATTCTCCACGTCAGCCTGAAATAATAAAAACAAAAGAAAAGGGCAAAAGGTCTTTTTAAAAAAAAATATATATATTTTTTTTTTATTCTCTTAGCCGTAATCTTTGACCATTCTTATCTCTTTTATTTTAAATCATAAGCCGCTATTCTTCTCTCTCTTCTCTCTTTAAATATTTTAAATCATAGCCACTTATGTTGACTATTCTTCTCTCTCTCTTCTCTCTTTTATATATTTTAAATCATAGCCGCTTATGTTGACTATTCTTCTCTCTCTCTTCTCTCTATTTATTATATTATAATAACCACTCATTCTCTCTCTCTCTTTATTCTTATTTAAATAAATATATCCATTTATTCGCCCGGGCGAATGACGTGGATACTCCTTAGTAAATATTTAAATATATTATAAATGCCAAATAAATAATATATGTGTTATTTAAATATGTAAAAATCATTTCTTGGCTATATAATGGTAAAAAAATTATATAAAAATATGGAAAATTCCAGAAAAATCATGGAAACACTTACCAACCTTTAGCCAAGTATTTAAAACCCTGTAAAAAATATTTCTTCACTGAAATGAAGTTAAATTCCATAAAAATGATAAAAAATCAGAATTAATAATAAAATGAAAGGTTAAATGATCTATCTTTATTTTAATATGATAACATGGAAATATAGTCATTAAAACACATAAATATAATATAAAATTCATTAATTAATCATGTTAATTTGCAAGTTATCAATATCGGTATAATGTATCAATTATTTATGTCGATCGTATAGCCACATTTTATGTATTTTATTGAGGGGCTATCCACATTTGGGTAAATACATTTATTACATGGTGGTTAAACACCCTTTTCATTTCAAACCATTGCTCATATGTTTCTCAACAACGATAGAGATTACATGGTGGTGGTTGTTAAATTGGGTAAGTACATTCATTACATGTTTCTTAAACATCCATTTCAGTTCAAACCATTATTTATATTTTTCTCAAAATAATGGACATTACATGTAACCCTTACAGCTGTAATTCTTTTTTAGAGACGTAAGTGATTTTACCAGTTCTTATGAGAATCCTAGATGCTCAAAGAACCTCCCTAAAAAGGAGTTTATATTATCATGCATGAATAGATCGACAAACTGAAGTGAAAAATATGAATCTCAAATGCTACTTCAGTTGCTTTGTTTCTAAATGCTTAAAAAACAGTTTTACACAGTACAAATGGCTATACTTCTTGTTCGACGGAAAGTATTATGTTTAAATTAAACAAAAATAATTGAAAGTAAAAAAAACTTTAAAAATTGAAAATTCTAGTAAAAATATAAGAATAAGAACAAAACATAAATATACATATAACAGTCATACGAAGGGTATTTGCGACGAAGTGAAAAAAATTATGTGAATATGTTTCAGATGATTAAAATTATGTCTTAACAGAACTAATAAACCACAAAAAACAATTAAAATAGCATCATACTTTTATTAAAATTTATTGTTACACATTAACAAAAAACCATTCACACCATAGAGAAAGTCTCGGATAAATAAGATAAAGAAAAAAAAAACTAATTTGCTCTTCAAAAATAAGAAGAAGATATCACACATAAAATAAAGGGTAATCTACATAATTTTTCTCTCACATTTATAGTACATAGACAGTTGTTTATCATGAAAAAACCACCACAAATACATCTCCCAAGATACGCCAACAAATTTCTACTTCCCTAGAAGAAAAAAACTAGTGGCCTCACGGATGAGTCACACGCTAGTGATGCTGTACATCTGACATCATTATCATCATCATCCTTCAATATCATCACCTTCATCATCGTCATTATCTGCACCATGAAGAAAATTTCTAGTTAAAGAGCGGGGCACAAAAATGGATTCAATTGATACGGTGTATGAATAACAGGTCGCCCATCAGCTCTAGAGTTGATGAGCAATATGTTGTATGCGAGCTCAAAGGGCAGGTTCACGAGAAAGGGGGGGCATCCAACATCAACAATTAGATCTAAGAGAACATATAGTTTAAGAGAAGAGATAGGTAAGTCATCCATATGGATGCAACAGCTAGAAAGGACGCTAGGAAAAAAACGAACAAGCCATGAGAGTGATAAGCCTAGGGGGGAGAAACGGTCAAGAGGAGTGAACATATTGGACGGAGTTGTTTGCGATGAGTGAAATCATAACAGAGAGCAATTCAGAGATAGAGAGGGAAGTGTTTTCATACAGTAACAGATTGAAATCTCTGTAGAGCAAAACATATATAACTTCTCATCACGAGAAGTTATATATGTTTATGATCATAAGTAGTGTTACACTTAAAATAAAGATTTGAAAATTAATTAAGGAACTTATTATTTCACTCGTGTTTATGAATCGAGAAATATCGCTCTCATCGCCGGGTTGGGTTGTCGGGCACATCCAATAGTGTAATGCACACAGCAGCTCAATACTCTCGACATCTAAGCGCGCTCTTTGGGGCATTACAACCTGACCACCCAGTGAAAAGAGTCACTCTGATGGTTTACTTGTCGCTGGCACGCAGAGGTACTCCATTGCCAACTTTGCAAGATGTGGATAAGCGCGCGCATCGGTGACCATCCACCATTTCAGAGGGCTTTCACCTTCTAGAATAAGGGGCTCGTTGAGGTAGGCATCCAACTCCTGCTCAGGTTTTCCTTTTGGCTTGGATTTAATGCTAGCTTTGGCCTATTTTATCGCCTTCGCAATTATTGGAGTAAGCTGCTGACCACCTCCAGCCTCGTGCACATGAATTCAATCGGGACGCTCATAAGTACTTACTGAAGTATGGAGACAAGATTGCAGGTACGCAATGGAGTCTTTAAGGGTTCGAGGATTGATGAAAGCCATTTTTGTTGATGGATCACAAAGCGTTGTTGCTGTGACGCATTCATTGCGGCATATGATACTCTCATATTTTTCAAACTTAAACTTCATGGCCTTGTATGCATCCCAAATGAATTCCCTCGGTGAGCTTTGTAACATGTCGTCGTCCCTATCAAATCGGTCTATGACATCGTCGAGTGGCTTTGATACAGTCTTGATCATGATAAGCACCATCGTTGCAGTGCCAACCTTGGAACTACTTATGAAGTTTGTTGCTTCGAGAAAGACTGCTAATATGTCGCAAAAATCTTCCAACATCAGCCACTCGTCTACCTCTAAGCTATTATTCTTTGAGCTCGTCAAAATGAGTACACGCGCCATGTGATCAAGAACGTCTCGCTTATCTATGGCACCTCACAACATAGTGTACATCGAGTTCCACCTTGTCAGGCAGTCCAACAACACCTTATTGTCGTTTGGCATCGCAAAATCCTTGAATATATGTTTGTAGTATGTCCTCCTTTGAGTGGAGTGACAGATAGCCTTCACTAGTTCACACACTCTGGCCACTACATCCCCGAGGGAGGTCCTGGTGCAACCATACAATGTGTCAATGGGATCTTCATCTTCATCAAACACATTCATCTCTGTTTCCTTCGATGTCTAATAGAGGTTTTTTATACCCGCTTGCACGATCAGGTTCAAGACGTGTGAAACACATGGCAAATGTCAATCACTACTTCAATCTGGATTCGTAGCACACAATCTTATCACTAGAAAGTGCATCATAATCGTGTTGTTTGCAGCGTTGTTGGTGGTGACAGTAGAGACCTGCATGTTCTTCAACGTTGAGATACATATGGTATAAGAATTATCACTAATACCAAGTTGATATTGGAAGGTTTGTCACACCTTCGATTGAAGGTTGAAATATTCTACGACCTGAGCAATGAGTCCGCTCATTGTCTCCCCTTCGTGCTTGTCTCGGATATGATGTAGGCCAAGCGCATGCTCTTGAAGCTTTCATTCTGCATCGACCTAATGGCCAATTATGAATAATAGCGAATAGCCATTTGAAGTAGTCCAGGCGTTCACCTTGAGGGCCACACGGCAGATGTCACTAAACCTATTTGCAATAGCTTCTTTTAGTTGGGTGTACACTATCCTACCAGTCTCCTTAATAGTCCATCATCCATACATCTTTATGTTGGATTGTGCTCTGAGTCTCCATGCCCGTTGGAATTGCTTTGTAGTGGCAAAGGACCAAGGCAATGCACTACGAACAATAAGCCATACAATTTCTTGCTTCTGTGCCTTCAGAGTGAGCCCGGTGAAGTATTGTTTCGACGATGACAAGTTGAAAAATACTTCTGCAACAGCGAAGTAGGTATACCTTTCAGTTCATCGCGTACCTTTCGATGAACCGTTCGCAAATGTTGCCAAAAAACATTTTTGCCCCCATCTTTAAGCCATTCTAAATAGTGTTTAACTGTAGGGTTGATACCACAACACAGTTCACATATGTGCTCCGAGTCATCCAATGTCGTGAAATACTCGAAGATTTTTGATCTAGGTGACTTCCTCGAATTTTGACTCTGACCCCGACGGTCGTTCCTAATCTCACTCTCTACTCCCAATGCCAGCACAATGTCATTGGACTAGGGTGGCGCATTGTTTGCACTACACTCCATACTATGCTTAAATTACTCTGAGTATACTTTTTCCTGGAAAAATAGCCAAAGTTCTCTGAAACATAACAAAAAGTACAAATGTTTTTTTATAAAATATAACTCAAGACTAATCCACTATTAGAAATCAAGACTAACCAATTTTTATAAAAAGGTACCAACAATTGATCAATGAGACGAAGAAGATGCAAATTGCACGTTCTATTAAATGATGGACAGAATATAATGAATCATAATCAGGACTACAAGCACGTCTCCAAGTAGCGGCCAATGTGTATATCAAAAGATGAGACCAACAAAAGGTCTTCATAAATTGAATGAGAGTCAAGCCTTTAGGTATAAATCTTGCCACCCCATCCTCTTTGTGTTGGCACAAAATCTTCTTCGATGGAAGAGCGTCCATAAAATAATTAATGCTAAAAAAACGCCTCATCCATACTAATGTATTTTTGGTTTTGAGGTCAACCAGCATTTTAGATGTTGGGGATCTCCCTTTGACGTCACAGTGCTGATCCTAATGGAAGAGAGACAGAAACATGAATACGGAATGAAAACTTCACCAGACCATTAGGGGGAAAATAGCTGCAGTTCCTTAGGCGTAAAATAGGGACAATGTCAACGTTAAAATTTTAAAAATAATAGGCCTCAAATGGGTCATATAACAGGAAAAATAAAAACAGTTGTATGTTGAATATGTCTTTAGCTTACTGTACATATCCTTAAGTCTTTTGAATTTTAAAGTCAAGATTACCTTCACATATTCACACAATGGTAGGGGTTGATATACATAAACAATAGCCTTTTTTAATGGGTGAATACACATTTGAGGGCCAGGGGTTGACATACATCAATTATAGCCTTTTTTAATGGGTGAATACACATTTGAGGGCCAAGCTTTCCAAGAAAGGGTAGATAATTTTGCAAAACAATCAAACATTTTGAGAGATACAATAACCTGTTGAAAGTGTTGCCTCATTCCAGAAGACTTTAGAATATTGCTCAAATCAAGAAAATAATCAGCCTAATCTAGCAAATTTGTATTATTTTGTTCAACTTCCATGTCTTGAGCAATAGCATTAACATATGAGAGTCGGAATCTGAGGCCGTCAGAGGATAAATTGCTTTGCAATTATTGTGACATGTAATATGTGCTATGTTCAAAGCATAGATTCTTGATAGTGGCTGATTATTGTGCAAGTATCAATAGCAACATATCAGAATGGATACTAAGAGCTCCCTTTTGTGGTTAGTTTTGTACTTAGAATTTTAGCATTTAAAGAACTCCCTTCCCAGGTACATGGTGCTAGTGACTTCACTCCGAAATGAGTGAAATTGAAAGAACCTCTAGCTGTGAGACCTACTTTACAAACCAATTCTCTACCCTCAAGCTAGACATCCGCTTATGGACCCAAAGACAAAAAATGAGAAGCCAAAAAAAATGTGTCTCAATCTAAAGGCCCAACAGCTAGTGAAGTTAACCACTCTCAAAAGCCTAAGTCCTAATCCTAATCTATGCAACACTAAAAAAAGACATGATGCTAGAGAAAGGCACCTTACTTGCACCAGCTCACTGACTAATCTCAGACCTCCAGGCCCAATCAAAGCTCCAGAAAGCAAATATCCAACAATCACCAGCATAAAATTAATTTGTTAATCAATGTACCTTCTATAGAAATTTCAGCAGAATTAGAAACAACAGGCAAAGACAAACCAATTTAGAAAGCAGTGAAAGTTTTTCTCAACAGAAGTAACAAAAACCATTGCAAAAAAATCATTTTATTGAACAATTACTTACAAGAAGAGGAAAAGAGGCGTAGGCCCAGGAAGAGGGAGAGAGGCGAGAGACGAAGCGAGGGAGAGAGGTGAAAATTTGAGAGAGGGAGAGAGGCAACAGCCAAAGAGGGGGAGAGAGGTGAAAATTTGAGAGAGGGAGAGAGGCAACAGCCAAAGAGGGGGAGAGAGGCGAGAGATGGAGGGAGGGAGAGAGGTGAGAGATGGAGAGAGGGAGAGAGGTGACAGACAGAGGGAGGGAGAGAGGTGAGAGAGGGAAAGAGGTGGCAGATGGAGAGAGGGAGAGAGGCAACAGCTGAAGAGGGGGAGAGAGGCAACAGCCAAAGAGGGGGAGAGAGGCGAGAGATGGAGGGAGGGAGAGAGGCGAGAGATGGAGAGAGGGAGAGAGGGAGAAAGGTGACAGACAGAGGGAGGGAGAGAGGTGAGAGAGGGAGAGAGGCGACAACCGAAGAGGGGGAGAGAGCCAAGAGACAGAGGGAAGAAGATAGGCAAGAGATGGCAAGAAGGAGAGAGACGACAACCGAAGAGGGGGAGAGCGGCGACAGAAAAATAGGGGGAGAGCAGCGACAGACGAAGAGGGGAAGGGGGGGTCAAGGACATCCATTTCGTCATTGGGACATCCGTTCCATTCTGTTTACTTCAATGGAAGATTGATGGAACGGACGCATGACGGAATCATGAAGATGACAAAATGGTGAAGAATGACGAAAATGACGAAAAAAATTTTGTCGGATGGATAACAGAAAGGAAGTCCATTCTGTTTCATCCGTTCAAAAGCATCATTTGTTTTGTCCTCCAGCTCTAGGTATAATAACTCATCTGCTTGAGCCTCCTAAATGACTTATAGTATGGGTAGTTTTCAAACCCTTATTTTTCATTTTAGTTAGTAACGAAGCGCAATGGGCATCATTGGAGAATGTCTTCACCAATATCTCTATTTTAATGCATATTATTCCTTGAGTCAATATCCTCTGACATTGATGTTAGAAAATGCCATATTCACCATTCAATTACATGCACTTATTATTAAATTAGAGCTAATACTTTTTTGAACCTGGTGACTAGGACTCATAAGTTGTAATAAAAAGTTGTTGTTCATCCACGCTATTTCTTTGATGTATCAATTACAAGATTCACCTACATAATACCATTTGGGGACGAATATGGGTTAGTTCAAAGAACACCCATTATTTATCCTTGGTATCTCCATATTGATCACATGAGCAGGATAGATAGTGTTACTATGTGCAGATATTTGGTGTCCTTCTAGAGTATCCTTCAAAAACGAATATTGAGACACATGTGTAAAGACTACTGATCTCCCTATTATGATCTCATCATAATTTAGTTTATTTAGACACAGGTGCACGTATGACATGACTTCATTATAAATGTCACAATATATTATTGTTGAATAAATACTTATTCAATGAACTTAACCATGATATGCAAAATGTATTTGGCTTGATGGCCATATAATATCGATAAAAGGGGACATCATGACCATCATAACTAGGGTTAGCAAGAATTGCAAAGGAATTCCTATCGGTGTTAGTGATGAGTTTACCCTTAGAGTGATCCTTCTATAATGGTCATGATCTCATCAACTATAAGCATTCTAGGTTGATGGTAGAGGGTGTTGAGCTATTAATGTCATAGAAGTGTTGGTGGCAAGCTGAGGATGACATCAATGATAATATCAAGTAGAAGGATAATGACAGCAATGATAACCAGATTGTTAATGATGTCGAACTTTATATATTTTCCTTAAAGGTGATGCACCATTTTAGCACTCAATTCTTAATTGATATGCGATGTCACCAGGACATTTATTTTGATGGTGTTTTATTCAAGTACTTTATTAGACCATATTATGACTATTCATATTAGAAATAACATTGGAATAAGTCATCACACGTCATATTATACTTTTAAATTACGTCAATTCTAAAGAATATGTTGAATCTATCTCTAGAGAGATACTCTAATATCCAATATCCTATTAGGCCCACTAATACATTGTGTATGGCAGATCTCATAACCACTAGTGTGGAGACACTAAGGATTAGATAGTGGGTGCTTTATAGTGGAAAGAGATCAGTAAATTGATCTATGTGAATCCTTGGATGGTATTATACCAAACTGTCAATCAAGCTGCACTACATCACAAATGTGCAACCGGTCCTTTGGACTAAGAGTCTAGAGACGTCTTGTTGATGAATAATAATATTTTGACTATGAACTATGAGACTCCTAATCATGGAATTTTAAGTAATCTTAGTTTGGGTGCATCAAGAAGTTCAAAAAGACAATTCACTGATCGTGATGGGATCATCCACCCTCTATATAAGGAAATAAAGCTCAAGGAGGATGATTCAAAGAAGCCAATTGGCCAAGGAAATGGAATATCAAAGAAGATTTCTTAGAAGATTTCAGAATGCATCAGTTTTAACTCAGATGGCTGATAATAGTTTGAAAGTTGACCATACATAAAGTCATCCTAATGGTGTTGACTATATGAGGGACTACATGTACATGGTAATCGATCAAAGAAGGTTTCAATGAGTGAGCCAATCCAGTACTATGTAACTTCTAGGGCACAAGGTGTAGCTTGGCAACCCATGGACCAAAAACTTAACCTATCGATTAAGTTTAATTGATATGTAGTTAATTGATCCATATTATGATAGAGATAACTAATGTAGATGGCCCATAAATACAATTGAGCCACATGATATGTGTGAGCTTAGAAGGTCACAAGCAATTGGTTTTTTGGATGTCACAAGATATACTTAAAGTTTAAGGTTTGTTTGAAAAATTCTCATTAAGTATGAGGAAAGGCCATGAATCAAATTCATCTCGACCAAAATAGTTCAGGTGTCCCACCCTTATTTTTCCCCCTTCCCTTTGCTCTTCTCCATTCTCAATGCAACCGAGATGGTGCAACGACAATGTTGGAGCAATAACAGGGCTCATGAAGATGGAGGATATTGGACGCATCGGGGATTGCATAGATATATCTATGGGCTGGACACAAGAGCATCTCAAACCATCTTAAGGAAATAGAAAATCACAAGTCTGATTTTGAATTCCATTGAGATTATGTTACTCTTCTCCTGCTATGCGAATCACTTGTGTTATTTCATTTCTCTTATTCCCATGGTTTCCCCTTAGCATGAGATATAAGATATATAAATAGGAAGAATACACAGTGTTTTATGTTACATAGCAAGGATAATGATACTATTTGTTCACGATATATTAGCTAGTTCTACTTTTGGTGCCCAGGTCAAGAGTCTCCCAACATGTAAAAAGAAACAAAAGATCAACAAGAAACTTACATTGAACTTGTATTCCATACCTCTTAACAAGATTATTCCTCAGCCAACCAATGCTAGGTGTGACCTCCAAAAAGTGATAGGAGAGAGACAGGTATGCCAATATCACATTCAAGGGCTTTCAAGGCATAAATGCAGATCCCATCTCTCTTAATTGGGATGTTCCATCTAAAGAAAAAACCACAAATTTCACTGATACAATCACACATAGTTTCTCTGATTTGTTGTCTTCACTTTTTTTGGGGGGTCCTTGAATCATTTTTTATGATCTAACTTGAAAGGTTAAGACAGAGCTCGATGCAAGCACATTTTATTTGGCTTTTCAGGATTTTTAGGCTGCAGGATCAGTGAGACTGCACATGTCCTGGCGCAAGTACAGATTTGTCAATCTTTATCCATATCTGGACATGGAGATATGGCTTAACATGAATTACGTCCCTAGAGAATGTGTGACTGGGCCATATAATCAAATCAGTATATTGACTGAAAAGCCACATAATTCTGTCAGTGCATTAGATGATTGAACATGTTATATATTTATATATATATATGTGTGTGTATATATAATATCAGATTTGTGTGTGTATATATAATATCAGATTTGTCAATCCCTTAAATCCTTGCTTGCTTGAAGCCACAGCGCGCTGGCTGGGAGCTGATGCTATAAGAATAGAGCATTGATTATATGTTATGTAAACATAACCTAATCTTTGTATGGGGGAGAGAAGAAGACATTCAGCACAAAGGAGGGCACAAAGGATTATACGTTATATATGAGTGATATGTTCTGTCTCACCGATGCACTCACCAAGTACCTGACTGATGGATGAGGTAATGAAATAACGAAAGGACTTTGTTTGGAAAAGGTCAAGGTGCAACTTTAGGAGCGTGTTGGATGAAATCAACTTGGAAAAGAGTGAGGTGTGAGTTTACGGGTAGGGAATAGGAGCGAAGAAGTGACAGAGCAGCAATGTTATGCTAGTTTTAACATAAGAAGCCAATGAATACGCAGTGAATATGAGCAACACACCAGTTTTTTGAGTGGTAGCGAATTATGAGCAGGAGCAAAACATGAATCTTCAGATGCCAAGAAACCAAATTATTCTAATTATTTTAATTATTATAATTGTTTAGTTTAATAGTATCTCCATTTTAATCTTGCCATATGAGTTTCTTATATCTTTTTTTTTTTGAAATAAGGATAAGGGAAATCACACAAAACATGAGTTTCTTATATCTAATCATTATTCTTTTTCATTTGCCCTATAATTTCTAGTTTGTGGGACGATATGAGACATACTGATGTAATAATTTTCCTTTGTGTATCATTAATAATCATTCACCTATTATATCTTTCTTTTTTTCTCGCCTTCTTCCCCTAGTTTTGGTATGAGACGCAAATATTCTGAACTAGAGAGTGAGTACATTTAAATGTGAATACCACCGACGGACTTTCTCCAAGAGACGGAATGTTACATTTTTCTGTTCATCTTAATTCATTTTTGAGATCAATGACCTTTTGCGAATCTCCTCGAATGAGAGACGCCAACGAATATAAATTAACAAACACCTCAGGAGAGAATTAGAGAGCCTTACACGCATTGGACAATTTTATGACTGGTAGTAATTATCTAACACTGCGAGCAGGAGAGACTGTTTAGTTTTTGGACGGGAAACACATAAATGCTAGGGAAACACTAACATTACTACTGCTAAGGAGGATTGTTTGAACGGAATGTCCAAAGTTGTAGACAATTCAAGCGAAATATTGATCTTGGTTGGCAATTGCTTGATACAGGAAGTATGTCGTCTTCTTGAAATACATAGCACATTGAAGCTGGGGCAGCGCCACTCCAGTTCAAACTGGTCAGTGAAATATTTTTGCAATGGTGTAAAGGAATGAAAAACAATGGCTGCTAGAAAAAAACTAGGAAACAAATGTTGAACATCATCCATAAACTCACAAAAATGAGACAAGAAAACGCACGATACTGATAGAAAAAAAAAGTAAACGCCAGGAAAAAGGCGATGCCGGGCAGCCCACGCGAGAAGAGTCGGAGAACTTCCTCGCATCAAACGCCGGCTTTCTACTGTTTGGCGGCCAGCTTCTCCTTGGCCTTTTGGATCTTCAGAACCTTCTTCACGATCTTCTGTTCCTCGACCAGGAAAGCCCGGATGATCCTGATCAGCGCAGATATTTCAGAATATATAGGTAAATTATACTCAAATATATGGTCCGATGAAGGGCTGGAAATGATTAAAGGTTCAGTTTTTCACCTCTCACGAACTGCCTCGCCGGATAGGACGCCGCCATAAGCCCTATTCACCGTCCTCCGGTTCCTGGCCAACCTCGACCTCTTGTACTCGGTGGGTCGGAGATGCGGAATCTGACAAGCAATAACACTTTAATCCAATGCAAGGATGAAACGTCAACGGGAATTCAGTCAAGAACAGACGAACATGACAGGGGAACACAATTCATATGGTTAGTATTATGAGAAGGAAAGAGGAAAAAAGATCATGTCCTGAACGAAATCTGGAGAGATTAAACTCAAAAACTAAGTTTTTGCTGACTAAACAACGTTGGCCGAGAACTAGAAATCTGAGTTATTCTGAAATGTAGTCATAAAACTCAAATAAGATGAAATCGCTTACCCCTTGGATCCTCTTCCCAGTTACTGGACATTTGGGGCCGTTAGCCCTCTTCTTCGTCGTCTGGTAAACCAATCTCCCGCCTGTAAAACCCGGAGATCAAACTCAGAACACGAAAGTCGAAACTAAACGCAACCATTGCAAGAAGGAATCAACGGATGGCTCCGACGAAAAAATCAGATGATACGATTACAACTCGAGAAGAAGGAGATGATGGAGGGGAGACACGTACCGGGAGTCTTGACGATCCTGTGCTGGTTGGACTTGGTGGCATAGCTGTGCCGCCGGCGGTAGGTCAGCCGCTGAACCATCTTCGTCTATCTCGGCAGCACACCTCGCGCTTACCTCCCCCTTCTCTTCGAGCGCCGCTGCAGAGTTTTTCCTCTGCAATACTCCGTCGGCTCTTATTCTACCCCCCGGGCCGTCTGTATACTTTCAATTCCTGCCCTAGATCTGACGCCTGTTATCGCGTCCATCCGACGGTCCGGAATTCTCACACAATATACCATCTTTCTTGTCGACAATTTTCCGAATAACGCGTCGGAAAAAACAATCGAAATGTGCGGTTATAACCTATGGCTATATTATTATTTTAACTACATAAATAAACAAATTAAATGTATCTAGTGAGCTTATACACTTTTATAGACAAATTTGATATTATATACAAATAGATATATATTACTTATAACAAAAAGAGAATGAAGATTTATGATGCAATACGGAAAAATCATTCAAAATATTGCTTTAACAATAGTGTATACTGTTAGTTAAGAAAATAAAGTAAATCTGGTTAATTAATTCCCATATTTTTGATATGGCAAGTCATAAGTTTGGGATCAAAATTATAGGCAAAATAATAAATTCATGGACAGGGGAAATAAATTCAGTAGCTTTATGGCGGGCGATTAAATGTTACTAATCAAATACGCGAAAAAATTTAAATAAAACGGCGGAATATCACTATTTCAAGATTTGGGTGGTTTCCGGACATCATAAATTGAACCATGACCCGAAATTAGAAAAAAATGATAGAAAATAGGATCTCCGTCCCAAAACTAACCATGAAACATCAAAATTTTAGCCGTCTTAGTCGCAATTCTTCAGCCTCATCAACTTCAACATCTTCACCTACGCCATCTTAAACAACACTATCACGATCTTCGTCTGCACCATCATCGTCCAAGCCTCCACCATCGTGAAGATCAGGATCATCATCGTCGCCAGCAATCTTGTAGAGAGATAGATGGGGTTTGTTCTAAGAGCAGGAGGAGGAGGAGGGGGAGGGGACGACGGAGTTGTAGTGCTCGCCGAGGCCGTAGGCGTGCCTGTGGAAGGAGAGGAAGATGGAGGGGGCGGCGTCCTTGAAGTCCTTGCCCATCTCCACCTCCGGCAAGTCCCCGGAGAAGACGACGATGTGCCGCCGCAGGCACGCGGCCAGCGCGCCCAGCTCCAGCTCGCCGCCCCACGCCGCCGTCCCCTCCACCTCCGCGCAGTACCTCTCGAACCCCTCCGCCGCCGCCGCCGCCGCCCCCTCCGCCAGGAAGAAGGGCAGGAACTCCGCCGCGTGGGCTCGCATATACCGCGCCGCCATCCGCCGCAGCGCGAGGTAGTCCGCGCCGCCGCCGCCGCCGAGCTGGTCCTCCACCGCTCGGTAGAGGCAGTGGCCGTCCGGCTTGATCTCTCGCACGGCCAGCCCGAGCGGCGCCAGCTTCTCCTGGAGCCGCCGGTTCTCCTCCGCCCGCTCGCTGACGGCGCCGCTCTGCTCGTCGCGGATCCTCTGCTCCCTCTCCGCCTCCTTCTGCGCCTTCTTCTCCCGCCGCTTCGCGCTCTTGCTGGCCCTCGCCGGCGCCGCCTTCTCCTCCTCTTCTTCCTCGCCCTTCTCCTTCTCTGCCGCCGCCGCCGATTGAGATGCGAGCTCCGCCGCGTGCCTGAGCTTGAGCTCGGCGAGCAGCCGCGAGATCTCCTCCTCCACCTGCTTCTTCTTCGCCTTCTGCTCCGCCTTGCTCCCCTTGGCCGCCGCCTTCTTCATGCCCATCTCCTTGCTCTGAAGCTCCGCCGCCTCCTTCCTGCGCCAGGAGAACCGCAAGCGGTCGACAACCCCCACCAGCGTAAATTTCAACAAGCCTCTTCTTCGGCGCAAATTCGGGCGGAAAACCCCGGTAGAAAGACGAGGCCCAGACGGGGCAGAGACGATGGGTCGACCACCCATCAACCCATCAGTTTGAGCGCAGAGAAAAACGTGCGAAACATTCGAAAGAGGGGATTTTGAGCAAAAACGAATGGGGGGATTGAACAAACACCGCTGCTCGAACAGCGTCCGAGATCGGCGCCGGCCGAATGAGATGGCGGAAGCGAGATTGGACAATAGGCGGATTCCCCTCACCTGTGCCTGGCCAGCATCTCTTCCATAGACTCCGTCACTCCGTTCTGCTCCGCCGCCGGCGATTCTTGCACAGTCGCCTCCGCCATCCCTTCTTCTGGAGAGAGAGAGAGAGAGAGAGAGAGAGAGAGAGAGAGATTTTAGGTATTTCTTCACCTGTCAGGAAGAGACGAGAAGAAAGATGCCGCCATTAATGATATTATCCGGCATGCGCAGGCCAGAAGGAAGTAGGGATAATCACAGAAAACCCCACAATCAGGTATCGTAGTTATTATTTGAAAACTTTTAACTTTAAAATTATTAAGTTCTGTTCATATTCCATTCTATAGTAAATTGACTGTAAATTGATATGTTCAAATATTGATGTCAATGAACTTTTTATGGACATCGGATATTAGGCAGACCTTTATGTCAATGACTATTTAAAATACTTTAATAACGTTAAACCTACATTAATAATTGTTGACATCTTTCAATTTATAGATATCTAGTAGACATAAATATGCAAATATTGACATAGATTCAACGTATTTTTCAAATAGACATGATTTAATAGTATATTATGATGGGTGATGACTTATCACGGCTCTTATATCTTATGGTCTAAAATGAACTCTATAATTTAGGTGAATGCGGGAAATGAGATGAATCTTAAGCTATGGAAGCAACAAAGCCATCCACTATTTTATAGATACCTGACGAACATGATTTTATAGATAGCTTTATAAAATAAAATAACGATATAAATTTTAAAAAAATATAGAGCTAGATTCAATTTATGACACTAAAAAACATAATATGATGTTTGATGACTTTTTAGCATATGCCGTATATTATAGTAATAATCAAAATCTGACTTGATACTATCTTTAGATCATATTTTTATTATGACTATAATATACGACATATGCTAAAAGTCATCAAACGTCACATTTTGTTTTTTTAGTGTCACAATTTTGAAAAATAAATTGAATATTAAGTCATGAAAATTAAGATCATATTTTGGTTATGACGATAATATACGACATATGCTAAAAGACATCAAACATCATATTATGTTTTTTCTAGTGTTATTTCTATATTCCAATATCCTACACAGATATCCTTTGAATAGGAATATTTAAAACACACATTTACAAATTAATGATCATGGTATTATTATATCATCTTATTTTATTCATTGAGATCATGTATTCATGGATTTCATCATAAGCATTACACGTACATAATAATACAAACATGATAGTGATGAGCAATGAAAAAATGTGAAATGTATGATTAACTTGAAGGTGAAATATATTTCCATTAATGGGTAAATGTAGAAAAGAGATTACTCAAGCCAACCTAAAAATTTAGGCAAAAAATTCTTTTAGATCGTTAGATATTGCATTCTTAATTTGGATCATGATAAGCCATTCAAATTTTCTTTCTCCTTATCAATACACATATCATATCACTGGCATGTCGTTGAATGCTCATATTTCCCAATATTTTAACCAATTTTTGTTATTTTAAATAACACTCTTTCCATTAGCAAAAGAATGCATCCTCAGATTCTCTGAAAAGTGTGCTATGTTATTTGCATTGATCATGTTTCACCTGATCAAAATTTCTCACTGATACAAGCTTTCTAGGCCTTCAAAATATTATTTATTATGATTAAATCAGAGAGTATTATGGATGTGATAGATGTAAACCTTTATATAAGCTTATGATAGAAGAAGACGAGAAGAGTGGTGGTCACACGAGATGAAGATGATAGAGTGGTGCATGGTGATGAAAGTAGTGAAATGGAAGTAGGGTGAGGATTGAAATGGGGTAGATAGAGTTCTAGGTTTTCTTAAATGAAGGGCAAGGAAGACACATGATGTAGATGGTAGAAGATGATAGATAGGGATGTATATGGATGAGCATGGATGTTGGTGATGGATGGGAGTGATAGATGAACTATCTAAACATGTTGAAGAATAATAAATGTAAGGCAAGAAGGTAACCTTACATCCCTAGGTTCAATCAAGATCAAGGCATCTCCCTAATGCAGATAAGCCTCACTACTTCCCTGTTAACCCTCTCCAAAACTTTACTTTCTTTCAGTCTGCCTCTCTAGGAGGAAGATTTTTTTTTTTACAAAGATAGGGAATGGATAGAGGGCATAAAGACAAAGCTACCCTTAAATTTTCAGCTCAATCGGAGTTCTATATCATCGTATATATCAAGCTTATAAGTTGTACAATTCTGAGCTATTGATTTAATTTAAATATTATCTGTCATCGTCACCATTGTTGTCGACACTATTGTGCCACTTCTTGGGTTGTTGTCATGAAATGCTTACAACTAAAGGTGATGAATGCTCCAGATCATTACTCGTCACCCTCAATCAGTGGTTGTCGTTGTGCCATGTGTCCCTGAAGAAAAAGACAAGAGGAAACAATAAAAAATAATTAACTAAAAAAGTGTGTGAAGCAGCTGCACGGCAGCATGTGCCACATCAGTGTGATCCCTTTAACATCCAACAAAAGGGGGACACATGTGCACCATATGTTCACATGTGCGCCACATGTACACATGGTGCTACGCGTCTCATGCCATATAGGATGTTGTAGTCATATTTGACTAGTCAAACAGGAAAAATATTTTTTTGGTCTTCGCTTGGTCTCCGCATTGTATTGATTGCAAAAAATGCCTTTTTATTGGGTCACATCCACCCTGAGATTAAAATACGAAGTGCAAGAGTCGTTAGTATTTAATGCCATAACAGCTTGGTATCAATGATTGGCTGATGCAAATCATTAACAAAGGTTGATGATTGGTTGTCACCAATCTTAATCCTAATTGTTTGTTGGTCACCATTGGCTAAACCGGACGACGACACATGCCATCACAGAAATAAAAGGCTTATAAATTCTTAGTCAATTAAATATAATTTTTTAAAATATATATATATTTCGACTATGAAAAGTCAAATATGTATGAATATAATTTCTAAAAATTCAGAGAAATTATATTTTGACTCAAAAAATAATTTTCATTCAGAATATGCTGTCATAAAAATCCCTGAAATACTTAAAAATTCATAAAATTCAAAATATAATTCCAAAAATAAATTTAATCATTTAAGCTTGTTAACACACATATAAAATCAATTGAATGCAAATAAATATGTAAATAGGGTCAGATTAACCTACCAAAACTGCATGTTATCAATACTCCAATAGACGTTCTATCTTTTACTCATATCTAGGTGAGTCTCTTAGATGTGACAGCTCCCTATTATTCAACCAAAAAATATCAAATGTTTATCAATGAAATAGGGAGATGAGGCTCCTATAAGGATGAGTATGGTGGATGGCTCAAAAGAAAGTGTTAGCATTTCAACAATGGACCCTTGTTGGCACTTTCTAGCATTTGATGGTGAGTTGGGGTGCTTGGATTTGATCTTCTACATTGTATGTGGCGGCAATGATGGTCTTCACCAGATCAATGGTTGTGGAGAAAAGTATGAAGGCAAGGGTGATTGTGAATGCTTGTGAAGATTGGTGTTGTCTAAACTAGTTCTTTGGGTTTGAACACGAATGAAAGCTGTTATAATTCAATGAACAGAGGACCAAAATAATCCTTCTGAGAATGGATTAAGATGGGTTTTGGATTTACATTCTATTTTAATTATCGTAGCCTTTTGTTTCCTTTGAAATATGTTAGTAATTTAATGGGGTTTAATTGTGTAAATAAATAATCAATATTTCAGAATCCTATGATAGGGAAGGAAGTTGAATTACTGGCAGGAGCAGCTAAGATCAGATCTTTTGGAATCTGAAAACCTTGCCATCCTTACTAACAAAACTAAATTAATCTAAAAACTATTGAAATTTGATTTAGGTAACATACAAACCTTGTTTTTTAATGGTTTTCAAAAATTAAGTAAATGATTTGAACAACGACAGCTTCCACATCATAAAGACCTCCTTTCTAGCCAAGAAGATCTCTTCTATGAATTATTTTAATGTATGCTACTCTTGAACTTGTTCTGGTATACTTCCCAAGCTTGACTGAGCAAGAGTGATGGGAACAGACATATGTTGATTTGGACCTGTCATTATTAATTCGTGCTAAAAAAAGTAAGGACATTCTGTTTTGACAAAAGACACGTACCATAGTTCCATTCCTTTACGGCTGCTCTCCTAATCATTCATTTATGTTATCAAAGTCACGAATTTTCATCCCTTTAAGGCTTGTTGTGGGTGAGGAGGGATTGTACCCTCTGACATAGTGGTTTGTAGCCATGTGCTCTATTTCTATGAGATACAATCCTCACCCCATCTCCACAGGATCTATTAAAGATTACCCTCTAAAAGGAACCTTTCCTATCCTTAGCCATCTATTTTTGGTTAAGATACAAAGATGTGAAAGTGCTTTATAATAACAGCGGGAGATAAGAGATGTCATAATTGGGGTCTTGAATAAAACCTCCTTCACATTTTTCATTTTATTTGATTTTTCTTATTTTATGAAAGAACATTTGTTAAGATTTGTTAATCATTTTAACATCTAGAAATTTCCACAAGACCTCCCTTATAGTATCATTCCCACCATAGAATTTAACCGCCAAGTTTTAGATGGATTGGTGTGGTTTTTGTATGCCTAGGATACCATAATACTGAACCATGACTAAAGAAAAAAGGCATGAGAGAAAACATATTCATATTGGCAAGTGATTGTGAGGCCCTATTCTTGACTAGAAGTGACACCCAAAACTATATGCTTTCATCCCTTGGATAGATAGAGAGAGGGCAGAGTTTTTGGTTTTATAATGTTGTCAAGCAATTGAACAATGAAAATAGACGGTGAATGCATCATTGAATTGATCAGTTAATGTTTAAACAAGCTTTGAATCTCCCATCATGTTAGGATTCTTCAGCCGAATACATTCACTACACTTCACTTGACCCCGAACATAACAATAAATGACTCATCTTGTCATGACCTCATTGTTGGGTTCTAGAGGCCTAGATCTGGATGAACAAATCAAAACGATTCGCAGGGGAAGACTTGAACGAATCCTATGATAGGCGAAGACTTGAACAAATCTACAAGAACATTGAACTAAGTACCTTTCCATGGATCGCATCCGTGATTTCTTGGATCCCGAAGTGAGCCGAGTCGAGCTGCTCACATGTGCAACCTCTAGATCTATCCACGCATTCCTCGGCACGTTGGATATCCTCCTTGTTGACGAGCCCCGTTCAATCTCCGTCGTCATCATTACGTCGTCCCGATCGCATCGAGGAGGGAGAGGGGGTGTGGGGAGAAGGGAGAAGAAGGGGAAAGGCCCCTGAACAATTCTGGCCTGGGTAAATTTCGTTCAGGGCCTTCCCCTATTTATACTAAGTAGGTATTTTTCATAAAAACCCCCAAAACTTCAGTTTATCTTCTGACGTCCAAAAGACCATTCGCGTGTGACCCTCTAGGCCCATGTATCAGTCTAGTTAACGACTCTAGTGGCCCAATAACCTTTATTGGCCTTCCAAATTAATTAACTATATCATTATATAGATTAATTAATGTCGGATCGATTTAACCCAATCGATAGGTTGGGACTCCGACACATGGGGTGCCAAGCTACACCTCGTGTCCTAAAAGAAGGAGTGTGTATCGGCTCACTCATGGAATCTGTTCATCATCGATTACCGTGTATGTATAATCCCTCATCCACTTGACGCTCCTTGGACGACTTAGGGTATGGCCAACTGTCAAACCCTAATCGATCATCCGAGTTAGTACTGAAGCATTCGGAAATTATCGGAGAACTCTTCTCTGATATTTCACTGCCTTGGCCAAGGACTTCCTCGCATCATCTTCCTTGAGTTGTCACCTCTTATACGGAGGGTGGAAGATCCCATCTTGACCACTCAATCGCCTTCATGAACTTCTTGATGCAACCGAACTAAGACCGTTTAGAATCCCATGATTAGAAACTCGTTGGCCATAGCCAAAGTACAACCGTATGTTCACAAGATATCTTTGGTGTCTCAGGTCTAAGGACAACTTACACAACCGTGACGTGAATCGGCCTGATTGACAATTTGGTATAATACCATTCAGGGATTTTTACGGATCAATTCAGTGAACTCTTTCCACTAAAGAGCACCCACTAACTATCCTTAGTGTCTCCACACTAATGGCTACGGGACAGGCCATACTCATCATATAAGTGAGGATAGATAGTGCTATTCTATGTCCTTCTTACGGATACTTTGAATAGGAATGTTTAGAACACATGCTCAAAGACCAGTGATCTCCGTATAATGATCTCATCATAATTCACTAAGTCTGATCATGTATTCATGGACTTCATTATACGCATCACACGTGCACTATAATGAATATGTTCTATTAATGAATATGGAATGAGATGTCGAATGTGTGATTGGCTTGCCGGCCACATATATTTCCATCATTAACTTGGTTAATTACTATCATTGTTTATAATTAACTTACACAATAATATTTATAATGAACCCTCTATATAAAGATGTAAATGTTGAGTAAAGGGGTCATTCACAGGGAAAGAGAGTTAAAGGATTTAATTCAAGATAATTAGAGTATATTTTTAATTGATTTAATATTTATGAGGTAGAATAAAAAGGAGAGAGAATATTAGGAATTTATACCTAGGGAAGAGGGGTGAGACAATTCTACTTTGTCCCCTAAGTTTTTGCTAATTTTCTTTAGTTTGGGGCTCTTATCGTCGGTCTATCTATATAGATGGAAAGAGGATACAATGAAGAACCAGCCCTCAAATTTTGAGCTCAATCCCATGATAGGATTTTCAGATATCAAGGTTTCAATATGGAGCAATCTAAGGTGTTTGATCCTTTTAGCCAACTCTTTGTGGACAAAATTTACAGAAAAACTCTTCTGTTTTGCAAAATTTTATTTGGATGCTGCTCTAAGTAATATTTGGATATATACCCCTCCACTCCTATTTCACCTAGAAAATAGCAATAAACCCCTCTATTATTCCAAAATACCAAAAACTTTAACAAAATAGGAGATTTATGCGTGCAAAAATTACTGATAGCAGTTTTAGAGCCTTTTCATCATGTTCTCCATTAAATAATTTCTAGAAAATTCATTAAAAAGAAAGAAAATTCAGGAGAATATACTAAATACATTTGTTTTCAGTTTATTATGATAACATGCAATTATAATAATTTTAGTGCAAATAAGTATGCAAAATGTATGAAAGTAATACTGTAAACTACATGTGATCAATGCTCTCCCTTCATGTCCTCCATAGGGATAGTCTACATGTAGTCAAAGTTCCCCAAACACTGTAGGACCTTACATAGTTTTGATCCACCAAAATTTTCTTGTTCATCCTCACTCCTAAAATTTCACTTCACAACTTGATTCAGATGTTCAACTTTAACACTTGACTTTATTTGCTGGATAACATTTCATTGCTCTTAAATTTTACCTTTTCTACTCGTCCCTTGAAGAACATTCTTCAAGATGTGTTGCTCCTGCTCGTAAATACTCCTAACATTGTGCCTAAAGAAGTGTCTTCTTATCCACGCTCATAAAAGTCGCGCCTCCAATATTGATGGTGCCCTTTTCGAGACTATTGGCTTGGGCTGAATCTACTATGTTATCTTGAATCCCCCTCCTTTTGACGGTTGAGATCTTGATTAACTATTTGACTTGTAGCAGGTTTTGGGAGAAAAAAATAAAAACTCTGCCTTTATAATTTTCTAGGTGTGACATCACCTACAACAAAAATAGACATTCTGAAATAAAATAGAGACTCCCCACAGAACAAGACTTCTCATTATTTCAAGTAATCCTCTGAGTATCAAGTTTTATCCGATGTCATTTAATTTTGCCTACCCATTCAACTTTTGTGCTGTCAAAAATGGGATTTGAACCCATGATACAATCTTATAGTATGTTGATTGAGAAACCAATGCCTTAAGCCACTTAGCCATACCTCCAAGTTGTTGATCGAATGTGGTAGGGATTTAAACTAATCTGATTCACTACTCCGTCCTCTGCGTGCGCTGAAATGACTTTGTGTGCACTGAAAAGCACCCGTTTTTCTCTTCAAGATAGAATCAAGGATAATTATGGGACACACAGACTATTCAATTAAAAACCAAAGCATAGAAAGTTGAAAATTGAAGACTAAATGAATGGAAAACTGGTTAAAGGATCATTATCAATATTGTTTATTTCAAACCCAATGGTCTAGATTAGTACCAATAAAATGGAGAATAGAGAAAAACATTGTAATTTTAAAATAAAGAATAAAAAATAATAGAATCATGAATAAAAGATTCAATAATATCGGAATCATATAAAGAACCAATTACTTCATTATGCGAAACAATATTATTACCGAATAGACTCACGGATAGGACAAAAAAATTTATATAAACTAATAATATGATCTCTAGCACATAAATCTATGAATGATAAGGATGGAGGGGACTCATATATTTATGCATTGCCATTACAAGTAAAAACAGACTCTCAATTCCATATAATATCAATGCACACAAAACACATAAACCCAAATCATTTCATGCAATAGATGATATAAAAGAATCTAGTTTATAAGTGGGAAAAATTGAATGCTAAATAAAAAGGTAAGGAACAACAAGTTGTGGATAAATTTCCCATGTATGCATGGGTTTACGAGCAGAAGCGAAAGTGGGAGCAAAAAACTGATCTCGAAAAGTCATAAATATCATCTTAGAATTGTGATATATAGTCACTTTGTTACCTGCTCTCTAATATTCAAACTATTGGATGAAGGGAGCTAAGGCAAGCTTCCCCTTTATGATAAGGTTATGAAGTCAATGGGCAATCTGACCAAATTAACTACAAAAGTACGTGGACCAAGTCTCAAAAAAGGAGCTCCGCAACCATGAATTCTTCTTAGTTTTGGAATGAATAGTTATTCGTTCCTGTTCATAAATTTGCCTCTGCTCCTAAGCACCTGGTGTCGCTCACTCCTAAAGTAATTCTTGCTAATTGACAAGAGACTCAAAAACTTCCCACTTTCCGACTAACAAACTCAAAGAAAATAAAGTGTG
Source organism: Wolffia australiana (assembly GCF_029677425.1). Classification (NCBI taxonomy): domain Eukaryota; kingdom Viridiplantae; phylum Streptophyta; class Magnoliopsida; order Alismatales; family Araceae; genus Wolffia; species Wolffia australiana. The sequence goes on along the minus strand of NC_135847.1, from coordinate 264,716 downwards.
AAAATTCCAAACTGTATTTCTGTACTACTTGCTTTCTGATCTACCATGGGCAGGTGGATGACTTTACTTGCTCAGCTGCCCAAAGAGTAAAAAGAGTGGAACAGATCAACTTAAACTTCACTACCTTTCTTACTCTTTTTTGACAATAACAGGTTATGAAAGAATGTACAATAAGCCAGTGTGATAGGCCAGATAAAGACTCAAGTTTACAAGCGGGAGCATTTATAAGCAGAAGCGACAGAAAGAGGTGTGACTTTAGGAATGATGAAGAAGATGATTCATATTACAAAGTCTATGAAAACAAATATTCAGCCACGATGAAGAGAATGAAAAAGAAAACCCAGTTACTAAGTTAAATAATTCAACTTTTGATTTTTTTTAATTCTAAAATCAAGTATGAGCTTTGAGAAGGTTTATAGAAGATAATTAAAGAATGAACTGAGCCCTGACTTTAGGTTTGACTTAAGGAGAAATAAATGTATGTCAATAAGTGAATTTTCTCATTATTCATTATTTTCAGGGCTTTTCAATGTATTCGTTTACAACAATAAAGAACCATCGTATTTGGCGTAGTCCTTGTAATTTTATGCATTATTTATCCTTTCATTGGTATAAATTGGAGTAAAAATATCACCATATAGGTGAAATCATCATAAACCTGCTATTTGGTTAATGAACAGTAGCTGATAGGTTATTCTAAGCATGAGTTATGAATTTTTGTTGACAATGTTTTCTGAAAATAAAAACATATTAATAAAGTCCATTTCTCACGAATTTGATTCATAGTTATTGCGTCGCTCCTAAAGTAGCACCTTTTTTTTTTTACTTTTCACCTGTTTGACTTTGTAAAATCTCTCTATCATGCCTCGTGCTTTTGATTTTTTCAATAATCTTTAGTAAAATCAAGGTTAAATTATAAAAATGTATATTTTAATCCGGCACTGGACTAGCGGGAGATCATTTGAAGGTGGACAGAGAAACAAAGGGGCTAAAGATTTAATAAAATAGACCTTGTGGGTTAACCTTGTTAGGATACCAGGATTCACGTGTCCAAGTCCAACAAAAACGGTTGAGATCATAAGTGGCCTAGACTTATAACTTTGGTGTATAATGAGAGACACTTTGGGGAAGAAGAATATTAGGGACAAGAGATACGGATTTCTCCAAACTTGTATCAAATCACTATGTCAACTCCTCTTCTTTTGTGTTTTTTATTAATTATAATTTTCTATTGAGTCATAAAGACCCATGTATTCAAATATGTTAGACAATTAAAATTATAAAAATTATTAAATAATCCGACTCAACCCTCCCCCCTCTTAGGCATTCCATAGTTTCACTAAATGCAGAGAAGTAAAAGCTAAAGTATCTAACTGAGAATGTAGTATTTTATATAAAATACTATTTATACTAACCATATAATGTATATTCATGTTTGTTTAACCATATATAATAATATTTATTTTCCAATTGATATAATCACAGTATGTATGTTACTAACCTAGCCGCGCCATCAATCAGACCGTCCATGCCCTTGACCATCAATAATTTATAATTGAGAATAGTGTTTGACATAAGTTTTTAAGGCATGGTGTGAGTTAATAAATGTCCCAATATATACATGATACCATTTGAAAATGCCAATGATAAGGGGAAAGTAAATTAGCACTATACTATAATGTCATACCTGGATCGAGCAATCTCAAGGTTGACCTTGTACATACCGATGCTCAGTGGTGCCAAATCCCCAAGGCCAGCTCAAAATTTGTAGTAAAATTATTGGTTACAGTGCATAACAACATCATTAAGGATATTCTTTGTTGAGCTATCTAGAGAAATTACACTTTGTATGGGTGACAATTTATGCCCATCCTCCACACCTCACCTCATGTGATTCTTCAATGGCACGGTCTCTCATTGCGCAGAATTATCCATAAGTGAACAGTTGGCATGCTGAGCTGATCCAATCATTGATGACCATGATATTTGACAAGTAGACCCTGCCAAGGTGTAAAGATATTTTCAAGTTCAAAGGCTTACCATGTGATTGGTGATAAATCTGGTCTTTTGGTTCCCCCACCAAAGTCGGTGGCATTGACCAGTTAGTAGCATGCGACACCTTGTGATGTCCTTCCAAATCATGGGTAAGGTCTGTTGTAAACATGTAACTGTATTCATACTAATAATTGTGACCCACATTTTAGAGTGGTGCAATGAGGGTTTTACTTCTCTGGGAATAAAGTGCCACAGCTTCTACTGTACCAGTGGTCTGAACGTCACAAAAATATGATAATTCAAACCTGATGATCCATATATGATCACATTGTATATCACTACCTCCTACTTGTCCCCATATTCTTTGGTGACACCATCCTCTATAATATCAATAATGACAATTTCACCATGCAAATACGGTGGGAGTATAGCAGAGTGGGATTCTAGATACGTTAAGCACCATGCAAATATGAAGTGAGCATCATGCAATGGGTGGCACTAGGTTTTGGGTTCTCCTCAGGCATCTCATGACCTCATGAGTGTGCATGTGCTTTCCACCAAAAAGGAATGAATTTCTCCTGTTCCAAATCTCCTGTAGCGTAAAAGGTACAGTAAAAGGTATGTAAGGTCTTCAATTAGAGCCATTACATGCATATTTTGCTCATTAAAATATGATTATGTGTTAAATTCCCATCCATTTAAAAGATGTAGATATATGTGAATTAATGCTGCTCAGTCCACATTTGATTTTTGGCAACAAAGTATTGAGAATTATGTTCTAATAAAATTTAACTTTTTACTAAGTGAAAGAATATTGATATCATAATTGGTTCACATTAAATGACATCTTGAGTTATAATCTCCTGATAATAACTATTTAATCCACATTGGATCGAGGAGACTTTTCGCACTAACTATTTAAGTTATTGTCTTTTAGTATACCTGGTAATTCTTCATCGTCCATGAAAATTTTCACAATAAATCTTCTCTCTCACATTCATAAGGTTGGGATGGTGTATTCATCATTCACTAAGTGCATCAAGATGTGAATTTAAATCGTAAAAAAATAAGTGCACTTATGAAAGCCATCATAATATTATTGAATTTCAAGTGAATAAATAATGATACTTTCGACGTGAATTATTTTGACTATCTTATTTCTAGGGAAGGTCATTTCATGCGACCGGTGCAATATCGGTCCGATGTGTGGTGTGGTTCAAAAGTTTGAACTGCACACTATGGACCTGCCAGATTAATCGCATTGGGCATCGCATAGAGGTCTGTGCGATGCAAATGTCCGGTTGTGTCTGAATTTTTTAAAAAATATATATTTTTTCTTCTCTCCCTTGATCATTCTCTCGCTCCTCTCTCTATCGAGCTTCGCTCTCGCTTTCTCTTCTCTCTCCCTCTCACATAACTATCGTTCCTCTCTCCGTCCCTCTTTCTCTCTCTCTATCGCTCGTCTCTCCTCCTCTCACTGCTAGACATGCTCGTTCGGTTTGCTTTGTGTGAATTGGTGCATTCTGTTCAGATTTCCGAACAGAACAAAGTTGAAAACAAGCAGAACTTCGCACAGACCCCTGTGAGGTTTGCACTGTGCGAATTGTGCAATTTTTTTTGTCTAGAAAAAAAAGAAATAAAAATGTACATCCCTCACCCTACTCCCTCGTCGGCCGTCACTCTCCCCGTCTCTACTCTCTCATCCCCGTTCTCAATTTTTAGGTATTTTTCATCCCCATCTTCTCTCCGTGCCTCGTCCGTAGCCGCTCTCCCAGCCCCCCCTGCTCGGCTGCTCCCTCCGTCCCTCGTCGGCCATCATTCTCCCCACCTCCCTTCTCGGCTGCTCCCTCCGTTCCTCGTCGGCCGTTGCTCTCCTAGTTCCCCCGCGGTTGTTGTTCCGGCTTTCAGATCACCATCTGCCTATTCTCTCCGCGAGGTACGAACTCTCCTTTTCCTTCTTCTCATTTTCAGTGACTCTTCCTCTCCCTATTCTTCTCCATTTTTCCATCTCTCACATTCACTCTCACTCTGATTCTCTTTCTCCCACTCTATCACTCTCTCTTCCTCTAGCTCTCGTCGCTCTCCCAGTCTCCATTTCTATATATCTCACTCTCACTGTCACTCCCATTCTCTCCCTCTCCCTCCCCCTCTCCCTATTCTTCTTTCTTCACACACGTCCTCTCCCTCTACCTCTTCTTCTCCAATTCTGTCTCCACCTCTCACGATCACTCTTCCTCTCCCTCTCCCTCTCCATTTTTATGTCTCTCACTCTCACGGTCCCTCCCGTTCTCTCCCTCTCCCTCCCCCTCTCCCTATTCTTATTTCTTCACACACATCCACTCACTCTCTCCCTCTCCCTCTCCCTCTTCTTCTCAAATGCTCTGTCTCCCCCTCTCTCAGTCACTCTTCCACTCTCTCCCTCTCCATTGCTTTGTCTCCCACTCTCACTGTCCCTCCCGTTCTCTCCCTCTCCCTCCCCCTCTCCCTAATCTTCTTTCTTCACACACTTCCTCTCCCTCTCCCTCTTCTTCTCCAATTCTCTGTCTCCCCCTCTCTCAATCACTCTTCCACTCCCTCTCCCTCTCCATTTCTCTGTTCCCCACTCTCACTGTCCCTCTCGTTCTCTCCCTCTCCCTCTTCCTCTCCCTATTCTTATTTCTTCACACACGTCCCCTCCCTCTCCCTCTCCTTCTTCTCTATATTCTTCTTTCTTCACACTTCCACTCACTCTCTCTCTCCCACTCCCTCTCCAATTCTCTGTCTCCCCCTCTCTCAATCACTCTTCCTCTCCCTCTCCCTCTCCATTTCTATGTCTGTCACTCACATTGTCCCTCCCGTTCTCTCCCTCTCCCTCCTCTCCCTATTCTTATTTCTTCACACACATCCTCTCCCTCTCCCTCTTGTTCTCCAATGCTCTGTCTATACAGTTGGTCGTTCAATTATCCAAACTCTCACTCTCTCTGTATGGTTTCCATTGGCGCCCGGTAGTATCACTGTTCTGGTGCGGATTTGGCTGAGCATAGGGAGCATTTCTGAAGTCCTCCGCAAATCGGGTTGCTTAGTTTTTGGTATGTTTTACTTCTTAAATTTGACTTCGGTTCGTATTGATTTGGCTTGGTTTTTCCAAATAATTTCATCTTCTCTATATGGATTTCACTCTCTCTCTATGCCCGCGTAAATTTTTGGTCGTATTGATCATCACTTAATAAGATATATTCATCTAGAAAGGAAATTATTTTACAATGTATTGATCATCGCTTAATTGGATCAGCTAATGTTTGGAAACATTTCTGCTGCTTTCTCTCTATCTTTGTATCCCAATTGATTTATCTATCTTTCTCGTCATTTTGGATGAACTTGTAATTTAAGATGCCTAGAACACTCGATCGCATAATTCTGCTTCCTCCGAGAGCTCTGCATCGACAGAGGGGAGTGTTGGCCATGGCCAAAAGAAGAGAAAGAGAAAGAAGGAATGCGCTACACAGATACACTTCACTGAGGTGGCACCTAGGGTTTTCTCATGCAATTTATGTGCGACTCGTACCAAGGGTCGTGCAGTGACAGTAGAGTAGAACAAGTATAGTTGTAGTACGATCCTATGGCGACATTTGCTAAATGTGCACCGTAAAGAGTATTACAAATTGAAGGTTCAAGAAGGGAGCTCTTCTAACCAACCGTCAGTGGCGAACATCTTTGACTAACCAAGTACAGAAAAATTGTACTTCACTGGTCGCATGTCATAGATGACAAAAGAAGAGCTCATACGCTTCATTTGTCAATCAGCCGCACCATGGAATATTGTATGTAAAAAATACTTCATGCGACTACCGCGATACATCGCACAAGAGGAGATTTCGATTCCATCGACAAGGGCTGTGAAGGAAAAAGCTTTCAAGCTTTATACTAAGTTAAAGATCGGTAATCATGAACGATTGGCGAGTGTCGATAAAGTGGTCATTACTCTAGATTGTTGGATTTTTGCCAATCGAATCTCATTTATAGGACTCACCGTTCATTGGATAGATACAAAATGGAAAAGGTGTGAATGTGTCCTTGCTATAAGTCAGTTGGAGGGCTCGCATAGTGGGGAGTGCTTGAGCGAGATTGTGTTGGAGGTTCTGGCAGATTTTAAGTTGAGTGCAAAGGTCTACGCAGTTACGACAGACAATGCGTCGAATAATTCAACAATGATGGCACATTAGAACGAGAGTTGCGCTCAGTGAACCCCTGTTTTACTGCAAAGAGACATGTGTTGTGTATTGCGCACGTGATAAACTTAGTTATGCAGGCCGGACTGAAGGCGTTCTATGTCATCGACGATGGGCTCAAGGCAAGCTTCATTGATTAAGTAGACCTCACAAACCTTGACAATGTGTTTGATGCGGAGGAGTCGGATCCCACTGCAATTTCATTGGGGGACATTGTTTGGTGCCTAAGAGAGGTGGTTGTTGCTAAACGAGGATCGTCAAAGAAAGAGGCGAAATACTTTTCCTACTATCGACAGTTAAATATGTCAAACACGAAGAGGATCTCAATAGATTGCCCCACAAGGTGGAGCTCAACTTTCAAAATGTTACGCGGGTGCATTGAGAAGAAATTAGTTATCGATATGATGATGTCAAATGTTCTTTGCAAATGTTCTTTAATTTTTGCAGAATGGGACCTAATAGAAAATTTTATCGACTTACTCAAACCACTCCAGCACGGTAGCTCTATCGTTATTCGGAGCAAGTCGCCGACGTCAAATGAGGGTATAGTCATTATTAAGGGACTGATGAGGCACCTTGAGCGTATTAGAGTGGGAGTTACGAACTTCTCCATGCTTCTTGTTGGACACACTATGTCCGCTAAGCAAAGGAACGCCTAATCTAATGTATGTTCCGCTATGCGGGAGAAGTTAGAAAAATATGTGTCCTTATTAACACAAAATGAGGCTTTCCCTATTACCTCTCTACTTGACCCATCCATGAAGCTTCACTTGATTGATCCACATGCTAAAAATGATGTTATATCTACCATTCGCGAAATCATGGAGTCCCATTCAGTATCCAGGAATGTTGAGAGTCGACACACCAAACCATCTGCTCTATCAAGGACGAGTGATTTCATACAAATGTAGCTAGAAGAACTACTAGATCCGTCTAAACTCCCGCAAAGAGTTGATCCTATTGAGGAGCTCGACGTATATGCGATGCCCCCCCCCCCAGCTTTTGGTACAGAGGTGTTGCATTGGTGGAAGACGACAAGTAGCATGAAATTTACATTTTTCATATTCTTACTCTTTTGCTTTCCTGATTGAAGATCTGATTAATTTTACCCCCATGACAAGTAAACTTTCTTACCCCATGTTAGCATTGGTTGCGAAGGAATTCCTAGCTGTGCAAGCGACGAGTGCGGCGTGTGAGCGTCTATTCTCAGAAGGTCGCCGTGTAATCAACTACAGGCGATCGTGGCTCACGGCAGAGAGCGTTGAAGTCCTAATGATGTTGAAGTCATGGTACAACAACAATGACTTGAGAGCAGATGAGGACGAAGACGGCGATGGAGATGATGGGCCATTTGACATTCGTGTCAACGCACCCTAGAAATGCAACGTGAGTTTTTCTGTCTCAAGAAATTCCCTCTATCAGAAAGTCTGCCACAAATCTCATCTATGTACATCAATTATTTGATGACTATTGTTGTTCCAATTGAGAATGTTCCCCAACAGTTATTGTTGTTCCAACTGAGAATGTTTCTATATCTTCATTTATTTATCTTTTAAATGCTCATCGACTGTTATGTTTGTCTATTAAGGTTTGGTCCTCTCTCTTTTACTCTCCCCATTGGTTTTAAACACAATTCTTTCTGAACATTTTTTAGTGTCATCTATTGTCATCATTCATCACAGAAATATTATGACATCTCCCACAAAATGAGGTACATCCACAGCCACGTAGAGGCAATTGAGAGCGCAGGAGCCAAAAATAGGTGCGCACCACGGAGGAGTGTGTGACTTCTCCGACGAAGACTGCAAAAGAAACCCCAAGACCTGACTTCTATTGTCATCAGCTCGGACTCCGAACCAGACAGTGATGACATCAATACACACACAAACAATATAGATGGAGGCAGCATAGAGAAATTTTGCCCACTTCAAGACATATTTATTGGGATAAGTACCAAGCACATCATTACAGATAAAGATGGTCGTGCGGTGCGGAGCGAAAATTTTCACCGAGTGTGCGAATTTTCGTACGCACAAAATGCCCCGCGCGTTGTGCGGTGCGCTTTTGTGCGGAAAAGCGCACCGCACGGCGCACTAAATTCGCACATTAGAAGGATTTAAAAAATAAATTTTAATGTTATTTGGAAAATAAAATAACTATATTTAATTCTTAATATAAGTGGTGTCGACATCGGATGACGGTAGTGGTGCATCCAGTGTCGATACGTTGACGTCGTTACCACCACTTTCTCTCTTGCTCTTTCGCTCCTCTCTCCCTCTCTCTTGCTCTATCGTTTTTCTCTCTCTCTCTTTCTCTCTTGCTCCATCACTTTTCTCTCTCCCTCTTTCTCTCTTGCTCTATCGTTTTTCTCTCTCCCTCTTTCTCTCTTGCTCTATCGTTTTTCTCTCTCCCTCTTTCTCTCTTGCTCTATCGTTTTTCTCTCTCCCTCTTTCTCTCTTGCTCTATCGCTCTTCTCTCTCCCTCTTTCTCTCTTGCTCTATCGCTCTTCTCTCTCCCTCTTTCTCTCTTGCTCTATCGCTCTTCTCTCTCCCTCTTTCTCTCTTGCTCTATCGCTCTTCTCTCTCCCTCTTTCTCTCTTGCTCTATCGCTCTTCTCTCTCCCTCTTTCTCTCTTGCTCTATCGCTCTTCTCTCTCCCTCCTTCTCTCTTGCTCTATCGCTCTTCTCTCTCTCACTCACTCTTTGTCGCTCCTCTCTCTTCTTCTTTCTCGCTCCCTGTCGCTCTTCTCTCTCTCTCTCATTCTTTCTCGCTCCTCTCTCTTCTTCTTTCTCACTCCCTGGCGCTCTTCTCTCTCCCTCTCACTCTTTGCCGCTCCTCTCTCTTCCTCTTTCTCGCTCCCTGGCATTCTTCTCTCTCCCTCTCTCCCTGTCTCTCGCAATTATTTGTGAATTTGTGAGATGTGCCATGCAAATTTCCAGACAAATTTTCAGGGAAAAGATCGCACATGGGTTTTGATGCGACCGAAAATGTCACACAGGTGTGCGAATTTTCGGACCGCACCGCATGGCCTTCCCATAGTAATTTTTCTGTATTTTTTGTTAGAATCTCCAATTTAAGTTGAAAATTGTGTTTAGATGGGTGGGGAGTAACGAAATGTAATCCACAAATTTTGGTAAAGGTGGATAGGTTCTAATAGGGGTATGCTGGGGGATACCTTTTACGCATCAGGGAGAAAGTCATCCAAAAGAAAGAGAGAAAGAAAATAAGGGCTGCGACAAAGTAATCCTACGCGTTCATGGCCTAGGTGGAGCGCCCTTATCCGATGTGGACCTGTGTGACCCGCCACCTTCGGTAGATGCGCTGAACGGGCTTTATGGTGACGTTACAGAGAGAAAAAAGAGGATCAAATAACGGGCTGAGAACGCGGCTGGCCCCACGAGCCAGCCATGAGGCTGAGGATTCCCCTCCACCTGCCGACGTGGCCTCCTTTTCTGATGAAAAGGGAAAACACACAAGGAGAGACAAAGTCATCCAACGCTGAGGAAGAGACACGCAGAGAGCAAGAGAGCAAGAGAGAAGAGAGCAAGAGATGAAAGAGGAGCCGGCGTGGAAGGGGCTGGTGAAGCTGTTCGGAAAGACAATCGCGGCGGCGCCGCCGGCGGAACCCGGTAACGCTGGCGGCGGCGCTGGCGGCGGAGCAGAGGGAATTGGGAAGGTGGGTTGCTAGCTTCTTCGTCGAGGGTAAACGGGTCGTCGTTGATTTCTCAATCCATGGTGGTTTTTGTGGGATTTCGATGGCAGGCGGGGGCAATCGGCGAGGTGGAGAAGTTGGCGGCAAGCGGCGAGGCGGCGCCGCCGGCGAAGAAGCAGGGGAAGATGCTCCCCTGCCCGCGGTGCGACAGCAAGGACACCAAGTTCTGCTACTACAACAACTACAACGTGAACCAGCCGCGGCACTTCTGCCGGAGCTGCCAGCGCTACTGGACCGCCGGCGGCGCAATGAGGGACGTCCCCGTCGGCGCCGGCCGCCGCAAGACCAAGCACCCCGCAGCCCCCGCCGCCGTGGCGCCGCCCGCCTTGCTTCGGTTCGGCTCGGACGACCCCCTCTACGACTGGACGAACCCCCCCGCCGCCGCCGCAGTTTACCCTGCGGCGGCGCCGCCGGCGATTTGGGGGAAGCGCTCCAGAGATGATGACCCGAGCTGCCAGCTATGGATGCCCAAGGCGCAGAGATCTCGTGACGGAGGCCCGCCCGATACCCACTTCTCCTCTTTCGCTCTTGTAAATTAATCGCAATTAGAAACGGGTCTTTCTACGTGTTTACCGATCCATCCATCCAGTTCTTCACTGAATGAAACAACCGCCGGGACCGTCGGAGCGGCGGATGTCGCCATAGGCGGAGAGCTCCATGAAATCCATCTCGCGGTCTGCGCGGGTGGAGTACTGGGATCAGAGGCCGGTCGATGGATGGGGCGAGGGAGATGGAGACAAGGGGCATACCCGAGGGAGCACGGCAGGCAGGCGTCCTCCTCACGCTCATCTGGATGAGCTCCGCCTTTGAAATCTCCGTCTTGTTCCCCTTGGCCCGGTTCACGCTCGCCTGCGCGAGAAAGATTGAGAACATAAAACGACGAAAACGCAGAGACTGGACCAGATGGGCGTACCCGGAGGACTTGGCAGTTGTCCAGCGTGCTGAGCCCTCCCTGCGACGAGCTCCCAATTTCAGCTTAAAGAGAGAAAAACATAAAGAGAGAGAGAGAGAGAGAGAGAGAGAGAGAGAGAGAGAAGGGACCTTGGAGAAGGGGGTGATGTGGTCATAGTCGTGGCAGTAGCAGCCGGGGCAGCCGACGAGCTTGCGGAAGAGGACGTTGCCGAGATAGTCGCGGCGCCACCGGTCGGGGTCGCGGCCCTTCACCTTCTCCGCCTTGTCCCAGCACTGCGCCTTCACGCTGTGCGAGAAGCTCCTCGGATTCGCCGCCTGCTCCACGTACAGCTCGTACTCCTCCCCCGCCACCTCCACTACCGCCGCCGACGACGAGGATGACGATCTCGGCGACGAAGGGGACCCCCGCTGCCTCCGCCGCCGCCGCGGCGAACCCAGCGAAACGCCGCCGCCGCCGCCGACAGGGCCACCACCGCGGGACGATTCCCGGCGGCTGCTCATGGCGGGGCTGCCCTATCCTCTGATTCCTCTCCCCGAGATGGGTCCCCTTTTAAATGGCTTTGATGGGTACGCAAAATATCGAGGAAAAATCGCGTCTTTTTTTATTCGGGCGGCGCCGATCGGGTGGATAAGAAGACGATCTCTATCTTCGCTTTCCCCGTCAAAGATGGGTTCCCCGGCGCTGGCTCTCAAGTCCGCCGTGGGGCTGCTCCCGCGGTCGCCGCCGGCGGCACGGCGGCGGCTGGGCCGCGTCCTCCCGGTCCGAGCGGAGGGGGGCGCCGCTGGGAAGGACGAGGCAGGGACGGAGGCGCGGCGGCGGTCGGGGCTGTCGCGGCGGGCGCTGGTGGCGGCGGCGGCGGCGGCGGCGGCGTGGTGGAGCAGCGCGTGGGGGAAGGAGGAGGCGGCGATGGCGCTGGGGCCGGAGGGTCCGCTGGTGGAGGAGTTCTGGGACAACGTGCGGAGATACGCGCTGTACATGGTGACGGTGAGCACGGGGGCCATCTACACAATCCTGCAGCCCATCGGAGAGCTCATGCGCAACCCCGTGTCGGCGCTGCTCTTCTTCCTCCTCCTCGGCGGCAGCTTCTACCTCCTCTCCCAGACCCTCAGCTTCATGGTAGGCTTGAACGACTTCGCCTACGACTACGCCCCCTGAACGGCTTGGCCCCTCTTCCTTCATTCAACTCGCCTGCCTCTGTTAAAAAATTAAGAGATTCACACCGCACCTGCGCGACCTGCTCTTTATAATTTTTTCGGTTCTCGTCTCCAGTTTCCTCTCATATAGTCTGCATCTGGGTCGAGGAGGCTCGGGTCTTTCGATCTTCTTGGCTTTTAAGGATTTTGATTCGCCTTGGAGTCGTCCTAAAATTCATGTTAGTTGCGCTGTATGGAAGTAGGGCAGAAATTTTCTCTCTAAAATCTTTCACTTTTTAACGTTTAATTATCATCATGGATCCCATAAGAAGAATATTCAAGTAATTTGTAACATTTCTGCATTAAGGATGCCCAAAGTTCGACCTTTTTTGCATCAAAGGCCAGGCAATCCTTTCTGCGAGGGAGTTGGACACTGAAGAATTAGTGATGGTAATCTGCAGATATTGGTCCTCTTTATACAATTTAATAGATCAGATTTTTATTAAATCCTACCATTGACCATAAGAGCCCAAATGATTAAATGATATCTTACTCTATCTGTTCCGGGGCAAGATCTTCTTCCTCCGAACTTCGATTCGTTTCTTTCAGTGAAATTGGCAGCGTGAATACTATATGGTCCGTAGATCATTGTAATGTTTGAATGACAATATACTGCCACCACCTATAAAAGACTCTGTTACGAAGGCCAACCACAGTCAACAAATAAGATTGCGAAGTCCAACTCTTTGGTATGATCAGACCTCACTTGATCCAGTTCGTATGCAAATTATGCATCATGGCAAAAGACTCTGACAATATATCTTTGGTTTATGATTTGTTGGAGAGTCAGAATATAATTCATGTAGAACCATCAAGCGTGGTGAGAACTTATTTGTGGCCAGCATGACTATGAATGTGGTATAGTCTCCAAATACGCATCTATTTAGGCATCTCCAGAGAAACATGCATCCAATATTTGATCCTTGTCCAAGATAATCGACGAGAATAAAACTCTTTGAAAACATGACCCCTTTTTGCGAGATAGAGAACTAAAAGTGCCTCATAAGATGAGCGGCGCATTGTCAAGGAGAATCCTTCTGCGTACCAGAAGTCTAATGAGTGGATAACTTTGTCATCGTGTTTCCAACATTTAGATTACCCCAATTGTCGGTCGACAAACAATAGAGCCAGGTTTGATAATTATGGAAGATGAAGAACTATTTTCAACCCTGATAACAGCCACGTTTGGAAAGTCTGAATATTCATAATTTGATAGAAAGCTCAAGAAACAATCAACTTTCCCTAGTTCCTCGCCCAAAGCTGAATATAGACCCTTATTCACAACACTATCTGAAACTTGGTTAGCTAAAACACTCACTGAATGTCCCAGACATATCGTTACCCCTGACTTGGAATGCTCTTTTGTGACAATCAAGCAGCTGTTCATGTTACATTTTCATGAAAAACAAAACAAATCAAGGTATATACCATCATATCTTAAGACATCATCAAACTTTTTTTCTCCAAGTAATCAAGCAATCAAATGGACTGACCTTGGATCATGCTCTGGTCCTCAGTCCGGAGTGAGGCCAGCGTTCTCGTCGCTGGAGCTGTGCTGCACCCGTCCGGTAATCTCCAGGCAGAAGCCGTTCGAGAATCTCTGACGCGGCCTCCCCGTCTTCGCAGGCGGCGGCGCCGCCGCCTCCACGTAGACGGGCCGCATCGTCGCCGCCGGGTTGGGAGTTATCCTCTGGTTCTCGAGCGGCCTCAAAATCCTCTGCTCCGACAAGAGCTCCGACGCCCCTTGTTCGTGCGCCACCACCTTGCGCCCGAGCAGGTCGAAGGTGACCACGAGCTTCCCCCGCCGCCGCTCCTCTTCTTCTTCCTTCTCCTTTAGCTTCCTTGCCAGGGCCTCCCTCTCCTGCAGCCCCACTGCCATTGAATAAACCGCACAGGGAACAGAAGAGAGAGACAAGGGGGGGGACGGGACCTGATTGGAGAGCCAGGAATTGCCCTCGAATTCGTAGTAGTCGCTCTGGTCGTCGATGACGGTGGTGCGGGCGGCGGAGTTGCGGTCGTATTCCACCAGCCGCTTCGTGAAGGCCTCGGCGCTGGCCTCGGCGGCCGACGGCGGCGGCACCAGCGAGCCCTCTAGCCCGGCGTAGGTGCTCCCCTCGCGCAGCACGAGGGCGCCGCAGAAGCCGCACGGACCCTCGCCCTCCTGCTCGCAGACGATCTTGCCGCAGCTCAAGCAGTTGCTCACCAGGCCGTGGCGGCGCGCCTGGCAGTCGCAGGGGCTCCCCTGCTTGAACACCACCGCCCCTCTCGCAGCCTCCGCCAGAGACACCGCGACTTTCCCCCCCTTCTTCCTCCTCGCTCCTTTGGAAGAGGTCACCGGACCTTCCGCAGACTTCTCCTCCTTGTGCCCTTGACCCAGACCAGAGGGCGCCCTTGAACTAGGAGCCTTCTTCTCCGCCGGGGGTCTCGCCGGCTTCTTGCTCTGCGCGTAATTGTCATGCGCGGAGGGCTTAACGTAGCGCTGGAGCGCCGGCGGTTGTTCGGCGGCTGCGGCGCCATCGCCGCTCGAGTCCAGGAAGCCCCTCCGCTGCAAGTACTCCCGGATCAGGTCTCCGCTGGCCTCCGGGCCGACGATGTTCTGAAAATTCCGAGGGAAAAAGCACAGGGTGACCTTCTTTCCGCCATTGAAGAAGAGTCGCGATTAATTGAAGGATCGATGTATACGGTGAGGTATTCGCGGGCGTCCTCTGGCGGCGCGAGTTCGCAGTAGGAGACGAGACCGGAGACGACGTCGGCGTCGAGCTGCAGCCCGGTCTGAACCCTCCCGGCGAGATCCAGCAGCGCCGCCTCCAGCCACTCCCCCGAGGCCCCCATCTCTCTCGATTTTGAGAAATAAATAACCCCGACTTGGAACTTGTAAAGATTGCCCTTTTATGGGGAGGGGAAGCAAAGGCCTGCTTCGGTCCGAATCGATCGGGCTCTCGACGCCGTCCGATGGGCCGCGCGCTTCGGCCCAAGCACGTCGTGGCGGCGATCCGATGCCAGACGGACCCGCTGCGCGCCCTCGAGGTGTTCGACGCGGTGGCCCGCGAGGATGGGTTCGCCCACACGCCGGCCACCTTCGCGGCCATGGCGGGCAAGTTGGCCCGGCACGCCCGGTTCGCCGAGATGGAGAGGGTGCTCGCCGACATGCGCGCCGGCTGCGGCGGCGACCGGACGGAGGCGGCCTACGTCTGCGCCATACGAGGCTACGGCCGCGCGGGCCGGGTCCACGACGCGGCGGACGCGTTCGAGAGGCTGGACTTGTTCGGGGTGGCGCCGTCGGCCGCGTCCTACAACGCCGTCATGGGCGTGCTGGTGGAGCACGGCTTTCCGGACCAGGCCCACAAGGTGTACCTGCGGATGCTCCACGCCGGCGTCGTCCCCGACCACGCCACCTTCGCCGTCCGGATCAAGGCCTTCTGCCGGACCCGCCGCCCCCTCGCCGCCGTCCGCCTGCTCCGCGCCATGCCCGACCCCACCGCCGCCGCCTTCTGCTTCGCCGTCGCCGCCCTCTACGAGGCCTCCCTCCGCGCCGAGGCCTCCGTCCTGTTCGACGATATGCTCCGTCTCGGCCTCTCCCCCGCCATCGTCGACTTCAACAAGCTCGCCCACGCCCTGTGCAATCTCCCCGGCGGCGGCTTGGCGGAGGCCGCGCGGCTGCTGGGAAAGGTGCTCCGGCGCGGGGGCGCCGCCCCCAACGGGTTCACCTTCAACATCTTCCTGCGCGGGATGTGCGCGGAGGGGAGGGCGGGCGAGGCCACGGCCTGGCTCGAGCGGCGCGCGCAAGAGGAGGGCGCCGACGTTGTGGCGTTCAACACGGTAATGGCGGGGCTGTGCCGGAGCTCGCGCGCGGAGGAGGCGGCTGGGCTCCTGCGCCGGATGACCAACGCTGGGTGCTTCCCGGACAGCTTCAGCTACAACACGGTCATCGACGGGCTCTGCCGGGCGGGAAACGTGGCGGCGGCGCGGCGGCTCCTGCGCGACGCGGCGTTCAGGGGCTTCGTCCCCGACCGCTTCACCGTGGGCTCCCTCGTCCACGGGCTGTGTCTCGAGGGCGACCTCGCCGGCGCGGCGGCCGCGCTCCGCGAGGCGGCCGCGGCGGGGGTGCGGCCGGACGCGGCGGTCTGCAACGCGCTGATCCGGGGGCTGTGCCGTCAAAGAGGCGGCGCCGGGCTCGCGCAGGCGCTGGAGCTGTCGGCGGAGATGGCCGAGGCGGGCAGCGCCGACGCCTGGACCTACAACACGGTGGTGCACGGGCTGTGCCGCGCGGGCCGGGTGGCCGAGGCGCGGGCGCTGGTTGACGCGGCGACGGCGGAGGGGCACTTTCTCCCCGACGCCTTCACTTTCAACGCGATCGTCGACGGGCTGTGCCGCGGGCGGCCGCGCCGGCTGGACGAGGCCCTGGAGCTGGTGCGCCGCATGTGGACCGCCCACGGCGTGCGCCCCGACGCCGTCACCTTCAACTGCGTGCTCGACGCGCTCGGCAAGGCCGGCAGGGCCGCCGAGGTCGAGCGCGCCTTCCACGACATGGCCGCCGCCGGCTGCGCCCCCACGGTCGTCACCTGCAACATCCTCATCCACGCGCTCTGCACCACCCGCCGCGCCGCCGACGCCGCCCGCCTCCTAGCCAGGATGCGGGGCCAGGCCGCCACCGCCCACCCGCACGGCGAGTCCGAGCCGCCGCTGCCACCGCCGGACGCCGTCAGCTTCGGGACGGTTATCCACGGGCTGTGCGCCGCCGGTGAGCTCAAGGAGGCGATGGGGCTGTTCAGGGAGATGGAGCGGGACGGGCACCCCCTCACCGCCGCCACCTACAATTTACTCATCGCCGGGTTCGGCCGCCAGCTGCAGCCGCGCTCCGCCGTCGAGCTCTTCGCCGAAATGCAGCGGCGAGGCTGCCCGCCCGACGCGTTCACCTTCCGTGAGCTCGTCGCGGGCTTCTGCCGAGCCGGGGACGCCGCCGGCGCGCTGGAGCTGGTCCGGAGGATGATGGCGGAGGCCGCAGCCCTCGCACGCGCGCCCGCCATGGCCGCCACCTTCGGCCGGGTTATCGACGCCCTCTGCGCCGACCATCGCACAGCCGACGCCGTCGACCTCGTCGTTGACATGGCCGGCAGCGGCGCCGCTCCGCCCACCGCCGCCGCCGCCATCTTCGACGCCGAGAAGCGCGTCGCCGCCGCGCCGAAGATCCTCGTGGAAGAGCTCCTCCGAAACGGCCACATCACCTACCACGCCTACGAGCTCCTCTACGACGGCGTCCGGGCCAGGAAGCACGCCACAGCAAGAAGAAGACGGTCGTGACGAGGAAGATGATGATCAGGGTGATGAGGATGACGATGATGATGAAGGGATCATTATCATGGGCCAATCAAGCCGGTTGGGTCTTTCAGGCGGCGACCAAGGAGAAGCTCGGATTCTGCTCTTTCGCCCGGCACGTGTTAGTTGTCACGTACCGAGAGATGGCGGCGGGGCAGACCTCGAAGACGAACTTCATTCCCCGAATCTCGATCAGGGATCCGGAGTTGAGGCCGACCTGTTTCCCCGGGGCCAGCTCCATACCGCTGATCAAGATGGGAAACTTGCCCGTGTTCTTCAGATGGAACCCTCCCTGCTCGTCCATCTTCATCATCGCCTTCAAACCATCACCCCCAAAACAAAAACCCATATCATAAGACGATGCCCCATGCACAAAGAAAGAAAGACTAAGCCTTGACAAGCTCCATACCTGGCGCCGAGATATCTTATTCGCGGGGCCTTCTCTCTTCAAATCGATGTCCACGTGAATATCTTCCGTAGCTCTTCCCAGCGAGACCTGTACGAATCTCAACATCATGATCACCGTCCATCTTGGGTAGTATGAACATCGGATGAGGCACTGAAAAGTCACCTCTGGCTTTCTAATGTAATGCCTCAAACGACGGCCGTACAACACTGCGAGCGCACCGCGAGAGGCGATCGATCTCTGCAGGTTGGAGCGCGCGCTCTTCTCTAATCTCATCAGCGTCTTCTTCGACTCCAAGAACTGGTACCTCGACACTGACAATGTGACCAAAAAAAATTATTTTAAGAAAAATGTACAGCAAAAGAAATCAAGAGGACATGGGTGTTGATTTCTACCTTCTCTGGTAAACCGACTCGACTCGTGGTCGGAGAATGCAAGGTCCATGTCGAGTATCTGCCACAAGAGAGAATTAAAGTTAAATAAAAGAATCTGCAGAATCCGTAAATAAAATCAGAAGAGCAGAAACAAACCAAAGATTCAACGTCAGAAAAGTGGGGGACTTCATCGTCGCTGTCGGAGGATATGTCATCGATGTCGGAGGTGGAGTAATTCTGACACGGGTCGCCGCCAAAGTCGCCTTCCCCGCCGCCACCCATCTCTCCGGGAAACGACGCCCATCTCTGCGACGGGCCTCCGCCGTCCGTCGCGCGATCAGATTTCGCACGATCCGAGGGCAGATCATCGCGCAGCTTCTCCCCTTGAAATTCTTCCTTGGGCCTGATCAAATGGCCGCCGATTTCACTTGGGCCCGACGACTGCACGAACTTTTCGCCGGATTCCATTCCGTGGGGCTCCGTCTTAACCTTGAAATCGGCGGCGTTGAGACGCTTCAATCCGGCACTTTTGGCATGATGCATTTGAACCAACTGATTCTGACAAGGAATTTCATCCCCCGCACCGAACCGCGACACTTCCGAATTGCCAGAACTCGCTTCCGGCTCCTGTTTCTTCGAGACGGATGGGCGGACTTCGTTCGGGAGAATGATGTCGTCATTGCAGGGAATGTCCGGGTCCTCGGTGTTCAAAGTGCAGATCATAGGTCCTTCTAGAAACCCACGAAAAGAAGAGTCTTTCATCTTCTCTGCAGAGGAATCTTCTGGGGCGACGGAGGGCTGCTCGTCAACGTTGGATGGTGCTAAGCAAACTTGTTCTTCTCTAAAATCTGGGTCTCTCCGGCCCCCTGAGAATTCATGCAGCACTCCCTCTGCCATGATCGCTTCAATGTCTTTAGATCCTGGGGCTTGCGGGTAGGCCGGCTCGTGGTGAATATCGGCTGGACAAGCTGAGAAGATTGCGTTTAGTGTTTCTAGGCAAGGCCCGTCCATTATGTCCTTGCCCTCCTCGTTGAGAAGAAACAGCTCCTCGTCTTCATGCGCAAAGTCCAGCGAGAGACTCACGAAATCACTGTCTGCAATCATAGCGGAGCCATTCAGCACGGCCATGCCCATCTCATCGGGCAGTTGATCTTCCGGAAGCGTTTTCCTGGGATCTGAGCCTGACACGTTCATGACGGGACTTGACCGCGGACCATCTTCATCAAAATTCGAGCCCAAGGGAAGAGTTGACCCGGGGTCGATTCCTCCCCATAGCGTCATTGACATGAGCGGGGACGGAAACCCAAGATTTTGCAGAGACCCGCTGCTGCTATCAGAAACCTCCGGGTTCAGATTAGGGTTGGGGTTAGGCTCCCCTCCAAAGCTGGACGGAGAGGGCTTCTTTTCGACGGTGTGAGCTTCTTGGGGACTTCCCGTAGAATGGACAACGCCGTTCACCACCTCTTTGTCCAGGGATACGGCTGCGACATCCCCAAATTCGAACAAAGCGCCGGCCGCGGCGATGACTTCGTCAGCTCTGAATAAGTCTTGCTCGTCGCCGTGATGGGTTGGGCTAAATTCAAACTTGTGCGCCTCGTATCTAGCCGAAGCATCAGGGTCTGTCGGATTGTCACCGTCGGGTTCGCTGAAGGATTTTGAGGCCTCTGGGCAACCGTCCTTACCGCCGAAGTCTGTAGCAGCGGCCTGCGGTTCAAGAAAATCCACTTCTGGGTTGTTATAGTGACCGCTGCTGCGTATCCTCTTTCGCATTGCATAGTACAGGCTCCGCACGCGGCTGCTTTTTCTCTTTCCTGGAAGCCATTCTCTACTTCTCACACCACAGATTTTCCCTGATTTGAGACTTCCGGGAAGGCAAGCGTCCACGCTCGAGGTCATCATATAAGCCGAGGCTTCCATGGCCATGTCTTCATCGTAGAGGATGTGACGCCACCTTTCTTTCAATTCTCTTATGGTGAATCGGCGCGAAAATTCTACTGCGCCCTTGGCAAGAGACTCCAGGGACGCACCCGCCTGCAGCGAAACAAAATCAAACAAATTAACTTCGAGTAAAATTAACCGGAAGAACAAAGCAATTGAAGCACACTAAAACAGGGTTCTCTTAAGGAGCCTAGTCGGTCATCATCTTCGAACAATGCAAACATAAAGGCCCATGTCTTTTACTCGTCGTCATCCCGTCCGAGAGTCGTCTACTATATAAAATTAGATAATTCCGACTGCATGTTAATAACTTTGATATTAGAACAATGAGGCCCACCGTTCTACTGGTAATCGGTAGACCTCAAAGTAAGAACTGAAGGGTTTATAGAAGTTGAAACTCGGGAGAAAACTAGGACGTTGATAAAAAACTAAAAATAAAAGACTCACGAAGAGACGATTACAACCGAGGAGGTCATGACTCGGACATGGAATAAGATGATGATGTCCGCAAACTTTTATAACTCACCCTCCACGTCTGCCACTCTATGGTGAGACAGAGATACAGCTAATAATTCAAACGATGTAACATCACACAGCACACAAGGGACAAAGGATACGGGATGAAGATGCAAACCAAATAATCCAAAGAAAAAAAAAAGTTGAATAAAGACATCGTGTGCATATTCACAACACACGATTAAGTGCTGGCCACAGTGGGCCTTGCATCAAGTGTTGTCATTTTTCAAAGCAACACAACTATTTTTAAGGTTTCAGGGCCAAGCACCGCAGGTAATGAGAGCTTTTTTTTTCGTGAATTTAGCATAAAAAGTTGGTCAGCATCTTGAGTGAGTTCCGTAAATCTTATGACATTAACTAGGATGATCCCCGTCTTTCACAGGTTGCTCTTATTTTCAAGGACAGAAACAAGATTTCTATTGAAGGAATAATAAGTCTAACGCAATTCAATTTCTTCTCACTGGAGGAGAACCATTCATTGATCCTCGGAGACAGTCAGTCTGCGTCGGGCCAAAGATATCCAGGAAGAAATCAATAATAAAGTTAAATGGACCTCAAGAGAATAAACGTCACAAGCAGCCTCTTAAGACCTATCACAAGAAAAAACGAATTTCCTCCAAACTCCGGGAGCCGAGGATACATGAGAAACTCCGAATTACAACAAGGAACCACGATTAACAGGATGAATATGGAATCCCTGATTCTCTCCCAGTTACTATTATTGAGCAGCCTCGTTCCAAACATGCCCCAAAACAAAGAAGAACGCCTAGACGAGAAATAAGAGTCACAGCATGCATCATAAATCAGACATCCGCCGAGCGTGAGAGGCCCAGGGAGAACAACATAAAATGTCAGTATCAAATTAAATCCGAAAGACGCGTCGAGAACAGCGGCAAAATCCTCTCGGTTCACTGAGATCATTCCATTCCATTCAAAACAGATTACAAAAACAAAAGCAAACGCAAGGGAGAACAGAGACGGCGTTACCTCCACAGCGTTCTTGAGCAGCACATCGTCGTCCGGCGTCCAACGAGCCACCGGCGCCGTCGCTCCCATCGGCGCATCAAAAACTTCGGTTCTTCCTCCGATTCGGCGTCCGCAGGAGGATGAGAATCGGAAATTCCGAGTTTGCGACACTCGAGTCGATGCCTCTGAATTGGGGATTTCCGCCTCGCCTCTCAAATCTCGAGTCTCGAGTCTCGAGTCTCGAGTCTCGAGTCTCGAATCCCGGGTTGCTCCAAGTTTGAAGTCTCTTAGCAGGCCCCCCCCCTCCGCGGGTCCACCATGGCCCAGTAAGCCCAGGCGTCTACACGTGGCCAAAACTCCACACAGGAGACACTTAAGCAATAACGTGAATAAACGGTTGTGCTTTGTCAATTACCTGCGAGCTCATAATTCTTTGAATTGTAAATAATATTGCATTGGATGTTGAAAATATTCATAATTATAATTGATTAGTTGAGATAGGTCTTGGGTTCTAAGCCTTGGTTCAACCATGGAAAAAATGGTTTCCATGATGCGGAAGCGTGTTATTGATTCTTTATCGATCTATAAAATCAATATATCATGTATACTTTATGGGAAACATGTTTCACCCTTGACCTGCTCACTTTGAGATCATTTTGAAACCTTTCATATGCCCCGCCTCTAGAAGTATCCACATGATCATATTGCTCTTAGATCCCCACCGCTTATTCTTCAACTCTCCTTGAAAATCTTGAAGATTTTCTCACCGCGAAGACACTCTCCTTGGTTGTGTAGAGAATAGATCAGAGTGAAGAAAGAGGGGCTTTCAATTCTGGCTGGCTTAGGTGCTTGAAATGAGTGACCCTTCATAATTTAAATTTACTTGAATTTTTTCTCAAAAATCCCATAAATTAAAATATATTGACCAATGCCCCTGTGATCTAATGCATGTGACCCTCTATGACCATGTATGATTCTGGTTAATAATTTTAGTGGCCCAGTGACAACTATTGACCAACTTTATTAATTAATTATATCAACATATGGATTAATTAACTAAAGATCAATTGAACCCAATCGATAGGTTAAGTTTCCAGCTCGTGAGTTGTCAAGCTACGTCTCGAATTTACTATGTCATCACTATGACATTGCATGTATGTCACTATGTCATTAGATTAATTCACTATGTCATTGCATGTATGTCACTATGTCATTAAATTAATTCACTCTGTCATTGCATATATGTCACTATGTCATTAAATTAATTCACCATGTCATTACATGTATTCATGAGTTTCATTATAAACATCACACTAGAATAATAATGAACATAATATTTTATACAATGAATACTTCAATAGTATCATTCTTGAGATTATTGAGTTCTATGGCCTTGAATTTGACGAAATAAAAGTGATTCGTGTACCGTAAGACTTGAAAAGTAATGACGGCGACATTCAAAACCTAATG
Source organism: Wolffia australiana (assembly GCF_029677425.1). Lineage (NCBI taxonomy): Eukaryota > Viridiplantae > Streptophyta > Magnoliopsida > Alismatales > Araceae > Wolffia > Wolffia australiana. The sequence continues at coordinate 241,710 of NC_135847.1, read as the reverse complement.
ATCAAAGGACATATGCATAGATCAGATCCATGATTTCTCGATTCCTCAAGTGAGATGTTTTGAGATTCTCAAGCGTGCAACCTCTAAAAATGTCCACATGATCGCTAACATGTCAAATCTTCTCCATTCTCTTGAAGAGCCCTGGTCATGCGTCACCGCCATCATTATGTTGTCTTGATTACATCATCGATGGATATGAATCAATGGGAGGAGGGAGAAGAAAGGGAAGTGCCTTGAAAAATTCTAGATTGGGTGAACTTTTTTTATGGTCTTCCCTTATATATACTTGACTTGATTTTTTCATAAACCCCCAAACTTTAAGTGTTTATATGGATATCCAAAAGACCCCTTGTATGTGACCCTTGTGGCCCATGCATTAGTCTTGTTAATGACTCCAATGGCCCAATAAATTTTATTGGTATTTAAGGCGAATGAAATATATCATCATATTTATTAATTAATGAAATATACATTTAATCTGATTTATAGGTATAGTGTTCAGACTGTGGTGTACAAAGATATACATGATGCTCTCAAAGACATAAATGAGTCTACTATCTCACTAATCAAACTTTCTCCCATCAGTTGCCATGTGTGTAGAGTCCCTCGTCAACTTGATGATTCTAGGATGACTTCGGGTATGGTCAAGTATCAATGTTAGAACTCTTCCTTTATCTATCTCCTCTTATGTTGGGGGAGGATGATCCCATATTGACCACTCAATCATCCTCATGAAATTGTTGTTGCACCCAAACTAAGACTATTCATATTTACATGATTAGGGGATCATATATCATAGTAAAAGTACAACCATCCATCAACAACACAAATTTGGTGTCTCAAGTCTAAGGACCACTTGCACAACCGTGACACGAATCAACTTGATTAACTGTATGGTATAACCCTATTCAGGTTTTTGTCTATGTTAATTTAATGAACTCTTTCTGCTATATAGCATCCATTATCAATCTTTAGTTTCTTCACACTAGTAGTTATGGGACCGATCATACTCATCGTACAAAGTGGGTCAATTTAGCGACACTACATCTGGCTAATTTGATGTCCTTTTTGGTTATCATTAAAATAATAATATTAATAACGCATACTTAAAATACAAGTGATCTCTGGATTATGATCTCATCATAAATGACTAAGTTGTATCGTGTAGTCTTTGACTTCATCACATGCATCACAAGTGCATTATACTTAATACATCGTATTAATGAACAATGAACGGGATGTGGAATGTGTTACTGGCTTGCCTGCCACATATAGTTCCGTCAAGGATAAGAGAAGATAGCTCAAGGAATACGACGAGATAAAGTCCTTATCCAAGGAAGTGGAACATTAGTACATCAATACTTACTCGAATATTTGATTGTAATCTGCCCAAGATTGTCAAGCGAATGAGGACTATAAGCATATTGTAATTAATGATAGAAAGGTTACATCTGATTCGTGACTTTCTCACTCGCTCATACCAAAATTTATGTATATTTTTCCATAGTGAAACAATAGTGGAACAAGTCAAGACTGAAGTAAGACATTTCAAAACTGAATACTGATTCATACTTTATTATCTCTTAGGCATTCAACACCATATACAGACTATATATTTGACTAATTACTCCTGGCATGGCCACCGAGAGGTTTGCTTCTAAAAATGTCTGGGTGGCAGGGAGAATTGCAATCAAGTTTTATGTGGAAATAGAAACAGAATCTCGCATAATACTTGGAAATCATGATGGTGATTAAAGGGGATAATCTTTGGCAGTGTAGGGTAGGTACTAGGGTTCGCTTGTCTCAATATAGGTATCCGATTATGATATCGGGATGCATGCTGTATTGGATACTGAAAATTAAATTTTCGGTGTCCATTTTTTCTGATATCCAGATATCGGATATCGATTCCGGATATCGGTTGCTACAGTAACGATATTTGATATCGGTATCCGCCTCGATGTCGTCATCTGCCTCCGTCTCTAGAGGAGAATGACGATATTGGATATTGGATTTGGATATCGAATTTTGATATCCAACTTAGAGAGATTATATGAAAATATAACTAATCCATCACTGTGCACCTATTTAAATGGATCACCGCGCACATGGGGCAGTCGGAGAGATCTTTGATTTATAAAGTTGCCCTTTTAATATATAAAGTTGTTAAACTCCAAATCCTGTTATCCCATATGGAAGAAAATAGAACATTTTAGTTGTATTTTTTGGACAAGTAATATTTTAATATGTTACGTCTATAAAGGCTTTAAAATATAGTTACTAATTAGTTAAAATATTATTATATGATTTAAAGTGTACTCTACCTTGGTTCATATATACAACGCAAGAGTTTTAATTTCTTCCACACGGGATAACAGGATTTGAGTTTGCTGTTAAACTCCAAATCCTGTTATCCCACATGGAAGAAAAAAAAAGATTTAGCTGTATATATTAGTCGAGGTGGAAAATACATCAAAAGTGTACTGCGATGATATACAAAAACCATTGTAAGTGATGATAAATATCAATTTTTAATGTCGATACCGGATATCGATATCCAGATACCGGTTCAGATATCCTGACATCGGAATCCGAATTCCGGTATCCGATACACGCTTCGCCTTACCCCTCCGATATTCGTCAAGACCTAAAGGATGGATATCGACCGATATCCGATATCAGACATCGTCTCGGATTTTTTCCGGGTATTAGATATCAGTTGTCCGATATTGGATATTAGATGGATATCAGTTGGACAATCACTAGGAGGCACTTATCAAGATCTTAACTTTAATGCTTCTTGGAATAAGACGACGAGCCAATACGAATATTCGAGAATAATTGAATGACTATAGAGCGGAAGTAGACATGGTCGTTCTGTTTTCTTTGTGCGAATTGGTGCGAATTGAGCGTTCTGTTCGGATTTCCGAACAGAACAAAATCAAATTCGAACAGAACATCGCACAGACCCGTGTGCGGTTCGCTTTGTGCAAATTGTGCGAATTTTGTGCGAATTTTGAACACTGCGAATTTTGTTCGGATTGTGCGAATTTTGTTCGAATGGTGCGAATTTTTTTCAAATTGTGCGAATGTGCGAATTTGTGTGAATTTTGTTCGAATTGTGCGAATTTTGTTCGGATCTTGCGAATTGTTCGAACATCTGTTCTTATTTTCGCACAAAAAAGAACAGACCCCCTGTGCGAATTTTTGTTCGTTTCAAAAGAACAGAACAGAACGACCATGTCTACGCGGAAGACAGCTAAAAAAATAATTAACACATAGTAAAGTGGTCTACTGAACGAGCAGAGTTAAGAGAAAGAAAATAGTTGGCCAAAAAAATAACGCTTTGAATGAGTGAGTCAGGCCGAAGGTTCTATCTAGGAATGCCAATTGGGGAAGTAGAAGTGATGATGCAGTCGCTACTACTTCCCTGGTCGGCGGCATCTGCCGAGACCACCTGTGCGTCGGCCATGAATCGCTCTCTTCCTCGATGATCGCCCGGCGGCTGCTCTCGTTGCTGCGGCGGCCATATGACAATGCATGGCGGCGCAGTCACATTCGGAGAGCCCACTTCCTGGACGGCCCGGGCGCCTGCGTGGCGGCTCTCCAAGCGTGCGCCTCCCGCCGGGCAGTCTCCACGGGCGTCGCCGTCCACGCCTGCGCCATCACCAGAGGCTTTCTCCTCCTGTCCCCGTCCCTCGTCACCGCCCTCATCTCCTTCTACTCCAAGTGCGCCCTCCCTGCCGACGCCCTCGCCGTCTTCCGCCGGCTCCCCGGCGGCGCCGCCAACCTCTTCCAGTGGAACTCCGCCATCGCCGCGATGACCGCCAACGGCCAGCCCCGTGAGGCCGTTCTCCTCTTCCGCGAGATGGGCGCTGCCGGCCTCGCCCCCGACGAGTTCACCTTCCCCTGCGTCATCACCGCTTGCGCGGACCTCTTCCTCGCCGCTGGCCGAGGCCGCTCCCTCGAGCTCAGGAGCCTGCACTGCCGCCTCGCCAAGACGGGTTTGCGCGCCGACGTCTTCGTCTCCAGCGCCCTCGTGCACGGCTACATGAAGACCGCGGATTCCGTGGACTACGCCCTCAGGGTGTTCGACCAATTGCCTGAGAGAGACGTGGTGCTATGGAATTCAATGGTCAACGGGCTCGCCCAGAGCGGCCGCCCCGAAGAGGCTCTCCGCCTCTTCCAGAGGATGGCGGCTGACGGGGTCGCCCCGAGCAAGTTCACCATCACCGGCGTCGTCTCCGTGTTTGCCGCCCTGGCTGACCTCGGCGGTGGCCAGGCCGCGCATGCGCTCGCGGAGAAGACCGGCCTTGCCGCTGCCGACGTTGCCGTCCCCAATTCTCTGATCGACCTCTATGGCAAGTGCGGCGCTGCCAAGGAGGCGGCTGTGGTCTTCGACGCCATGCCGGAGAGGGACCTTCTCTCCTGGAATTCCATGATCGCCGCTCTGGTGCAAGGCGGCGATCACGGCGGCGCCCTCAGACTCTTCTATCGGATGAGGCAGGATGGGCCAGCACTGCCCGACGCCGTCACAGCCTCTGCCGTGCTGCCGGCCTGCGCCCACGCGGCGGCACTGCTGTGGGGGCGCGAGATCCACAGCTATCTCGTCGTCAGCGGCCTGCTGCGGTGGCGGAATGGCGGCGACATCTTCCTGCACAACGCCGTCATGGACATGTACGCCAAGTGTGGGAGTGCCGACGAGGCGATGGCCGTCTTTGAGGGGATGCCGGCCAAAGATGTGGCTTCTTGGAACATCCTCATTGGTGGGTATGCGGCGAAGGATCCGCCGGCGGCGCTGCGGACCTTCTCGCGAATGTGCGGGGAGGCGGCGGCTGCGCCGGACGAGGTGACCTTCGTGGTGGTGCTCTCGGCCTGCAGCCGTGGCGGGCTCGTCGCCGAGGGGAGAGAGCTGCTGCGGCGAATGCAACCCGAGTTCGGGGTGCAACCCACAGTCGAGCATGTGGCATGCGCAGTGGACATGCTGGGCCGAGCCGGGCTGCTGGAGGAGGCTCGGGAGCTCGCCGCCGCCGAGCCGGCAGGGTCGAGCCCAGTGGTGTGGCGGGGGCTGCTCTCGGCTTGCCAGATGCACGGCAAGACAGAGCTGGCGGCGGCAGCGGCGGAGCGGGCGGTGAAGATGGAGCCAGAGCACAGTGGGAGCTTTGTTCTGCTCTCGAATGCCTTCAGCTCTGCCGGCCGCCACCGCGAGGTGACTGCAATTAGAACCGCCATGCGCGGCCGCCTCCTGAGGAAGACGCCCGGCTGCAGCTGGATCGAGCTCAACCCCCCCTCCCATGCACGAGTAGAATTCCTGCCCAGCGCTGAAAAATAACAGCAATTCCCGTTAAGCCCTGCTGATCGCATCTCATCAAAATCGCATCTCATCAAAATCGCATCTCATCAAAATCGCATCTCATGGCCCCGATATCGAGCACGTTCGTTGGAATCCACCAAAGGGATGGATACACGTGGCGCGCCCAGAGTCGGCCACCTGGATTATATGAAGGAAAGCCCGCTGGAGGTGCCGAGCTGGAGGAAGAGGTGGCCGTCGAGGAGCTTGGAGATGTTGTCTTCTGCGGCGCAGGTCATCGTCTCGCCGGCGAGGCTCGCCATGCGGGGGCGCTTCAGTTCGCTCTCGGTCTTGGCGTCCGTCTCCCCTCCCACGCTCTTTCTCTTTGATCCAGGCAGCAGATTCAGCCCTGCGAGAACAGGATTGAAGTCGAGGTATAAAATACAGACGAGATTGGGGAGAAGGGGTTATGACTTACCACTAAACGAGCCGGCGATGTTTAGCCGTTCCTCCATGGCGTCGGAGCAATCACCCGGATCTCTCGTACCGCAGCTGCTCATCTTATTGATCCTGAAACGTCATTGGAGATTAGCTTGTTTAACTGGCCGGATCATATTCTAGAAGAGGTGGACATCGAATTGAACCCCAAGAGAAATCACGGAGGCACCTTTCGGGTGTAAAAATAGGCACTAAATCATGGGTTATTCGACTGGGTTAAGAAACTAGACAATGAATCATGGATGATGTCAAACTGGGTACCAAAACCGAACAATAAATCATGTGTTATCAGTGTGGCTCAATAAGCAAGGTAATAAATCAGAGTGGGTTAAGAAGCTAGGCTGTAATCATGGGTTATCAAACTGACTCAAGAAACTAGGCAATAACTCACCTGTACATATGGTCCACAAAATCGTCGATGAGGACTGGCCAAGCACCTGCGTCAAAAGAGCAGAATCACTTTAATATGGCCCTCTGGGTCTTCTGGAAGACACATGATATGGCGCATCATGATCCCAATGTAGCACAAGAAAGAGAAATTGAATACCTTCCGAGTCGTAGCCATCAAGATCCTCATTCACGCATCTGCTAAAACCCAAGAGCTGCTGCCATGTGTCGAAGGATATATTATGGCGCTGATGCTTCTGCAAGCAGACAAGAAATATGAGAAATCAATAAAATGAATAAAAAATGTCGTGGCATTCTTCTTCCGGGAAGATGGCACACCTCAACAAAATCACACCACTGATTCAGCAACCGAAATCTCCCTGGAAGAATCAGCCTCCATGCAGTTACTGCCTTGCGCACGCCTGATTGTTCAATAAAATAAATAAAAATGAGACTACATAGTTCAATTTTGAGAACCAAATTGCATCGTAGTTATGGCAATGAGACTTTTGAGAAGTTCATACTGATATTCTTCTGGCCATTTTCACGACAGAGGAAGAACACAAAGTCATAGAACCAGGTAAACTGAATCGATTCCACCTTCAAAAATATAGTCATGCACCCAATGAATATAAGGAAAAAGAGAATCTACATTCATGTAACTGAAAAAATGTTGGATAGAAGCTTACGGAAAAGTTGAGGTGGGCCATGAGATTCCTCAGATCATCAAAAATCATATCGCTGCAGATGGAGAAAGCTTTCCAATAATGAAAAGTTGAACAAGGCATTATGTGATACGATTAATTCTATTCAGAGTAATGAATAAATAAAGATAAATTGGGCGTAATTTGATTCTGCGGGCTATCTGCTTCGCAACTTATGAACGCGTATACTGTTGTCGACTAAGAACAGGAGGAAAGAAGATCGAAACAGAATTTAATGTAATTTTTTCTGCAATATTCGTTTTTCGATTGAAGATAAACCCGGAAACCAGAGCAGACGACAGGGATTGGTCACGGTCGCAGTGGAGATCTCGTGGATTAATCGCAACCGAAAGCGAAGACATAACGAATGAATGTTACAGTTAGAGGGACCTTAGCAAACTAGAATTGACAAAGAACTTTTCGAGGCAACCGATGAAAGAAATCATGAACAAAAAAACAACGTTAAGAAAACAAAACTGTATGATCAGGCGACAAGCAAGGCAAACGACCCGCCAGCCAAAAAAGCCGTTGTTATAGACATTACACAAGAGCCGACAAATACAAATTACCTATGATTTCCTCTGGTCTCCAAGAACTGCGCCAGAATATTTTGAGCATCCTTTGAAGAGCGATGATCATTCGACGACATGACGTCTGGTCCCAAGAGAAAATCCGTCAAAAACTTAAACTCATTCAAAAGCTCAAAAAACAAAGAAATCCACAAATCATCAAACATCACCCCCATTGAAAAAAAGAAAGAGAGAGATGAAAAAGACATCAAACGCAAAATTTATGTGATCGAAAGCAAACGCAAACCATATAACAAGAGGAACAACGCCGCTCACCGCAATATCTAGCGTAAATCTGATAGATGCCACCGCCGGCGAGCTCCATTGTAGACAACCCCAGCCCTCCTCCCTCCCCCCCTCTTCGTATCTTTGTCAGATTCACGAGCGAGCGAGAGAGAGAGAAAGAGAGGGAATCAGTAGAAAACGGAGAGTTAAAGCCGGCTGCGAGTTTACCGTTTCTCGCAACCCCCCTATTCCGGCCAAAATATGGGCCAAATCACAATCCAAAACCAGGCTCATTAGGCCCATCAAGCCCATTAAGCTCATTAGGCCCATTAAGCGGCGATCATACAGTTAAGTAGTTAACGCCGTCGTCTCGACGTCTCTTCACTCTCTTGGGAGGGAACAGTTGCTACGTCGGGTAGTTGCCAATTTTTGAAAGGAAGGGGGGGTTGCATTACTTATGAGAGTACGCATGCATCGCTCAGTTCATCTCCCGGCGAGCGAAGATCAAAGAAGAGAGAGAGAGAGAGGTTAAGAGAGAGATAGAGAGAGGTTAAGAGAGAGAGAGAGAGAGAGAGAGAGAGAGAGAGAGAGAGAGAGATAGAGAGAGGTTAAGAGAGAGAGATAGAGAGAGGTTAAGAGAGAGAGATAGAGAGAGAGAGAGAGGTTAAGAGAGAGAGAGAGAGAGAGAGCGATGGAAGGGGGGACTGGCGGCGAGGCGGCGGAGACGCGGCGGCGGAGGGGGACGGCGGCGGTGGCGAAGGGGGTGCAGAAGACGCTGTCGAAGACGTCGATGCTGGTGAACTTTCTGCCGACGGGAACGCTGCTGACGTTCGAGATGCTGCTGCCGTCGGCGTCGGGGGACGGGACGTGCAGCCCCGTCCGGACGACGATGATCAACGCCCTGCTGTGCCTCTGCGCCGCGTCCTGCTTCCTCTTCCACTTCACCGACAGCTTCCGCGCCGCGGACGGCACTGTCTACTACGGCCTCGTCACGCCGCGCGGCCTCTCCCTGTTCAAGACCGGGCTCGGCGTGGCCGTGCCGGACGACGCCCGATTTCGCATGGGGCTCGTGGACCTGGTCCACGCCGCCCTGTCCGTGCTCGTCTTCGCCGCCATCGCCCTCTCCGACAAGCGCGTGACCGACTGCCTGCTCCCCGGCCGCCAGAAGGAGATGGACGAGCTCATGGAGAGCTTCCCGCTCATGGTCGGCGTCGTCTGCAGCGGCCTCTTCCTCATCTTCCCCAACACCCGCTACGGCATCGGCTGCATGGCCGCCTGACCCACCTCACCACCCGCTCTCTTCTCCAACCCTAGTCTACTTTCAGCGTTTGTTCCCTGTCATCTATTGTCTGCTTTCAATGTAGTTTATGCCTGGTGGGAAATCAGGGCTCACCCAATCTATATCTATACTCCTATAATAGGAATTGGTGTACCCTTCTGGCCTCTGATTGGCTGAAAAGAGAGCGAGAGAGTGAGAGAGCCCCCTCCCCACCGTCGTCCCGCCCTCCTCCCCCCGCGTCCCGTGCCCCCTAACCGCCACCGCCCCGCCCTCCTCCCCCGGCCTCCTGTGCCCCCTCCCCGCCGCCGCCACCCCCCTTCCCCGCCACCCGTGCCCCCTCTCCGCCGCCCGCACTCCCCCTCCCCCAGACGCCTGCGACCCCTCCGCGCCGTCGCCCCGCCCTCCTCCCCCGGCCGCCCGCGTCCCCTCCATGCCGCCCGTGCCCCCTCCCAGTTACTGTGAAGGTTGGGAGGAGCTATCTGCCGGAGGGGAGACGCCGCAAATGGTCTCTTTTGGGGGCGGTGGAGAAGTCGCCAGTGGTCGTTTCCGACGCCGTCCATCGTCGGCCATTGAAGGCGGAGAGAGAGATTGGTTTCACCATGGATTGACATAGTTTACAATAATTGAAATATTAATGATCGAATGCATCACAAATTTATATCCAATAATTGCTTTATAATCTTCCGCCTTTCACAAACAAAAATATTTAATTAGTTAAGCAAACTTAGATGTTATCAGATCAAAGAATACAATATTTTCAATAAATATAAAGCATTATATCTTAAATGAGTTTATTTGAAATGATATCTTAACATTAATACGAATAATTGCAATTCATATAACTGATTTAATTCACAATAATTGGAACATTAATGATCGAATGCATCAGAGCTTTATGCATATATGATTTATCTTAGTAACGATTTAGATATAAATCATTCTTCTTGAAATGGGTTTATCTGAAAGCAGACATTAACATTAATATGAAAATTTCAAATCATATAACTGATTTAATGTACAATAATTGGAACATTAATGACCGAAGGGCGGCCAGCGGCCTAGGGCGCGGCTGCCGGGGTGAAGGACAGTAGCCAAGGGCACGGGCGACTTAGGCACAGGGCGGCGGCCAAGGGGCGCAGGCGGCTGGGGTGTAGGGCGGTGGCCAAGGGCGTGGGCGGTCTGGATGCAGGGCAGCAATCACGGTGCGTGGGTGGCCGAGGGCGCTGGGCGCGGGCTGCCGGGGCACAGGGCGGTGGCCAAGGACGCGGACGTGGCGACGATCAGCGGCGGCAGCGACCGGAACGGGAGTGGAGAGGGCTAGGGCAAATCTTCCATGAAGAAAACTTCAATTCTTGAAAATAAATTCACCAAGTGTATCGTGCAACATTGGCCTACATATAGGCATTAGAGGAAAGAGAAAATATGAGAAATAAGATAAAATAGACGACGTGTTATTGTGTCACGTCAAAGGGCAGTTCTGGATCTGGCGTTGATGACGTGTCATGATGCGTGACGTGTTGTGTGTAAGTGGAGACGCGTCTAATGCCGGCGCGTTGACTTGATCGTTATCAGGGCGGTTCTGCAGTTGATGTTGGCGACGAGTTAGGATGCATGACATCTCGGATGACGGTGGCGGCGCGTCCGAAGATGGTGCATCGACGTCGTCGCCACCAATTCCCCCGGGGTTAGAAAAACTTGACTTTGTCGAGTTGTTGACAGGAAGCTCTAGTGGTGCCATCAGGTCTAGACGAAGGCGAGCCAAGTCCGCTTCTGTGATCCATGTGTCGTCTGTCGATGGTTTGCCCTGCCAATGAACAAGAAACTTCCGCACCGTCCTACCCTTGGTGAAAGTGATTACCTCATCAAGTAAAGCCTCGATGTTCTCTTGCCAGTCGGAAGGTAATGAAAGAGGAGTGGACAAGTCAAACTCGCTCACCGGAAGGTCCATGGGTAGGGATTGGTCATTAGATGAGAGATGTGGGGCTTTATATGCAACCAAATCCAAAATATTGAAAGTAGTGCTTATCCCCCATGTAGAGGGTATACCGACGGCATAGGCATTTTCCCCAACTCGCTTGAGGATCGGGAATGGCTCGGCACTACGAGCATGAAGCTTGGTAGCCCCCTAGGGAGAAAATCTCTCCGGCCTTACCCTCACCATCACAATATCACCTTCATTAATTTTGCGAAAATGACGGCGTAAATCTGTGGTATTTTTGTATGATGCGTTGCTACTCATGATGCGCTGATGAATGTCCTCATGCAGACTCCTAATATGATTTGCGAATGATTGGCCATTGTTTGAGACTCTAGCATGTGGCAACATGGGTATTAAGTCGGTAGGCTTACGAGGTTGGTGACCATGAACAATTTCAAAATGACTCATGCTAGTGGTACGATTGACAGATGCATTGTAGGCAAACTCGGTGCGCGGAATGATAGTATCCCAAGATTTGAGGTTGTCCCCAACCAATGATCGTAATAGATTGCCGAGGCTTCTATTAACGACTTCAGTCTGACCGTCAGTTTGGGGATGAAAAATCGTAGAAAATTTGAGTTTCGTCCCTAAGAGATGCCAAAGGGTCTTCCAAAAGTAGCTAGTGAATTTGACATACCTGTCGAATACTATACTTTTTGGAAGACCATGCAGGTAGACAACTTCATTAAAATAAATTTGAGCGACATGAGAAGCATTTGAAGTTTTTATAGCATGGAATGAAATGAGCCATTTTAGAAAAACAATCTACGACAACCATGATGGAATCATAACGTTTAAGAGTTTTGGGAAGCCCTAGAACAAAGTCGATGTTCACGTCATCCCAAGGTCTATGAGGGACTGGGAGGGGAACATATAGTCCGATATTTTGTTTTACCTGTTTAGCAAGAGCACATACGCGACACTTGGATACTATATTTGCTACATCTCATTTAAGTGAAGGCCAAAAGAATTTATACTCGACGGATGTGATCGTCTTATCACGGCCAAAGTGACCGCTTAGGCCTCCAGCGTGTGTTTCCCAAACAAGGAAATCTCTAAGTGATGTTTGTGGGATGCATAGCCGACGATCGTAGAAAAGGAATCCATCTTCTAGGATATAATCCTGGCTTTGTGGAGTAGGATGTTTTCCCAAGGATTGAATGATGGGTGCAAAGTCGGGGCAATTTACATAAAGGTCCTTTATCTTATCGAAACCAATCACCTCAATCTTCATGACGTTCAAAAGGTGGACTCGTCTACTTAATGCATCGGCGACCCGATTCTCGATGCCTCTCTTATGCTTTAGGACAAAAGTATACGACTAGATGTACTCAACCCAACGAGCATGCATAGGATTTAACTTCTGCTGGGAATGTAAGTATTTCAAGGCTTCATGGTCAAAGTAAAGAACGAATTCTTTCGAAAGCAGGTAGTATCGCCAATGGCGAAGTGACGAAACAATGGCATTGAATTCTTTATCATAAGTAGAGTATTTGAGCTTGGCATCATTCAACTTTTCACTAAAGAATGCAATGAGATGATTCTCCTGACTCAACACTCCTCCTATTCCTAATCCCAACGCATCACAAGCAATCTCAAATACTTTATTAAAATCGGGTAAACGTGGATGGGAGCTTGTGTCATCTTAAGCTTTATATCGTCATCAGATTTCTGTGCTAATGCGGTCCACTCAAAATGAATACCCTTTAGGCATTCGGTCACGGGTGCCATAATGGTACTAAAGCTAGAAATGAAGCATCGATAGAAGGTCGCTAAACCATAGAAACTACGAACATCATGGACATTTCTAGGAGTTGGCCATTGCGTTATGGTGACTATTTTTGCTGGATCTACGGATACACCTTGTACCTATAAGATAAAGCCAAGGAATGAGGCATGATAAACTAGAAACAAACATTTCTTTCGATGGGCATATAGCTGTTCGGCCTTTAGAACTTCACATAGTAGGCATAGGTGGTGGACATGATCGTTCGTGGATTTACTATAAATGAGTATATCATCAAAATAAACCACAACAAAATTTCCTATGAATGGCCTAAGGATGTGGTTCATCAATCGCTGGAAGGTAATAGGAGCATTTGACAAGCCAAAAGGCATGACTTTCCAGTCATATAAGCCATCCTTGATTTTAAATGCGGTTTTCCACTCATCTCCACGATGGATTCGGACTTGATGATAACCACTCTTTAGATCAATTTTTGAGAAAATCTTTGAACCAGCCATCATATCGAACATAGCATCAATGCGAGGGATTGGAAACCTATACCGAACGGTGATCTTATTAATGGCCCTACTATCAATACACATGCGCCAACTCCCATCCTTTTTGGGAGCCAACAATGCAGGTACGATGCAAGGGCTAAGGCTCTCCTAAATAAATCCCTTGTCCAATAGCTCTTGGACTTGATGCTGAAGTTCCTTATATTGTGTGGGATCCATATGGTAATGGGGAAGATTTAGCAAGGATGATCCGGGAATGAAATCAATGGCATGCTGAATTTCACGCATAGGTGGTAGATCATTGGGTAAATCCTTGGGGAAGACGCTCTCAAATTCAGCTCGTAATTGGGAAACCTCCGGTGGTGGGGGTGTGAAATTTTCAGAGGAATGATCGGGGATCATGGCTAGACAAATAGACATCTCACTATCTATCTCCTTCTGAAATTGACGCCCATTGAGAATACAGAGACCTAATGACGCAGGTTTCGGTGAAGGTCTCTTAGGGTTATGGGTACAAGGGTGACCTGTAATTTTCTTACCATGATAGATGAATGAGCAAGTGTTACTCCTACAGAAAATGTGTACGTCATTATCATATAGCCAAGGGCGACCAAGGATAATGCTGTCCACTTTCATGGGTAACACATCACACAATACTTCTTCCTCGTATGATTGAACTTTGAGAGGAAGGAGGTAAACATTCTAAAGTCCCAGCTTTCCAGTTACTTGATTGGATGATGGCACACACTGCATCTTCACAATACCCTTGTCCATCTTCTCCCAAATAAAGTGTGTACCTATCTCAACATGTTTGGTAGGATCATATTGAACGTGATTGCGGGCAATGTCAATAGCAGACCTGCTGTCACAATGTAGTATGACTGAATTTACTTGGGTATAATATAAATCTGTAAGGATTCCCTTGATTTACAAAGCTTCACAAATCCCTTTGGCAAATGCTCAGAATTCTGCTTCTGCAGTGGACCCTAGCAACCACATCTTGCTTCTCCAAGTTACCAAACTCCCTCCAATGAATGAGCAATATCCTGATGTTGATTTCTGGTCCATAGTTTGCATCAATGTACACATCTAGAGAAATGTGACCAGGGCAACATGGTTTCCATGATGCGGAAGCGTGTTTTCAATTCTCAATCAATCTATTAAATCAATACATCATACGTGTTTTCAATTCAACTTGTTCCACCCTTGACTTTTCCACTCTGAGATTGTACCATAGCTGTTCACGCGCCCAACTAAAAGTATCAATGCCATCACCTTGCTCTTGGATCTCCACTTCTTCTTCTTTAACTCTTCTTGACAATCTTGAAGATCTTCATACCATGAAGACACTCTCCTTTTTTGAGTGGAGAATAGAACAACGTGGAGAAAGGGGGCTCTCAATTCAGGCTGCCCTACGTGCTTGAAATGAGTGCCCCTTCCCTATTTATATTTTACTTAATTTTGTTTCAAAAACTCCATAAATTAAAATATATTCACCAATGGCCCTATAATCTTATGTGTGTGACCCTCTAAGTCATGTATCATTGTAGTTAATAACTTGAGTGGCCCAATAGCAATTGTTGACCAATATTACGAATTAACTATATCAACATATAGATTAATTACATAAAGATCAATTTAACCCAAACGATGGGTTAAATTTCTAGCCCGTAGGTCGTGCTCTAGAAGATACTGAATAGTATTTGTACTCTCTCATGCAACATTTGCCATCATCAATTAAGATATGTGTATAATTCATCATTCACGCAAAACTTTCGAATGACTTAGAGTATGAATGATTGTCAAACCCTAATTTGTCATTCGATTAATATTAATGCATAACGCGGATCGTTGGATAATGCCTTCTCCAATATCCTCACTACCCTGGCTAGGGATTTTCTGCCTCACCTTCCTTGAGTCAATCTCCTCATAAACCAATGGAAGATGAACCCATCTTGACTACTCAATCATCTACGTGAGCTTCTTACTACATCCGAGTTATGACTTGTTTGAATCCCATGATTAGAGGCTCTTAAATCGTAGTCAAAGTACAGTAGTACATTCATGAGATTTTCTTGGTGTTTTACGTCAGTGGATCACTTATACAACTTGATTGATGTTTATGTCTAATACCATTGAGGGATTCATACAGATCAATTCACTGAACTCTTTCTCGAAAGAGAACCCACTATATGTGATGCGGGACCATCTTGCTTCGAAGGGCTCGGTGAATCATTTCATTGAGCGAGGGCTCATGCGTGAGACACATCCTTTGGAGTACCCGGCCTCGTCAACGGCCACAAAGGTTTGATGTTATATTTCCTTATGTTTTCTTTGTTTAGTATGCCTTGTATGTGGGCTGTGTATGTGTTTGTTTTCTGTTTGTTCGCACATGTTTGGACTGATGTATGGACCTACACGTTTGTGCGTGTGTGAACTCGTGTGGGCGTGTTAGTGGGTTTCTCTCTCCTATTTGGGGGCCCCAATTACTTCTAATTAAGCCTTCTCCCTTTTATTTTTAAGGGGGATGCCCATATTTGCCCCTATAAAAGATGGGGCCCACCCATAAGAAGAGAGAGGAGAAGAAAAGAATGAAGAAAATGTGATTTAAGGATTTTTGCCTATGTTTAGTGTTTTAAATTTTTCATCATATTTACGAAAATGCCACTACAAAGTTAGGAGAGAGAGAAAACACTAGAGATCGCCTAAAACCGCCGCCGCCGCCACCGGAGTTCTAACCATTGTTGCTGCCAAGCCTTCCCGTTGATGACCGCCACGTCCCTCGACCGTCCTAGGCCTCCCTCGACAAGCTGCGACGACCCGCATGTGCTCTCAATCGCCTTGGTCACCTCGGCCCGCCTCGACCACCCTCGACCGCCTTGGCCTTGCCTCGGTTGCCTCGACCCTGCCTCGGCCGCCTTGACCCCCCCTCGGTTGTCCCCGACCACCGCGAGTCTCCCCAAGCCACCTTCGGCTACCCCCACGTCCCCCAAGCGCCGCTTGCGGCTGCCCCTTGCCACCCTTGGTCACCCTCGACCGGCCACCGCCACGCCGACACTCTCCTGCTATCGTGTTGCCATGCCACCATGCCGCCGCATTGCCCACAATCGCACCTTCTTGCGGCTCACCACCGACTGTTGCCAAACCAGTCATTGCCTCACATGCTGCTATTGGTACGCCCCTAAAATCCTTCTTGACGTTATATTATTTCTCTTAGTGCCTTCCGAGCGTGTCTCCATCGCCGGGGTTAGATTAGTGATAGATAGGATTCTCGTTCCGAGGATTAGGATTTCAATTGGTACATCCTTGGTTGAGACCGTCGAGACATGCACAAAAGTGGCAGTAGCTGAGCTCGCACCCTCGGCTTTCAACTCGACATCTAGATAACTGAGAACTTAGTGTTATTTCCACGTCATGCTTACCATAGCTGAATGTTCATTGGTGTAATTCGACGTCGGATTTATACTTCTTAGTGATTTCATCATTGCATCATCACTTGTATGACGTCCACATTAGTCATCTTCCCTACATGACATGACTGCCCCCGTCCTCCTTGTGGTGTAACACGAGCCGTTCGATCCTAGCGCCCATTGTGTTACATCAATATGTCCTTAGTTTCACCACACTAACACCCATATGATCAACTATATTTATCATATAAGTAGGATCAGTTCATGTTATTCTATTTGTTGGGTCCTGTGCATTGTTCAACCATTTAAACCATGGTTTCCATGATGCAGAAGCGTGTAATCAATTTAAAATCAATCTATAAAATCATACATCACATGAACTTTACGGGGAACTTGTTACACCCTTGACATGCTCCCTTTGAGATTGTTCTAAAGTCGTTCACATGTCCGTCCTCTAGAAGTATCCACGCGATCATGTGGCGATCTCATCATAATTCACAATGTCATTACACATATTCATAGACTTCATCATAAAAATCACACTTGAATAATAACAAAAGTACTATTTTAGCAATGAACTTAAATAAACATGGCATTGTGATTTGGCTTAACGGCCACATAATATCCATCACAGCCATGCAACCCAAGATCCAAGCTCGAATCATAGCTTCTTCCTTCTTCCAAAGCTCGTATCCCTTTTCCATTGGGTCACAAATGGCAAAAAGATGATCTAAAAGATCCTTTTCTTCCAAAATAAGGTCAATGTATTGGCCCTAGTGTAGAACATTAAGACCGTCATACCTCAATGCATCTCGAATACATAGGAAAACTATGTGAGTTTTTTTGTCATACACCTAGTGTGCCTCTTGGCTCTTATGGCTGCTATGAGTTTTCCTAGTTCTAGTTCCCTCTTCTCTGTCTCCCATTGTAGACCTCAAATGCTACACACATAATATCTCTCCTTCAGAACCGTACAACTTGAATGCTCCATTCACAATACCGTATTGTCCTCAGACACTCTCCTTGATCTACATGTCTAAACCCTAGCTTCTAGAAGGAAAAACATAAAAAATGCTTCACTTCATTTCAATTGTAGAACCCCAATATTTATATTGGGTTACAATTTTATTGGGTCTCATGGTCCCAATATGATGGGCCCAATAAGATGGATAACATAAGGACATTTTTACAATACAGGAAGTTACATGGGTTTAACAAGAAAAATCACAAGAAATAAGAAATTAAATTATCTTCTGACAAATGTGATGAAAGGAAAAAATGTATTTAATTGAATAGTGGTGATGAAAGTGGAGCAATATAAGGCAAGGAGACAAACACTAGGTCTTCATTTTCTGCCCAGACTATGACAAGTTGAAGGTGAAGGTAATCTCCTACTCTTCTCTATCACTTTTCTTCACTAAGACTAAAAATATAGGAAGAAAGTTCATAGGAAATTTATTAGTGTTCGGCACCTCTACTTATAGTTCATAGGGAATGGATGGATAGGGGATAGAAAGTCAAGTTACCCTCAAAATTTCAGCTTGATTAACCCTTCAAGATTACTAAATATCAAGGTTTGAATTTCAAGCAATCATAGGCGTTGAGTTTATGTAAATATTATCTCTCCTCGTCTACGCTGCCTCCACATCACTTTTAGGGCATAACATCCTTAAAATCATTGAAAATTCAAGATTGTGTTTGATTTTAGGATGATTCTAGATTGATGTCTACGAGTGTGATAAACATCATCCAAAAACATTTAAATATTAAACTAATTATGTATAATTTAATATCTGACATGGCAATGCATCTGATAAACTCAAAATTACAATTTGATTTTGTCGATGGTGCTTTTTGTGTTTAATACTCATGTAACTCAATATAGATAGTGATGAATATGGATCACGTCCACATGTAACCTTAATCATGTATTTAACATTCTTAAAATAGTGATTAACAAGATTGGGGGATATATATATATATATAATACAAGATAGAGACATGAGACAAATGTGAGGCGAGAAGGTGACAATTATTAAAAAATTAAGATGAATATAATAAATAGAAGACATGAATATTCGTGCAAGAGGGCTGACGGTAAGATAACAAAGACATGGTGATGTGAAATGCGTGAGACATGATAAAAAAGTGTAAAGATTGATGTAGTGGTAAGATGTGATGATGAGATAGATGTAATGATGATAATGAAAAGAAACAATCAAAGGTAAGGACACTTACCACAGATCATTATGCTCCGTCAAGAATACTGAATTTTATGAGTGTGTTTAAGATTCCCTCTCATATATACAATCTATCAATCACTGGGTATATATGGAAAGATGGAACAAAGGCATACCTATCTTCAAAATTTCATCTCAATTGGCCTTTTGGATTGTTATATATCAAGCTCTAAAGTTGGAGAAATCTTAGTTGTATATTTGATTAAATTTTCTCTCTACTCATCAGCAGTGCTGTCATTACCTATTTTTCTGTTGGCTATTGAAAGTACAAAGATATTCTCCCTTTTTATGATCAGTGCACTCTCCTCATGTTCTGAGATTGAGAATTTCAAGAGCGCCATGTGTCCAGTACAAAAAAAGAATAAAAAAGTAAAGGAATATGATTTTTAAATGTGCGACATGGTGCATAATTTTAATAACTTGCACATATTTATTGTAATTTTAAGGAAAATACAGGAATATGCCATGTGACACATTATTCCTTTTCTTTATAACTGATGCACTGCTGTGTGTTAGTAACAGTTTTAAGGAAAAATGTCTCAATCATTGGAATGATGTGACGATGTAGATTGCACACCACATCAATGCCTTCTCCATTTTTTTCCCAATCAAATGAGGCCATATACCCATAGCATTTTGTCTTTTTATCTTTGAAAAACACATCGAATAATGATATGACATATACCCTTAGTATTTTATGATTCTCTACACATATTTATTGTAATTTTATACAACTTTTTATTTGTCCACATCACCCCATCGATTAAAAACAAAAAATGTGCCAGCTAATCATTAGCTGCTATGACATTATCATTTTCTATGTTATTATGCTACCTTTTTTCAATGATCGTTTGTGCTAATCATTACCAAAAATTGGGATTGTTCACCATTCTATCAAATGAAAAGGCATCACATGAAAAGGGGGGCAATAACACCAAAAAAACATTAAATAACTTCTAAAAAATAAATTCAAATGCATAGAAATAAATATATATTATTACTCTAAAATAATATCCCCATGAATATGATGTTAAAAAATCTACGAAAATATATTTCGAACCTTAAAATTGTTTTCTAGAAGAATAGAATGTCACAAAAACCCTTAAAAATACAAATAAATCCACCAATTATCAGAATATCGCTTAAAATATTTATTATATGATTTTCAGCTTGATAATGAACATAAATAATTGTTTTCGTTGTATTAACCTAATATGTACTTATTATATGAACTTATTGCATGCCATGTTAACACACTTTTTGATTTGTGCCAACCTCAGTGTGACAAGCATGCACATGCATTTCTGGACTCGTGGGGCATTGACTTAAAACAAATTGAAGTATTTTGTAGAGATTCCACGTGCCCAACTTTCAAATCGCATTCATTGTGATTTAAATCTCATCTTTTTTCATTCCCCTGCATCACCCTATGCATTATAAAATTTAAAAATCACTATCTAATGATTGGCCTTTATGAGATGGAAAATTTTTATGCCATAATGGCTCTTTTTTACAATGATTAGCTGCGCTAATCTAATCATTGTAAGAATACATATCAAATAGTGAGACTGGTGTCATGAGAAATAAAACCAGAAAACCCTTTAATAATTCTAAAAATATAATTCATAAAAATTTAATATTTATATTCTGACCTAGAAAAAATTTCTTTATGAATATGTTGTTAGAAAATTCCATAAATATTCAAAATATTGAAAATTAGAATACCATTCTACACACACGTTTATCAATATTAATTTAAATAAGTAGCATGTTATCCACCCTGGGTTCTAATGAAAAAGATGGATGTCTTCTTTTCATTCCTAAAAATATTCATCGGGATGACATATTTCAGTTTTACAGAAACTAGCTACACCAAAAGTTTCAATACAAATAAAATTTCCTCTCACTCAATATATGACTTTTTAAATTTAGAAATTTCTTAAAAAATATTTATCATCTTTATACATAAAGCATAACATTCATGTACATCTTGGGGTAGATTTATAGACATGTAAGCGACCGTTTCTGTATGATAGCCAAACATTGACAATAAGTTCTGTCAAATAACAATAACCTCTCTAGACTAACCTATTTCTTCATGAACAATAGCATAGGCTTGTCATGTATATGCATTTCATCCGGTCAAATAATTATTTTCATTAATGGCAATTATATATTACAGTTAGGCGACGTTTGGTGTTCCAAATTTAGTCCACTCCAGACCTTGCTTTTCTTCTTGCGTTCCAGAGAAAGTCCAATCCTATTATGTTGTCGAAACTCCTGAATATAAACTCCTTGGCATTCTAGTCTGGTCCCTACGATGCTCTTCCACGATAATGGACTTCATTTTATCCTTTTTCTTTCATTTATTTCATCTAACATTTAGCAAGGATCAACTTTGGCCAACGTGACTTTGATTTGTCCAAATACACACCTCTCTTTGGGGCAGTGAGTATCTGCGCGACTAAAATTGTATGTCTGTATATTGTAAAACTAGTTACACTTTCACAAATACAGTACTTAGGACGTATGTACTATATGCCTACCCACATCGAATATTAATACATGAATGAATGACATAAACCGCATGTGTTTTTTTCATTTATCTTTTTAGAATTACTAATGATTCATAAATTATTTCATTCGTGAGAAGAAACTTAATAAATCATTAGAACACTCAAAATTTTATTGTAAATAAATAGGTTTGATAATGAAAGATAAATGCACAAACTAAGGCGTTAAATATATATATATAATCAAAGAAAATGCTGGAGCGTAAAGATAGTTAGCAAAAGCTGTTTGATTTATTTTTATTTGGGCAAATACTACAAAAGAGCATGAACTTTCGTTTTTGTCAGCCGGTCAGCATGAACTTTCATGGTTGTCTAAAAAATAGCAATAACCAATAAGAAGACGCCAAGTGGCAATAACCAAGTGGCGTCTTCTTCTTTTTTCCCCCAGCGGCAGTCAACTCATGATGTGGCTTCCACCATGGCAGCCAGGTGGACTCCACGGTGGCATCCACGTCTCCGGCCGCCGCCGACGCCGCCCATCTCCGGCCGCTGCCGCCGCCGCCGCGCATTTCCGGCCACCGACGCCACCCTTATCCGGCCGCCGGAAGAAGAAGAAGAAGAAGAAGAAGAAGAAGAAGAAGAAGAAGAAGAAGAAGAAGAAGAAGGAGGAGGTGACGACGTTGCAGCGGAGGGGCATTTCGTCGAAGAGGGCGCGGGCGAAGTCGAGGTCGCCGCGGGCGAGGAGGCCGGAGATAAGGGTGGTCCAGGAGACGACGTTTCGGCGGGGCATTCTGGTGAACAGGAGGTGGGCGTCGAGGGCGTCGCCGGGGTGGCAGCGGAGGTAGAGGTGCAAGAGGGCGTTCTGGAGGAAGACGTCGTGGGCGAGGCCGGACTTGAGGGCGAGGGCGTGGAGCTGCAAGCCGAGGCGGAGGTCGCGGGAGGAGGAGCAGGCCTTAACGGCGAAGGGGAGGGTGAAGCGGTCAGGGGGGACGCCGGCGAGGGCCATGGCGAGGAAGAAGGAGCGGAGGGCGTCGGCGGGGCGGCCGACGAGGTTGAGGGCGCGGAGCATGAGGTTCCAGGCAAGGGGGGAGGGGGGAAGGGGAGCTCGGAGAAGGCGGAGGCGGCGGGGCGGAGGTGGGCATGGGCGGCGTAGCGGCGGAGGAGGGCGGAGAGGACGGCGGCGGCGTCGGCGGCCGGAGACGGGCGGCGTCGGCGGACAGAGACGGGCGGCGGCGGGGGACGGAGACGGGCGGCGGCCTTCTTATTGGTTCTTGCTATTTTTTAGACAAGCACGAAAGTTCATGCTGACAAAAACGAAAGTTCATGCTCTTTCGTAGTATTTGCCCTTTTTATTTTTATGATTTTTGAACGCCGGAGATGGGAAAGGGGAGAGACAGGGGTCAAACGAACGGCGGACCTGCACCCCTTTCTTCTGCTTCTAATCTATCAGAAAGTTTCTTCTCATCCAGTTTCCTAAAATTGTCCTATTCTGTTATCCGGGATAAATCCTTCTCTCTCCGCCTCTCTCTGTCTAACTGAACCATCGCCAAAAATAGTGAGGACCCAGGCGAGAAAGGCCGTGCAAGCATTTTTGAGAAACCTGAGCAGCTTCGCCAAGGGGAAGACAGGCCAGGGGGAGGAAGATCCCGCCGGCAGGGCAGCTCCCCGTCGAAGGGAGACGAGAAGACAGAGGGTGGGAGGAGCAGATCAAAGAGCCTCCGCCCAGTCTTCTCCATCCTCCTCCTCCCTCGTCTTGGGGCCCTTCTTCTTCCCCTATCGTATTTACGGTAGCTTCTGAGTTTACTTCGAAAGCCGCTTCTTATCCTCAACCCTGAGCGTTTCTCAATCATTCGCCAGCCTCTAGTAAAACTCCACTCTGATGGCCTTCAGTCTGCGAGAGATATCCTGCTTACGCAGCGTCGACGCGGTCAGACCATGGAAGAAGATGGTGCAACCAGCGTCATCTCTTGGTGTACTTTCTCGGAGCGCTGGCCAAGCGAGAGGCAGGCTCGCGGCTTCCCGAGTGCCCACTAATTTCTCCGTCAAGGTAACTCGAGTTCTCCCTTGTTTATGGGGAAGCTCGTTCTCTGAGATTATTGCGCTTGTTTATGGGGCGCAGGCCAGAGCGAAGCGGTGGTGGGAGAAAGACGCGGCTCCGAACATGGCGGAGATGGGTTCGGCCCAGGAGCTGGCGGAGTGTCTCCTCGCCGCCGGCGACAGGCTCGTCGTCGTCGACTTCTACTCCCCCGGCTGCGGCGGCTGCAGAGTCCTCCACCCGAAGGTGCCTTACAATGTCTGCCATTACGACCTGTTAAAAGTAACAGCGGGCGTCGCCAAGGCACTCCTCCTCTTCTTAACATTCAGCCCGCTTCTCCTTGTCTCTTCAGATATGTCAGATCGCGGAGAAGAACCCGGACGTGATCTTCCTGAAGGTGAACTACGAGGAGCACCCGTCCCTGTGCGCAGGCCTCCGCGTCCACGTTCTTCCCTTCTTCCGCTTCTACAGAGGGGCTGCCGGCCGCGTCTGCAGCTTCAGCTGCACTACCGCCACCGTGAGGCCGATATCGTCGACGTTCAAACGTTGAACTCCTCCGTCGTATCGCTAGCGCCATTTTTTTATTGTTGTCCTTGTCCGGCGCAGATAAACAAGTTCAGGGACGCCATGGCGAAGCACGGCGGGGTGATGAGCGACGCTGGTCCCTCGAAGGGCCTCGAAGATTCGGAACTGCTGAGGCTGGCCTCCTGTCGTGACTTTCTCTTTACCCCTCCGCGGCGCTCCGCCGTCTTCTCCCCCTTCTATCCATGCGGGGAGAGGGAGGGAACTCCCGCACTGGCCCCCTGAGTTGATCGGCTGTCAAGTGTGGAAGATGGTGGTATTTTCCAGGATTTACCTCCAGATTGTGGAATTTTTTCGTCCAAAAGACTGATGAGAAGGTTCCGGGTAAAAGTTTATAAAAGTTCAAGTTCACGCTTCTGACATGTTCAAAAAATAGCACGCACCAATAAGAAGACCCCAAGTGGCGTCTTCTTATTTTTTTTTGTCAGAGATGGTAGCAAGGTGTACTCCACGGTGGCATCCACATCTCCGCCTGCCGCCGCCGCCGCCGCCGCCCGTCTCCGGCCGCTGCCGCCGCCCGTCTCCGGCCGCCGCCGCCGTCGCCCATCGTCTCTATCTCTCTCTCTATTTCTCTCTCTCTCTATCTCTCTCTCTATCTATCTCACTCTATCTATCTATCTATCCATCTCTCTTTCTATCTCTCTCTCCATGTTACATGTTACATGTACCATCCATCTCTCTCTCTTACTCTCTACCGTTATCGATATCGATATTCCCCACTATCAGTATTCGATATCGTTATCGATATTCCCGGAAATCGATTTTTGGATATGGATATCGATATTACCTGATATCGACGGATTTCTCTCTCTCCCACTCTCTCTTTCACATACACTCTCTATTCTCACTTCTCTCTCACTCACTTTCAACTCTCTCTCCTCTCTTACACACTCTCTCTTCTCTCTCACACACTCTCTCTCCTCTCTCACTCTCGCTCCTCTCTCACACACTCTGTTTGCTCACTCCTCTCTCTCTCTCTGTATCTCTCTCTCCATGTTACATGTTACATGTACCATCCATCTCTCTCTCTTACCCTCTACCGTTATTGATATCGATATTCCCCACTATCAATATTCTATATCGATATCAATATTCCCGGAAATCGATTTTTGGATATTGATATCGATATAACTTGATATCGATATTCCATATTTCAATATCCTGAATATATAGGATATCCAATATTCCCGTGTACAACTTATAACGCACTAAAACAAACACGGGTGGCATAGTAATACACAACCAAATATCAACTTTTTGGGTTCGAGTCGGATGGTTTGAAGTTGCGACACATGTTTAGGTCCTTGCTAGCTCTTTATCTTGAGATGAGGTGAATAGATCTATGAGGGTCCTCTGGGGCATCAGTCGTGCGGCATAGGTTATTCGTTTTTGGTACCTATGAAATATGGTGACCGATTAATATCCGAGTACTGACCAACAAATTACATAGTAGTTAATTAAAATGAAGAAACAATCAAACCTGGAACTTGGTCATGCTCTTCAACAATTCGCTGAATCCTCCTGAAGAAGACTGTGATCCCTGCATGATTGATCAGTACGTGCTTAATCTTTTATGTTTAATGAAAATCGAGGCTAAAAAGGAAGTTCAACAAAAAACTCAATCCATACTTTGCATGCAGGTTGTAGCCTTCTATTGCCGCATGTATTTCTATTATGGCCGCCTTGGTTGCACAGAGAGCAGTGCATTTGCACGCCTTTCTTGGTTAATCTTAGACCACTAGGACCTGCCTCACTAACGTCAGTTCTTCTTCTATGCTTCGACCTTCCTGGTTGTTTCTTTGCCAATGGGGGGAAGAGGTAGCTTCCATCATTTTCCCCCCACAGGTTTTTCCCATTCATCGGCGGGATATCATAACTATAAGCTAGCTGGTATGAATCCCTCTTCAACCATTCGTTGACGTAATTAGCAGGGTCCGCCCGGATAAAGTGAATGCATGCAATAGAATGCGGGCATGGAATGCCCGTGATAGCCCAATATCTATAGGTACAGTGTTGGGCACGCAGGTCAACCACGAATCCTTCTCCATGTGTGCTAACCTCGAATTTAAGATGGCCTGCACGGATAACACTGCATGTCCTACACTTGATTCTATTATCTTCGAGTACCTGTCTTATCTGAGGGCATAAGGAACCAGCACTCTCGGAGAATAACTCCCTGTTCTTAACTATACGTTCCATGATTGCCGTTCTAATGTATTCCAACATGTCGATGATAGGTTTAGACCTACTCGGCAAGATGAAGCTATTGAAACACTCAGACATATTGTTATCAATAACCTCACATTTTGGCTTGTCAGAAATAAAAGCCCTGCAAAACTTTTGTACGCCTACCTCTACAAGATCTTGCACGGCTTCTGCTTTCAATGTCTTCATTTGTCCGATGACCCTCTGGAATCCTTCACGGGTTGTGCACTTCACTGCTTTCCAAAATAGGTTCCTCAAGATATCAGTGGAATGTCCCTTCTTCCAATTTGCATAAATACATCTTGCGCAATTCCTATGCTCCGCATTTGGTAAAGAAACATGCCGCTGCATTCTCGAAACCCTGCAAAATGTCAAAGCGTATCAAGGTATTAGTGCGCAACATTAGTTCCACCTTAACCAAGTAAGTCTTAAAATAAGTAGAATACGGCGAACGAGTCAATTAAATACCTTTTGCTAATCGCTTATAATCGTCCAACTGTAGCCATCAACAATTCCTAAATCAGTCATCAGCAGGCTGATAAACGAAGTCCAAGAAGCTTATTTTCCCCTTCTATCACCGCCCAAGCAATAGGGAACATCTGGTTATTCCCATCCCTCCCCACGGCGCTCAACAACTGCCCTTTCAATTCGGTTATCAAAAAACAACAATCCGACCCAATCACTGGTCTACAACCCTCAAGGAACCCCCTTTCTAGAGATTCGAAGCAAATATAGAGTATGTTAAACCTAGGCAAAGAATTATGAATGTCGTGCTCCACCTCCAACTGGAAAGTACTATTCCTATTCACTTTTTGTAACTCGGCCACATAGCAGGGTAGCATGTGATAATGCTCATTCAAAGAACCTTGAAGCATCTTGCGCGCCCAGGACCTTGCATTACAAGAGGTGCCCCGTGAAACTATGATTCCATACTTTTCGTGCAATTCTCGCACCATATCTACTACCTTATAATTCATATCCCTTCGAATAGTCTCTAAGAAGTGTTCTGCGATCCAACGACAATCGGCTTGTATATTCGTGGGAGCCCTATTGCACCTATGTTCATCATTTACTGACTTTATGACAAAGGCCTCCCTCGTAGGACCCCAACTAGCATATATCCTCCATGGAAAATGTTCCTGGCATACAACTTCCACTATATTCTCCGTAGACCTTTGAAACCTAACATTGAACCCATTGCATATGGCGTAGTTCTTCACGGCTGCTTTAAATTGTGAACCTGATTCAAATGTCATGCCCAATTGAATTGTAATATTATCGTTGGGGCACCCAGGATCATATCTTCTACCGCTGTATGTGGTCAAAATATTTTCACCCTCGTCATCACCATATAACTCTTCTTGACGTTCTTCTCTTCTACTTCTCTGCCCGTCAACAAATTCTTCATTCCATTCTTCGCTTGAATATCCATCGGGATCACTTGAGCACACATCGCTTGAATCCGAACCAAAAACAATACTTCCGTCATCAGCCCTATTTGACAAACGTATACAAAAGAATAATTTAATTAATTATACAAAGGAAATTTAGTTATGAATAGGATACTTACATTCTCCTTTGCTTTGGCTGAATATCTTAGAGGTGCACGACACAGGAGGATTCTTATGGCCTGCACTAAAATATTGATATCGATGTCCAAATATGGAAATCTAAAATGTCGATATCGATATCCAAATATGGAAATCTAAAAAATGGATATCGATGTCGAAATATGGATATCGTGGAATGTCGATATCGATGTCCAAATATCCAAATCTAAATTATCGATATCGATATCCAAATATGGATATCGTGGAATATCGATATCGATGTGCAAATATGGAAATCCAAAATATCGATATCAATATCCAAATGTCCAAATATGGATATCGGGAATATCGATATCAATATTGGCATATTGATATGGATGTCCCAATATTGATATCGATATCCAAATATGGATATTGAAATATCGATATTGGACACCCTCTTCGGCCGTCGTCCTGGGACCCTCTTCGGCTGCCGCCGACGCTCAAACGTCATAAAAAAATGTCGCTATACCTGCCTGCAAGTGGATGGAAACAGAAACTCGTCCCAGGCGAGAGAAGCGAGAAAATCGATCTTCAATAGAGGGAAAGATGACGCGGCATTGAGGAGAGAGAGAAAATCGATCTTCAAGAGAGGGGAAGATGATGCGGCGTTGAGGAGAGAGAGAAAATCAATCTTCAAGAGAGAGAAAGATGATGCGGCGTTGAGGAGAGAGAAAAATGGCACAATTAGGGTTTGATGGGATGTTCACATGCTATTTATATCCATGAGGAGAGAGATAGAGAGAGTTGGATAGATAGAGAGAGAGATAGAGAGAGATGGATACATAGAGAGAGAGAGAGATAGAGAGAGAGATAGATAGAGCGAGATGGATAGAGAGAGTGAGATAGATAGATAGAGAGATAGAGAGAGAGATAGAGACGACGGGCGGCGGCGGCGGCCGGAAACAGGCGGCAGCGGTGGCCAGAGGCGGCGGCGACGGAGGCAGCGGCGGCGGCGGCGGCGGTGGTGGCCGGAGATGTGGATGCCACCGTGGAGTCCACCTGGTTACCACGGTGGAAGCCACGTCAGCAGTTGACCATCGCTGATTAAAAAAAAGAAGACGCCACGTGGCGTCTTCTTATTGGTGCGTGCTATTTTTTGAACATGTCAGAAAGTTTATGCTGCCTGGCTGAAAATTTTGAAAGTTCATGTTGTTTCATAGTAATAACCCTTTATAAAATGATACGCTGAGAGATAACCGAGTAACGCCAAAAACTTGGTGACAACTTGAAAAAAAATATGGGATTGGGCCATTCGGCATTTGATGAAAACCCCCGAGAGCACAAGTCTGGTTAGTAAACTGGCATTTAATCACACAATTTAAGTATATACTATTATTACTTTAATAAAGATGAGATATCAAATATAATCATCTTTCTGATGGGGTTTAACCTATTAAGATCACTCAAGAGGATGGGATGTGAACGTTGATGGAGATGAAGAAGTAGAAGAATGAGAAGGAGGTAGATGATAAGGAGAGGTAGAGCAACGCCAGGAGTAGTTGATAGAGATCGTTTTATTCAATCCAAATCTTAATACAAGTGAGTTAGTATTTATAGCTAATATTGATAACGGTTAGTATGGGGAAGTTACAAATCGAGTTGTAACTTCCCTTTTAGATTTATGTTTGTCCAGCAATTTGTTTTGAGCATTTCCTGTCTATCTTGAATCCTATCTAGATGTAATCCTAGCCATCTATGTTTCCTATAGTTAATCCTATGCATCTATTTCTCATAACGAGTATTAGATATCATGTTTTACTAAACTACAGTTATTTAAAAATCCCTATTTGTCGATGGCGTTTCTTTCTGAACTGGCGATTGCTGAATCCTCTTTATGTGATGACCATTCCAATATTTTTGCATTAACAACAAAAGTATGACTAAAACTACTTGTTTCAAAAAAAATTCTGTTCTATTAACTCGAAGTATGTTTTTACACACGTTGCCAGCAAACTGTTAATATCAAGCTCAAATTTGCGACTTTCTATCTCAAATTTGTCAATACATATTGCAACTTTATTTTGCTATAAAATGTTACATTAATTTCTTAATCTATGGATATTGTATATATATATATATGTATATAATTCCATATGTGATTCACTTAATGATGGGATTAAGATATTTATAACAATAAGTATGGTTATTAACTGTGTAGAGGCTAGGCATGTCTTAATTGTAATAATCGGATTAATTAAGATAGACTAAAGAGGATAAATTATCACCCATTCCTATAAATGGGGGCGAGGTCCTTGTGTCATACGGAGCATTGACTTTTCTCCTGAGCATCCCATTACTTAGAGAGACTTCAAGAAGTCATCCGGTCTTGAACCAAAAGGCCTCCCTTAAGACTGTTTGATTCAACTAAGAGAAGTGGAGATGGATCAAGGTATGCTTTACATTGATTTCCATTCATGTATGATCTTCATCATCCTTAAGAATTGGCACAAGCCTCTTGCATATCAAACAAGTGGTACCAGAGCCAACTTGCGCATGTTCTTAGGGATGAACACTTTCTTTATCGTATGTGCTGCATGTTCATATTCATGCAAAACTCGATCATCGCACAGTCAAATTAGATATATATTTTATTTTCGTCATGTGGAATACATGCTGAAGAATGACATGATAAACTTTTATTGGGTGCGACTACTACGAGCTGTGGTGACAAAGCTTCATTCTTCTTCTCCTTTTTCCTTAGCGAGGACTGTTGAAGCTGAAAGCTGCCTTAGAACCACCTTGAGGGCAGCTTTGGGGCGGCTAAACGCCAGAAGAGGCCTCAGGGGCAGCCTTGAGGTAGCCGACTGCCTAAAGAGGCCTCAGGGGCAGTCTTGAGGCAGTTGGCCGCCTCGAGGTAGTCACCACCTCAAAGGGCCTTAAGGGCCCTATTTGGGCCACCCAATGGCCCTATAGGACCCAATAGGAGCTACCCATGTCGGGCTGCCAAAGGTCCCCATGGGACCCAATATGGGCGGCCCATTTAGGGCCACATAAGGGCCCCTAGGGCAATCAGGCTGCCCGGGGGCCCTACAGATTGCTTCATGGGCAGCACGAAATGGGCCGTTTGAGGGCCCCCCCGAGACCCCTAATGGGTGGCCCATTTTGAGCTGCCTAGAGCCATCGTGGACCCCTAATGGGTGGCCCATTTTGGGCCGCCCAGGGGCCCCACCCGAACTGTAATGGGCGGCCCATGTCGGGCTGCCCTAGGGCCCTTGAAGACCCAATATCAGTAGCCCAGATTGGGTCGCCCTTGGGCCCTTTTGGCATAATAGGGGGCCACCTCTTTGGGCCCTTTTGGCATAATATGGGTGGCCCATTTTGGGCGACCCTTGGCCCTTATAAGAACTTTTATGGGCAGCCCAGTAATGGGCTCTAGGGGCCCTGGAGGCTGAGTATTGGCGGTCCAAATTAGGGCCACTACAGCACCAATCCCAAGGCTATAATAGCCCATATTGGGCTCTCCGAGATAGAAACATCAATTTTTAACTTGAAAGTCAGCTATGGTGAGGTTCATAAATCAAGTTTACGGGATTTTCACCATCACTAGCTGGCCCACGAAGGTCCTAAATGTATTGGCCTATGTTTATTAAATGCAAGGTTGGCAGATTATGCTTGGTATTTTGACTTGAAAATACCCATTAATATGGATAATTGAGGGTATACATAAAAGCAGTCTAGTACATGCAAATCTATTGCATTGTCAATTGTCATGAGTTTTTCGATGGAAAGAATATCCTGCCAAAGTGGGGCTATTTTTTGGAAATCATTTACACTATATATTAGATGTAGTGTACACATGTCAAATGTCGGTACTAGTTGGCCCAAACCACAACAACTACCGGATGAGACATTGTACGCTCGTGATAGATGACTTGAGACAAATATTCATAATTTTTTCTTGTGACTGGTTAATCAGTCCAAAGACAGACTTTCTAGTTAATAAGAATTTTTTTGTCTATGTTACTATTCACAACAAGACATCACTTGCAGTTAATGTTATTCTCCAAAGATGGTATATTAATGTTGCACTCGATGTCTTGCAATGGGTTTGTACGTTATTTGAAATTCAGTTCCTTATTTGAGCTATTTTTCATATTTTACTGTGATTTCACACATAAGAGAAGACACGATACGACTAAGAGAAGAGGAGAAGGATCGAGGTATGTTTTACATTGATTTCCATTCATGTACGATCTTCATCATCCATAAGAATTGGTGCAAGTCTCCAGCAGATCTCATAAAGACATCATCCCCAGTTTTAAGGTAGTGTTTTGCCTTTTATATTTACAAACAATGCCCGACAGAATTGTGTTTTGTGATGGATAAAGGCATAATGGGGAAACTTGTCTTAGAGTTTAGCGAGATAAGTTGATATCTTTGCGCCCCCATAGAGAGCTCCAAGTTATATCTTGAAAGGAGGAAGGAAGAATTTGAATGTTCCGTACACGACTTCATACCTAAGAGGCTTAGAGTTATAACCTCAAATAATAAGACACAAATGGTAAAAATACAGATTAAGTATGAGCCAAAAAAATCTGGCGAAGGCAATAATCACTACAACTTCATTGATGAGAAAGATAGTGCAAGAGGAAACCTGAGCTGGCCAATTTCAAAACATTTCTCATGAAATGACCTCATAAAAATATGTTAGTTTAGGTGGCAAATGAATAAACTAAGAGGGGTGGTGAATTAGGTTCTCTATTTTTATTATATTTTTATTTTTTATGAGCGTAATATTTTTCTACCTAAGAAATGAGGTAGAGGAAATGGGAGACACAATTATTTTTTTAAGACAGCTTAGGTTAATCCTAAATGTTGTTCAGGGTATCCAACCCAAGTTGATGATGTGCCCTAACCAAGTTTGTGTGAATGCCCCCCAAGCAAATCACTTGGAAATAGGGCTGAACATGGATACTAAGAAAAAGAAAAGGTCGATGAATCTTTGTCGTCCTTGACCCCTAAAGGCTTCCTCGGAATGATGTTGCTTGATCTACTTCAACTTGATCCCCACGGCCTTCTTCTTATGGCCCCCGAAGCCTTAACCTGAGTGATCACAAAGATATAGAAATAATAATATATTTCTTAATAATGTCTTCTCCTCAACAACACTTAATGTGATAGCTACTTAACAATAGTATTCAAGACAAGGATAAAATTTATGTATCTCAACAAGAATACTTTCATGTCAAAATTTTGTTAACTCAGAAATAAAGATTCATAAATATAACTATGACTTTCCTTCAGTAATACCTCTTTATTTGTGGTCGTTCTTTCTTCAGTCATCTTCTCCTCCACGTTTTTCTTTGGATGAAATTCTTGATTTATTTTTGACCTTCAGTGCTTAAAACTCAAATATCTTTTTCAATCTTGCACTAATTTGATGATTACACCTGGAATGGTTCTGTAACACAACTTTGCTCAGTTGTTATCTCACACAAAGTATTCAAAAACCAAATCAGATAAATCTCCAGAGATCAATCTTTCCACTCAATTCCTCTATGTCTAACTTTAAACCCCTGTAACTCGTTCCAAAGTCAACCAAATGATGTGATTCTAAGTTCTTCAGTTTTGTGGATGAGATCAAAAATTCATATGTTGAATCAAAGATCAAAATCAGTACAAAAAGTATGGTAAAGATTGTAAACATATCACAAGGTCGAGGATGTGTGAAGTTCAGATCCTAGCCTTCTTTTCTTCAAATCTTGAAATACCCTTCACCAAAAACCACGATTCCAAGTTCTATGGACTTGTATTGATGTTAAAAACAAATTATTCCTTCAAATAATACTAAAAACCTGCTTGAAAGTTGCTCCAGGAATTGAGAGATCTCTCTAGCTTTTGGACTATAATTTTTAAAGGGCAAGGAGAAGAGAGTTTGAAATTAAGGCCCAAAACTGTATTTATAGACTTAGAAATCCGAAAGGGCATTAGGGCCCAAAACAGTCATATGTATTGATTATGATTAAATAATGTAAAATAATAATCATTTTAATTTTATTTTTTATATTTACAATTTTTCCATCAGTTCAAAACATCTTTCAAGATTCAAGAGCAAAAACTAGCCGTGAAGCCAAGGATTTAGGTTTTTAAATAATCTGGAAGACTTTGAAAGAAATGTTACGACATTACCAAAATATGAAATGAATCACATGTGCACGGATTGCAATAGTGATGCCTTAGATCCTTGAGCGAGACGAACTGAGTTGGTCATGGCTGCAGCCTCTAGATGCATCCATACCATCCATGGCAGGTTGAATCTCCTCCTTTGACTTGATGAGCTACATTCACCCTCTATCGTCGGCATTACATCATCCCAATTGCATTGGGAATGGCGAGGAGCTATGGGGAGAAGAGAGAAGAAAGGGAATGCCCTTGAACAATTTTGGCATGGATAAATTTGGTGCAAAGCCTTTGCCTATTTATACAAAAAATGTACTTTTCATAAAAAAACTGCAAACTTTAAGTTTATCTTCATATGTCCAAAACGCCATTGGTGTACTACCCTCTAGGCCCATGAATTAGTCCTGGTAACAACTCTAATGGCCCAGTAATCTTTATTGACATTTCAAATTAATTAACCATATCAATGTATATATTTTTTAATGTCACATCGATTAAACCCAATTGATAGGTCGAGTCTCTAACCCGTTGGGTGCCAAGCTACTTATGATAGCCTAAAAGATACAAAGGTATGTGTATCGACTCACTCATATAACATGCAAGTCATTTTTTACTGTGTATGTATAATCCCTTATCTATTTGATGCTCTTAAGATTATTTAGGTTATGGTCGACTGTCAAACCCTAATCAATCGTCCGAGTTAGTACTGATGTATTTGGAAATTATTGAAGAACTCTTTATTTGATATTTCATTGCCTTGGTCAAGAACAATCTCATTCAGACAACTCAATCATCATTGTGAACTTCTTGATGCACAAAAACAAAGATTGTTTAGAATTGCATGAGTAGTAATTTGTAGATCATAATCAAACTACAATTGTGAATTAAATGTCATTGGCGTCTCAGGTCTAAGGACCACTTACACAATGATGATGTGAATCAACCTGGTTAACAGTTTGGTATAAAACCATCAAGGGATTTATACATATCAATTTTGTAAACTCTTTCCACTAAAGAGAACACATAATATATTCATAATGTCTCCACACTGATGGCTATGGGACCAGTCATGCTCATCGCATGAGGCTAGATAGTGTTATTCTATAAGGATACTTTAATGTCCTTCTCAAGTATCCTTCAAATGAAAATATTTAGAACACTTGCTTAAAGTCTAGAGAACTTTGAAGTATGATCTCATTATAATTCACTAAGCCTGATCATGTATTCATGGACTTCATTATAAGTGTCACATGTGCGCTATAATGAATATGTTTTATTAATGAACATGGAATGACATATGAAATGTGAGGTTGGATTTCTGGCCATCTATATTTTTATCTTTATTGATAATTATTATTTCAGTTAATCAATAAAAAATATAAACCTAGACTCATAAAAGAAGTTGACTAGTTAGTGTGAAAATGTTAGTCTCCAAAGGGAAAGGAAATTAAGGTTTAAACTGAATTTTATATGTTGATTAGGGGATGAGAGGATATAATTTAAAAATTAAAATATAATATGATGATAAAGATGATAAGGGAATCCAAATTATGTACGGAAGAAGGGGACTTCTTGGACAATGATAATGGATGGATAGAGATGGATCACTGGATGAAGATATATGGATGTTGATTGATAAACATGAATGTTTTTGTGGATGGATATTGAGAAAATGATGACGACATGAGTGCAAGGAGATTCATCGTATATCCTAATATTCTGCAATCATAGAGCCTCTCCTCTTATCTTTCCTCATCTAACTTCAAATAACAATAGGAACAAGAAAACTCGATGCTTCTCAAAATCATGTCTTTTATTCTATAATAAGGAGCAGTCACGATATGGGATTTGCATAAATTGAATTGTCTCTTTAAAGATCCAACATATTGATGGAAAGAACTGAAATAAAGAGACAAAGAGGCCCTCAAAATTTTGCGCAAAACTCCTTTTGAATTGTCAGATATACTAATTTAACATTGAATCATTCTTAGATGTTAGATTTTCTCTCTCGTACATGTCAGATCATTAGTTGGCATAGAATCTTCAAAAAATCCTGATCCCACACTAATTTCCATTAGTTTCCATATCCAAGTAACTTTTGTCATTTTCCCTAAAAAGACGACACAATAATATATAATCTCAAAATAGGGGTTTAAACTTTTGATTGTTATTTTTGAAATTATTCAATTAAATTGATTATTGATATTATGCAATTGTATTTAAACTTTTTGTTGGTATTTTTGAGTTTAAAAATATGTACTCACTTAGTAATTTTAGCTAGTGATGAGTATGGATCATCTCCACATGGAATGATGATTAAGGATTTTATATTATTAATATAATAATTTTTAAGATGAGATGAGATGAGATACGTACTAAATACAAAATCAATTAATGATAAAAATATGAGGCAGTATAGTGATATTGAGGTGAGGAGAGTAGTCAGTTGCTAGTGATAATTTGGATTTGTGTTGGTCGAGTGAAAGTGAGATTGAAATAGTGAAGACACAAAGAGTGACGGGAATTGGATATATTACAAGTTAAATACATTAATTGAAGAGTAAGTTAACATTAAGACGATAGCCTGAAGGTGGTAAGACGTGATTTGGAGAATTTATGTAGGTGATGTTGTGGAGAGATGTGGTACTGAAATTGATCTAAGCTACCGACGATGTCAAGAAAGAGCAACTTAAGTGAAAGATACCGTATATCCTTATGTTACACCAGGATCATGGTAATTTGTGAGTGCAAGTAAACTCTGTCTCTTCTCTGTTGCTACTTCCCACACACCCAGGACACAAAGAACACACTTGATAGATCTCAAAAACTCAATATCTTTCAATTAGCCGGCATGAGTAGGAAGCAAGTTTAAGAATGATTTTAACAGTGATCCACATCTTTATTTATAGATCAAAGGGTCTAGATGGGAAGAGAGGGTGAAGACAAATCATCCATGAAAATTTCAACTCAATCAAACATCTGGATCCTCAAGTATTGCTCTTTGAAGTTGGACCAATTCGAGCCGTCAAATTATCATATAGTTAATGATTGGCACAATTGTCCCATTTTCAAAGATCGCGCACTACAAGAACACCATGTGTCCCTCCAATAGAAAAAGACAAAATGAGGGATTTAAATTTTGTATTTAATATTCCCCTTTTCACTTGAATGACATGCCAACACGTGTCATTCTCATCAGAACAAATGGAAGCATTTACTTTCTCTTTCGATCACTACTTGACAGGGCATTTGTTTCCATGTGTCATGCCAGAATTTACTTTCTCTTTGAATCAATTGCAGTGATACACGTGTGAGCCACATGCATTGTCGCAACTTTTAATTTTTCTCTACCCTTTCTTCATTATTTCATTTTCTTGTTACGAATCCCACTTATAGAGATTTAAATCATGCACTTTTTCCTATTGCTCCACGTCGCCTTCTACGAATAAAGTGCATTAGATGTCAGATAATGATTGGCTCATTATGGCATGATTATTTGTGATGCCATTATTGTCCTTTTTTCAAAGACTAGAGAACCTAATATCCATGGCATGATTATCTTGAATCAAACAGTTTATTTTTCTCATAATATCCATGGAGTTTCATCGTATGACATGACTTAGGTAATTGGAATATTAATGTTGTATCAATGGCGGAGAAGAGAGGGAGCTAAAGCACAATGAATACTACTATGGAGCAGGCCTCGTACAGATGCCAAAAGGGGATTAAACCTAATCAAAGGAGGGGCCTATTTTCAAGGAGATCAAGTGGGTGGTTGTTGTTTCTTTCCTGGCCAGAAATTCTAGGTTTCTCACATTGAGAATCTTGGATCCCTATTTATACACCTTTTCTCCCACATTGTATCTATCCTTGAATTTCTGTCCCAAGCTATGTTTTGGCAGCCTTGAGAGAAAAAAGTATTTCTTAGTTCCACTGTGTTTTGGTGTCATGTTGAGTGAATACGGGAAACAGATAACCTTATTTGGAGGAAACTAAAGAATAATGTATCCTTGTTTCGAAAGGAAGTGACACCAAAGGTTCTAGCATTTTTGGAGGTTCCTGCCTTCCACACTCAAATTTTCTGATTTTTTCTTAAAATGTGTAATAATCAAAGTCCAGGGCTTTCTAACGGTGCAAACAGTGCTAAAAAATTCATCTTAAAGCTCAAATTATTGCATTTTTTTTAACTAGAAAACTAGAGATTCGCCAAGCATTTTTTGGCACTGCCATGCCAAGTACGGGCACTCCTATGGCAAACCTGGCACCCTTTGCCAAAAATCTCCATGAGCTATGTTAAGTTGTTCTCGTTTTATTCTTTAACATTACAATATTTTAGAATTTTTCTCAAAATCTTTTAAGTTGTTGTCAACATAATTTAGGCTTTCCTTCATTCCATTTGCTCAAAAAAGAAACTATTGTGTGTCTTGGAGTTTGTTTAGATTTTATCGATAACAGTTATATATATATATAATTACATGAAAAATGTTCTAATTAATTTCTGACCCTCACTCAAATATATATTTATTATGGAAATATTATAAATCTGTGGTTACAGGAATTAACTTATACCATTTTTCTGGCTTATCAATGATTGTGGTGACAAGCATAACGGTGGGTGATGAGTGGTACAAGGTGACTGCACAATGATGAATGTTGACTGGTATAGGGCTATTGGGTGGTGATTATAATGGTGATGTATGTCGGCTATCACAAGGTAACAAGGTGGCGACATGCACAATGATGGAGGATGGCTATAAGGAGGATTGGGGAATGGAAAGACAAAGGCAAAAACATAATAAGGGTAGAAACAAGGCAAGGAAAATGAAATGGCAAGGGTAGTGGTATGCAAAGGGTATAAGAAAAGTCATAGAGAGGGTAGACGCAAGTGCACAACTAGAGTGGTAAGATAAAGGTGTGGCAAGAGTGATTACGATTCTAGGCAAACATAAAACTGTTGCTTTGATACCATGTAGAACTAGTAAAGGAAATAGTCAAGGATAAGCATAAATGATTTCAGAGAGGAATGTGGTGCTCTAATACCATGAGGACATTAGACACAAAGGAATGACAATGAGAGGAGCCACATGTCCTTAGAAGACTGTGCCTCCAAGGGGATGCGTAGTGTAAAGTATAGACAATATAACACATGAATAAATTGCATTATGCATTGAGTCATATTTATGAATTATTAATGAATATGATCGATTGACTCCTGGAATATAGAAATTAGAAAATAGTTTTTATGTTTAGTAAGAAATCATCAAAAAAATCTTATGAAAGCTATTAAAATCATCAATAGAGACTTTCAATAAACTTATCATAGTTACTCATCAGTGTTCTAAAATTTACTAAGGATGAGTGTACATTAGCCATCAAGAACTGTGAGATGGCAAGTAGCTTAATGGGAAAAAATTAACAAAATAAATTTCTACTGTTTTAGGTTTACTTTTTCAATCCAAATTTGGCTATAAAATGCATTTCATTAACAAATAAACTAAATAAAATTAGTGTATGAACTTTGTTATGACTATCAAATCATTTATATACAACTTTACTCTTGAAAACATTATGCCAACCCTTGGTGTGATTGATAATACGAGTTCAATATTACATAGATATATTATTGAAAATTATGAAATAAAATTTATTCAGATTTGATGTTTCTCTCAATATTACCTACTTTCAAATGACTTAAAAACACAATCTCTCAGTATAGAATAAAATTATCACATAATACATTGTCTGATTTGTACTATGTAAAATGAATATAATATTTCAAACTATATTGGAAAAAGTTTGGTATATTTTTTCATCTTCCGTAAGTGTTTTTTAAGAGTAGTATTATTAATAATCTCTGGTGGAGGATGCATCATCCATGTACTTGATCAAATGAAGTAAAAAACTTGGCTCACTATGATATGTTAGTGGAACTTAGTGGCTATGGAGGTGGCGTAGCCTTTTCAGCATCACATGGAATCAATATCAGTGATTAAAACATGCAGCTGCAAACTAATGCTTTATTACACCTATGGTTTTTTTAGTACACTCGGTTCTACATTTACTAAATTGTCTTGTGAGTCAACAGGACAGATATCAGTAAATTCAAGAATGTCTGTTTTTCATGGTTTTTTAATTATTTGACCATTTATTATTGTCAATAAATACGAGTTCCCCCAGTACCTGAGCACAAGGAGATATTTTTAGTTGCGGGCTCAGCCCAATTAGGCCCATCGCCGAAGAACGTGGGCTTCAAAAAGGACTCGACAGGGGGGGGTCATCCACACCGTCCATCTCTGAACAGAGGATCCAGAGAGAGACGGTTGGAGCAATGAAGGGATATATAAAGGGGTATCCCCTTTATTCACGAAGCTTCTTCTCATCCCATCGCATCTCTCTCTTCTGTGCAAGGCGTTGGCGGAGAAAAAGGGGGCAAACTCCGTCGGAACCCTTGTAACCCTAATTCGTCGGAGGAATTGAAGCAAGATCGACGAGATGTCTTCATCGTCGGGCCAAGCCACGCAGTTTCGATACACGCAGACCCCGTCCAAGGTTCTGCATCTCCGGAACCTCCCGTGGGAGTGCACCGAGGAAGAGCTCGTAGAGCTGTGCAAGCCCTTTGGAAGGATTGTCAATACCAAGTGCAATGTCGGCGCTAATCGTAACCAGGCCTTCGTCGAGTTTGTAAGTGAAGATCGAGATTTCCCCGTTTCAATTTATATTTCTTCCGATCTTTCAAAGAAAAATTTATATTTCTTTTGATCGAATTGAATTCATGTATTGTATCGTTCTTCGTGTTTCGACAAGACCTCATTCCGCATCTAGGTTTGCGCATCCTTTAGTTGAATCTTCTTATTTCGTAGACGCGATCCCCTCTCGTTTTATGAGGCGGTTGATAGGGATAATAAGAGATCCAGTGAACGAGTTTTCCTTATTCTGTATTCCCTACTCCGTCCGGCTGATTTCGACTGTTTCTCATATCTGCGGTTCGATATTTTCGATAGATATATCGTTCGATCGGCGATGATTTCTAGTGTGAATATAATCGGAAGAATAATGAGCGTGGGGTCCAACGGGACTTGCCGCTTTTCGATATCCATGGGGAATTCTTTACTCACGTTCGCTATCTATATAAAGGATTTCCTTGCACTTTCCTTTTTGCACCACTCTTATGATGTATCGGGTTTCATGTTTTCCGCTGTGTCTTTTTCTGAATTTTCTTTGTCCCGTTCAAACGTTAAGCATGTCTAAACCGACGAATTTCTGTCCACCAGAGGATTGTCACTTACAAAGATAACGTTTTTTGATGCGCATCCTGATATTAAGATTTTCGTTTTTAGTACTTTTATGCTTTCCCTTAAATGTTTGTTCGGGATTAAATTAATTTGCTTACCCCTCAACGTTTGATCTTCGTCAGGCGGATCTCAATCAGGCTATTTCGATGGTCTCTTTTTATTCTTCTTCCTCGGAACCAGCTCAAGTTCGCGGTAAAACAGTTTATATTCAGTATTCCAACCGACAAGAAATTACCAACAACAAGAGTTCTGGTGATATCGCTGGTAATGTCCTGCTGGTAACGATTGAGGGTGTCGAGGCTGGAGATGTGAGCATCGATGTCATTCACTTGGTAAGCCTGGTGCACATGATTTGTTTCTGTAAATTCTCATTCCTTGTTTTGATGATTCTTTCAAATTGTATTTTTACCTCGATCACATACATATATTTTATATTTTTAATGTCCGCTGATTGATTTCCTAGGCTATGATTGACATAATCTGCCTATATGAGCAGGTCCTTGTAAACTGGGAGATTTACAAATTGTCAGCTCTCTACAGTAGAAGGAATCTGACGTGTATTTCCCTCCTTATCCATCCCCAACATTTCATATCCAGATGTTAGATGAGCAAATTTTATATCCTTCCTTAATCAATCATGACAATGTAACTTGTAGGACGAGGTCGGCATGTGAAGGCAAATAATCTTCAAGGTTTTACTTCTGATCCTTGGATGCATGCGTTGAATTGTAACTTCATCAATCAAGATTTGCATTCGTGATGATAGGATTGCACTTACTTCCTGACTCCTGTCCCAAGATGGTCAATCTCATCTTTCTGATTGGGTCCCTCTGTTCATCAGCCGGAGAAAATAGTTGGGATCATATACTTTTATTAGCCTCACCATTTGAAGTCTACCCGCTAGCATTTGCCCTATCATTTGTCTGGAATTTTAGATTCTTTTGATGTCAATGTTATTACTTATTTATTCTGTTTCATCATGCATGGTGGCTTGGAGTTTTTGCTACTGTCATGCGCGTACCTTTAGGTGCTCTTATGCACTCAAACTGTGAATTTCGTTTTTGTACAATTTCATTTTGATTTTTTCTGTAGTAAAACGACGTTTTATGTTCTTCTATTGTCTAAAATGCGTATTATATATCTTATAGGTGTTCTCTGCCTTTGGATTTGTGCACAAAATTGCCACTTTTGAGAAAGCGGCTGGCTTTCAGGTTGTTAAAATTAATTTATCATAGCAGTTTAATTTATCCAGGTTTTTATCTTTTTCTCATAATATTATTTCACGCAAATATAGGCACTTATTCAGTTCAGCGATGCAGAAACTGCATCTGCAGCACGAAATGCCCTTGATGGAAGAAGCATTCCCAGGTAGGCTGTTGGGTGGTCGGTCGCATTATTGTTTATTCATCTTCCCTTGGAATGTCCTATTCTTATTATTTCATCTTTCAGGTACCTCCTTCCAGAGCATGTGGGGTCTTGCCACTTGCGCATATCCTTCTCAGCCCACACTGATTTGAATATTAAGTTTCAATCTCATCGCAGCAGGTAATATTCTTTAGTATCATGACATCTCTATGAGACTTGTTTACGTTCAATCGTTTTGACAAAGTTAACTTGAGAGAGATCATCTTTATTGCATTCATTTTAGAGTGAAAGAGGAGTGGCTAATCTACTGTTCTGCTCTGTTACCTAGGGTATAGTGAAGCCACATTACTGGAATGGCGATGTATTTTTCTGCATTTGTAATAGTAATCTTCTTCATCTCACAACTGATATTTTAATGCATTATAGCTTGCTATTTCGCTTCCCTGTATATCCGATCCATTTCTGCATGCCATTTGGTTGTCACTCTATTGGATTGTCTGAGTATAGCCCTTTTTGCCGTCTTCTCATTTTACGTTCTTATTCATGTTTGATGAAAATTTCTTAAACCTTTGTATTTGCTTTCTGTAATTATTTATGTTTGAATTTGCGAATGTCGCGTGAAGTTTCTAATGTTTTCCGGTTTTAATCTGAGTAAAATTCTTGTCTTTGGTTGATTATAGGGATTACACCAATCCTTATCTTCCTGTGAATGCTTCTGCCATCGAAGGAACGATGCAGGTGAGACAGCTCCCTGGCTATAATAGTTCTAAGCTAAGGGTAAGTTCGAAATGCAGTTTCTGATATTGTGGTCGTGTTGTCTGGGATTGCAGCCAATTGTGGGTCCTGACGGGAAGAAGAAGGAACCCGAAAGCAACGTTCTACTTGCATCCATAGAGAATATGCAGTATGCCGTGACTGTTGATGTCCTTCACACCGTAAGAAAGACGTCTATTCTCTCCGATATCTCTAAACTCTGTCTGCCTTTAACTGGTTCAATTTGTTGGTCATCATTTCTACCAGGTGTTCTCAGCCTTTGGCGCCGTACAAAAGATTGCGATTTTTGAGAAGAACGGTGGCACTCAGGCTCTCATCCAGTACCCAGGCAAGTAACCATCATCCCGTGCATAGGTTTATAATTACCTTATATGACACGAAATCGTTTTGGTTTTTATTGCTCTCGCTCCTACCTGTGCAGATATCACGACTGCTGCATTGGCAAAAGAAGCGTTAGAAGGGCACTGCATCTATGATGGTGGCTATTGTAAGCTTCATCTGTCATACTCTCGTCATA
Source organism: Wolffia australiana (assembly GCF_029677425.1). Taxonomy (NCBI): domain Eukaryota; kingdom Viridiplantae; phylum Streptophyta; class Magnoliopsida; order Alismatales; family Araceae; genus Wolffia; species Wolffia australiana. Next base: position 197,894 of record NC_135847.1, on the reverse strand, counting down.
CTGATCTCAATGTAAAGGTACAAATTAGATAGTTTTCTTAGACTTTCGTCTCATAAAGTGATCGTATATCCCAAACCCAGAAAAGAAATAAAAAAGATCGTGCATAAAAATAACTTCTTTTGCTTGTTTCTTTCTGCCTGCGTGGGGGTATCGGATGATTTGAGGTCTGTGGCTTATTCTTCCCCGTCTTTCTAGTTGTCCCTTGCCTTGTGGTCTCTTTATTTTTCTGTTCTTTCACGATAAAATTGATATGGCGCCAATTTTTACATTTATTTTTTTTTGCGGCATGCGCAGGCACATAATGAAAGAGGTCGTGATTACACAATCTCTGAGGCGGGTATCCTTCCTCTGCAGCAAGGTCCTGGAAGCGCCGGCGCAGCCTGGTCCTCCCCGGGCGCCTCTGCTGCGGCCTCGTACATGGGAGTACCGCAGGACCGGCAGATAGGGGGGTGGGATATGGCCGGAGCAGTGGCGGGCAGAGGCAGTTATGGCGGGTACCCCGGGCAGGGGTACCCGGCCACCTCGGGTGCAAATCAGTACTATGCGCAGGCAGGCGGATCTCGTTCTCCGCAGGGGTCGCAGCAGTTGCCACCACCACCACCATACGGCCGACCCTCTTCCCAGGTGGTAAGCCAGCCCCCAGTCTACTACTGACCGTGAGACGCCATCCTCTTCCCCACCACTTTTTCCTTGGCATGTTTTGTAATTGTTGCCCACGTGCACTTATAATATTTTCTGCTCTACTGCTTCGTGATCGTATGACCCCGCCCCATCCTCTCCCCTCGTACTCAAGTTTTTTTTTCTGAAATTAGGCAAAATGAATACCACCCCAGGGGAAGAAGAAACTCCAGTCGAGCTACGAAGGTGACCTATCCTTTCCTCTCCATACAACTATTTATAGAGGGTTAAACAGCTGCGGTGAGGTCCTTGGATTCTATCGTTCCTATGATTTGCCGCATTTCTACCTTGCAAGTGTGGCGGTCGCTGATGTTCATTTCATCATTGCCCGTGTTATAACATGTGGGCCTCGCAGGTTCATCATTGCAAACTCCTCTGTCACCCGGGTTGTACTTGTCATTACATTTTTCTAGTTTTCTGGTAGAGCTTGATTGTTTAGAGGTTCCTAGATTAGGTCACAAAGTAGGGAAACCTGAAATACCTTTTTTTCTGCTAAACGTGTTAATGCCGAGGACTTTACCTCGTGCATCTATTTCAAAAACATATGTTACCCTTCTCTATGTAACGATTGTGATCTTTTATGATATTTTTTATTACAATACATCTATTACCTGGGAAGGTATAATATGATGTATTATCTTTCAGTTTGATATTTATTTTATGATCTTGCTATGTTATTATATATGTGATTTGTCGGCTTTTCCCTAGTCAAGTACGATTTTCCCTCTTTCACGTTCGTTGTCCTTATGTTTCATTGAAGCCGACATCATTTAATATAAGTATACATGTCTTCAATATAACCTTGTAATTTTCTGCCAGAAGCCCTTCTTTTGCAGTTTACCAACACGAAAATCTCTTCTCCGTTCAGGAAGTACTGTTCCGTTCTGTCACACTAGTAGCACTTCTCATTGACATACATAACCTAAAAAGGTTCGATGCTACTAAAATAATTGAAAGTTAGTTCCACCCGCGCCCCCTCCCCCTTCCAATCTGTCCCTCCGCCCCTTCGTCCGCCCACATATAAAGGAGAAAAATACAAATTTTTGATTTCTACATGCTTCTGAGTATGACAAAGAGTTCAGTCTAAAAAATATGATGAACAACAATGGAACTATTCTTGATGTTTCATTTGGCTAGCAACTTTTAAGAAGAAAAAACAAGGTATACTTATAAGGGGGGCAAATGAAGGGAGGATTGTCCCAGGCCTCCCAATTTGGGCACTCATGGGCTAAAACATGTCCATGCATAAAATTTGTAATCTCAACTTCATTTTGAAAGGTCACCTTATGGTGAGGTCAATACACGGGGAGATTTGTTCAGTCTCATGCCATTTTATGCAATTTTTGTGGGAAAAGATATTAGATAACTGGAGACGAGAAACATCTAAGACAAACTGGACACTCTAACATGGACTTGTAATTAAAGGTATTTTAATTGCCAAAGAAGCTTGAAATGGCCTTAATGGTGAAAATTCAGAAAATAATGTGTCTGCCAGCGTGATATCTTTTAATTTGAGATAATACTTTATTCTATGTGAATTATAAATATGTAACTAGATCTTGTTGAAGCTAATCAAACAAATGGATAAATGCCATGTCTGAATTTTTATGAAAGAGCCCCTGATCCAAGACAGACGTTCCCTGCAAGATCATCAATTGAAGTGTAATTGCATTCGAAATAAAGTTTGGGACCCCAAGTGGCCCATAAAGGCTAGTATGATGTCAATTTGTGACACAGTACATTCAAGTTGGAACCTACCAACTGTGGAAAAAATGTTAGAGCTGGCTCTTCTTATATACACAAATAAATCTGATCATCTAATTAGAACCGTTAAGGTCCATTCAACCCCGCCTAAGTTAGCACGTATTCAAATTAGATTTGGGGTGCATGGCTTTGATTATTGGCCCACATGTGTTTTTCATTAAAATATTACCACAAACATGAATATTTCAATGCTTAGAAACATTTTAAAACCATTACATCAGAGCAATATTTATGATAATCATAGAATTGTTGGGATAACAATAAATATCACAGTAAACATAGTTTTTTATGTGATGCGAGAAATCTAATATATTACATCATTTACATCAATATTTTTAATATAAATCAGTAGAGTATATTTAATGACTCCAATGACATGTTGGCTTATTTGGATGAAACTAAAGAGATTCCCCTAGTGGAAGACTTTGGGCAGAATCAAACCAACATTCAAAATCTGTTGACTAGATCACATGTGAATGAATCACATCCGTGATTTCTCACTTCCTTTTGGGAGACATATTGCGCCACTCAAGTGTGCATACTCAAGACATATCCATACATACCTGATGGCGCACGCCATCAAGAGTCGTCATCGACGTCATCAGCACCGTGCGCATCCTCGACGTTGAAGACCGGGTGAAAGATGCTCATTATCGCCCTTTGATTTCGGCGTTCCTTTCTCGTGTTTTTGTGTTTCCCGATTCGTATCGTGTTTTTCATCGCACCCGCAACAGTCATCTTTCGTTGTTTTTCCGTCGAGGGGAATGGGTCTTTATCCATTCCCCATCTTCCCCTTGTTCTTCCCCCTTTTTCCTTCTTTATTTCGCCCTTGTTTCCCCCTAGTTCTCCCCTTATTTCCTCTTGTTTGTGTCTTGTGTTTGTAAAGGGAGCCCATTTATAAGGGCTCCCCAATTGGACCCGTTATGGCCCACTTAGGGCCCAACTCTTCTCCCCGTTATAACGGAAGAGAGCTCGCCCTAGGGTTCTCAGACCCTTGTTTTTTCAGTTAGGCATTTCATCGAACAGAACTTGGGTCTCATTCCTCGTTTGAGAAGAACAGAAAGAAGAGGAAGAAGAGGGAAGAAGAAGAAGGAAGGGAAGAGGGGAAGGGAAGAGAAGGGAAGGGGAAGGATTTCCCCCGCCGCCGCCGTGCACGCCCGCGCGCTGCCGCTGCCGCCCCGCGCTCCACCGCCGCGCTCACGGGCTGCCCGCGGCCGCCGCCGCTGCCCGTCGCCCTCGCAGTCGCACCGTGCCGCGCGCGCCGCTGCCGCTCCGCTCCACGCCGCTCGCCACCCGGCGCCACGCTGCTCCGCCCGTGCGCCCGTGCCGCCCGCGCCGCGCGCCGCCGCCGTGCCGCTCCGCCGCGCCACCTCCCCACCGTGCTGCCGCTCTGCTCGCGCCCTCACCGAGCTGTCCATCCCGCACCGCCCGCGCGCACCCCGTTCGACGGTTTTCGTCTGAACCCTCGACGACCGAACTTTACGAACTGCTCCGGCACCTTTTGCTGCACGTCGAGCCGCCGTGACCTCTCCGGCGCTCATCATCCAACCCGCTCCGACATCGGCCGTCAACAAACCACCGCATTACGAGCCCGTCGTCGAGGTACGCCGTACTCTCCGACGCTCGTTTATTTACTCCTTGCAGTGTACTTTCGTTTCGACTCCACCGCGCTCGGGCTAGGTAGGTGAGCGTGGTAAAATGAGAGGAAACTACGTCTTTGAGTGTCTTACCGGTGCGGACGAGTACGTCTGTTACGTGCGAGCCCAACGGATTGAGTCCGTTCGGCCGTAGACGCCTTCGTCACTCCGACGATGTTCGAGAGGCCCCCGTCGCCGTCACCCGGCGACTCTCGTCCAAGCTTGGAGCTCGGCGCCTCCCTCGAGTCGGAGCCAGCACGTACAACACGTAGGGCATTCATCCACGTAGTTACATACCCACTAGGGTATCGTCGGACGACAACACCGTCGTCTCCCGATACGTTATCACTTATCGTCGCCGAGCCATCATACTCGGTGACGACGGGACGACGTTCTTGACGTACGTCCTGCATCAATACCTAACGCGTTTGATCTCTTCCTCCATCTTGACGAGCCCAATTCTCAGTTGTCATCGTTACGTCGTCTCAATCTCATTAGAAATGGAGAGTGGCCAAAGGGAGACAAAAAGAATAAGGGTAGGGCCCTGAAAACTTTTGTCATGGGCGAGCCTTTTTAAGGTCCTTCCCCAATTTATATTCAGTATGATTTTTTTATAAAACCCCTAAACTTTATGTTAATTTTTGGACGTCTAAAAGACTATTTTTTTGATTCTCTAGGACCATGCATGAGTCGATTTAATGAATCAAACGACCCATAATCTTTATTAGATCCAATATAATTAATATATCATCATACTGATTCAACTCCCAATCGATAGTTGGAGTTTTTGGCTCATGGAGTGCCAAGCTATGCCTCGTGCTCTAGAGATACAAAAGTGTGTATTAACTCGCTCATGGAACTTTTCTATTATCAGATATGTGTACATATAGTCCCTACGCCGCTTGATGCTCCTAAACTTGGTGTATGTTAAACTGTCAAAGTCTAATCAGTCGTTTAAGTTAGTATGGATGCGTTCAAAAATCATCAAAGAAATAGTCCACCACCTTGGCCAAGGACATCATCACTTTGTCTCCCTTGAGTTGACTCTTCTTTTACCAGCGACAGATGATAGTATGTTGACCACTCAATCATGTTCAATGTCCTTTTCTAGTATCCTCAGAATAAGAATATTTGGAACACACTCTTAACAACTGGACATCTACATATTATGATCTTATCATAATTCTCCAAGTCAGACCATGTATTCATGGACTTGTTCATAAGTATCACACATGCATTATTATGAATAGATTATATCAATGAATGTTGAACGAAACATGGAATGTGTGATTGACTTAACGAACACATATATTTCCATCAAGATCTTCCTTGAGTTGTCTCCGCCTTACACTTCGGGTGGATGATCCCCTTTTGAAACACACACACCTTTGTGCGCTTGTTATTGAATTTGAGCTAAAACTTTCAGAATCCCATGATTAGGAACTAATAGGTCATCGTAAAAAGACAAATGTTCATCCATAAGATGTCTATGGTATCTCAGGTCTATGGACCATTTACACGATCGGGATGTAAATCAACCTGATTGACAGCTGGGTGTAATATCACTCAAGAATTCATATCATCAATTTAATAAACTATTTCCTCAAAGACAACTCACCATTTGTTATTTATGTCCCCACACTAATGATTTTTGGATTATATAGTGTTCATTATATCAGTGGGAATATATAGTGTTGTTCTGGCTAGATATTATAATTTCATTCTCAAGTATCCTTTGAATATAAATATTTAGGAATCATGTTTAAAGACTGATTGCCTATGTATTATGATGTCATCATAATTCACTCAGTAATAAACATATATTCATGGACCACATTATAAGTATTGCATATGCATTACATGAATATATTTATATCAATGGATATTAAAAGAAAGGATGCAGAATGTATGATTGGTTTACCAACCTCATATATTTGCACTGGTGGGTGGTATCTACATTGGATCACGAATAACATTCTTTGAACTACAAAAATTGATTCAACTAGTGACATTTGAAACAAGAACAATAGCTAAAATTCTCGTTAAATTATTCATCAGAGTCTAATTTTGCTAATTCCAACTTGTATAACGCGAGGGCACTTGGGATTAACAAATCACTTGCTGATTGAATATGATTGTTTAGGCTTCGTCATATGCAATCTTATATATCATAATAATAATTACCATTCAATGATCAGCAGGGTTTGCTACTCAAATAGAAATACGAAAAAGGTTGAGCCAATTCAAGCAACAGAATGTTATTCGTGAATGGGAAATATCTGTACCTAGATTTATTACAACAAACAGCTATGTTTTCAAAGGAAAGTTAACTTTTGTTGTGATCTTTCTATGAACATCGAAGGGATTTACCTTTCCCGAATAAATTGTTTTACTAAAATTATGCAACATGAATGAATGCACGAGTAAGCTGTTGAAAATAGTGTTTTCAATTAACCGTGATCCATCCAACTAACCGTGATCCATAATAATTGTCTGTCATGTAGTAAACCACGATCGATTCCAAACACTGTCCATAACAAAAATAATGGCAGGATTTCTTTCTAAAAATGTTTCGGGAGAAAAAGAATGCGGAAGCCACTCTTGATATCAGAGCCAGGTTTCGATCCTGGGACCTGTGGGTTATGGGCCCACCACGCTTCCGCTGCGCCACTCTGATTTGATGTTCGAGACTTGAAAAAAATAATATTTAAATAACTTAATATTAACGTTTGGGACCCCCCCCCACTCTTCATCGGCCAATGAAAGAGCGGGGAAAGATTTTTATCGGGTTGGAGGCGATAAGGAGGGATAAGGGTGGCGAATTCCCATTGGGCGCCCCGTTCCTCCCGCGGGATCTCGTCAAATCTCCGCCGTAAGACCGGCCTGCTACAAAGCACCCGTCTTCTCTCCACTCTCCAAGTCTCCAGGCCAACTCACCCATCCTTCTCTCCCTCCCTCCCTCTCTCTTCCCGCCTGCGAGCATGGCCTCCGTCACCGCCCAGACGTCGCTGGCCGTCATCCGTCCCTGCTCCCGCTCCCGCTTCCTCACCGGCTCCTCCCCCGCCAAGCTTCGCCCCGTCTCCCGCAACCCCTCCGCCTCTCGGGCTGTCCCCGCCTTCCGCGTCTCCGCCAAGAAGGGCGAGTGGCTCCCCGGCCTCGCCTCCCCCGACTACCTCAACGGCAGGTGAGCGCAAGAACAACAACAACCAATAATTACTTCTTCTTCCTCTTCTTCTTCTTCGTGTTTGAATTTTGATCCTTAACCCGTGGGTGACACTCGCAGCTTGCCAGGGGACAATGGGTTCGACCCGCTGGGGCTCGCGGAGGACCCGGAGAACCTCAAGTGGTTCGTGCAGGCGGAGCTGCAGAACGGGCGGTGGGCGATGCTCGGCGTGGCGGGGATGCTCCTGCCTGAAGTGTTCACCAAGATCGGGATCATCAACGCGCCGCAGTGGTACGACGCCGGCAAGCAGGAGTACTTCGCGTCCTCCTCCACGCTGTTCGTGATCGAGTTCATCCTTTTCCACTACGTCGAGATCCGCCGCTGGCAGGACATCAAGAACCCCGGCAGCGTCAACCAGGACCCCATCTTCAAGAGCTACCGCCTTCCCCCCAACGAGGTCGGCTACCCCGGCGGCATCTTCAACCCCCTCAACTTCGCCCCCTCTCTCGAGGCCAAGGAGAAGGAGATCGCCAACGGTAATTCTCTCTCTCCGCATCTCTCTCTCTCTCTCCCATCACTTTATCTGTCTATCCGTCTATCTATTTCTCTCTCTCCTTACGATTATTCGTGTTGGCTTTGCAGGTCGCCTGGCTATGCTGGCGTTCCTGGGCTTCCTTATCCAGCACAACCTGACAGGCAAGGGGCCCTTCGACAACCTGCTGCAGCACCTCTCCGACCCGTGGCACAACACCATCATCCAGACCCTCAGCAGCTGAGGCGGACGTTCTCCGGCGACGACCATGGCCTTCTTCCTCCTGTCTATCTGTCTCTGTCTCTCTCTCTCTCACTATCTCTTTCTCTTCCGCCATGTAAGACCGCAGGCATGATCCATCATTTCTCATCCCTCGCTGTTGGGCCATAGTCGGGTGACGTCGCCGGTGCGGCGCAGGAAGGAACGCACGAAGGAGGCGAGGTGGATGGGATGCAAGGGGTGGCTATCTCAGTCTTTATCATGTACAGGCAAGGAAGTGGAATTGAAACAGCGTGGGGAAGGCAGAAGGGATGGCGTCGCGATGGACTGGTTGTAGTCGGCTTTGTAATACCATTTTATTTTATTACTGTCCCTCTCACACTCCACCCGACTTTGAGAGAGAGAGAGAGAGAGAGAGAGAGAGAGAGAGAGAGAGAGAGAGAGAGAGAGAGAGAGAGAGAGAGAGAGAGAGAGAGAGAGAGAGAGAGAGAGAGAGAGAGAGAGAGAGAGAGAGAGAGAGAGAGAGAGAGAGAGAGAGAGAGAGAGAGAGAGAGAGAGAGAGAGAGAGAGAGAGAGAGAGAGAGAGAGAGAGAGAGAGAGAGAATGATGATGTAGAATGATGATATTCGGATGCGGAGCTATATCTCCGAAGTGGATATCTGATATCTGTCGACACTGATAACCAGATATCGGATAATGACAAATTGACAACAGAAATCGGTCGCTACGGTATCAATATCCAATATCGTCCCGGCATCTGTCTCTACTCAAAGGTTAGATGACAATATGGAATATCCAACATATGAACTATGATGCGTGACTAAGCAATTGGGAGTCACATATATTGTTTGTTTCAGCATTTTTTGAATTTTCTTAATGGTTTTCACTTAATATTTCACTAATAATATCGTACTTAGTCCGGCCCAGAACAAAATGGGCCACATTGCTTTCATCGCAGGGCCCAACATTAGTCCCATCTTATATTTACTAATTGCAATGGGTGAAGCGCAAAATTTATTTCAACGTTTAAAGGGATCCGATGTATTTTTAACTGTAAACTAAATATTTTTTCCAGATGGGACAATATGTGCTCGTCTTTAAATGGTATCTGAATATCAGATATCATTATTCAGATCCTGATTTTTGTTACGGATTTAAAAATCTGATATCCAGATATCAGATTTTTATATTGGATATTGGATTTGATATCTGGTACTGGGATCCACCACATCCATGGCCTACGATATCCATCCCGATATCCGAAATTAGATGGATATTTGATATCCATCCAATATCTGATATCCAATATCTGCAACCACCTCCATTTTGTTTGGAAATCGGATGTTGGTTGTCCGATATTGTACATCGGATGGGCGAACACTATCTTGGAGCCCATCATCTCACCAATGTCGAGTCATGAAACTCGCGACAGTTGGGTCACCAAAACTTTACTCTTGCAACCCAACAGATATTTGAAAACATAACATATTCAACAATGGGGAACCAGAGAATCTAAGCTTAGATAGCAAAACTAAGTATTTCGTGGAGATTCAAGATCCAATTCAGAGAGTTGGACTGTTTTCTTCCTTCTTCACAAAGAAAAAATGTGTGGTAACCTGGATGATCCAAAGAGTTGAATTGATACTACATAATAGAAAATAAGATGTCATAAGACAACTGCCAGTTGAGATTGCATGGAGTTACTTGACAAACCCAACATAATTCACGATATAGTTTCATGAAATGGTCAAAGCTTTTCTTCCCCTTGAAGGTTTTTTCCCTCCTGATTTGTTATCAATATGATATGCAAAGACCATTGAGTTTATGTCTGCATAAAGTCCCTCAGAAATTTCTCCATAAGACTTTAAAGAAGTTTATAATTTTACATAATTTTGTTTTTCATATATATAATCTCATATTTCATAATTTGATTCATATCACCAACTCAATGAATGTCGGTACAGATAAACTTATTCATTCATGATTGAACTTCCTGATATTGTGAGGAAAGTTATGAAAAAAAAAAAAAGAGTTAAAATACGTTGAGTAAGGTTTGACTGGACAATCATAGGCTTTATAGATTCTGAACATTCATCAAAACACTAGCTTAATTTATCATAAAAACTTTTCAACATGCATTTATAAGTTATAACATTATCACGCAGCTCACTCTAAATCACGTGGAATTCCTGAAGTAGGAGAACGCGGTTCCTTTCAACCTAATTAGTATCCATATTGAGTTTCATGATGACCCACCGTGTGTGATGTTTAAATTCAACTTGTATGGCGCAGAAATTTCCATCAAAATAGGACACATGGAGCGATTTTCAAGGTAGTTCAACAAATATCCCTATATGTCCATTTTAGATCAATAAATTGGCATTTGCATTTTATACTTGCTCAAGATTTTATTGATTTCTCTTATGCTAGGAATAACTCAACCTTTTTTTTCTCTAGAGTGATATGGGGTTATGACTTGATGTTGGGCCTTGCATCTCTTCATGAAGGCTAAAACTTCTTATTTTGTAATCTTCGCTCCATCACTAACATATTCTATTGTGCATACAATATGAATGAAAATATGTTCCATGAAAAAATTTACCCTATTCAATCGTCACTTGTCTTTGTGAGGATAGCTTCAACATACTTAGGGCTGGAAATATGTGACACTGAAGCCAATCATATATTCCTTGTCGAAGATAATAAAAAAGGGCATCAAAATATCTAGCAATAATATCACTACTGAGTCCTGATCATATGATGATAATGTCTCATCCATAGCCATTGGTGTAAAAACACTAAGGACAAATAGAGTGTGTTGTTTGGAAATTCACTTTATTAAATTGATGTGTAGGAATCCCTCAATGGTATTATACGAAACATCAATCATGTTTATTTATGTCATGGTTATGTAACTAGTTCTTGGACATGAGACTCCAAATACAATTTGTGAATAAATGGTTGTGCATTAGCTATGGCCTACAATTCTTGACCAAGAGATTCTAAACAATTTAGCTTAGATGGAGAAAACATTTCACAAAGGCGATCCTGTAGCCAGTATCAGATCATTTTCTATTGATATATGAGGATATTGACTCCGGGAAGAAGATCCATTGAATTCCTTGGCCAAGGTAGTGAGTATTGGGTTTTGTGCCTTGGTTCAATCATGAAAAACAGATTTTTTCATGGATGCGGAAGCGATAATCAATTACCAATCGATCTTTAAAATGACACATCACATGAACCTCATGGGAAACTTATTCCACCCTTGACCTGCTCACTTTGAGATTGTTTTGAAGCCATTCACATGCATGGTCTCTAGAAGTATCTATGCAATCACATTGCTCTTGGATCTCCACCTCCTCTTCTTCAACTCTCCTTGAAAATCCTGAAGATCTTGTCACTATGAAAACACTCTCCTTGGTTAAGTAGAGAAGAGAGCAGAGTGGAGAAAGGGGGGACTGTCAATTTTGGCTGGCGTGGGTGCTTGAAATGAGTGCCCCTTCCCTATTTATATTTTACTGAAGTAAAATATATTCACCAATGCCCCTATGATCTTATGCGTGTGACCCTCTAGGCTCATTCATCATTCTAGTTGATAACTCTAGTGTCCCTATAAAAATTATTGATCAACCTTATTAATTAACTATATTAACATATAAATTAATTAACTAAGGATCGATTTAACCTAATCAATAAGTTAAGTTTCCAGCTCGTGAGGTTCCAAGCTACACCTCATGCTTCAGAAGATACCGAGCAGTGTTTGAACTATCTCATGGAACCTTTACCATCATCGGTTACCGCATATGTATAATCCATCATCTGCGCGAGACTCTCAAACAACTTACGGTAAAAATGATCGTCAAACCCTAATCCTTCATTCAATAAGTACTAATGCGTAAAAGGGACGATTGGAGAATGCTTTCTCCAACATCCTCACTACCCTGGCCAGGAATTTTTGGCAGCATCTTCCTTGAGTCAATATCCTCTTATACCAAGGGCAGATAATCTCATCTTGACCACTCAATCATCTCCGTGAGCTTCTTACTACATCTAAGCTAGAACTTGTCTGAATCCCATGATTAGAGGTTCTTAAGTTGTAGTCAAAATGTAGTCGTCTATTCACGAGATGTCTTTGGCATCTGAAGTTATTGGATCACTTATACAACCGTGACATGAATCAACTTGATTAAGATTTAGGTATAATGCTATTCAAGGATTCTTCGGATTAATTTAGTGAACTCTTTCTCCAAAGATCACCCCCTATCTGTCCTTAGTGTCACCACACTAATGTTCACATGATCAACTATACTTATTGTATAAGTAGGATCAGTTTGTGATATTCTATCTAGATAATTCAATATCCATCTCGACTATCCATCAAATATGAGTATTTAGAATACATGTTTAAATACTAGTTATCTCTGCATTATGATCTCATCATAATTCACTAAGTCATTGCACGTATTCATGGACTTCATTATAAACATCACACTTGAATAATAATGAACCTAATATTTTATTCAATGAACTTAAATAAACATGGTGGTGTGATTTGGCTTGACGACCACGTAATATCCGTTAGTTGCTGAACACCTTGGTATATTGTAGATCATGAAGTGTTGTTTTGCACCCTAAAATCTAGAGATTAAACCTATCAATTGGGTTAAATAGATGATTATTTAATCTATTTTGTGATATAGCTAATTACTTATGTTGGCCAATAAAGTTATTAGTTTTAGCTATACAAATACATGGGCCTAGAGGATCAGACTTATAACATTTTCATATGTTAGAAGACATACTTTAAGTTTGATAACTTATATGAATTTTTCTTGGGTACTTTTATAAAATCATTGAGGAGAGTATAAATAGAGGGGGATCCTCTTTTCATATACATGCAAGTCATTCTTGAGCGCCCTCCACTCTCTTCCCTTGCTCGTCCCAATTGTTACTTCTACAACATCAGGATGGTGAGGAAATTTGGTTTCTCGCAACATAGTTTGAGGGAAGGAAGAGGAGATCTAGCATACCAAAGATTTTGTGGATAAGTGTAAAGTCCAGACATCAGAACGATCTGTAGTCACTCATTCAAGGAATTGAGACATGATGGATTTGATATGTGAAAAGGTGATGTGATCTATGTTTTCAAGTTTAAGATCCATCTCTGATTTAATATTTCGACATGCAATCAAGTTTGGATATACTTGATTGAAGCCAATATCTAAAATCATTTAGGACACGGTGAATGGTCATAAAAGAGTGTTCATGACCAAGTGATGAGGGAAATTGACCTATTAGGCTGATTACCCATAGATTTAAGATTTTGACTTATAGGATATATTTCAAAAGCATCTCATATGATTTACAAATTTTAGTGGATGAGAGATTTTAAATGTGCTGCAAAAACTATTTAGATAATTCAAAAATGACATGATTTCAGAATATTGTATTTTTCATCTTTTGGGATGCATCTTCAAAGTATTAGGTCAATGCATAAGAACTAAAGTACAAGATCCTATGATATGAGTCTACAAGTAGATACAAGAGAAGCTCAAGTAAAAGGGTTCGTTGATATAAGTAAAAGGGTGGATCCCTCGAGAAGGGCAATGGGTTTTCATTAAATTCTTGAAGTGAAGGGGGAGATCGTGAGAGGAGGGAAATACTCCCATCTTGGCAACTGGCAAGATGAAGTTGCCAATTCAACAGACTCTATGCAATGGCATTGACCTACACTCATCAATGACCGATATGTCTCTCCATCTTCATCCCTTGTTTAGCTCGATGATTTTGAGAATTGACATACTTGATTCTTGATTCTTGAACTAGAGGTTAGAGCCAATCAGCATTTTTCCATTTTACTTCTAAGAGGTGTCATTCTCATTGCTTGGTCACATCTTGGTTATTGTTGATTGGATCAGTGCAGATCTGTATCAGTGGTATTAAAGCCGCATATTCTTGGCTGTTGATGAAAGACGGATCAAGAGCCCAAGGGAGATCAAGTCTTATTGTAATTTCAATCATGAACAACCAGCATCATGGATCAAGGCTGTTGATGAAAGATGGATAAAGAGCCCAAGGGAGATCAAGTCTTATTGGAATTTCAATCATGAACAACCAGCATCATGGAACAAGGCTGTTGATGAAACATGGATAAAGAGCCCAAGGGATCTACGAAGATCTACAACTAAAAGAGATGAGAAAATACAACCCTTAAGCTTTTACGTCTACATTGGGTTTTCACCCACCTAGAGAATCTCCTCAGGAGTGCCCACTGGATCAAATGTTAGAGGTTGATTCTCATTTTAAAATAGGAGATTTACTTGTCTTTAAGAGGGAACATGCCAAAAAATGAATTAAGCATGTAGAATAATTATTTAGGTTACACCCCATGCCAGATCACCAATAAATTCATTTGATAAGCTTACATAAAGAAGAATCAGTATTAGATCGGTTTTATTACGTGGAGCAGGAAATTGGTTTTAGAGATTGGGGTGAGACTATCTCTTTTAATAGTCTGTCAGTTGTTATTTGAGGTTAAAGAGACAGGTTTTGTAGCCATACTCAGAGCCAAATTTGAACCGTTAATTCTTCAAATGCCGAATTTAGCGTTTGAAGTCAAGGAGAATGCTTACCTAAGAGGACTGGAACTAGAAATCCGATATGAAATATTATGAAATAGACTTTAGAATCAGAAATTCATTTAAACCTATTATGGACAGCCTGAAAACACACTCCTTAACCATTTTACAAAGAATTTATGCAAAAAATAGGTTGATGGTTTCAGCTACCCCTCCATCCAATATAATAAACTGAATTTACTTGACACCTCCCATGTAAATCTGATTTTTCACATTTCCAAATTTACTAAAAGCTATGGGTAAGGTCAAATCATTTTTTCCACTTCTAAACTATCTCATGAATGGTCATGGAAAGTATACCCGGAGGTGATTTTATTGTTATGGTTTAATCGATAGGGTATGAAGGTTCTCTTTAAATGAAAGAACCTACCCAATTTCAAAGCAGTCTGGGAAGCCACGTCTGCCGTGGAGAGACAATTCTTTTGCTTTCAAATTGGAGAGAATTTGGTTGTTCTAGGGAGATACTCGCCTCTTGGAAAGAGGAAGGAGCTGATTCAGCGGACTTCGAGCAGCAGCACCGATCCGGTCTCGTCAATGACTGCTACGTGTCTATCTTAAGCCCTCATTTCTCCCATTGATTCTGAGAGTGTGAATACTTGATTCTTGAACTGGTGATTTAATCGTATGATAATTTCGCCTCTGTCCTTCTGTGTGGTGCCCCACCCATTTTTGAGCTGCATCTCGGTTCACGTCGATCAGACTTCCAGAGATGTGTATCATCCTTCCAGAAATAACATTTTAAATAGTTTTGATTTTTTTCTCTTTCTTACTACTCCATTGCTCCTTTGCTTCAAAGATGATAATTGGGACTGATGAATAGACAACGTGGGCATACCAAGGCTATGGGCTTTGTTTGAGGCCAGAATATGTTATTTATTAAAGTAATCATCAAGGTTGTAGTATCAAAATTTTTAGTATGGGTTAACAATGAGGAAGAAAATCCGGCTGATGAGTATTGGTTTTGATTGTTTCTTTTCAAGATATACTCCATTGTGGAATAATCTCTGCAGAAAATGAGCATTCTACCAAGGTTGCAGTATCAAATTTGTGAAGGACAACGATGACAGCAAAATTGGGTCGGGTCATCAATTCTATTTCTCTTGTTGGGCCAGGTAGTCAACTCTGCTTCTCCTTTGGAATGAAATGACAATTTTAAACTATTGGTAAATATTGTTGGAATTAAAGAAAAAATCTCACTTGAATGAGGGGAAATATTATGTTGTTAATTTCTATGGAACGGGGACAGTGCATCATTTTCCGCCTATTTTTCCCCCAATTTTATTTTATCGATAAAATTTATTGCTCTGTGTGGATTAATCCTGGACTTTTACTTTATACCCCAAATTGTAGACCTTAATCGATCAATTCAGATTAGCAATCATCCATTAACCATCGATAGTTTGATTTTTTGATTTCGACAAAAGTGAACAGACATCGATGATAAACAATCATGCATTACCATGTGGTTGTGCATTAGGAGGAAACGTAGGAAATGATGCATACCGTCCAACGTGAAACATGAATGCTATTTGGAAAGTAAGACACTGCAGTTTCTATTGACTTGGTGAGAGTAATAAACTCCAGGGAATAGACATGTTCGTGCGGTGCGGTGCGGTGCGAAAATTCGCACCGAGTGTGCGAATTTTCGCACGCACAAAATGGCCTGTGCGGTGTGCGATGCGCTTTTGTGCGGAAAAGCGCACCGCACAACACACTAAATTCGCACATTTCAAAGGATTTAATATTTAGTATAATTGGTAAAATTACTATGTTTAATTATTAATATAATTAATAATTCAAATTATTATGACGCGGTGGCACCGTCAGACGGCGGGCCAGGAAGGCGCCGCCGCGTCGCCTAGACGGTGGCACCGGAGAAGACGGTGCCCGCGAAGGCGGCAAACACGGCGGGGTTGGACAGGGGACCGCGGCCGAAGGAGGGGTTGAGAGAAGGAGACGGTCGGCGAGCGGCGGGCAGCGAAAGGTGGGGGGGTGTGTGGGGGGCGGCAGCCGGGGGAGGAGGGTGGAGGGGGGGGGGGGTGGGGGAGCGGCGGTCCAGGGGATGGAGGGGGGCGGGGATGGCCGGAGGGGGCGCGGGCTAGAGGGGGAGCCGGCGGCGGAGACGGCCGGAGGGGGCGTGGGCATAGAGGGGGGGGGGGGGCACGGGCTAGAGGGGTAAGCCCGCGGTGGAGACGGCTGGAGGGGGCGCGGGCTAGAGGGGCGGCGGGCAGGGGGGGGGGGGGGGGGGTTGAGGGGGAAGCCCGCGGCAGAGGCAGCCGGAGGGAGCGCTGGCTAGAGGGGGGAGCGGGCGGTGGGGACAGCCGGAGGGGGTGCGGGCTAGGGGGGGGCGGGGGCGGCGGGGAAGGCTGGAGGAAGCGCGGGCTAGAAGGGGGGCCGGGGCAGCGGGGATTACCGGAGGGGGCCGACCGGGGCAGTAGCAAGCAAAGAAGGGGGGGGGGAGTGTTGGCTTCTAGAGGCCTTGACATGGATGAACAGAACAAAACATTGCGCAGCAGAAGTCTTATTGCGAATCGAACGGCATCGATAAAACATTGAAACGAAGTACCTTTGCACAAATCTCATTCGTGATTTCTTCAGTTTCGGAGCGAGACGAGTCGAGCTGCTCAAGTGTGTAGCCTCTAAATGTATCCACGCGGTCCTCGGCCCGTCGGATCTCCTCCTTCTCGTTGACGAGCCCCATTCTTTCTCTGTCGGCGTCGTTACATCGTCCCGATCACATCAGGGATGGAGAGGGGTGTGGGGAGAGTGGAGAAGAAGAGGAAAGGCCCCTGAACAATTCTGGCCTGGGTGAATTTCGTTCAGGGCCTTCCCCTATTTATACTAAGTGGGTAGTTTTCATAAAAATCCCCAAAACTTAAGTATATCTTCCAACGTCCAAAAGACCATTTGCGTGTGATCCTCTAGGCCCATGTATCAGTCTAGTTAACGACTCTAGCAGCCCAATAACCTTTATTGGCCTTCCAAATTAATTAACTATATCATCATATAGATTAATTAACGTCGTATCGATTTAACCCAATCGATAGGTTGAGACTCCGACACGTGGGGTGCCAAGCTACACCTCGTGTCCTAGAAGATACAAAGGAGTGTGTATCGACTCACTCATGGAACCTGTTCGTCATCGGTTACCGTGTATGTATAATCGCTCATCCACTTGACGCTCCTTGGATGACTTCGGGTATGGCCAACTGTCAAACCCTAATCGGTCATCCGAGTTAGTACTGATGCATTCGAAAATCATCGGAGAACTCTTCTCCGATATTTCACTGCCTTGGCCAAGGACTTCGTTATATCATCTTCCTTGAGCTGTCACCTCTTATACCGAGGGTGGACAATCCCATCTTGACCACTCAATTGCCTTCGTGTACTTCTTCATGCACCCGAACTAAGATGGTTTAGAATCCCATGATTAGAGACTCGTTGGCCATAGCCAAAGTACAACTGTTTGTCTACAAGAAGTCTTTGGTGTCTCAGGTCTAACGACCACTTACACAACCGTGACGTGAATCAACCTAATTGACAGTTCAGTATAATACCATTCAGGGATTCGTACGGATCAATTCAGTGAACTCTTTCCACTAAAGAGCACCCACTATCTATCCTTAGTGTCGCTACACTAATGGCTACGTGACCGGCCATACTCGTCATTTAAGTGAGGCTAGATAGTGCTATTCTATCCGGATACTTCGAATGTCCTTCTCTCGTATCCTTTGAATAGGAATGTTTAGAACAAATGCTTAAAGACTAGTAGTGTTCGCCCCTCCCGATATCCGTCCGATATCCGGTATCGGACAACCGATATCCGATATCCAGAAAAAAATGGGACGGTTCCAGATATCAGATATCGAATATCGGGCGATATCCGTCTATCAGTGGTTAGATGGATATCAGTACCGGATATTGGAGGGGGAGGGACGAGGCGGATATCGGATGCCGGATATCGGTTTTCAATATCCAGATATCAAAAACCGATATCCGACAATTTTTTTTCAGTCGTCTGCAATCCCATATGGAAAAATTCTAATTTCCTTGGGACTTTATATTCTCCCCACCATCTTACAGTTAATTCTAATCTACGCTAGCTCGCCGCCCACATATGATACCTGATGTAATTTTGAAAATTTTAAAAATCATGATAACGAGGGTAAAATTGCATATTGTCGAATTGTTTTTTTTTAACTAACAACTAATGCTATTAAAAAATTAATATATTTTTATTTTTAGAAAATAAAAATGCATAATATAGTAATTAAATTGAATAATAAATTTAATATTACATAACAACTAATGTTATTAAGAAATTAATATAATTTTATTTTTAGAAAATAAAATTGCATAATATAGTTAACCAATTTGAATAATAAATTTAATATTACATAGCAACTATTGTTATTAAGAAATTAATATATTGTTATTTTAAGAAAATAAAATTGCGTAATATAGTTAATAAATTGAATAATAAATTTAATATTACCTAACAACTAATGTTATTGAGAAATTAATATATTGTTATTTTTAGTAAATTAAAATTGCGTAATATAGTTAATAAATTGAATAATAAATTTAATATTACCTAACAACTAATGTTATTGAGAAATTAATATATTATTATTTTTAGTAAATGAAAATTGCATAATATAGTTAATAAATTGAATAATAAATTTAATATTACCTAACAACTAATGTTATTAAGAAATTAATATATTGTTATTTTAAGAAAAGAAAATTACGTAATATAGTTAATAAACTGAATAATAAATTTAATATTACCTAACAACTAATGTTATTAAGAAAGTAATATATTTTTATTTTAAGAAAATAAAGTTGCGTAATATAGTTAATAAATTGAATAATAAATTTAATATTACCTAGCAACTAATGTTGTTAAGAAATTAATATATTGTTATTTTAAGAAAATAAAATTGCGTTATATAGTTAATAAATGGAATAATAAATTTAATGTGAATAAAATTGTAATACTATATTTTTATGTGAATAAAATTGCAGAAAATATGTAATACCTTTACTAAATAGTAGTAGCAGTTAGTAAGAGGAATAATGATATGATGGTTTAATAATAAGGGTATAGCGTAAGATATTGGTGGGTTTGTTATTTTAGACTTACATCAAATTTTTTGAACGAATAAAGGTGCATGCTATAATTTATATGTGGTATATATACCCGAAATAGTTAGTAATAAGAGTAATAGATGAGTAAGTATACTTCTTGGCAGTATATTTAATTACAGGGATTAATTTTTTTGATTGATACTAAGATTATTTATTGGATAGTTGGAGGAATATAGTAATGCCGGATATAAATATAAAACAAGAACTGAAAGTATCTATTCAAATTGATATAAATTTAATATTATGGATTCATTTGACTCGTCGTAGTAATTTAGGGATATTCAATGGAATTTTTGGAAAATGTATCAAAATTTATAGAAATTCAAAAGAATTCATATGTATGCTATGATTGTGGCTCTGTCAAAAAAATGTAGTTCCAACGGCTCTGTCAGAGATTTTTGCTTACTTGATCATCACCTGCATTGCAGAAGATAAGAGATAAGTAACGATAATTACGTAGAAATAAGAAAATCTTGTTCAGTTATGTGATGTGTACCTCGAGCACATGCGACCACACCATCTTCTCCGTCTTCAGCATCCTCATCTAGCTCAACGTCATTGTACCACCGTTTGTTGTCCGCACGTAGCCAACACTTCACGGTGATTAGTGTTTCGATGCTTATTTGCAGCAGACGCGATCGCTTGTACGTGACAATAGCATTGCCAACCGAGAACATGCGCTCGGTAGGGGCGCTCGTCGCACATACAGATAATAGGTCCCTCGCAACGGCCGCAGGTAAGGGGAAACGCTTCGACTCCGTGCTGGCCCACCAAGATAGTGGACTGAACACACCCTCATTTGGCACAGTCTCTGCAAGGAACTGGTTGAATTCGTCCCACGCCGACCTCGTTGTCACAGGTGCCGGTTGCACGTGCCGCATAGTGTTGTTAAGCCACTCATCCCACTCTTCACCTCTTGTCTGCCCCTCCTTAGCAGCCCCTCTTGGTCCACGGCTCGACCAGTCACCGGGTAACAACGACCGTACGTATGCGATGGTCGCTTCTCGGACGCCCGGGCGGAGCCTTTGTGAATTGGATCCATCAATGCCGCGGCCGTGATCGCCTCATTCGCCTACAATATCTCAGCATACTGTGCAAGCTTAGAATGTATCGCTCTACACGCCTGCACCATGTTCGAACGATCTCCTTCGTGCAACCGTCGAACGGATGTGAAGAATGTTCCATCTTCGATTTGTTGGACCACTTCCTCCATGTGAACCTTGAGGCCGTCTATGAGATACAGGACATCGCATATCGCCGGCGTCACTGTCTTGCAAACATGATCAGTTGATACGGCGAAACGGCCAAGGATGCGGCATAACTCTTTTACTAGCTCCCACTAGTCCTTCGACAACTTCGGCGACGTTGCCTTCCGGCCAAAAGCCTTCGACACTTCGTCAATTACATCACGCTTCTTCACGGCAGCCGCCAACATAGTGTACGTGCTGTTCCATCGGGTTAGACAGTCTAAGACGACCATGTTGGAGTCCCCGACTTCGGAGTCGTCTTCACAGGCCTGTGTATAAAGTTCTCTCCGTTGCATAGAGCTCCGAATACTCCCACTAGGATGCGTACCTTTGCAAGTGCATCACCCAAACATAACGGCTTGCTTGGTCCCTCATTGTCATCAGACGCTGAGAATATATCACTGAGATCATTGTCGTGGTCGCTAGCGTAGTGCTCTGCTGTCCTCGTCACGTCGCCTTCTTTGGGTTCCACACCTTGGGCCGAAGGAATACCGAAGCTTTTTATTTCTTCTTGCACGACAATATTCAGAATGTGTGCCACACATGGGACGTGCCTCCTGGCACTAAACGCCGGGTTTACGCTCTTCATCTTTCTCGCCATCAATGCCAACATCCTCTTATTCGTCGTGGCATTGTCAGTAGTCACGGCGTAGACCTGCATAATTATGTTGCACATTTAAAGGCACAAGTTCAACTAATAAAATGAGATAGACGCTGTGTGCTGAGCTTCGTGCGCAAACAGAATTCATCTAGTGCTTGGAGAACAATGGACGCCATGTTCTCCCCATCGTGCTTGCCGATGATTTCTCGGATGGCAAGCACCCGCTCTCTGTTCGTCCATGTGTTGTCCACCCAGTGGACGGTGATGCCTAGCAATCCAGTTCCGTTCTCCGCAGTCCACGCATCCACGGTGAGTGACACTCGGGCCACATTCTCCCAGAGCTTCCTCACATCATGTTTCATTCGGCCGTGCATTTGGATGGTCCACTTCTTTATGACCTTCGCACTTGGAGGATCCAAGTCGATAAGCGTCGCGTAACGCCACATATCCTTGAAGGTGACATTGTCAACAATGCTCCAGGGTGAATCTGTCAGGCATACGAATCATGCAATGAAATTCTTCGTCACATCCGGAGTGTGCCCTCTAATCGGCCCCCGTCGGCTAGGCTCTCCCTGTTTGCTTTGCATTCTGTCAGTGATGCGTGGCTGACCAGAGTCTTCAGGGGCTTCACCCTTCAGTTCCGTGTGACGAGCTGGATGGCAGGATTTGAAATGTCGCGAAAATACGTTTGTGCTTTTGTCGGCTTGTCTCTTTATAGGTTTCCTCTTAGTATGCGGGTTCAACTCCTGGCACAGTAAGCATGTATAGTATCCATCTTCCATCTGTTCGAAGTAGTCAATGATGACTGAACGATTCGAACGAGGTTGACTCTGTACATCACGAGAAGTTCCCGCCTCCGTACGTTGGGGGCCTACAGCTCCGGACCCAGATCTTTCTTGGGTTGGGTCATTGCCTTCGTGTGGGTTCATATTTCTGATGTCATAATTTGGTAAGCAAAAAGTCATCACAACGGCATCACATGATGCCAAACTGCGATTTAAACTATGAATTACGTAACGGATGCAATGAATACGAAAATTTAATAAACAGTGAAAAAGGGAGAATGGAATATATAGATAAGGGAAGAATGATAGATAATCAAGCAAGAATTAACGAGTCAGAGAGCATGAGAATGAGGTGAGAGGAAGAAAGCAGAAATATAGAATTAAAGAGGGGGGAGAGAACGTAAGAGATGCTGCGCGAGGGGGGGTGAGAATCCTACTGTACGTTAGAATGAGAGAGAGAAACGAGATGGAAGATGTGGAGGTAGAGAGTTGTAGATGGTGAGAAAAGAGAGAGGGAGAGTTGGAGGTTGGAACCACTAATGAGGAAGGAAAAAAAGGAAGAGACCAAAATGGTAGAAGAGGAATATAAAAATGTAGAATATGAAAAACATGAAGAGGAAAAAGAGGAAAAAAAAAGAAGAGGAAAAAGACAACAAAAAACAAAGAGGGGATAGAGTAAGAGGAAAAAATAAAGAAGAGAAATATGAGGAAGAAAAAAAAATGAAGAAGATGAAGAAGACAAAAAACCAAAGAAGAAAAACATGAGGAGAAGATGGGATAGAGTAATAGGAAATAACAAAGAAGAGAAAAATGAGGAAGAAAGAAAAAGAATAGACTAAAACGGTAGAGTAGGAAATTAAAGAAGAAGAAAACGATGAAAAAAGAGGAGGAAGATAAATCTATATGCATAAGAGAGGATAAATGAAGAAGAATATGGAGAAGAAGGGAAGAAAGGGGTAGAGGAAGAGATTAAAGAAGAAGAAGGAGAGAAAAAACGAGGGAGAGAAAAAAAAGGACAATAAAAACGTAGAATATGAAAAGCAAGAAGAGGAAAAAGAGGGAAAAAAAGAAAAGGAAGAAGAAAACAAAAAACAAAGAGGGGATAGAGTAAGAGGAAAAAATAAAGAAGAGAAATGTGAGGAAGAAAAAAAAAGAAGAGACTGAAACGGTAGAATAGGAAATTAAAGAAGAAGAAAAGGAGAAAATAAGAAGAGGAAGATAAATGGATATGCATAAGAGAGGAAAAAAGAAGAAGAAGAATATGGAGAAGAAGGGAAGAAAGGGGTAGAGGAGGATATTAAAGAAGAAGGAGAGAAAAATGAGGGAGAGAAAAAAAAGGACAAAAAAAACATAGAATATGAAAAACAAGAAGAGGAAAAAGAGGAAAAAAAAGAAGAGGAAGAAGACAACAAAAAACAAAGAGGGGATAGAGTAAGAGGAAAAAATAAAGAACAGAAAAATGAGGAAGAAAAAAAAGAAGAGACTAAAACGGTAGATTAGGAAATTAAAGAAGAAGAAAAGGAGAAAATAAGAAGAGGAAGATAAATGGATATTCATAAGAGAGGAAAAAGAAGAAGAAGAATATGGAGAAGAAAGGAAGAAAGGGGTAGAGGAGGAGATTAAAGAAGAAGAAGGAGAGAAAAACGAGGGAGAGAAAAAAGAGGAGAATAAAGACGTAGAATATGAAAGTATAGAAGAAGGAAAAGAGAAGAAAGAAGAAGAAGAATATGGGGAAGAAGGGAAGAAAAGGGTAGAGGAAGAGATTAACGAAGAGGAAGGATAGAAAAAAAGAAGAAGAAGAAGTTAAATTAATAGGCATAAGAAAAACAAAGAAGAGATTCAATAGAGAAACGAAGATGAATAATAAAGAGGTAGAGTAGGAAAATCAAGAAGAAGAAGAGGAAAAAAACAAAGAAGACAAAAACGAGGAAGAGAAAAAATAAGAGAATCCAACGGTAGATGATGGCGCAGCCCCGGCAGCAGCCCTAGAAACGTCTTTGGAGACGTCACCGTCATCCCCGACGGCACCAGCCCCAGCCCCGGATACGTCTTCGGAGACGTCACCGCCGCCCTCGACAACACCGACCGTCCGCGTTCAACCCGCTTGGCAAGCCGAGGCGACGGTACGCACGCCCGGATTCAAGTATTCCGGGTAATGGACACTGTATCGCTATCTTTACGTCTTTGCTTTACTCGTCGTTTAGCTTTTAGTCTTCGTCGTTCGTCGTTAACCAACTTGTCATGATCATGTGTAAGGAGGGAGGTTCGTCCTATAAGGATCTCCCCTCCCCCGCTCCTTGTTTCGTCTTTGTTTTCTGGTTTTCTCGTGTTTCATGTCCATTAGGTCATAGGTCTACTTTAGATTAACTAAGGGTCTTTTGGTCTTAGAGCCCATCCCCCCCTCCTATATAAGGGTCGGTTGGGTGCCCTAGCGGTGGAGACTTTTTTGCATCGATGAATTTGAATGTTGTTGTTTTGAGAAAGATGGCTCCCGCACGATGAAGAATTAGGTCACGCCTGGAAGAAGAAGAAGGAGCGCGGAAGAAAAGGAGAAGCTGAGTCGCAGGAGGAAAAACAGCAGAGAAGGAGGAGAAGAAGACAGGGCCGCCGCTCATCTCGGCGCCCGCCGTGCCCGCCGTCCGCGTGCCCTGCGCGACCGCGCAGGCGTCCGCACCACTGCGCGCTGCCGCGCCGCTAGCGCGCATCCGCGCTGCCGGACGCCTCCTGCAACCCCGTCGGTGCCTTCCGCAGAGGTTACCGTGCGCTCAGGTTGCATCGATCCCCGGTGCACCTCCCCGTGCCGGGAAGCTGATCGACGCCCTGTGCGGAACTTCCCCGTCGCATCAGCTATCCCCGCCGCCGATAGCTCGCTGATATTCTCGCCGTAGTTGCAGCGAGGCGGACTTGCTAGCTTCCAGCTGAGCGTGACAGACCGTCCTAGCTGGTACTGACGTCGCCCCCCGCTGTTGCCCGCCTCGGCACCTCGAGTTGCACCGGCTCGACCTCGGTCGCCGGTCTGTCACGTCCGAGCCCGGCCTGGCGGCTGCCGAACCGGGTCGTCGGTCGGCGAGCTGCTCCTCAACACCTGCCGCGCTACACTGCGAGCTCACACCGCCGCGTCCCTCTGCCGCACGGGCGCCTCGACTTGTCGCGCGGATTACCTCCACGTCGTGGACGCCGAGCCCGCAGCGCTCCACAAAGCACCGGTCCGGCCGACGTGCTCGTCGATCGTGTTCTGCATGTTGCCCTCTGCAGCGTCCCCCGTGCTCTGCCTCCGCGCCAAGTTGCTGGTCGTCGAGCCACGCCGACGTGCCGCCCTTGTGACCCGCGCACCCGTCGCGCAGCGCGCTCGCTGCGCGACTCTTTGCGCGCGCCGTGCTTGTTGCCTGCGCCGCGCCCCGCCCCCGCACCACGCACTGTTATCTTCGCGCCCATGGAGCTTGCCTGCTCCGTCGCCATGACTCTCGGCCCGTCGTCTCGCGCTGCGTCCCTCGCGACACGCCCTCCCGCCGGCTGCCGACGCCTTGGCGCCTGGTTGCTGCCGCTAGCCGACTCCCCGGGGCGTCTCCAGACTGTTGAAATCGAACAACATTACTCTTCGGCATCCTCAAGGTACGTCGTACTACATTGCCCCTCCTTTATTTCCTACAGTGCGCTTTCGATTGTCTCCACCGCGCTCGGGTTAGACGTAGGTGAGTGTGACAGGACGAGTGAAAACGGCCTATACTTGAGTGTCCCTCCTGGTTTGGGAACGAGTCGGTTTGCCCGCCACGTGCGAGCAACCTCCGGCGGGAGTCCTCCCGTTCGGCTCCGTAGCTGCCTCATCCGTCTGGACGAGGGTCGGAAGGTCCATCTACCCGTTCCCGGGCGACCCTGTCGATTCCCGGAACGTCGGCTCCCCCTCTGTTAGTCGGCAGTTGCACGTACGACAACCCTTCCCGAGCGTCATTCATCATAAGTCATCCCATTGGACACCCGTGCCCGACGACCACCGAGTCGACGTCGTGCACTGACGCTTTCGAGACCGAGTACGAACTCTTGGTGACGGCCAGATTTTCATCCCCGACGACGTCCTGCATCAGTAGAATAGGAAAATAAAGAAGATGGAGAAGAGAGAAAAACTAAGAAGAAGATAAATTAATAAACATAAGAGAAGAAAGAAGAAGAAGAATATGGGGAAGAAGGGAAGAAAAGGGTAGAGGAAGAGATTAAAGAAGAAGGAGAGAAAAAAAGAAGTTAAATTAATAGGCATAGGAGAAACAAAGAAGAGATTCAATAGAGAAACGAAGATGAATAACAAAGAGGTAGAGTTAGGAAAATCAAGAAGAAGCAGACGAGGAAAAAAACAAAGAAGACAAAAGAGAATCTCTTCTTTGATAGCCATAAGAGAAGAAAAAAGAAGAAGAATATAGGGAAGAAGGGAAGAGTAGGGTAGAGGAAGAGATTAATGAAGAGGAAGAAGAGAAAAACGAGGAAGCGAAGAAAGAAGAGAATAAAAATGTAGAATAGGTAAATGAAGAAGAAAAAGATAAAAAAATAGAGAAGAGGAAGAATAGAAAAATGAGGAAGAGAAAAGAGAACAGAATAAAAAGGTAGAATAGGTAAATAAAGAAGAAGAAGAAGATAAGAAAAAAAGAAGAAGACGATAAATTAATGGGCATAAGAGAAGAAACAAGAAGAATAGGAAAGTAATAAGAAGAATACTGGCAAATTGACGGGGTGAGATAGAAGGTGAACGAGATAAAAAGGAGAGAAGGATTTAGAGAAACAATAAAAGAGTAAGAGAGATTGGGAGAGGCTCAGAATTAGAGATAAAAAGATAAAAGGAACCAGAGAGTAGGAGATAATTGAGAGAAAGGATTAAAGAATTACTCGAGAGAAACAATTAATTGAGATAAAAGGAACCAGAGAGATAAAAGAAAATTGAGAGAAAGAATTAAAGAATTAATCATAGAGTAGGAGAGAATGAGAGAAGAAAGGAAAATAATAAAGATTAGAAGATAGAAAGACACAGAGTTTGAGATGGAATGAGAGAAGAGGATGAGAATTACAGTGAAATGGAATTTGAGAACGGAGGGTGACAGAGTGAGTGAGAGGGTGAAGGAGAGAAACAATAAAAGAGTAAGAGAGATTGGGAGAGGCTCAGAATTAGAGATAAAAAGATAAAAGGGACCAGAGAGTAGGAGATAATTGAGAGAAAGGATTAAAGAATTAATCGAGAGAAACAATTAATTGAGATAAAAGGAACCAGAGAGATAAAAGAAAATTGAGAGAAAGAATTAAAGAATTAATCATAGAGTAGGAGAGAATGAGAGAAGAAAGGAAAATAATAAAGATTAGAAGATAGAAAGACACAGAGTTTGAGATGGAATGAGAGAAGAGGATGAGAATTACAGTGAAATGGAATTTGAGAACGGAGGGTGACAGAGTGAGTGAGAGGGTGAAGGAGAGAAACAATAAAAGAGTAAGAGAGATTGGGAGAGGCTCAGAATTAGAGATAAAAAGATAAAAGGAACCAGAGAGTAGGAGATAATTGAGAGAAAGGATTAAAGAATTAATCGAGAGAAACAATTAATTGAGATAAAAGGAACCAGAGAGATAAAAGAAAATTGAGAGAAAGAATTAAAGAATTAATCATAGAGTAGGAGAGAATGAGAGAAGAAAGGAAAATAATAAAGATTAGAAGATAGAAAGACACAGAGTTTGAGATGGAATGAGAGAAGAGGATGAGAATTACAGTGAAATGGAATTTGAGAACGGAGGGTGACAGAGTGAGTGAGAGGGTGAAGGAGAGAAACAATAAAAGAGTAAGAGAGATTGGGAGGCTCAGAATTAGAGATAAAAAGATAAAAGGGACCAGAGAGTAGGAGATAATTGAGAGAAAGGATTAAAGAATTAATCGAGAGAAACAATTAATTGAGATAAAAGGAACCAGAGAGATAAAAGAAAATTGAGAGAAAGAATTAAAGAATTAATCATAGAGTAGGAGAGAATGAGAGAAGAAAGGAAAATAATAAAGATTAGAAGATAGAAAGACACAGAGTTTGAGATGGAATGAGAGAAGAGGATGAGAATTACAGTGAAATGGAATTTGAGAACGGAGGGTGACAGAGTGAGTGAGAGGGTGAAGGAGAGAAACAATAAAAGAGTAAGAGAGATTGGGAGAGGCTCAGAATTAGAGATAAAAGATAAAAGGAACCAGAGAGTAGGAGATAATTGAGAGAAAGGATTAAAGAATTAATCGAGAGAAACAATTAATTGAGATAAAAGGAACCAGAGAGATAAAAGAAAATTGAGAGAAAGAATTAAAGAATTAATCATAGAGTAGGAGAGAATGAGAGAAGAAAGGAAAATAATAAAGATTAGAAGATAGAAAGACACAGAGTTTGAGATGGAATGAGAGAAGAGGATGAGAATTACAGTGAAATGGAATTTGAGAACGGAGGGTGACAGAGTGAGTGAGAGGGTGAAGGAGAGAAACAATAAAAGAGTAAGAGAGATTGGGAGAGGCTCAGAATTAGAGATAAAAAGATAAAAGGAACCAGAGAGTAGGAGATAATTGAGAGAAAGGATTAAAGAATTAATCGAGAGAAACAATTAATTGAGATAAAAGGAACCAGAGAGATAAAAGAAAATTGAGAGAAAGAATTAAAGAATTAATCATAGAGTAGGAGAGAATGAGAGAAGAAAGGAAAATAATAAAGATTAGAAGATAGAAAGACACAGAGTTTGAGATGGAATGAGAGAAGAGGATGAGAATTACAGTGAAATGGAATTTGAGAACGGAGGGTGACAGAGTGAGTGAGAGGGTGAAGGAGAGAAACAATAAAAGAGTAAGAGAGATTGGGAGAGGCTCAGAATTAGAGATAAAAAGATAAAAGGAACCAGAGAGTAGGAGATAATTGAGAGAAAGGATTAAAGAATTAATCGAGAGAAACAATTAATTGAGATAAAAGGAACCAGAGAGATAAAAGAAAATTGAGAGAAAGAATTAAAGAATTAATCATAGAGTAGGAGAGAATGAGAGAAGAAAGGAAAATAATAAAGATTAGAAGATAGAAAGACACAGAGTTTGAGATGGAATGAGAGAAGAGGATGAGAATTACAGTGAAATGGAATTTGAGAACGGAGGGTGACAGAGTGAGTGAGAGGGTGAAGGAGAGAAACAATAAAAGAGTAAGAGAGATTGGGAGAGGCTCAGAATTAGAGATAAAAGATAAAAGGGACCAGAGAGGAGGAGATAATTGAGAGAAAGGATTAAAGAATTAATCGAGAGAAACAATTAATTGAGATAAAAGGAACCAGAGAGATAAAAGAAAATTGAGAGAAAGAATTAAAGAATTAATCATAGAGTAGGAGAGAATGAGAGAAGAAAGGAAAATAATAAAGATTAGAAGATAGAAAGACACAGAGTTTGAGATGGAATGAGAGAAGAGGATGAGAATTACAGTGAAATGGAATTTGAGAACGGAGGGTGACAGAGTGAGTGAGAGGGTGAAGGAGAGAAACAATAAAAGAGTAAGAGAGATTGGGAGAGGCTCAGAATTAGAGATAAAAGATAAAAGGAACCAGAGAGTAGGAGATAATTGAGAGAAAGGATTAAAGAATTAATCGAGAGAAACAATTAATTGAGATAAAAGGAACCAGAGAGATAAAAGAAAATTGAGAGAAAGAATTAAAGAATTAATCATAGAGTAGGAGAGAATGAGAGAAGAAAGGAAAATAATAAAGATTAGAAGATAGAAAGACACAGAGTTTGAGATGGAATGAGAGAAGAGGATGAGAATTACAGTGAAATGGAATTTGAGAACGGAGGTGACAGAGTGAGTGAGAGGGTGAAGGAGAGAAACAATAAAAGAGTAAGAGAGATTGGGAGAGGCTCAGAATTAGAGATAAAAAGATAAAAGGACCAGAGAGTAGGAGATAATTGAGAGAAAGGATTAAAGAATTAATCGAGAGAAACAATTAATTGAGATAAAAGGAACCAGAGAGATAAAAGAAAATTGAGAGAAAGAATTAAAGAATTAATCATAGAGTAGGAGAGAATGAGAGAAGAAAGGAAAATAATAAAGATTAGAAGATAGAAAGACACAGAGTTTGAGATGGAATGAGAGAAGAGGATGAGAATTACAGTGAAATGGAATTTGAGAACGGAGGGTGACAGAGTGAGTGAGAGGGTGAAGGAGAGAAACAATAAAAGAGTAAGAGAGATTGGGAGAGGCTCAGAATTAGAGATAAACAGACAAAAGGGCCCAGAGAGTAGGAGATAATTGAGAGAAAGGATTAAAGAATTAATCGAGAGAAACAATTAATTGAGATAAAAGGAACCAGAGAGATAAAAGAAAATTGAGAGAAAGAATTAAAGAATTAATCATAGAGTAGGAGAGAATGAGAGAAGAAAGGAAAATAATAAAGATTAGAAGATAGAAAGACACAGAGTTTGAGATGGAATGAGAGAAGAGGATGAGAATTACAGTGAAATGGAATTTGAGAACGGAGGGTGACAGAGTGAGTGAGAGGGTGAAGGAGAGAAACAATAAAAGAGTAAGAGAGATTGGGAGAGGCTCAGAATTAGAGATAAAAAGATAAAAGGAACCAGAGAGTAGGAGATAATTGAGAGAAAGGATTAAAGAATTAATCGAGAGAAACAATTAATTGAGATAAAAGGAACCAGAGAGATAAAAGAAAATTGAGAGAAAGAATTAAAGAATTAATCATAGAGTAGGAGAGAATGAGAGAAGAAAGGAAAATAATAAAGATTAGAAGATAGAAAGACACAGAGTTTGAGATGGAATGAGAGAAGAGGATGAGAATTACAGTGAAATGGAATTTGAGAACGGAGGGTGTGAGTGAGTGAGAGGGTGAAGGAGAGAAACAATAAAAGAGTAAGAGAGATTGGGAGAGGCTCAGAATTAGAGATAAAAAGATAAAAGGAACCAGAGAGTAGGAGATAATTGAGAGAAAGGATTAAAGAATTAATCGAGAGAAACAATTAATTGAGATAAAAGGAACCAGAGAGATAAAAGAAAATTGAGAGAAAGAATTAAAGAATTAATCATAGAGTAGGAGAGAATGAGAGAAGAAAGGAAAATAATAAAGATTAGAAGATAGAAAGACACAGAGTTTGAGATGGAATGAGAGAAGAGGATGAGAATTACAGTGAAATGGAATTTGAGAACGGAGGGTGACAGAGTGAGTGAGAGGGTGAAGGAGAGAAACAATAAAAGAGTAAGAGAGATTGGGAGAGGCTCAGAATTAGAGATAAAAGATAAAAGGAACCAGAGAGTAGGAGATAATTGAGAGAAAGGATTAAAGAATTAATCGAGAGAAACAATTAATTGAGATAAAAGGAACCAGAGAGATAAAAGAAAATTGAGAGAAAGAATTAAAGAATTAATCATAGAGTAGGAGAGAATGAGAGAAGAAAGGAAAATAATAAAGATTAGAAGATAGAAAGACACAGAGTTTGAGATGGAATGAGAGAAGAGGATGAGAATTACAGTGAAATGGAATTTGAGAACGGAGGGTGACAGAGTGAGTGAGAGGGTGAAGGAGAGAAACAATAAAAGAGTAAGAGAGATTGGGAGAGGCTCAGAATTAGAGATAAAAAGATAAAAGGAACCAGAGAGTAGGAGATAATTGAGAGAAAGGATTAAAGAATTAATCGAGAGAAACAATTAATTGAGATAAAAGGAACCAGAGAGATAAAAGAAAATTGAGAGAAAGAATTAAAGAATTAATCATAGAGTAGGAGAGAATGAGAGAAGAAAGGAAAATAATAAAGATTAGAAGATAGAAAGACACAGAGTTTGAGATGGAATGAGAGAAGAGGATGAGAATTACAGTGAAATGGAATTTGAGAACGGAGGGTGACAGAGTGAGTGAGAGGGTGAAGGAGAGAAACAATAAAAGAGGAAGAGATATTGTGAGAGGCTCATAATTAGAGATAAAAGATAAAAGGAACCAGAGAGTAGGAGATAATTGAGAGAAAGGATTAAAGAATTAATCGAGAGAAACAATTAATTGAGATAAAAGGAACCAGAGAGATAAAAGAAAATTGAGAGAAAGAATTAAAGAATTAATCATAGAGTAGGAGAGAATGAGAGAAGAAAGGAAAATAATAAAGATTAGAAGATAGAAAGACACAGAGTTTGAGATGGAATGAGAGAAGAGGATGAGAATTACAGTGAAATGGAATTTGAGAACGGAGGGTGACAGAGTGAGTGAGAGGGTGAAGGAGAGAAACAATAAAAGAGTAAGAGAGATTGGGAGAGGCTCAGAATTAGAGATAAAAAGATAAAAGGAACCAGAGAGTAGGAGATAATTGAGAGAAAGGATTAAAGAATTAATCGAGAGAAACAATTAATTGAGATAAAAGGAACCAGAGAGATAAAAGAAAATTGAGAGAAAGAATTAAAGAATTAATCATAGAGTAGGAGAGAATGAGAGAAGAAAGGAAAATAATAAAGATTAGAAGATAGAAAGACACAGAGTTTGAGATGGAATGAGAGAAGAGGATGAGAATTACAGTGAAATGGAATTTGAGAACGGAGGGTGACAGAGTGAGTGAGAGGGTGAAGGAGAGAAAAAAGAAAAGTAAGAATGAGAGAGTATGCGAGAATAAGGAAAGAAAAGGTAGAATTTGAAGTAAAAAAATAAAAAAATTCGGAGAGTGAGTTAGAATTAAAGGAGAGAGAAAAGGGACACTGGGAAATTGAATATGCATTTGCCATGGTATAAATTCAATATCAATAGCGAGGGAAGAAAAATCAATAGGAACACAAAACGACATCGGAGAGACAAGAAAAGCAAGAAAATCATAAGAACACTATAACAATCAGAAGAGATAAGAAGACATACCTCTGTAGCCGCAGCCGTCAGTCGCCACCGTCTGCCTCCGCCGTCCTTCACTGTCCTCCGTCCTCCGCCGTCTGAGCTCTAAGCGTCTAACCGAATGATCGTGTATTTTCGATTCAAAAATTTTGAATCGAAAGTACACAGTCAACCTAACGAAACTTAGGAAATAGCTTACATCCGATGTGGATATCGGTTTTTGATATCCACATCCAATATCCGATACCGGCATCTGTCCCCTTGAGACGGAGACGGATGCTGAATCGGGACGGATATCGGTATCGGATATCGACACTGTAGCAGCCGATATCCGATACCGATATCCGGCATCCGGATATCGAAATAACCGGATACCGGAAATTGCCTTTCCAGTATCCGGTACAGCATCCGTCCCGATACCGGCATCCGGTACCGGTATCGGGACGCGCGAACACTAAAGACTAGTGATCTCCGCATTACGATCTCATCATAATTCACTAAGTCCGATCATGTATTCATGGACTTCATTATACGCATCACACGTGCACTATAATGAATATGTTCTATTAATGAATATGGAACGAGATGTGGAATGTGTGATTGGCTTGCCGGCCACATATATTTCCACCAGGGAGGAGGCCGGGTGGGGGATGGAGGACGGAAGACTCAAAAAAATTCTCACAACTGCGAAAATCCGCACCGCACCGACCCCTGTGCGGTGTGCGAAAATCCTGTGCGATTTACCGCACAACTGCACCGCACTTTCGCCCAACCGCAGGAGCGGGATTCGCTCGCAGGGTTTGGACCATGTCTACCAGGGAAGTTAAACAAGTCATCTGATAATAAACTCTGATCAAAATGGTGGTTAAGTTCACAGCTCATACCATCCAACACGAGAAACATTATGAGTGGTATTGAAATTGGAAGGGACTGGTTAAGAATGGGTTAACCATGTCGGAAGCTTGAAAAAAGAAGAGGAAACTTGGAAAGATCAAATCGGACGACTGCTTTCCTAGCTATTTAGCAGGAGTGCCTTGGCGATGAGGGTTCGGAACGCAGCCTTCTTCTTGGCCACCTTGCCATAGACTCGTCTGGCCATCTTCAAGAGCCTCTCCTGGTCGCGGGGCGACTCGGTTCGCCGTCTTCTCTTCGCCCCGGCGACCAGTACCTCGAGCAGGCGCCCGTCGCCGCCCACGGCCTCCGCCACGCTTTCCGCGGCCTCCTCCTCCGCGGTCAGCCGCCTGGCCCACTTGTTCGCCTCCCTCTCCGACGCGTAAGCGGCCGCGTAAGCACCCCAGAAGGATGCCCTCAGGAAGCCCTTCTTCTCCCTGTCCTTCACCCCCCACCTCTTGCCCATCGCCTCCTCTAGCCACGCCGCCACCGCCGCCGGCGCCGCCGCCGCCGCCATGGCCGCCGCTTTCTCCCTCAGCTCCCCTCCGTACGGCGCCGCCTCCTCGAACTCGCACCTCCTGCACCCGCACCGGAACCCCCACGTCGCCGCCAGCGCCGTGCGCCGCTTCCCGAGCGGCGCCAGCGCGTCCACGTAGGAGAAGGTGATCTCCTCCCCGGCCTTAATGTCCCTGGAGGCGTGCACCAAGAGATGGTCGCCGACGTGCAGGCGGCGGGCGTTGGGGCAGCATGAGTGGTTCACCAGCGACGCCAGCAGCCACAGCCCCACCCCCGCGGCCATCATCTTCTTCTTCCCCAGCACCTCGGCGGCCGCGGCGTCATCCGTCATGCAGTTCACGTCCAGGATCTTCAGAATCCTGTCCACGTCCAGGGCTCGGGCTTGAACTTGCAACGGCTGCTCCGCCTCGGGTAGGAATCGGCGGATGTCGGGGACGGGGAGCTCGCCCTCGCCTTCTCCCCCGGAGAGCTGGTAGATCAATTCTAGAGTCCTGCCGCACTTGCCGGCGGCCTCCAGCAACCTCTCCACCAGGTCTTTCCAGAGGACGAGGCGAGCCGTCTCCCCCGCCATGGCCGGGCTCTCGGGGAGTATCCCCCGGCCCGTCGCCACCGCCTTGGTCGCCACCAGCGTCGTCCCCGCCTCCACGTTCCGCGTAGCGAACAGGCCGCGGCCGCCGCCGGAGCCCTCGGCGCGCCGGATCTCGACGGGGCCGACGAACTCGGCCAGCTCCGGCGGGTCTCCGTGGCACCCGTCGAGGATCCAATGCGAAAGGTCGAAGATCCCCGTCTTCGACTGGGCCTCGAGTTTCACGCAGCGGTCGAGCAGGCCGGGGGAGTCCGAGGAGGCTTTGATGGCTGACCGAAAGCAGTCGCCGGCGGCGGAGTAGCGGTCCTGGCTGAGTAGGGCCTTGCCCTTGCATACCCTGGCCCTGGGGTGGGACGGGTCCAGGTCCAGGGCGCGGTCGCAGTCGCCGGCCGCCCCCGCCGAGTCGCCGAGCCGGAGCCGCGCCTCCGCCCTGTTGCAGAGGGCTCCGCACAGGATTCTCCTCAGCGTGCGGGAATCCTCGCCGGCCGCGTCTCCCGACTCGCACAGCGAGATGAAGCGCGTGTACAGCCCGATGTACTCTTCCCACTGCTCCAGCAGCAGCAGCTCCGTCGCGCTGCACCTCACCCTCTGCGCCTCCTCCTCCAGCCTCGTCTCCATGGTCATCTTCCTCGTCTTACCCCCCCGATTTGGGCTTGATACTCGAGAGGAAGTAGTGAACAATAAGCGCAACGGCTAGTTTATTCCCCGAAGAGGAGAAGGTGGAACGGTCGAAAAGAGCATTGAATGGTCAAAATAACCGACGCGAAAATCAAACCCAGTCGGCGGCGTTGCCGCCCCCGCATCTGGTGAAGGAGGAGAGATCGGGGCCGTCGGCGACGGCCATCCCGATGCCTGTTCCCCGGCCATCTTTCCCGACGCCGGCGTAGTAGAGCCTCCACCGCTGGTCGCCGTCCATGGGCACCAGGCAGGGCGACCCGACTCCTCCCTCGTCCCACCCGCCCTCCTCCGACGGGCCCAGGACCGGGCCCCCGCCGCGCCGCCGCCAGCCCGTCAGCCCGTCCGGCGACTCCGCCAGCCCGATGCTCCGCCGCCCGTCCGCCGCCACACCCTCGTACGCCATCACGTACCCGCCCCGGCGCCCGTCCTGGACCGCGTGGCCCCGCATGGTACCCCCCTCGTCGAACCCCCCCGCCGGGCCCGGGCCCAGCACCTTACCCACCTTCTCCCATTTTATGCCGTCCCCCGACCGTGCCACCCCGATGCGCGGCGGCTCCGACGAGTGGTAGTACATCCTCAGGTCGCCGGGGCCGTGGAGGACGACCCGGGGCGCCGCCACCGTTGCGGAGTCCCACTCGCCGGGCTCGCCCGGGTCCAGCAACGCGCCGGTGGGGTGCTCTCCCTCGATCCTCGCCCAGTTGCGGCCGTCCTGGCCGATGGCGAGGCCCGGGCGCGCCTGCTGCGGGTTCTGTTCGGCGTGGCCTTCGTAGTAGAGCCAGTAGAAGGCGCCGGGGCTGATGACCTTGGCGCTGGACATGCTGAGCACCTGGCCGGGGCGAAGCCCGCCGGTGTCGAAGGCCCACCAGTCTCCGCTCTGGCCCAGGACGAGCCCCTGCCTGCTCCAGTGAATCCCGTTCGCCGACGTTGCCAAGCCGATGCCGTCGCCGCCTGTGGGTCCGCGACCGTGGTACCAGATGAGCCATCTTTCCTGCTCGTCGCCCAGGAAGCGGCACACGATGGGGGAGCCGATCTCGACAGCGTCCCACTCGCCCGCCGTGCCGAGCTCGAGCACGCGGCCCTCGCTGGGAGGACAGAATGGCGGCGCCGCCGCGGCGACGTCGTCTCTTCTGCCGAGGCAGCCGGCGGCTGTCGGGTTGGCGGAGACCCGCGGAGGACGAGTCTCGAGGCGGAGGGGGAGTCTCGCGGGTGTCGGCGACGGCGGGCCGCGGCGCAGGAGAGCGCGATGGGGAGGAACGCTGGGTAGCAGTCTGCGCGTCGGGGCGGCCGGTTTGATTGGCCGGCTGCAGCAAGCTGATCGCTCCATGGCCGGAGGAAAGAGGAAAGAGAGGGGACGGGGGGGGGAAGTCGTGATGCGCGGTGTATGGCTGGCGATCCCCCAAGCAAGCAAGTCGATAAATACGATGACCCTCCAGCAGAGGCTGAGCCCGACTGGTGTCCCGGTTCTCGAACACCTGGGTATTTGGGGGGCTCCAGACTCCAGTGTCGGGTCTCTCGACCGGGCCGATGGGCGATTGGACGGATTGGGGCGCTTCCGAAAACAAAGTGCCTCTTGGATCTGTCAAATTCATCAAATTGCGCATGTGGGTGGTTTTCTAATATGGCTGTCTGTAATGGGCAATCACATTGCCCATGATGACAACTGCTATGACGCTGATGGAAAGCCACCTTGCTTTACTTATTCATGAGTGAAAGTAATGGATGTACCTGATAGGTGATGACAGAACGATGAGTTGATGCGGATGGAGTTACGATTTGATCTCCTATACTGGGAAGTTGGTCGAGCAAATCAGTTAACAAAATCCATGCGGCATTTGATTTGGGTCAACCTTTCCATTAAACTAGGACTTCCACAAAATTAGGGCCCTAAACTTTAGAATGATCATCAAGCAAATTAGTGTCCAACATGAAATTGTCTTAATCATGTTGACTGATTTGGAGTTTTGTTGTATGCCAATTCTGCATGTGATAGGAACGAATTCCACAGGATGTGGCATTCGCGCATGAGCCAATGAAGAAGATTATAGTAGCTGCTCTTTACCACTTCATTATGCCAATCACTCTGAGGATGGGAGGCTATGGAATATTGGAGTTTAATCCATAGGTGGTGCACAAATTTTTCTTAAAATGGCTCACAAATTTGGTATCATGGTTAGATAAGAAGATTGTCATGGGGATGCCATGAAGATGAATAGTTTTTGTGCATAATGGTTTGGCTATATAAGAAACATCTGAGGTTTTCTGACTTCTTATAAAATATGCCATTTTGAGAATCTGACCTTTTAGTTGTTGGAGGAAGGCCCAAGACAAAATCAACGATGAAGTCATCTCAAGGTTCCAAGACAAGGGCCGATATAATCAAGTATTCTATTCGACTTGGTTTCCCAAGGCACATGAGCGACACACAGCAATAGTGTCAGTGATGTGTTGTGTAAGGCCATCCCAGAAGAAGCGCTTCACACACCATGTTGACTGTCTTGGATTACCCAGTAAGACTTGTACGGCCTCCTTGATGAAGCTCCCACATAACAACGTCTTGCATACTCAATTGTTTTTTAATAAATATCATCATTAATACAGGAAGATTGGGTTTGTAACTGTTGGTAGATGGAGGTAAAATAAGGGCATTCCTTTGTAATTATGAGATAGCTCCAAAACATGTCAAGGGGGCTTCTAGAGTCATAAGTACATGCTACTTTTCCATTCGACTTGGTTTCCCAAGGCACATGAGCGACACACAGCAATAGTGTCAGTGATGTGTTGTGTAAGGCCATCCCAGAAGAAGCGCTTCACACACCATGTTGACTGTCTTGGATTACCCAGTAAGACTTGTACGGCCTCCTTGATGAAGCTCCCACATAACAACGTCTTGCATACTCAATTGTTTTTTAATAAATATCATCATTAATACAGGAAGATTGGGTTTGTAACTGTTGGTAGATGGAGGTAAAATAAGGGCATTCCTTTGTAATTATGAGATAGCTCCAAAACATGTCAAGGGGGCTTCTAGAGTCATAAGTACATGCTACTTTTCCATTCGACTTGGTTTCCCAAGGCACATGAGCGACACACAGCAATAGTGTCAGTGATGTGTTGTGTAAGGCCATCCCAGAAGAAGCGCTTCACACACCATGTTGACTGTCTTGGATTACCCAGTAAGACTTATGGCCTCCTTGATGAAGCTCCCACATAACAACGTCTTGCATACTCAATTGTTTTTTAATAAATATCATCATTAATACAGGAAGATTGGGTTTGTAACTGTTGGTAGATGGAGGTAAAATAAGGGCATTCCTTTGTAATTATGAGATAGCTCCAAAACATGTCAAGGGGGCTTCTAGAGTCATAAGTACATGCTACTTTTCCATTCGACTTGGTTTCCCAAGGCACATGAGCGACACACAGCAATAGTGTCGGTGATGTGTTGTGTAAGGCCATCCTGAAGAAGCGCTTCACACACCATGTTGACTGTCTTGGATTACCCAGTAAGACTTGTACGGCCTCCTTGATGAAGCTCCCACATAACAACGTCTTGCATACTCAATTGTTTTTTAATAAATATCATCATTAATACAGGAAGATTGGGTTTGTAACTGTTGGTAGATGGAGGTAAAATAAGGGCATTCCTTTGTAATTATGAGATAGCTCCAAAACATGTCAAGGGGGCTTCTAGAGTCATAAGTACATGCTACTTTTCCATTCGACTTGGTTTCCCAAGGCACATGAGCGACACACAGCAATAGTGTCAGTGATGTGTTGTGTAAGGCCATCCCAGAAGAAGCGCTTCACACACCATGTTGACTGTCTTGGATTACCCAGAAGACTTGTACGGCCTCCTTGATGAAGCTCCAACATAACAACGTCTTGCATACTCAATTGTTTTTTAATAAATATCATCATTAATACAGGAAGATTGGGTTTGTAACTGTTGGTAGATGGAGGTAAAATAAGGGCATTCCTTTGTAATTATGAGATAGCTCCAAAACATGTCAAGGGGGCTTCTAGAGTCATAAGTACATGCTACTTTTCCATTCGACTTGGTTTCCCAAGGCACATGAGCGACACACAGCAATAGTGTCAGTGATGTGTTGTGTAAGGCCATCCCAGAAGAAGCGCTTCACACACCATGTTGACTGTCTTGGATTACCCAGTAAGACTTGTACGGCCTCCTTGATGAAGCTCCCACATAACAACGTCTTGCATACTCAATTGTTTTTTAATAAATATCATCATTAATACAGGAAGATTGGGTTTGTAACTGTTGGTAGATGGAGGTAAAATAAGGGCATTCCTTTGTAATTATGAGATAGCTCCAAAACATGTCAAGGGGGCTTCTAGAGTCATAAGTACATGCTACTTTTCCATTCGACTTGGTTTCCCAAGGCACATGAGCGACACACAGCAATAGTGTCAGTGATGTGTTGTGTAAGGCCATCCCAGAAGAAGCGCTTCACACACCATGTTGACTGTCTTGGATTACCCAGTAAGACTTGTACGGCCTCCTTGATGAAGCTCCCACATAACAACGCCTTGCATACTCAATTGTTTTTTAATAAATATCATCATTAATACAGGAAGATTGGGTTTGTAACTGTTGGTAGATGGAGGTAAAATAAGGGCATTCCTTTGTAATTATGAGATAGCTCCAAAACATGTCAAGGGGCTTCTAGAGTCATAAGTACATGCTACTTTTCCATTCGACTTGGTTTCACAAGGCACATGAGCGACACACTGCAATGGTGTTGGTGTTGTGTCGTGTAATGCTCTCCCAGAAGAAGCGCTTCACACACCATGTTGACTGTCTTGGATTACCCAGTAAGACTTGTACGGCCTCCTTGATGAAGCTCCCATAACAACGTCTTGCATACTCAATTGTTTTTTAATAAATATCATCATTAATACAGGAAGATTGGGTTTGTAACTGTTGGTAGATGGAGGTAAAATAAGGGCATTCCTTTGTAATTATGAGATAGCTCCAAAACATGTCAAGGGGGCTTCTAGAGTCATAAGTACATGCTACTTTTCCATTCGACTTGGTTTCCCAAGGCACATGAGCGACACACAGCAATAGTGTCGGTGATGTGTTGTGTAAGGCCATCCCAGAAGCGCTTCACACACCATGTTGACTGTCTTGGATTACCCAGTAAGACTTGTACGGCCTCCTTGATGAAGCTCCCACATAACAACGTCTTGCATACTCAATTGTTTTTTAATAAATATCATCATTAATACAGGAAGATTGGGTTTGTAACTGTTGGTAGATGGAGGTAAAATAAGGGCATTCCTTTGTAATTATGAGATAGCTCCAAAACATGTCAAGGGGGCTTCTAGAGTCATAAGTACATGCTACTTTTCCATTCGACTTGGTTTCCCAAGGCACATGAGCGACACACAGCAATAGTGTCGTGATGTGTTGTGTAAGGCCATCCCAGAAGCGCTTCACACACCATGTTGACTGTCTTGGATTACCCAGTAAGACTTGTACGGCCTCCTTGATGAAGCTCCCACATAACAACGTCTTGCATACTCAATTGTTTTTTAATAAATATCATCATTAATACAGGAAGATTGGGTTTGTAACTGTTGGTAGATGGAGGTAAAATAAGGGCATTCCTTTGTAATTATGAGATAGCTCCAAAACATGTCAAGGGGGCTTCTAGAGTCATAAGTACATGCTACTTTTCCATTCGACTTGGTTTCCCAAGACACCGGAGCGGCGCCGAGTAAGGAAGTCAGGGATGTGTTGGGTGAGGCCATCTCAGAAGAAACGCTTCACACACCATGTTGACTGTCTTGGATTACCCAGTAAGACTTGTACGGCCTCCTTGATGAAGCTCCCACATAACAACGTCTTGCATACTCAATTGTTTTTTAATAAATATCATCATTAATACAGGAAGATTGGGTTTGTAACTGTTGGTAGATGGAGGTAAAATAAGGGCATTCCTTTGTAATTATGAGATAGCTCCAAAACATGTCAAGGGGGCTTCTAGAGTCATAAGTACATGCTACTTTTCCATTCGACTTGGTTTCCCAAGGCACGTGTGCGTCTCGCAGCAAGCCGGACCGTGAAGTGTTGTGTAAGGCCATCCCAGAAGAAGCGCTTCACACACCATGTTGACTGTCTTGGATTACCCAAGAAGACTTGTACGGCCTCCTTGATGAAGCTCCCACATAACAACGTCTTGCATACTCAATTGTTTTTTAATAAATATCATCATTAATACAGGAAGATTGGGTTTGTAACTGTTGGTAGATGGAGGTAAAATAAGGGCATTCCTTTGTAATTATGAGATAGCTCCAAAACATGTCAAGGGGGCTTCTAGAGTCATAAGTACATGCTACTTTTCCATTCGACTTGGTTTCCCAAGGCACATGAGCGACACACAGCAATAGTGTCAGTGATGTGTTGTGTAAGGCCATCCCAGAAGAAGCGCTTCACACACCATGTTGACTGTCTTGGATTACCCAGTAAGACTTGTACGGCCTCCTTGATGAAGCTCCCACATAACAACGTCTTGCATACTCAATTGTTTTTTAATAAATATCATCATTAATACAGGAAGATTGGGTTTGTAACTGTTGGTAGATGGAGGTAAAATAAGGGCATTCCTTTGTAATTATGAGATAGCTCCAAAACATGTCAAGGGGGCTTCTAGAGTCATAAGTACATGCTACTTTTCCATTCGACTTGGTTTCCCAAGGCACATGAGCGACACACAGCAATAGTGTCAGTGATGTGTTGTGTAAGGCCATCCCAGAAGAAGCGCTTCACACACCATGTTGACTGTCTTGGATTACCCAAGAAGACTTGTACGGCCTCCTTGATGAAGCTCCCACATAACAACGTCTTGCATACTCAATTGTTTTTTAATAAATATCATCATTAATACAGGAAGATTGGGTTTGTAACTGTTGGTAGATGGAGGTAAAATAAGGGCATTCCTTTGTAATTATGAGATAGCTCCAAAACATGTCAAGGGGGCTTCTAGAGTCATAAGTACATGCTACTTTTCCATTCGACTTGGTTTCCCAAGGCACATGAGCGACACACAGCAATAGTGTCGGTGATGTGTTGTGTAAGGCCATCCCAGAAGCGCTTCACACACCATGTTGACTGTCTTGGATTACCCAGAAGACTTGTACGGCCTCCTTGATGAAGCTCCCACATAACAACGTCTTGCATACTCAATTGTTTTTTAATAAATATCATCATTAATACAGGAAGATTGGGTTTGTAACTGTTGGTAGATGGAGGTAAAATAAGGGCATTCCTTTGTAATTATGAGATAGCTCCAAAACATGTCAAGGGGCTTCTAGAGTCATAAGTACATGCTACTTTTCCATTCGACTTGGTTTCCCAAGGCACATGAGCGACACACAGCAATAGTGTCAGTGATGTGTTGTGTAAGGCCATCCTGCAAGAAGCGCTTCACACACCATGTTGACTGTCTTGGATTACCCAGTAAGACTTGTACGGCCTCCTTGATGAAGCTCCCACATAACAACGTCTTGCATACTCAATTGTTTTTTAATAAATATCATCATTAATACAGGAAGATTGGGTTTGTAACTGTTGGTAGATGGAGGTAAAATAAGGGCATTCCTTTGTAATTATGAGATAGCTCCAAAACATGTCAAGGGGGCTTCTAGAGTCATAAGTACATGCTACTTTTCCATTCGACTTGGTTTCCCAAGGCACATGAGCGACACACAGCAATAGTGTCGGTGATGTGTTGTGTAAGGCCATCCCAGAAGAAGCGCTTCACACACCATGTTGACTGTCTTGGATTACCCAAGTAAGACTTGTACGGCCTCCTTGATGAAGCTCCCACATAACAACGTCTTGCATACTCAATTG
Organism: Wolffia australiana; assembly: GCF_029677425.1. NCBI lineage: Eukaryota > Viridiplantae > Streptophyta > Magnoliopsida > Alismatales > Araceae > Wolffia > Wolffia australiana. The sequence goes on along the minus strand of NC_135847.1, from coordinate 154,093 downwards.
TTTTTTAATAAATATCATCATTAATACAGGAAGATTGGGTTTGTAACTGTTGGTAGATGGAGGTAAAATAAGGGCATTCCTTTGTAATTATGAGATAGCTCCAAAACATGTCAAGGGGGCTTCTAGAGTCATAAGTACATGCTACTTTTCCATTCGACTTGGTTTCCCAAGGCACATGAGCGACACACAGCAATAGTGTCAGTGATGTGTTGTGTAAGGCCATCCCAGAAGAAGCGCTTCACACACCATGTTGACTGTCTTGGATTACCCAGTAAGACTTGTACGGCCTCCTTGATGAAGCTCCCACATAACAACGTCTTGCATACTCAATTGTTTTTTAATAAATATCATCATTAATACAGGAAGATTGGGTTTGTAACTGTTGGTAGATGGAGGTAAAATAAGGGCATTCCTTTGTAATTATGAGATAGCTCCAAAACATGTCAAGGGGGCTTCTAGAGTCATAAGTACATGCTACTTTTCCATTCGACTTGGTTTCCCAAGGCACATGAGCGACACACAGCAATAGTGTCAGTGATGTGTTGTGTAAGGCCATCCCAGAAGAAGCGCTTCACACACCATGTTGACTGTCTTGGATTACCCAGTAAGACTTGTACGGCCTCCTTGATGAAGCTCCCACATAACAACGTCTTGCATACTCAATTGTTTTTTAATAAATATCATCATTAATACAGGAAGATTGGGTTTGTAACTGTTGGTAGATGGAGGTAAAATAAGGGCATTCCTTTGTAATTATGAGATAGCTCCAAAACATGTCAAGGGGCTTCTAGAGTCATAAGTACATGCTACTTTTCCATTCGACTTGGTTTCCCAAGGCACATGAGCGACACACAGCAATAGTGTCGGTGATGTGTTGTGTAAGGCCATCCCAGAAGAAGCGCTTCACACACCATGTTGACTGTCTTGGATTACCCAAGAAGACTTGTACGGCCTCCTTGATGAAGCTCCCACATAACAACGTCTTGCATACTCAATTGTTTTTTAATAAATATCATCATTAATACAGGAAGATTGGGTTTGTAACTGTTGGTAGATGGAGGTAAAATAAGGGCATTCCTTTGTAATTATGAGATAGCTCCAAAACATGTCAAGGGGCTTCTAGAGTCATAAGTACATGCTACTTTTCCATTCGACTTGGTTTCCCAAGGCACATGAGCGACACACAGCAATAGTGTCAGTGATGTGTTGTGTAAGGCCATCCCAGAAGAAGCGCTTCACACACCATGTTGACTGTCTTGGATTACCCAGTAAGACTTGTACGGCCTCCTTGATGAAGCTCCCACATAACAACGTCTTGCATACTCAATTGTTTTTTAATAAATATCATCATTAATACAGGAAGATTGGGTTTGTAACTGTTGGTAGATGGAGGTAAAATAAGGGCATTCCTTTGTAATTATGAGATAGCTCCAAAACATGTCAAGGGGCTTCTAGAGTCATAAGTACATGCTACTTTTCCATTCGACTTGGTTTCCCAAGGCACATGAGCGACACACAGCAATAGTGTCAGTGATGTGTTGTGTAAGGCCATCCCAGAAGAAGCGCTTCACACACCATGTTGACTGTCTTGGATTACCCAAGTAAGACTTGTACGGCCTCCTTGATGAAGCTCCCACATAACAACGTCTTGCATACTCAATTGTTTTTTAATAAATATCATCATTAATACAGGAAGATTGGGTTTGTAACTGTTGGTAGATGGAGGTAAAATAAGGGCATTCCTTTGTAATTATGAGATAGCTCCAAAACATGTCAAGGGGGCTTCTAGAGTCATAAGTACATGCTACTTTTCCATTCGACTTGGTTTCCCAAGGCACATGAGCGACACACAGCAATAGTGTCGGTGATGTGTTGTGTAAGGCCATCCCAGAAGAAGCGCTTCACACACCATGTTGACTGTCTTGGATTACCCAGTAAGACTTATGCGGCCTCCTTGATGAAGCTCCCACATAACAACGTCTTGCATACTCAATTGTTTTTTAATAAATATCATCATTAATACAGGAAGATTGGGTTTGTAACTGTTGGTAGATGGAGGTAAAATAAGGGCATTCCTTTGTAATTATGAGATAGCTCCAAAACATGTCAAGGGGGCTTCTAGAGTCATAAGTACATGCTACTTTTCCATTCGACTTGGTTTCCCAAGGCACATGAGCGACACACAGCAATAGTGTCGGTGATGTGTTGTGTAAGGCCATCCCAGAAGCGCTTCACACACCATGTTGACTGTCTTGGATTACCCAGTAAGACTTGTACGGCCTCCTTGATGAAGCTCCCACATAACAACGTCTTGCATACTCAATTGTTTTTTAATAAATATCATCATTAATACAGGAAGATTGGGTTTGTAACTGTTGGTAGATGGAGGTAAAATAAGGGCATTCCTTTGTAATTATGAGATAGCTCCAAAACATGTCAAGGGGGCTTCTAGAGTCATAAGTACATGCTACTTTTCCATTCGACTTGGTTTCCCAAGGCACATGAGCGACACACAGCAATAGTGTCAGTGATGTGTTGTGTAAGGCCATCCCAGAAGAAGCGCTTCACACACCATGTTGACTGTCTTGGATTACCCAGTAAGACTTGTACGGCCTCCTTGATGAAGCTCCCACATAACAACGTCTTGCATACTCAATTGTTTTTTAATAAATATCATCATTAATACAGGAAGATTGGGTTTGTAACTGTTGGTAGATGGAGGTAAAATAAGGGCATTCCTTTGTAATTATGAGATAGCTCCAAAACATGTCAAGGGGGCTTCTAGAGTCATAAGTACATGCTACTTTTCCATTCGACTTGGTTTCCCAAGGCACATGAGCGACACACAGCAATAGTGTCAGTGATGTGTTGTGTAAGGCCATCCCAGAAGAAGCGCTTCACACACCATGTTGACTGTCTTGGATTACCCAGTAAGACTTGTACGGCCTCCTTGATGAAGCTCCCACATAACAACGTCTTGCATACTCAATTGTTTTTTAATAAATATCATCATTAATACAGGAAGATTGGGTTTGTAACTGTTGGTAGATGGAGGTAAAATAAGGGCATTCCTTTGTAATTATGAGATAGCTCCAAAACATGTCAAGGGGGCTTCTAGAGTCATAAGTACATGCTACTTTTTACTCAAAGCATCATCTACTTCATTCTCAACACCCAATTTGTGTTGTAAGATGAAATCAAATGCATGTAAGTATTCATGGCATGGCAGGGGTTTGGATGTTTTTGTGAGCTCAAATATCTGAGACATTCACGATGAGAGAAAATAAGGATTCTAGGGGAAATAAGGCAATGACACTAGTGTGGAAAAAACTTGGACAACCATGATAGCTCATTCTCGTATGGATGAACTTACGGAGAGGGTGGATGATTTCATCTTGACCACTAAAATCATCTTAATTAACTGAAAATATCTAAGCTAAGAAATTTGGAATGCCATGAATAAGAAATTCCAGGTTATAGTCAAATATAATGGTTCGTCTACAAGAAGACTTTCGGTGCCTTTTTTGGGCAAAAGCACAATGCCTGGTACGACCATTCGAAAGGTTGTGCTTGTAGATCGATACGGCCGTGCCCTAGAAGCCACCTTGGGGGCTTTGATATTTGTAGAGGTTTAGTGTTTCATGAATTTTTAGTCATGAAGCAAGTGTACATATACAATTACACACATAACCCACTCTCCCACGCTCACAACCCAAAGTAAAGAGATACTATAGTGAGAGCTTGGCAGGATTGGGGGAGTCCTTGGTTGTCAGCAGTTGGTTCTTGGCCCCTTCAGAGTCTTCTATGGTGCTTATGTAAGACATCGTGGGCTCCCATCTCTGACTCTCCATGTTATGCGCCACTCTAGAGGTCATCAGTGTTGGGTTCTGTGATTTGGTTCATCCATGGAAAAATACGTTCCATGGATGCGGAAGCGTGGTTGATCAATTCTCAAACGATCTATAAAACAAAACATTTTGTAGTACCTTTTGGGGAACTCGTTCCACCCTTGACTTTGCCGCTCCGAGATCGTTCTGAAGCCGTTCACGCGTCCGGCCTCTAGAAGTGTCCATGCGATCACTCGGCGCTTGGATCTCGACGTCTTCTTCTTCACTTCTTCTTGAGAATCTAGAAGATCTCCTCACCATGAAGACACTCTTCCTTGGATAAGTGTAGAAGAGAGTGGAGAGGGGGGGGGGCTCTCAAATGAGGCTTGCATGGGTGCTTAAAATGAGACCCCTTTACCTCTTTATATTTCACTTAAGGTTTTTCTCAAAAACCCTCTAAAGAAACATATATCCACCAATGCCCTTACGACCTTTTGCATGTGACCCTCTAGGCCCATGTATCGTTCTAGTTAATAAATTTAATTGCCCAATAACATTTATTGACCAACCTTATTAATTAACTATATCAACATATATATATTAATCAAATAAGGATCGATTCAACCCAATCGACAAGTTAAGTTTCCAGCTTGTGGGGTGCCAAGCTACACCTTGTGCTCTAGAAGATACCGAGTAGTCTCGAACTCTCTCATGGAACCTTTACCGTGATCGGTTACCGTATATGGATAATCCAGCATCCGCGCGACACTCTCGAATGACTTAGAGCATGGTTTTCGACAAACCCTAATATGTCATTCAATTAGTTCTGATGCGTAACGGGGATCATTGGAGAACGCCTTTTCCAATATCCTCACTACCTTGGACAGGGATTTTCCTGCATCGTCTTCCTCGAGTCAATCTCCTCTTATATCGAGGGTAGATGATCCCATCTTGACCACTCAATCATCTCCGCAAGCTTCTTACTACATTCAATCTATAACTTATTTGAATCTCATGATTAGAGGCTCGTAAGTCATAGTCAAAATGTAGTCGTCCACTCACGAGATGTCCTTGGTGTCTCAGGTCAGTGGATCACTTATACAACCGTGACTTGAATCAACCTGATTGACGTTTAGGTATAATACCATTCAGGGATTCATACGGATCAATTCAGTGAACTCTTTCTCCAAAATGCACCCACTATTTGTCCTTAGTGTCGCCACACTAATAGCCATAGGATCAACTATACTTATCGAATAAGTAGGATCATCTAGTGATATTCTATCCGGATAATTCGATGTCTGTCTCAACTATCCTCGAATAGGAATATTTAGAATACATGTTTAAAAACTAGTGATCACTGTATTATGATCTCATCATAATTCACTAAGTCATTGCACGTATTCATGGAATCCATTATAAACATCATATGAAATAATAATGAACGTAAATATTTTATTCAATGGACTTAAATAAAGATGGTAGTGTGATTGGCTTGACGGCCACATATATCCATCAATCAGATACAAGGGTCCGATGTGTGCGAATAGCTTGCATGGTGAGGCGCTCGAAGTGATTGATACATCATGTATCTTGGAGAAGGTCCTATCAAGTTCTAAATAAAAAATGATATGAACACACACTAAATTAATTCATAATATTAATTTAATGAATTATTTCTCCTCAAGATCACCTACTAATTATTTCTTCTCTAACAACCATGGGATCAGCCACACACATTAGATGAGTGGGCTATATCTCATCATAATTTAGTTATCATAAGATGTATTCATTTATTTCATTTTAAGCATCACACATACATCATATGAATATATTGTATCAATGAACATTAAAGGAGATCCAGAATGTATGATTGGCTCGAGGGACACAAATATTTCCATAAATCTTCCACTTTAAGAAGGTCGATCACTTCTAGAGAACAAACCCATTATTTCTTAGTGATGCTCAAAATACAATAAGCTAGTGGCTTCATCTATGCATATGATGTGCTATCAGTTAACAGAGCTCTTCTAATCTGACATATCCTACATATATATTCTCCCTAAACAAGTGAATTACGTTAGAAAGTTTGTTAACTTATAATGAAGCCTTGACACTTTCACCAACGCAATAGTACTATTGGTGTTGCACAAAAATGGAATAGGGTGTCTGATAAAAGGGATGACTCCAAGGTTAGTAATGAATATTTAAATCAAAATTTTTATTTTCAAACATCAGTTGAAATGATTACTCAACTTGCATGGTTTAGGTAGGCCTACTTTAAATCTTTCTAATGGGCTATACCCCCATGTTTTATTAGCAAGAGGTTAACTATATATTTTTTATCCTCTGTATCTCATAAAAGACTGAATTTTATGTACCCCTTGAGTTCAGTTATTATTTCTCCACGTACTATTCATATTTCATTAGGTATTCTCCAGACCTCAATAAAAAATCTCGCATTGTCTAGGTCTTGCTAGGTCTTGCACACATCATGATGTACATAATGGATCTAATTGTCAACTATAATAGATTCTACTTAAAGATCTGAACTCCATATCCCATAAATATGATTCCTATCTAAGAGTTATCCATCACAAACCCTTTTGGTGATGATTTATATGCTCATGGATTAATAGAATTCTGACAATCTTATTGACCTATTTCTATACATATGTATCCCAATATGTATGTTGCTTCTCTGAAATCACTAAATGGAGAAGTTATTTGATAAACATTGATTTATCAGATATAATATTCCTATATCATTTAAAGAATATAACATAATTTACATAGATTATTATGAAACTTATCAAGCTCCAATGGTCTTTATGTATAGTCATATGGCTCATCTTCATTCTCATTAACAACATGACATTTGAGCACTGCATCAAAATTCATCTTCCAACCAGAGGAAACATGTTTCAGTCCATAATTGGAACCATCAAAACTTTTCCCAACTTGGTTGTATAAACTTAAGGATATATCATATATACCTTCATCCATTTCCTAGATTCCATAATCACCATATGCTTCTTTGGCGAGAAGAACTCTAGTAAAATTTATGATGGTAACTATGATGCGAAACAACAGGTTGGGGTCGACAACCATTCTAGCATCATTTAGGCGGGAATGTTCTAGAATGCGAGTGCAAAATGCAACGAGAAAAGTCAAATGAGAAGTACAAATTGGACATTGACGGACTTTGATGATCTCTAAGCCACGATAAGAGGGACCTGGGAATGCCTCAAGGCTCCCAATGACCCGGGCATCGGGTTGAAGACCGACGACTCAAATAGGATTACTACCATTAGTGCTTTCACCTTTGACGAGTTCAACTAGGGACATATCGAATTCCTACCTCTCAGAGTCATATCCCTACTTGTCTCTACCCTAAACCCAGTGGTGGAGATGGGTTGGGGAGGTATTGAATAAAAGAAAGATTGTTGCGAGCGACCAACTAGGCCACGAGTCGGTCGATCATTGCGATGACAATGGAAGCCGGCGTGTGACCCGTCACCAGCACGATGTGCGGAGGTAGCGTGGGCGATGCACGTGGCAACTGCCGGGGTGTCGAGCGGGCGGCAGCATGGGGACGCATGCAATGGCTTTGGCAATGGCGCCAGTGTCGACTCGAGAATTGTGTAGGCGACGACATCGATAACAATGTATTCGATGGCTCGTGCAGCAACATGGGCAGTAGATAGGGTGATGGTGAAAATGATGGTGAGGCGATGACTTGGGCAGCGGTTATGATAGTAGGGCAGTGACGACGAGGACAATGCAAGTGATGACGGCATGGGAGACAGGGGTGGGTCAGCATGGGCAGTGGCGTTGGCAGACAAACAATGACGACGGTGAGGGCAGTGAGGGCGGGACGATGTACATCGGTGGCAAGGGTGACATGTGGCAATAGTGGGGGGCATGGGTGGCGACAATGCGTGGTGGTGGTGGAGCATCACGCGGCGGCAACGCGAGCAACGTGGATAGAGTGAGCAATGATGACAAAGCTATTAGTGTGGGTAGACACGCATTGACGTCACAGGAGTGACAAAGGTAGTGCTTGCAGACTTGTAGTGGCGGCGTGTGGTGGCTGTTGGGTTCTACAAGCCTATATGTGGATGGATATTTCAAAACAAACTCCAGTGGAAGACTTTAACAAAATTGTACTCTCATCGATAGAGCATTGAAACCAACTACCATTGCATGTATCACATTTGTGATTTCTCGGATCCTAGGGCGAGACGAGTTGAGATGCTGAAGTGTGCAGCCTCAAGATGTATCCACACGGTCCTCGACACGTTGGATCTCCTCCGTCTCGTTGACGAGCCTCGTTCATCCTCCGTCAGTGTCTTGGCGTCCTAATCGTGTCAGGAGTGGAGAGGAGGTGTGGGGAGAAGGGAGAAGAAGGGGAAGACCCCTTAACAATTCTGGCCTGGTTGAATTTTGTTCAGAGCCTTCTCCTATTTATACTAAGTGGGTATTTTTCATAAAACCCTCCAAAACTTAAGTATATATTTCGACGTCCAAAGACCATTTGCGTGTGACCCTCTCGACACATGTATATGTCTAGTTAATGACTCCAGTGGCCCAATAACCTTTATTGGCCTTCTAAATTAATTAACTATATTATCATTTAGATTAATTAATATCAGATCAATTTAACCCAATTGATAAGTCGAGTCTCAAACACGTGAGGTGCGAAGCTACACCTCGTGCTCTAGAAGATACAAAGGAGTGTGCGTTGACTCACTCAAGGAACATGTTTGTCATCGATTACCGGGTATGTTTAGTCCCTCGTCCACTTCATGCTCCTAGGACGACTTAGGGTATGGTCAATTGTCAAACCCTAATTGGTCATTTGAGTTAGTACTGATGCGTTTGAAAATCATCAGAGAACTCTTCTCTGATATTTCACTACCTTGGCTAAGGACTTCATCACATCGTCTTCCTTGAGTTGTCACCTCTTATACCGAGGGTGGACGATCCCATCTTGTTCACTCAATCATCTTCATGAACTTCTTGATGTACCCGAACTAAGACCGTTTAGAATCCCATGATTAGAGACTCATTGGCCATAGTCAAAGTACAACCATTTGTCCACAAGACGTCTTTGGTGTCTCAGGTCTAAGGACCACTTACATAGCCATGGCATGAATCAACCTGATTGATAGTTCGGTATAATACCATTCAGGAATTCATACCGATCAATTCAGTGAACTCTTTCCACTAAAGAGCACCCACTATCTATCCTTAGTGTCTCCACACTAATGGCCACGCGAACGACCATACTCATCATATGAGTGAGGCTAGATAGTGTTATTCTATCTGGATACTTTGATGTCCTTCTCGCGTATCCTTCGAATAGGAATGTTTAGAACACATGCTTAAAGACTAGTGATCTCTGTATTACAATATCATCATAATTCATTAAGTCCGATCATGTATTCATGGACTTCATTATAAGCATCACACATGCACAGTAATGAACATATTTTATTAATGAACATGGAACAAGATATAGAATGTGTGATTGGCTTCTCACCAACATATATTTCCATCAAAGGTGGTGAGGTGCCATGAAACAAGAGCACTAGCGGAGTGAGCGGTGTTAGCGTGGGCCAGCGCCGGAGCAAGCGGTGTGAGCGAAGTAGGTCGCAACGGCGCATAGGGTTGGTGAGGCAGCATGTTGGGATAGCGCAAGAAACAAAGAAGGTAGCACAGGCTGAGCAAGCAGCCACAACGCAACATCAGGGAGGGTGACATACACCAGCGTGTTGCGGCATCACAAGTAGATGTGCGCGATGACAAGGACTGTGAGGCCGCCGTAGGCGGGGGCTAGGAATGAGACAAGCGGCAGTGGTGACGATGAGTCCTTTGCATCGGCGGCTTGATGCACACGACATTTTGGCTAAGGCGTAGGCAGTGGTTCCACTAAGGCACATATAGTGGCTCGATTGGATGAAGGCACGTGCGTTCGACAACATAAACAACTTGAACAATGATGAGGCAGTGACCAGGAACGCGTCAAGGCAACAAGGACAATGATGCAGTTAGGGTTTCCCAAAAGAAGGGGATAGACCAAGAAAGGTCAAAATAGAGACAAGTACGAAAATAAATTAAAATAAAGAGCACTTATGATTTACTTTCAATTCTTCATTATTTTTTTCTAACAAAAGGGTGTTGGATTTTGTGTTTTGGTTCAACCATGAAAAACAAGTTTCGCTAGGGATGCGTAAGTGATAATCAAATTTCAACCGATATTTAAAATCATACCTTATGGGGAACTTATTCCACCGTTGACCTAGTCAATTTGAGATTGTTCTAAAGAGTTCACTTGTTCCACCTCTAGAAGTATCCACTTGATCACATTGTTCTTTGACCACTGATAATCTCCATTTAGGGTTAAAATTCGTCATTGGTGATTGAGATTATTCAATAAAAATATATTTAACCGTACTTACAAATACATAGTTAGTGATGAGTACAGATCGTCTCCACAGGGAATGATGATTAAGGAATTAATTTCTTATATTAGTGATGATCGACGAGAGGATAAACAAAAACACGGTCCGTGTGAGTGAACTAGTGATATTGATAAAAAGTAAGTAATTTATAAGTTAACTTAACTTAAATAAAAGAGTAAGCGTACGGGACAGACATGATGATGGACGAAGGTATGAATGAAGATGGTGATTGGATGTGGGGTGGTATGATGACAAGGATGGAGAGACGAGAAACATGAGTAAAATGAGAATGCAAGTAAGATTATAAACCCTAATTATGTTAACTATAGTGACGGGAAAGAGAAAAAGTAAGGCGAAGATACTTACCTTAGATCATTACGTTCTGCTAGAATCACGATAATTTACGAATGCTGGTAAGCTCCCTCTCTTCTCCAATGCTTCTTCCCACACACTCAAGACACCAAGGAAACTCTTGACGGATCTCAAAACTCACTATCTTTCAATCAGCCTACACAAGTAGGAAGAACGTTCAAGATGAATTTTACAATGATCCAAACCTCTATTTATAGATCAGAGGGTATGGATAGAAAGAGGAGGGGAAGACGAAGCAATCTTGAAAAGTTAGCTCAATCGGAGTTGTAGATAAAAAATTATGGCCGTTTCAAGTTGAGCCAATCCTAGCCCTTGATTTCCTTCTCTCTTCTCATCAGCGTCCTCGTTTTCTGTTTTCGTTAAGAAGTCAAACTGCATGAGATTCTGTGCTTTTCTCCTTCTCTCGTGTGCTTTTCAGAGTCCACGTGTACTTGAAAAGAAGTAAAAAAGACAAAAAGACGAGAGAGAAAGAGAGAAAAAAGAAGAAGAATAAAGAGAGATCCTTGCAGCTGACATGGTGGCAGGTCAGCGCGAGAGATGTTAGCACGGGCCCTTTTTTCTCCTCTCAGTGGGAGACACGTGCACACCACATCACCCTGCATGGGCCACTTGTACACGTGGCTTTGTGTGGGGTGGCCATGTCGCTCGTCGCTTTAGCAAAAGGAGAAAAAGATAAAGTAAAAAGTTTCTTTTTGTCTTTTTCTCCCTCGGCCCATGCGCGCATTTAGTGCGAAAAAAATGCGTTCCTTTTTCTGGTTACCCTGCGTAGAAAAAAGTAAAATGACCTTTTTGTTAGTCATCAATGCAATCATCACTTTGCGAATCGCAAAGGGATGATTGTGTGGTGAATGATTGGCTGACGCCAATCATTAATTGGGGTAATGATTGGTTGGCGCCAATCATCGATAATTGGGCTAATGATTGGTTCACTTAATCATAATCGAAGAGCTTCTCTCTCCTCTGTCAATGGCAATTTTCTCATCACTTTTGCGTCCGACCTTGGATTGAGCTGAAATTGGTTTCATTGCATTCAGAAGGTTGAAATCTATAGGAATCAACTCAAAAAGCGCCTCAAATAGATCAGTATAGCTCGTTCTAGAGGTGATTCAAGATCAAAGGTGAGTTTTATCTCTCGAAATTTATTTTACATAATTTAGGCGTTATACAAATCCAAACTGCGTCAAATTGGCCTTGGATTGTATGTCTTGGGGAGAAGAACAACAAGGTACACTTTTTTTTTCATTTATTTATCTTCTTTTCATTTATTTATGATGTTTTAGAAGCCTCCATCGAAAAAAAAAAATCGAAAAACATCGCCGCCTGCAATCCCATGCGGGCCGCTGAGTCACGGGGGGCGCCTAGCTGGCCATCGGACGTGTCAAACACGTCAAACAGCCAGCGCGCCCAATAAGGCGAGCTTATGCCGCCAGCACACCCTTTATCTGACATGCTCGCCATGTCAAATAAAGGTGAGCTAGATGCGCCAGCTCCACGATCCATCCAGGTCGTTGGATCGGACAGCCTGGATGGATCTAACACTCCAAAAAAACACAAAATTAAAAAAAATGTATTTGCAAAAAGACCCAACAAAAATCCCCTGTCACGCCACCGACATCATTAACTACTGAAGGTGGCGTTTGTCCATCTATCTAGATCGTCATCGACGACACGTGACACATAGACAACGATCCAGATGATGGACCTTCAATGGACCCATCAAAGATTCAAAAAAACCAGCAGTTGGCATTAACTGTCAATGGCTCTCTCATTAAATTTGGATTTCTCGATTCTATCCCCATTGCCCCGTCAGATCTGACGGTTGAGATTCAATCCGACATCCAAACCGATCCAATCCCAACCGTCGGATCAGCTCGATCATCCTACGTGGATGGATTTATTAAAGATTCTAACAACACATTAAATGTGTTGCTGGCAACCTCACCCCTTGCGACGCCTACAAAAATTGACGCCTACGGATGGATCTATTCCTCACGTCAGTTTCCGTTGGATCTCCCCGAGACACATCCATCAGACGGCTTAGATTGGGCCACGTCACCCCTTTCCCAACTTTCACATATCAGTGCTGATGTGGCCCATACAGGCCGTACTCTATCTGCCACACATGTCGGAGAAACGACGACCAGATTGGACCACGTCGATCCAGCTGGCCTGCCACCTCAGCACCACGCCATGTCAGTGCTGACTGGGCTGGTTGAGGAGGACTGGTCCGCTGAGTCGAATCGGCGGATGAAGGCTAAGTCGACCTGGTCGACTCAGCTAAGCCAACTCGAGTCGACCAGGCCGAGAGAGGCCGAGTTGACCTGGTCGACTCTGCTGACTCAGCCCGAGTCGACCAGATCGAGAGAGGCTGAGTTGACCAGATCAAGAGCGGCCAAGTCGACCAGATCGACTTGCTCGATTTGACCGAGTTGACCTGGTCGACTCAGCCAAATCGGACCGAGCCGATGCGGCCGACCCGATCAAGCCTGACCGAGTCAACTTGGTCGACTCAGTCCACTCTGACCAAGTCAACTTGGTTGACTTGGTCAACTCTGCTTGGGTCAACCAAGTTGACTCTGTTCACTTTGAACGATTCATTCTTGTTGACTCGGTACAGCCGCCCGAGTCAACCCTGATCGCGTTGATTGAGACGAGCAGGTTTAGTCAGTCAACCTTGAGTGTGTTGACCAGGTTGACTTGGTCAACCTCGATCTGGTTGACACGGTCATTCCTAATCTGGTTGACTTGGTAAACCTCTATCAGGTTGACTTGGTCAACCCTAACCATGTTGACCAGGTTGACACAGTCAACCCTTACCAGGTTGCCCACGTTGCCTCGGTCAACATAGTCACCTCTGATCCTGTCGGCCAGGATAACTCGGTCAACCTTGATTGAGTACACTCGGACGACCTAGGGCCTTTATACTTGGGACATTCAGACGACTCAAGACGACCTGACTCAGGTACTTTGCCCCCCCCCCCTCCCATCTGTTGACCGGAGTGGCATTGATGGGCCAGCCCGAGAGGTCTTGATTGACTCTAGGAAAGTGGGCTTGACATCTTCTATTGAAGTTGTCCCTCCTATTTTAGATCACGTTGCACCACTTGGACTAGGCATGGAGGATCAGTGAGCACTGAAAGAGCATGGGCAATGCACTTGCTGGGCAACCCTCTGGGAGACCACCATCGACGACCTGGGCGGCGAAAGTGGCGGGGACTACACACACGGCTAGCACTCAACCCGTCGCCAAGAAAGTTTTATTTTCTTGTCCATTTTGCTCGCTTTGTTTTTTGTTTTGTTTCAGGAATGGGGCCTCGTATCCACAGCTCTCACGGGAAGATTGTCAAATGCAGCATGACATATTCAAGATTTTACATCTATCATCTAAACAACAAGCCTCAAGTCCATCCCCGCTGTTTGCAATTCTCTCCCTCAATTTTCCTTTTCGTTATTTTAATCGTTATGCATTGAGGACCATGCGTGTTTTAGTGGGGGGGAGCTAGTTCATTTTATATGGAAAACGTTGACTCATGTGATTAATTTTAAAGAATACTACATGAATTGAACCTGATTTTAACGATATTTAACATGCACATACATGAATTAATTTTCTTTCATCCAGTGGTTTGGAAACATGTGTAGAGAAGTTAAGCTCCTAGAGCGGATCAGGAACATGTTGAGGTGCAACACAAGTGATTTTGAGCAATGTGGGTTCAATGTCAAATTGGGGAGGTCGTCTAGTGGTTGATTAGATGATGGAAAGTCTAAGGGTAGAAGCTCTATACTTCAAAGGAGAGTGATGAGTGAATTGAGATCCCCCATTCCAATCAGCTCAAAATAGCCGATCCCACTTATGTATTTCGTCCCACCATTAGCCTACTTTCATTCCAAAATAGTGGGCAGTCATTCTCCAAGTCCTATGCACAGAATCCACCATCTCCATCCACCTCATTGTTCCACACACTTCACGCCATATCCATCATAACCTGACTCCACCACCTTGCTCCCACTACCGAAGATATACCTATCTCCCAAGTACATCTATCTCCCTTTCCACGGTATCACTCCGATACTGCCTCTTCAACTCTTTTTCTGTCCATAATTCACTCTACATTATCTAAATCTTATTCTTATATCTCTTCTTCCTAGACCAATGTGATTGTTATAACACTCATGCTAGTTGTGACAAGATGTTTGGAAAACCATTTAAGTCATGGAAAGTGTTTCATTTGTTGTTATCCTCTTTGTTTGATATACAAAAAAAAAAAAAGAAGCTAAAAAAAAAGGAGTTTGAAAAAAAGAAAAAGAAAAAAAAAGACAAGAGGAATGAGAAGAAGACAAAGAGAAAGGAGGGGTTTGACTTGCACCATTTCTGGTTTTGACTTTCAATTCAGGGCAAGATGGTCTTTATTCTCTATATCATCACATTGGTCTCATCTCTTCTATCTCCCTCACTTCCTCTAAAAATCTTGGGAGTAGGTTATCCAAGGTAGCACAACACCCGTTGGACCATAAATCTCTCATTGTTCATGCTCACCCTAATTCTTTCACAAAGTCTCATTCTCCTCCCATCACAACTCTATCATATATTCTTCTCGTTGTGTTCAATATTCTGTGCTCAACAGGAGGAGGAAATGGCTTCTTCTATTCTTAGGAAAGAGAAAAGGCTAATGGAGAGGCAAGTACTAGGTGGCCGTCACCCCGGGAGAGAGTGATCTTGCTCGCTAGAGATGTGAGGCCAACTGCACATGAGTGGAGAGAGTTTACCTGAGGAGTATAGCGTTATACCTAGAAACAAGTACACTCCCTTCTCATCCACTTAGGCATCCAAGCCAAGGAGAAAGAAACCCCACATTCCTGAAAAGGTCGGAGCTCAAAATGTCATTTAGTGTTTTAGTTCGGCTTGTGATTGATACACTTAACACTTCCCACACTTGTTGTCTGACTTACAGGATGAAAGAGATGATAATTCAGCAAAGTACTTAGATGTTGCTAAGGGACTAGCAGTGTCTAAGTAGGGGGGTATATGATAACACCCTAATTTCGGTCTTTATTTCATGTTATTAGCATGATTTATGCATTGAAAAGGCTTAAATTTGGGTTGTTATCATATATTTACACAAAAATAATGCTTCCAAGTAATTTCTGATTTTTCCCTAATTTTCTGTTAATTATATGAATTTTTAAGGATTTATTGAAGCTCGAAATAATTATTTTTGGATGAAAATGGCACATTAAAAATTTTATTTCGACATTTATCAACATGGGAATTAATCAGGGAATTTTTTAGAATTTTCTAGAATTTTTTACGAATTTTTAGGAATTTTCTGGGATTTATTTCAAGAAGAAATGCATTTATTCTATGAAAAAGAGCATATTTATAAGAGAAAACAATGTATTTATGCAATTTCTAGACTTTTCGGGGCCTTTTTGCAACGTTTCATTGCAAAAAGACCCTGAAAACAGCTCTCGGTTGCCACGGCACGCGTAAAGATCCTATTTAAAATCATTCCGGGTTTTATTGCAATTTTTAATATATATTTTTAATGTTTTAGGAGAAATCAGAGGAGAGAGAGTGCGCAGGGGCATATACGCAATTACTTTTGGGCGGCGTCCAAAAGCAATTCCAGGCTTTTTAAGGACTTTTCTGCAAAAAGGAGGATTCAAAATGCGCCAGCCAATGAGAGAGCGACACGTCATTGCGTGTTTAAAAACGAACCTAATAAATAAATCAATTTTAAATCCAATGGATTAAATTGGTTTAAAATTGATTTATTAATAACTTTTGATCCTGAAGTCCGATTGAGATGATTTTTTATGGATTTGTTCGTTTTGATCCCCTCTTTCTATCTGTATGGTTAGATCATTCAGATATAGCCTACATTGATAGATAAATATTAAGTACTAAACGGGGGTAAAATGGTGATTTTTACCCTATAACCTAAGTATAAAAGCTAAATTTCGAGAGGGGGAGCTCATTATGGATGGTGCTCTATCACAGCTGCAAGACAGGGAGGAGCTCTAGCTTGGATCAAGTTATCTGGTACTTTTTTTCCTTGATTGTATTTGAACTTTTAATGCATTTTGAATGAATTAGGTTAAGTTGTTTGTTTCTTCATCTCTATTCTGATCTGAACTTCTAAATCGCTTGGCTTGAGCGGCATGTACAAGCCCTGATTAGGATTGAGAGGAGAAATTGAGGGATTTACCTTGGCATTCAATTGCATTCCAAAAGAAAACTCTAAAAAATTTAGTTTTAATTCTTAGGAGAGTAAGATTTCCCTTTTTATTTCTGATTTAGCAAATTCTCAAAACCAACCAAAACTTAAATCAAAAATTTCTTCCAACCTCTCTAATTGAATTCTTTGATCCATCCAATTGGATCAATTAATTCAATCTAGAGCCACACATTTCTTCTTTTCATCTCATCTCTTCTACCCCCCTCTCTAAATTCTCACCTAATTAGGGTGACTTGATCCTCATTGAAGATCAAATTCACTCTAATTAGGATCTAAAACACCAAAAATAAAATCAAATTAAAATTCCTACTTGCCTCCCTTGGACGACACTCATACTTATCACTATACATATTAAGTAGAGTTTTATAAATTTTATTGCATAAGCCAAAAATTCACAACGACAAGGGCTAAAAAATTTGCGTAATTTTCACCCCTATTTTTGGCTTATCAATTGGCGCTGTTGCCGGGGAAGCAACGCTAAGGAATTTAATTGGTTTTGATTCTTATCAATTGAGTGCCTACGAAGTATTTTGAAATCTTAAATGAGTTATTTGGTTTAGTGATTTCTCTCTTTGATTTTTAATAACTCTAAATTTCTGATAATTTTTTAACTTCAATAGAGAATATCATATTTTAATTTTCTTGAACATCTATATGCAATGAGCGTTTGATTTTTGGAATAATTATCCTTTTAGTGCCTTTTGTCATCCTATTTATCTAATCCTTGATTAGTGAATCTAGATTTACGTAAATGAAAAATATGCAGCCAAAGGTTAGAATGACAGTGAAAGAGCTTGCGATGCAAGCTGCAAGGGAGGGCAAAATAGAGACAGATAGTACCCAGACATCTTCACCTCCTATGAGCGTATTTGGACACTCTAGTAATCAAACACGGCGAACAATAGGGGACCATTACAAGGCACCTTCATTTGAGGAATATTTAACACTCAGAGAAAGATCATACAAAAGCCTTCATGGAGATGAGTTGAGGGTAGATGTTTCAAACAGAGAATTAAAGAGGACGGAAGAGGAAAAGAACAAAATAGTAGATGAGAATGTTCGATCTTTCCAATAGGAAGCGGACTTTAGGAAGGCTTGGAGCCGTACCACGTGGACAATTAGTGGTTCCACGATGCACACTTATCGATGAACAACCGATCAGACAAGCAGCTCACGGGAACATTTCCCCCACTCTGTACGGATTTGGATCGGTTTCCCAAGGTTCTGGCCACATCTCTTCACGCCTACTGCTCTAGAGTCCCTAGCAAGTGTTGTTGGAACATTTATACATCTTGACAAAGATGTACATCTGTTCAACCAACCCAGATATGCGAGGGTATGCGTCGAGATAGACCTATTTGAGCCCATCCACCGCATGATCCTCATTAGCAATGGGGATGAGCTGATTCGACAGCCCATAGTGTACGAGAACATTCCACAGTTCTGTACGCATTGTATCCTTCTAGGTCACACACTTCATACGTGTCGCCAACGGGCGTCGTCGACTACCTCGACCCCCTCAGAGGAGTACCTCCCACCTTTGTCTTACAATGACCACATCATAGAAGCAAAGTCTACTTCTCAAGGGCATCGCCCCACCAAGAGACCGACTTTGAGTACACGTCCCGCCCCTGCACCGCATGGTGCACCTACTACTACCCCTCTCCTACCAGGGACTCTATGTCGGCCAAACCTGTCTCGGCCAAGCATACGGCTTCAGGGTCACAATTGGTGAAGAGGGGGGCTGACGAGCGCCCACAAACCCTACCCCATCCCTTGGATGTTCCCCCTATCAGCATTTGGTCAGGCAAGGTTAAGGAGGTACAAGCACCCACTAGTACCTCCAATACCTTTGCTCTCTTAGATCTAGAGGTTGGGCAGAGTCGTTCGAGTCTCCCCAACACTTCCAGCCATACACCCACCCATCCCTCAATAGTCCCCCATTCCTTATCGTCCCCCCGTTCTACACCCTCTCGCCTCTCATCAGTCCACTGGCCTCCATCTTCATCATCCCCACCACTTCGCTCCCCTCCACCTTGCTCACCTCCACCTACATCTTCCCATCCTTCCCCTACGTCTCCCCCCCTAGTGCCCCGCTCCCCTCCACCGGCTTCACCTCCATCCCCTCCCTCCTCCACTATCCCACCCCCACTCCTGCACACTGCCCTCCTCACTCTTCCCCCTTGGACCCACTCCGCCCTATACCTCGCTCCCCCCCCCCCCCCTCGCTCACCACCCATCCCCATCCTTAGCTTACCGCCCCACCCTAGCCACACTCTGCCCCCAACTGATATACTCACCTCCATGCTCGACCTCCATCCATCACATATCCCTTTCGAGTAGGCGGAAAGCTTGACTAATTGTCAGGCTTCACTCAGTAGTTCGGAGGACACTTGTGGAGGTACTCGTGGTCGGACTTCCACACGAGAGGAGGAGGATGATGTCTCTCTCTCTGAGGATTTAGACGTGGATGCCTCTCCCCCTCCGAGACATCATTCGGATGCCTCCCATACACGCCGCATATACAACACCCGATCGAGGGTGCGTCACATGAGCCGGTAGTTTTATGATTCCATGTCTTGTTTAGAATTGTAGAGGGATTGGTAACCCTCTAACCCAGTCACATCTCCTCTCACTAATAAAAAAGCACAACTTAGGGATAGTTGGGCTTATCAAACTGATGACAACATCGGATCATTCCCACTCCATAGCGAGGAAACTCGGAATGGATCATATTTATTGTCATCCCTCGAATAAACTCTGGCTTCTTTGGAAGCGAGATTATTCGTTGGTGCTGCTGGCTGAAGGGACCTGGTACGTCACTTTTGACGTACCGTACTCCCCGAAGCCTTACTCGCTTACTGTCGTTTACGCCCCAAAAAGACAACTAGAGCAGGAGGCCCTCTAGGAGGAGCTCGCCTTACATGCCCATTCCCACTTACGGTTTGTTGATCTTCTTTGATTTATAGCTGGGGATTTCAACTGCATACGGGCAATTAGAGAGCGCTAGGGGGCCGCCCACCTCGGTCACAATCTATGCAAACGTTTAATGACTTTATCCATCATGCGTCACTAGTGGAGCTGCCTACCATAGGTCAGCAGTGGACCTGGTGTAATGAACATCAGGCGGATGCGCGTATGTATGAACAACTCAACCGTTGTTTTACCACTAGTACTGCACTGATGCATTACACCACCACGATTGAGATCCTACCGCGATATTACTCAGACCACTTGCTGATCCTCCTTCTCCCAGACTCTAGCAACCGAGTCCGCTACCCTCCATTCCGATTCCAAGGCATGTGGTTAGAGCACACCGACTTCCATCGTTATGTACAAAGCTATTGGCATGGAACGATCTCTACATCACCTATGGAGAACTTTAGTTCCAGATTGAGGAATCTCAAGTTCCACCTTAAATGGTAGAATCGACATGTCTTTGGAGACATACATGCACCGGTCGAAGCACTCAAGGGGGAACTAGCTGCTATCGAGCGACAATTGCAAGATGGTTGGACGGACGACGTGGGAGAATGCCAGCTTCACCTTAGAGAGCAGCTTGAGGATGCTATACGGCGCTAGGAGATTTTCTATCTCCAAAAGTCGCGTGTCCAATGGCTACAAGAGGGTGATAGAAACACATGTTTCTTTCACGCTTCGATCCGTCATAGGGCGCGTCCTAATTATACGACACTATGAGAGACGTATAGTCAGGACCCCGCCCAACTAGCAGCTGTACGAGTGGAGTATTATCACTCGCTCCTCTCCTCACAACCAACTGTTGTGAGTGAGGACATCCTTGCCTCTATCCCTCACTTGGTGACCAACCAAGATAGTGCACTTCTCATAGCTCTTCCTACCTAAGCAAAGATTAAGGTGGTCGTTTTTTCCTTCGGTAGGAAAAAGGCTCAAGGACCGAATGGATTTTCTACAGAATTCTACACTGCATGCTGAGATATCGTAGGCACTAACTTGGTGCTTGCTATCAAGGAGGTATTCACACGCAAAGTCTTCCCGCGAAGTTGGAAATCCACTTTTCTAGCGCTCATTCCTAAAGTGGACACTCCAATTTCCTTCCGAGACTTTCGCCCTATTAGTCTTTATAATGTATGCTACAAAGTTGCATCCAAGATCATTACAAATCAACCAGGGCACTTTCTCGATAGACTTATCTAGCCTGAACAGTATGGTTTTGTCAGGGGTCGACAGATCCATGACGATATCATGGTAGTTCACGAGCTAGCCTAGTAACTAGGTGCTCATATTCGGGGTTCAAATGTCATCATAAAACTTGATATGGAAAAGGCCTTCGATCGAGTTGAGTGGAATTTTCTTACCAAAGTGTTACGTCGCTTTGGATTCACTAATGCGTTCATCGATCTAGTTGATGCCTGCATTCGAGAGAATCATTTCTCTCTCTTGATGGATAGAAATTCTACTAGGTTCTTCACGGCCGCGATAGGTCTATGACAAGGTGATCCTATCTCACCCACCCTTTTTATATTGATGGAGGAGATCTTCAGTCGATCGCTCACACGTGCGATAAATCGTGGCCTAATCCAACCATATTTTACGAAAAGGGGATGCCCGATCCTCTCGCACCCAGTCTTTGTGGATGATGCCATCCTTTTCCTTAATGGACTAAAAAAATCTATTAAGGAATTTATGAGCATCCTCACTGCGTACGAGCAAGCCTCAGCCAGCTCGTCAATGCCTCAAAGAGTAGCTTTATAGTTGGTCCTTCCACCACTACACAGCGCTCCCAGATAATCCAACACTCTACCCGTTACTCACGAGGATGTCTCTCTTTCGACTATTTTGGATGTCCTATCTTTCTCGGACGCGCTAGGCATCATTACTTTGATGCCCTTCTGGCTAAATTGAGAAAGAAACTTGAGGTATGGAAACTCCATTTTCTCTCTCCTAGAGGATGCATCCAACTTATTCGGCATGTCCTCATGAGTATCGCGTTGCATACTCACTATCTCTCACAGTCCTCCGCTCAGTGGAACGATTATGCGCACGTTTGTTATGGTTCGGTCACCTCGAGGGTGAGTAGGCCAACGGCCGAGGGGGGTTAAGGGATCAGACGCCTCTCAGATGTCCTGGACATGCTTCAAAAGAAACTTGTATGGCGCATGCGCACCATACACTTCCGATTGGGAAGTTTTAATTCTGCCAAGTACGGTGAGTAGGCCCATCGAGAGATGGATATCCGAGGCCATCGGAGATGGCAAACGTGGCAGCGACAGTGGCTTGAGATCGCCCAGGTCACATGTTGGCGTATAGGCTGAGGTACGATTAGCGCCTAATTTGATACTTGGCACGCTGACGAGCCTTTTGCTCGCCATCCCCGCTTTGTACCACATCGAGTGCGACTTACAGTGGCCTAGCTGCTTAAGGGCAACGCGCCACACTTATGGGAGCAACATGGCTCCCCTCCGCCATGTTACCCAAAGTCCAGAACACTTCAATCAGGTCCACTCTCGACCGTGCTATTTGGATGCTCACACTGGATGGCGCACACTCATGGAGTTCTTCTTGGGAGTATTTTATTGAGAAATCCCCCATCCAGCACTAGGTCGCCGCACCTGGCACCCGGTGATCCTTACCAGCGTCTCCTTTTTACTCTAGAGACTCCTACACCGTGGCCTCTCAAATGATGATAGATGATCCGTCTAGGCCACTCTCTCACCTCATGTTGCAACTACTGTCCCGCATTTCCACATATTGAGACTATGGCACATCTTTTTTTCCATAGTGAGACAGCCATAGAATGTTGGCGCCAAATCACGCACCTTTGGCGTCCACTACTTCATATTCCACTGACCCCATTGGAGTGTTTTGGCAAGATATTTCTCTTGCTAATATGCTCTAAATGGAGTCCCATCCTACACATCGCCATAGCTTATTTACTATGGGAGATATGGAAGGGGCGAAATTCTTCTCATTTTGCAGGGACTCCCATGTGCGCCGTGGATATCATATGTTGCGCCAAGTTGTGGATACGACGCATCCACCATCTCATCCCCACTCGCGACTACAGCTCAATACTTGGATGCAATCTCCTTCGTGCATGGGGCATTCTGATGACCCTTGCCCCTATCCGCATTCAGCTACACGTCATCCATTGGCACCCATCGACAATTGGAAGCCTCAAACTAAATGTGGATGGTGCGTCCAAAGGGAACCCGGGGCCAGCATGGGGAGGTGGTATCCTCCGGGATCATACAGGGAATATTCTCTTTGCTTTCTCCTCTTTCTATGGTGTACAAACTAACAAAGTAGCCGAAGCTATGGTGATACATGATGGTGTAGCACTCTATGAGGAACGAAATCTTCATAATATCGTGGTAGAATCAAACTCACAAGTGTTAGTCGACATGCTTCATGCAAGTACATGTTCCCAATGACGACTACACTGTATATGGCAGAACATCATGCGGTGCCGCCCTCGCATAACTAGCGTTCGTCATCAGCTGCGAGAAGGCAACCAAACAACAGATGCCCTCGCCAACCACACGGTACACACACGACTCCCTTCCTTTTCCTTTCTTGGCAAGCACTCCCTCCGACCTCTAGGGGATGCAATCCCATCAAACGTCTCGGCTCGCCGAACCTCTGCACGTGCCGAACACTTTTGAAGGAGGTCCCATGGTAGTGGGGGATCGCGTGGAGCACTCGAGGTGGGAGCGCTCACACCTGATCCAACGATCACGACAGCGGGGTGGATGAGGTCCTCGCCATGCACTTCATCAATGTACTTGTTAAAGGCAGGGACAGCTCCACTATCTCTCCATCATCATCATGTGGGGGGCTCGTGTGAGGCGTCGACGCGAGCACTTCTCCAAGCACCTACAAGGTATCACTTATGTATCGTTTCCTCTCCTGCACATGGGCGTGGACGAGTGGGATCCAAGTGTAATTGGGATATTTATACTCGCTCCACGCCTATAAACATTGGTAAACACTTCACTTTGTAAATAAACTCCCCCTAGGTGGCGTCCAGGGCATGGCTGGATCGGTCTACGGGCACCATTGCTGGGTTGGCCGTACCCAACATCGTGTTTTTTGCCCAAAAAAACAAAAAGTCATCAATAAGAGCTATGATTCGTCGCTGTTCAACGAATTGAACGGCGCCATGTGGCGGCACAATTAAAAGGATTTTAAAATATTTAAAAATCCATAGTAATTAAAAAAATCCCAATAAATAGATATAAATATATATTTTGACTCAAAAAAATCGTTTCTTTCCAAATTTAATGTCAAATTTTTTAAAAAAAATCATATTCTGTCTTAAAAATTATATTATTTAAGAGTATATAGTTAGAAAAATCCCAAAAAATGCAAAAATTTCAGAAATTCATTCTAAAAATAGATTTAATTATTTTAAGCTTGATAACATGCAAATATGATAAATTTAATGCGGATAAACATGTAAATATGATAAGATAAGGTACAAAAAATTCATATTCTCAATCTCCACCTCTTCTTCTTCAACTCTCCTTGATAATGTTGAAGATCTTGTCACCATGAAGCCACTCTCCGTGGTTGAGTGGAGAACATAGCAGAGTGGAGAAAGGGTGAGTCTCAGTTCTCTCTGCCCTAGGTGCTTGAAATGAGTGCCCCTTCCCTATTTATCTTTCATTTAAGTTGTTCTCAAAAACCCATCAAGCAAAATATATTCACCAATGCCCTTATGATCTTATGCGTGTGACATTTTAGGCCCATTTGTCATTCTAGTTTATAAATTTAGTGCCTAATAATAATTATTGGGAAACCTTATTAATTAACTATATCGACATATATATTAATAAACTAAGGATCAATTTAACCCAATTCATAGGTTAAGTTTTCAGTGCGTGGGGTGCCAAGCTACGCCGCATGCTCTAGAAGTTACCAAGTAATGTTTGAACTCTCTTATGGAACTTTTACCGTCATTGGTCACCGTATATGTGTAATACATCATCTACACGAGACTCTTGAATGACTTAGGGTATGGTTGATCGTCAAACCATAATTCATCATTCGACTAGTACTGAAGTGTAACAGGGATGATTGGAGAACTTCTTCTCCAATATCCTCACTACCCTGGATAGGGATTTTCTACATCGTCTTCCTTGAGTCAATCTCCTCTTATACTGAGGGTGGATGATCTTGTCTTGACCACTCAATTATCTCCGTGAGCTTCTTACCACATCCGAGTTATGACTTTTTGAATGCCGTGATATGAGACTCATAAGTTGTAGTCAAAATGTGGTCGTCCATCCACGATGTTTATGGAAATATCTATGGCTAGCAAGCTAATCACGCATTCCATGTTCATTAATAAAACATATGCATTAGAGTGCATGTGTGATGCTTATAATGAAGTCCATGAATACATGAACTGATTTAGTGAATTATTATGAGGTCGTGATATGGAGATCACTAGTCTTTAAGCATGTGTTTTGACTATTCCTATTTGAAGGATACTTAAGAAGGACATCAAAATATACGTATATAATAATACTATCTAGCCTCACTCATATGATGGGTATGGCCATTTCCGTTGCCATTAGTGTCGAGTCACTAAGGATAGATAGTGGGTGCTCTTTGAATCCCATGAGCTTCTTTCTATATGATGAGTATGGCCGTTTTTGTAGCCGTTTCTATGAGTTTCTTACTACATCCGAGCTATGACTTGTTTGAATCCCATGATTAGAATCTTGTAAGTCTAGTCAAAATATAGTCGGCCATCCACGAGATTTCATTGGTGTCTCAGGTCAGTGTATCACTTATACTACTATGACATGAATCAACCTGATTGACGTTTAAGTATAATACCATTAATGGATTCCTCGGATCAATTCAATGAACTCTTTCTCTAAAGATCACCCACTATATGCCCTTAGTGTCACCACATTAATAGTCACAAGATCAGCAATAATTATTATATAAGTAGGATCAGTTAGGATTATTCTATCCAGATAATTTGATGTCCGTCTTGACTATCCATCGAATAGGATTCTTTAGAATACATGTTTAAAGACTATTGATCTCTGTATTATGATCTCATCATAATTCACTAGGTCATTGCACGTATTCATAGACTTCATTAGAAACATCATACCAAAATAATAATGAACATAATATTTTATTCATTTAACTTATATAAATATAGTGATGTGATTTGGCTTGACGGCCACATAACATCCATCAGCGGGCTCCCTCCTTACAAAGGGGGTAATATGCCCCCCCTAAGGAAAATAAGGAAATATGCCCACATAAAGGGTTCTATGGGCGCCTAAAAGGAGAGGCCCACACACATGATCATCAACAGGCTCAAACACACGTGTACAAACACAAACACACAAACACATTGTCCCGCATATAAGGCCTACAGACAAAAAGAAGCCATAAAAGCCCGAACGAAGATAACGTCAACCTCCGGGGGCCTGTTGACTAGTCTGAATACTTAAAGGCTAGGTCTTTCACTTTAGTCCATGTTCCTCAAGCTGGTTGGGACTGGCATTCGGTGCTAGTTGGTCCCCATCAAACTAGAGAAACAATTCTCCATAGACATTTCATCTAATACTTAAAACTTGTATATCAGCGTCACTCTTTCTTGGAGGATTCAATAACATCGTATGGGCATCGCCCTTGGGAGAATCCGCCAAGTTCCAAACTTAAATAGGAGCATAGATAACTTTCAAAATCTATGTGTTCTTATTCACTCCAGAAAGTTAGAATATTATCAACATTTACTTGAATCATTATTCCAACATTCTGATCACGCAGTACAATCATCGTGAATAGAGATATGAAATTATTGTGTCTATCTGAATAGGTTTAGCATTCAGACCTCAGCAATGAGGTTGTGATGGTTTTAGATTTGAAATTTCTTGCAAGATTATTATTACACCCAATATCTTCATATAGAAGAAATATGTCTTCGAACAAAAATATAATTTTATTGAAACTGCTGTTTGTTCCTTGGGAGGGTAGAATCAATATTCAAAAATTCTCTTTCGGATAACTCATGCCTCTTGTCAAAGGTTAGACTTCCCATGCTCATTCTTAAATTTGGGTTCAGTTCCTTTTCCATAACTCTTATGGGTTAAGAATTAACAAAATATCTGGAAAAAATATCATTATCTTATCCTACTTATATGATAATTATGGTTTATCTTGGGCCATTAGAGTATATACACTAAGTACATGTGGTGGGTGTTGTTTAAAGAAATATTTTACTAAAGTGATATATATATCCCTAAAGTGGTTATACATAAAATATCGTCGTTGTATAAGTAGCCTATTGCGTTGAAACATGATATACATCTTGTGGAGCGAGGACTATGTTTTGAGTAAGATGTATGAGACTCTAATCATTGGATTCAAATAAGAATGAACTCAAATATAATAAAAAATTCATGAGGAAGAAGATGCATTACATCCCTGGAAGGCTAGGGGGAATATTGGTTATCAAGTTATCCAATGATTCATGTTCCACATCAATACTAATTATAATGATACATCATGGCTTGGTGGTTAACCGTAATCATAGTCATTAAAGATCCATTGTCGCATTGATAATGTACATTCACCTTGAGTTGGAAATATGTACAACTTGAAGATACTCTTCCAAGGAGCAAAGTTTGAGTGGAATCAATTCCTGACAAGGTAATATGATCATCTAAAATTTAATGAAACAGTTCTAAAATAATTTTTGCTAGTGAACTACTTAAAGCTTGATTCTAAAGTAATATTAAAGCAAATAAAATGGAAAATTGTGGCTGGAAAAGATTTAAACCCAAAAATGCTTCAATAGATTCATATAAAATTAAATAGAAAAGCCAATATACATATTATACAAATAAATATATAAATAGTATATTCATGAATATAATGTCAAAAACAATGAAAAAATATATTATACTAAAAAATTATTTTTATAGTATAATATTATAAAATTCCCTCAAAATACCCAAAGTTTCAAAAATTTATAATATAATTCCAAAATAAGATTGGTCATTTTTATGCTTGATAACACATGTTTAATCAATTTAATGCAAATACAAATGTAAATATTGGTATATTAACATATTAAAAGTGTGTATTATCAAACCCCCTACTTTAATCAATTCTAGTCCATTAGTTGTGGCTGAGCATGGCATTAGAATGTGTTCTCCTATATTGGCAATCTCTTGGAGTAACAGTAGTCTGAGGCACATGTGAAGATGAGTCTAGGCACGTCACAAGTTGCAAAGGTCGACAACCACCACAGTGTGTCCCCGTTGTGCTCTATTTTATGCGCGAACCCACTATCATCACCAATGCTCAACTCTCATGCAGGAGCTGAAGAATTAACTCAACATCATGTAAAGTAAGGATGAAAATACTCCCTTGAGATGGTGGAAGGCAGTCGACACTATACTTTCTCATGTTGCCCAAAAGCACACTCAAGTTTCTTAATGTGAACCCATAAAGTGCATAAGTGGAAAAGGACTATTCTTTGTCAGTTGAGGCATCACCAAATATCACAAATTACACCTTGGCACTGAGAGCATTGTGATGTGATGATGTTGCGATCATGGTTCTTTTGGCACGACCAATACTCCTAAAACTCTGATGATGATGCCAACTGATGTAACACGATGGTTAGGAGTCGACATCTCATGTTACGTCACGGAGGAAAATCACTAAATGTGATATTAATGATGTGAAATGATGAGTAGGTTTAGAGATTTAATGAGAAGTACGACGGTAGTCAGAAGATCCGAGGCGTGACCAATTGACAACACATACGGGTTATGTCACGAGCAAGTTCTCAATGACCCATGTGAGCAGATCAAAAGACGATGAGTGGAAACGATCTCATCCAAGAGCGTCCACACCTTAAATGTAGACTATCAGACCCGACACAGATAAAAAAAATTCTCTATCATGAATATGGTGGCTAATAAATCCACATTTAAACTCACTCGAAGGCGATGAGAAATTTAGAGATCGGCACTAAAACAAATAATCAAGCTGAATAGAACAGAAATTATGAGAGTGCCTAACCTGGGAAAGCAACAGCCTTGGCGGGTGTTGACAAGTAGAGATGTATGAACAATAAGTGATGTATCATGAGCTGCATGGTTCATTTGTATGTGGAGTCACATGGAGATGCTTCCAAAGTAGAACGAATGAAGCATCCAATTTGTAGAGAAGATCCAAACTCAATGGTCGGAGATCACATTGTCGGAATCGGTTTTGCAACATCAAGCGATCAGTTAAGTAACCGCCAGGGAAATTGAGTTAGGAGTCATCGTCGGGAAATAGTTGCCGGCAAAGGATGACTCCGGCAATGTCAATCAAGCAGTCTCAACAAAGGTTAATATTCTCCGCTTGGGTGTTGTTGAACAAATGACGTGAAATTTTGCTGGGAAAATCTGACTGCCGCACCTGGTTATCGTGGCTAGATGTGGTTTTTCTATGGAGCCCATGGTCAGAGGTGACTTAAGATGCCGGACCCGCTGAGGGGATCGGGTAGTCACCGTTGTGCGCTGGGAGGAATTGAAATCGACGATCAACTGAATACACCTTTGATGTGGCAGGGCAGAGCGACGATTGTTGAGGCCTTCACTGTGAGAATTGGTACGGTGACATGGATTCCGCAATAGCCGAGTGGTATAACTCAAAGAATCAATGATCAGGTTTGAGATGCGGTCAGCCGATCATGAATCACCACTGGAGAATGTTCCAAATGGTGGGTCTTCGATATGAGGCAGAAAATCGACAGGGCTTGGCTGAGTTCGGGTACGTCAACGAAGGTATTTTGATTCTAAATGATGACAACGTCAATAGTAGTGGAACATTGACTCTCATGTTGCAAATCTCTGATCGATTCTGGTGGGGACAACGCAAGATCACCTGATGTGTCCTCCCATATGTTCCTAGATAACATAAGTGACAATTTCTATGGAGGCAGAAGGAGCACCCCACGTAAACAAAGGAATTGCTTCCAATTTCCCCTACGATCTCTTCTTCCTCTTCTTCTTCGAGGTACTCTTGTTCTTCTTCAGAAAGCAAACACGATAACACTTCTTCCAAAAAGGGGAAAAAACACACAATAACTACTAATAATCAACACGAGATTTCAATTCTTCAAATGATCAAGCCTGTTCCTTTCCCACGTCCACTCCTTCCCTCTTATATAGGGAAAGTAGTAGTTGTGGGTGGCCCTATTGGGCCCCCCTTATAACGGAAAGCCTATTGGGCTTCCCCTTAAAAGGGATCTTTAGGGGAAGAAGAAAGCCCATCATGGTTTTCTCCCCCTAAAGAGGACAATTAAGCACAATTAAATAATAGAAAACACATGTAGGAGGCCGGTACTTACGCAGGAGGGGTCTCCCGAAAATCCAAAGATGACGAAAGAAAGAAAAGAACATAAAGACACACAACACAAAGTGAGACGACAACGCCGCTTCTCAAACATGATAGTGGAACTATAGAGTCTTCACGTGAGCTCAGGCTCCGCAATGTGGCTGGCGACGGGTCAGAGCGCGATCGACTGGATGGTCCTCCATCACCAACAATGATGAAACTTTAGAAGTTTGTAAGTTATGTTCTATTACTTAAAATTTAAGCAATTATATTTCGTACAGAGACTAATTGTTACTCAATATAACAGGTTGGCCGTGGAGAAAAAACAGATGGTACTTTATGGGATGTGAGGCGTACCATCATACTCATTTAAGGGAGCCCTGAACTACATATCAAACTGTTAATTTTGTTTCTAGAGCAAAAAAATGACTATTTCTTACCTTTATTTTTGATTTTTTATGTAGAAATACTGCTATAGTTTCAAAGCTGAGACTTCTCTCTACTTTTCTTCAGGACTGTTTTCCGTTATGTCATTGTTTCTTATGTTTTATATGTTTGAATCAGTGTAAATCTAAATTATCTTCTCTCCCTTTATTTATCTATGTTTAGCTTCCACATCTCCCCTTTTTACTCTGAGTTTTTAGCCCAAGACAAAAAACTGGGCCACCGTATTCATACCATATCTCTTTTTGTCTCTCTATCTTTACTTATCCTCTTGCACCCCTTCTCTATTTCCCACTCCTTTTGTCTTTGGTTCTCTTTACCCCACTCATTATTTATCTCTAGCCCTCCCTCCTTACCTCTATTCCTCTTTATTTATATCTGTGCCTTCTATTTATTTTTCTCTTTATCTCACTCTTTAAATGTATCTCTTCCCTCTCTAATGTGTGTGCCGTAGCTCATTCTACATGAATCTACATCCCTCTCCTTATTTATTAGTCTTTAGCTCTCACTCCATCTCTCAAACACTCACTCTCGAAATATCTCTTTTCTCTTTATTTTCTCTGAGACTGTTTTCCTTTGTGTGTCTATTTCCTATGCTTCATATGTTAGAAAGACTGTTCTCTTATTTCTCTCTATTTGGCTTCCATATCTCCCCTTTTATCTATGAGTCTTTATGATGAAGGACAGCCTTGCTGACGCGGGTCAACAATCTAGTGTCGACGGGTTGCAGGAGTCCGTAGATGGAGATTTTGGATGACGGTTGACTGTTGATGTGTCGTTGAGTTGACCGTTGACTGATCACTGAACAGGGTGGATAGACCAAGGAGAGAGGGAAAGAGAGAGTGATTGAGAGAGAGAACAGTCCGTCGAAGAGAAAGAACGGCCCGATAGAGAGAAAGAG
Source organism: Wolffia australiana (assembly GCF_029677425.1). Classification (NCBI taxonomy): domain Eukaryota; kingdom Viridiplantae; phylum Streptophyta; class Magnoliopsida; order Alismatales; family Araceae; genus Wolffia; species Wolffia australiana. The sequence goes on along the minus strand of NC_135847.1, from coordinate 122,493 downwards.
CGATGGAGACGGCAGCAGGAGGCCTTCCCTCAGTGGCGGCGGCGGCTGAGGAGAAACCGATGGGCGAGATTTATCGAAGTAATCTTTTCTTCAGATTAAAATCGCCATCGAAAACAATGAAAGTCTTGGTATCTTATAGATCCATAGAGGGAAAGAAGAAAGTGGGAAGCATGGGGGGAAGAAGAGGGTGGCGGCGGTTGCTACTCGAACCGCAACAAACGTGGTGTCGTTCATCGTGCAATCTCCACCACTTTAGATCTTGTCTTAAGATACTGGGCAACCTATTCATTTCTTGTATCCTTCTCCACATGTTTATAGTATATCGCTTTCTCAAGTTCTCTTGTTCTATTAATCCCCATCTTTATAACTCGATCTCTATTCATCTACTTCTTTCTATTTCCCTTTTTTCACATTATGAAGTGTCAATTGTAAGCTGGTCTCTTGTAGCAGAAGGCGAGAAGAACAGAGTGTAGAAGAGAAAGAAAAAGGAGGAAATGATTAGAGAAAAGAAGCTCAAATTTTCGTTAACATAAGAGGGTATTTATACTAGCCATCTATAACGGCTAGTTTGACTAGCTCCAATGGCTAGTTTGACTAGCCGTTATAACTTCAATTTAATTAAATCAGATGATGGGCCCATAAGTGTTGACCCATTAATAATAGTCTAATTATATTATTTCTATAATTAGCTTATACATTCAACACTCCCCCTCAAGCGTAGGAATGTATATTAGTTATTCCAAGCTCGGACACCAGGTATTGCATGTTCTTGATCGGTAAACCCTAGGAGAAGATATCTGCACATTGCTCCTTAGAGTTGACGTGTTCAGTCTTTAGAATTCCTTGCTCCTAATGGTCTTGTATGTAGAATCTGTCAATGTTCACGTGTTTCATCCCATCATGATCAACTGGGTCGTGAGCAATGCTGATGGCAGACTTGTTGTCTCAGCGGATGAGAATTGGCCTTGAATACATAATCCCTAAGTCGTCCAGTAAGCTTTTGATCCACATTGCTTCATAGATCCCCTGTGACATTCTTTGAATTCTGCTTCAGTGCTCGACTTTGATACAATGCTCTGCTTTTTGCTTCTCCATGTCACCAATTTTCTCCCAAGGAACGTGCAGTATCCGGTAGTTGACCTATAATCAAGACAAAAACCAGCAAAATCAGAATCAATGTATAGAACAAGATCTAACTTACCTGTCCTTCTATAGGCGATACCAAGTCCTGGTGTTCCTTTCAAGTACCTGAGAATTCTGTTAGCAGCCTAAAATTGAGAATTTCTAGGTGAATGCATAAACTAAGTACATTTACTGCGTAACATATGTCAGGTCGTAAATGTGAGAGATAGAGTAATTTTCCAACAATGCTTTGATATGAGCTAATTTCTACCCTAGTTTCATTCTCATTGATAGTTACCTTGTGGTTGACTTCAATTGGGGTTTCACTTACATGACAATTCATACGTTTGTTGTGTCATTAGTATCCCTTCATTCGATATTGCAAATTCAATACGTAAAAAATATTTTAGGTCCCTAATTGTTCAACTCTAAAATTCTTATCTAAATGATCTTCAAGGGTCTTAATTTCTCTAAAATCATTTCCGGTGATGATGATATTGTCCACATACACAAACAAGATTGTTATCATTCTTTCAGTTTGATGTTTAAAGAACATAGTATGTTCCCCATTACTTTAGTTGTAACCAAGCCTTTTCATAGCTTGGGAAAAATTCCCAAACCATGCGCAGGGAGACTGTTTTAAACCATATAAAGCCTTGCGAAGTCGGCATACCTTACCCTGATTCAGTTTTTCTTCATATGCAGGGAAAATATCCATATAAATTTCTTCCTTCAGGTCTCCATTAAGGAAGAGATTTTAAATGTCATATTGATTTAGTGGCCAATCCAAGTTTGCTGCTAGGGATATAAGAATCCTGATAGTATTAATCTTTGAAACTGGTGCAAAAGTTTCTTGGTAGTCAATTCCATATGTTTGAGTGTATCCTCTGGCTACTAGACGTGCCTTATATCTGTCTAAACTATTGTTAGATTTACACTTTATCGTGCATACCCATCTATAGCATACTGATTTTTTATCCTTCGGCCGATGAACTACCCCCCAGGTATTATTCTGCAATAGAGCCCTCGTTTCATCATCCATTGCTTCCTTCCATCTGATGTTCTTCATAGCTTCCTGTGGGGACTTTGGTATTGGAATGTCTTGTATTTTGGCGAGAAATACTTTGTGTCCAGGTGAAACTTGCTTATAGTTTAAGTAATTTGTCATAGGATAGGGTACAGGTTTCACAAATGCTCATTTTCCCTTCCTTAGGATGATTGGCCATTCTGTCCCTTCATTATTATGTTCTATTTCTTTATTTTCATCTACTTCTCCCCCTGCAGTAGAAAGTACTCACCCTTCATCCAAATTCGTAGGTCCTGGTAATCTCTCTTTTTTCTTCCTCTAGTAGTATTTTGGATATGGGGTTAATTGATGTAATCCTTCCGATTGTCCTGTCTCAACTTCATTTGGTTGACATGGATCTGCATTTTCTGTTCCATGTTCAACCTCATTTGTTTCGATGGGTATAATATCAATACCATTCTCAGGTAGTCTGTATTCCTCATATGGATCTTGGTTGGTGTCCATTTTTGATGTTGTTGTTGTTTCACTAGTCAGTAACTGAGTTATGTACTTATGAGTCTCAGCTCCTCTAGGCTTATAATAAAATGAGTTTTGATCAAACACCACATCCTCGGACACTATGTACTTACGGGTTACTGGATGATATAGTTTGTATCCTTTTTGAGTAATAGAATATCCAATAAAAACACATTTCAATCCCTTTTTGGATAACTTGTTCTATTTATGTGCATTGTTGTACACATATTCAACACATCCAAATGTTCTAACAAGTAGTCCAGTCTTCAACCTCACATTGGGATAATAAGTTTCCACCAGTTCTAGAGGACTCTTAAAGTCTAAGATCCTTGAAGGAAGTCGATTTATCAAGTGTGTAGCTGTCATTATCGTAAAACCCCATAGGTTTGCAGGAACGTTTCCATGAATTAAAAGAGTTCTCCCCTTGTCCACTATATCTCCTAGTTTCCTTTCAGCCACTCCATTTTGTTGTGGAGTATAAGGACACGAAGTTTCATGTCTTATTCCTTCAGCAATAACAAACTCCAATAATTCATTGTTAAGGAAATCTTTGCATTTTCTGTTCTAAGTCCTTGTACTTGATCACCAAACTGTCTCTTAATCAAAGCACACAATCCTTTTATATTTTTGGTTACTTCATGTTTGTGTTTTTGAAGAAACATTGATATTCTAGGAAATATCAATGTCCTAGAATATCCTGTTGTGGAGAGTGTCCCCAAACATCGCAATGGATTATTTGGAAAGGTTTAGTCGTGTGGGTGTTACTAGGAGGATAGGTAGTCCTTTTAAATTTGTCTAACTGACAAGCTTCAGATAGTAAATTTCCACTAAAATGTCCTTGAACAAATAGGGGTACATGTGTTTTAGAAGATGAAAGGATGGATGACCCATTCTTTGGTGGATCTCCATGAGTGACTCCTTTGATGATGTGGCTACAACTACCACCTTGGTTCTATCTCTTCCTAAGGATCTAGGATTCTGCCAGGGCAGATAGTAGAGTCCTTGTTGGACCTTAGCTAGTCCAATTCTCCACCCGAGTTCCGTGTGACATAAATAGGCATCCATATTAACAAATAAGACATTATATTCTTTTAACTTAGCTAATTGCTCTACGGAAATTAAACTTACAAAAAGTTTGGGAACATACAATACATTTTGTAGTTCACCAATTGGTTGTATATTCAAATTGCCAATGCCTACTACTGGGAGTAGTGTGCCATCAACAGTTTGAACATGTTTCCTAGGAGTGAGTTTTTCATATGTTATAAAGGATTCTCTCCTTGATGGCATATGATCAGTCAACCCTGAATCAAGGATCCATGCATTTGCTAGATCCTTAGTAAATAAAGCTATATTTGTCAAAAATTCCCTTTTACCAGTATTGGCCATAGAAGTAGAGCCGATGATGGAACCGGAGTGGATGATCGTCTTTAGATTTTGAAATTCCTCAGTCATCTTCTGGAAGTCCTAGGATAAGGGAAGATCATTCCCAGAATTTTTTTCTCCTTGCTGTGCTAGATGGACTCTTACAATAAGGGGAGAATTTCAATCGAGTTTCCAGGATTTGTCTTTAATGTGTCCCTTTTTCTTGCAATAGTTGCAAATTACCTCTTCTTTATTCACCTTCTCTAAGTCCAATCTTGGTTGGCTCTGACCTTTAGTGATGTAGGCTGTAGACTCAATATTTCATCGAGCAGCATTTAACCAACTTTCCTCTTCCATCACCTTGGTCACATCTTCATCAAATGTAGGCTCATCTTCCTTGTTGTACAACTGACTCTTGATCATCTCAAATTCAAGTCGTAGCCCTTGTAAGAATAGACATAATCTATTTGTAGCTTCATGAGCCCTGGCAACTGGGTCTATAGAGGGTGGTCGAAAATGATCTAACTCATTATGGATGTCCCTCAATTTATTTGAATAGGTTAGGACATCTATATCCCCTTGTTTGAGAGTGTAGGATTGTATTATAAGATCAATAATTTTTGTTTTGTCATTCTTTTTAGAATGACTCCGAGGAATCGCCTCCCATAATGTCCTAGATGTTCCATATGATGAATATCTGGCTCATTGCTCCGATGCAATAGAGTCCAGTAGCCAGGCAAATACGAATTCTTCCTCCATGACCCACCTCTGATAGTTTGGACGAGTCTTATTTGGACAGCTTCTGTGAGAAGATGTAGTAGCTTCCTTGGTTTTAAGGCAGCTTGGATATTCTTCTCTCATAGCAGGAGATTATTCCCATTGAATATGTTGCACTTGGCAATAACCGGAAGGTGAGTAAGCCATCTATCCGCAAAAGGCACTTGAGCTCCTGATGATGATGGACCTTGCTCCCCGGTAAGCTTCATGGAATCTTCTGTAACAGCCATGTAGTCGAGATACTGAGAGCTCCTCCTAACGGATGTGTCGACAACTCAAAATTGCTATCGATCTTATACTCAAAAGAATGACCACCAATCTTGTAAAGTAGACAGAATCCTCCCGTAGGATGATTTTTTCTTCAACAAAAAACTCCCAAGCAGAAATCCTCCCGTAGGATGATTTTTCTTCAACAAGACTCCCACGTAATCATAAGCTTGGCTCTGATACCATGTCAATTATAACCTGGTCTCTTGTAGCAGAAGGCGAGAAGAACATAGTGTAGAATAGAAAGAAAAAGGAGGAAACGATTAGAGAAAAAAAGCTCACATTTTCATTAACATAAGAGGGTATCTATACTAGCCATCTATAACGGCTCGTTTGAGTAGCTCTAATGGCTAGTTTGACTAGCCGTTATAACTCCGGTTTAATTAAATCGGATGATGGGCACATAAGTGTTGGACCATTAATAATAGACTAATTATATAATTTCTATGGTTAGCTTATACATTCAACATGAGGTAATACACATTTAGCATTTTCCAATCATATTCCAGTTATAGTGTTTCATATAGATATACTTATACGAATTGGAATAAATTTGAACTAATATATAATGACTACCCAATATATCAAAATTAAAGTAATAACTGGAAATTAAAAAAAATAATTATCACACATCAATTAGTTACATGCTTTAATGGGGAATAATCCTCAGTCCTAAGAAGAAAACAATGTGAAGGACACAAATAGTTATCGCTGAAGAATAATAACATTGAAAAAATAAACAATTTTTTTTTCAGTTCTTAATCGTCTGCTGTCCAAGGCCTCGGATGAAGTGATTTTTTCCTCTTGAGATGGTGGACGAGATCGGCGGATGGTATTGGTGGTCCACTCATTATTTTTTGTTACTCAACATATAAAAAAATAACACTGTCCCATCCGTCGTCTCTTGCATATGATTTTCCATCCGACAATCGTGCGACCTCCTAGATGGGATGAGAAAACCATCTCGTCCGCGTCCATGCACTATAATTAGTGTTGGACATTTAGGACTGAGGACTAGCTTTGGAAACAGCTAGCAATGAATGCCCCTTTGCCTCCCTTCCTTTCTTTCCTGCCTCTCGCTCAATCTCTCTCTCAACATAATACAGAAAGAAGAAATGTTGAACCGAGAAAGAGATTTTGATGGCTTCTTTCAGCCCACCTTCAAATAAGAACTCCTCTACATCAAGTGGGTGCCATAGATGGTCAAATATTTGGTGGCTATCACTAAGCTCAACAAAAACCTCTCAAGCAAGATAGATTTAATAAAATTTAAAAGTTTTTTAAAAATATTAAATAAATATTGAATAATGTTCAGTCTCGGTCTGGTCAGGTTGACTAGTCAATGTCAAAGTCGAAGTAGAAAATTTAGGTTGATGGGTATGTTGAATATCCACAACATTAGGTAAGGTTTAGGTCTTTGCTGAAAATCCAGGCTGGATCGAGACCGTTAAATCCTTACTATAATGGTATGGGGCTGTCATAAATGCCTTCCCTCGGACTACATAAGAGCTCCTCTGTGCATGCTTCTTTTGAGCTTTCATCAGGCCTCTTATGTCTCACTTGGGCGCTATATTGGAACCTTCGACAGATTTCCTTACGACACTTACAGGGCCGTATTTTGGGCGCTATAATGGAGCGAGGAAGGAGCAGCCAAAAGAGGCCTTATGTTGTGGAACCCTTTGTAGTGAGTGTTTTCCCCCTTAGTTTTCTTTAAAGTTATTCAGTATGATTATGGTTTTCCTAATTCGACTGTAACATTGACATTGATTTTGACTTTGACATTGACCAAGTTGGTTCTTTAGGCACTAGTTTTAGTAAAAAACAGAGCCATAACCCGCGATCATCATACTGCTTTCATACAGTCAAGTAGACATGGTCGTTCGGTTCGCTTTGTGCGAATTGGAGCGATTTGTGCGTTCTGTTCGGAAATCCAAACAGAACAAATTTGAAAATGAACATAAATTCGCACAGACCCCTGTGCGGTTCGCATTGTGCAAATTGTGCAAATTTTTTTTATGTCAATTAAAAAAAAAACCCTCGTCGGCCTTCCATCTCCCCGTGTCTACTCTCTCGACTCGCCATTCCATCCCCCTTCTCGATTTTTAGGTCTTTCTACTCCCCTTCTTCTCCCTCCGACTCTCGTCCGTCGCTGCTCCCCCAGCTCCCCCTGCTCGGCTGCGCCCTCCGTCCCTCGTCGGCCAACGATCTCCCCCTGCTCTACCTTCTCGGCTGCGCATTCAGTTCCTTGTCAGCCGTCGGTGTCGCATCTCTCCACGAGGTACGCACACTTCCTCTTCTCCCTCGTCTTCCCCCTCTCCCTCTTCCTCTCCATTTGTATGCCTCTCCCTGTCCATCTTCTTTTTTGGACTTCTCCGTTGTCCCTTCTCTCAATCACTCTTCTCCCCGCTCTCCTACTCTCCCTCTCCTTCTCCAATGCTCTGTTTCCACCTCTCTTAATCCCTCTTCCTCCCCCTCTCCTTCTCCATCTTCTTCTCCAATTCTCGGTCACCTCCTCGCTCAATCACTCTTCTTTCCCTTCTCGCTCTTCCTCTCCATTCGTATGCCTCTCCCTGTCCATCTACTTTCTTTTCTAGACTTCTCCGTTGTCCCTTCTCTCAGTCACTCATTCCTCCCCATCTAGGCCTCCCCCTCTTCTTCTCTAATTCTCTGTCTCCACCTCTCTTAATCCCTCTTCCTTCCCCTCTCCTTCTCCAATCCTATGCCTCTCCCTCTCCCTCTCCATTCCTATGCCTCTCCCTGTCCATCTTCTTCTTTTTTAGACTTATCCGTTGCCCTTTCTCTCAATTACTCTTCCTCCCCCTCTAGGCCTCCCCTTCTTCTTCTCCAATACTCTATCTCTCAATTAGCACAGATCTCTTCTAGATTTGATTTTTTCTGATAATGACAAACATTTGAAGCTATTTACGTCCCATCAGTAAGCCTAAAAAATGGATGTGGGTCACATTTAAGAAACTACCATGTGCGGAACGTGGGCCAAATGTAAGACGTAATAACCTCTCTGCTTCTGCAATGCACCCGACAGGATCACTATTTTGGGGCGGATTCGGCTGAGAAGCGTTGAGAGCATTTTTGAAGTCATCTGGAATTGGAGCTGCCTAGTTTACGGTAAGTTTTTTTTATTGACTCTGATTTTAGTTCGTGCTCATTTGGCTCGGTGTTTCAGAATTCTTTCATTTTCACTGCGCTGAATTCTCCATTTCTCTATGTCAGCGTATATTCTTGTTTTTCTTGCCATCTTGCAATCTTTCAGTGATGATGTTGGAGTCTACTTAAGAATGAATGGTAGCTATATTCTTCATTAAAATTTCAAAGCCATGGTATTTCTGTTAGATCCATGAGACAATGATTTTTTCGATATCCCAAAGTATCTGTACTGTGTTGCGTAAATTCGGATCACATAATGTTTGGTGATGTTTCCGCTGATTTATCTCTATGTTTGCCTCCCAATTGATTTATTTGTCTTTCTCGTCATTCTGGATGATCTTGTAGCATAAGATGCCTATAACACATCGATCAAATACCTCTGCTTCATCTGAGAGCTCTGCGTCGACAGAGGGAAGTGTTGGCCACGCCCAAAAGAAGAGGAAGAGAAAGAATGAATGCGCTGCCCGGATACACTTCACAGAGGTGGCGCCTAGGGTTTTCACATGCAATTTATGTACGACTCGGACTAGGGGTCGTGCAGTGACAGTAGAGCAGAACAAGTATAGCTGCAAGTACGGTGCTATGGCGACATTTGCTAAATGTGCACCGTAAAGAGTATAACGAACTTAAGGTTCAAGAAGGGAGCTCTTCCAACCAACCGTCAGTGGCGAACATCTTTGATTGACCAAGTACAGAAAAATTGTACTTCACTGGGCGCTCGTCAGAGATGACAAAAGAAGAGCTTGTACGATTCATATGCCAATCAGCCGCACCATGGAACATTGTATGCAAGAAATATTTCATACGACTACTGCGATACATCGCACAAGAGGAGATTTCGATCCCATCGACAAGGGCTGTGAAGGAAAAGGCTTTCAAGCTTTACACTGAGTTGGCGATTGGTATTCGCGACCGACTAGAGGTTGTCAAAAAAGTGGCCATTACTTTAGATTGTTGGACTTTTGCCAATCGAATCTCATTTTTAGGACTCACCGTTCATTGGGTTGATGCAGAATGGAAGATGTGTGAATGTGTCCTCGTTGTACGTCAGTTGGAGGGCTCGCATAGTGGGGAGTGCTTGAGCGAGATTGTGTTGGAGGTTCTTGCTGATTTTAAGTTGAGTGCAAAGGTCTGCGCGGTGACGACGGACAATGCGTCAAATAATACAACAATGATGGCGACATTGGAACGAAAGTTGCGCTCTGTGAACCCCCGTTTTACTGCAAAGAGACATGTGTTGTGTATTGCCTAGGTGATCAATTTAGTTATGCAGGCCGGACTGAAGGCGCTCGATGTCATCGACGAAGGCCCTGAGGCAACCTTCATTGACGAAGTCGACCTCACTAACATCGACAACATCTTCGATGCGGAGGAGTCGGCTGCCCAATCAATTTCCTTAGGTGACGTTGTCCGGCGCCTCAGAGATGTGGTAGTCGCTATACGAGGATCGTCTAAGAAAGAGGCAAAATATTTCGCCTACTGCCGACAGTTGAATATGTCAAACACGAGGAGGATCCCGATAGATTGCCCTACAAGGTGGAGCTCAACTTTCAAAATGCTTTGTGGATGCATTGAGAAGAAATTCGTCATTGATATGCTGATGTCAAATGTGCTTCGCAAACGTTCTTTACTTGACGCGGAGTGGGACCTCATTGAAAAATTTGTCGACTTACTCAAACCACTACAGCAAGGTACCTATGTCGCTATTTGGAGCAAGGCACCGACGTCAAATGAGGGTATAGTCATTATTAAGGGTCTGATGAGGCACCTTGAGCGTATTAGAGTAGGAGTTACTGAGTCCTCCATGCTTCCTATTGGACACGCTATGTCTACCAGGCAAAGGAACGCCTTATCTAATGTTTGTTCAGCTATGCGGGCGAAGTTAGAGAAATATGTTTCCTTACTAACACGAAATGAGGCGTTCACTATTGCCTCTCTACTGGACCCATCCATGAAGCTTCGTTTGATTGATCCACATGCGAAGAATGATGTACTGTCTACCGTTTGCAATATCATGGAGTCCCATTCGGTATCCAGGGATGTTGGGAGTCGATCCACCGAACGATCTGCTCTATCAACGACGAGTGATTTCATACAAATGGAGCTAGAAGAACTACTAGATCCCTCTAAACTACCGCAAAGAGTTGATCCTATTGAGGAGCTCAACGTGTATGCGACGCCCCCATCAGCTTTTGGCACAGAGGTGTTGCATTGGTGGAAGACAACATGTAACATTAAATTTGCATTTTTCATTTTTCTGATTGCGTATATGATTAACTTTACTCTCATAACAGGTCAACTTTCTTACCCAACGTTAGCGTTGGTTGCAAAGGAGTTCCTAGCTGTGCAAGCGACGAGTGCGGCGTGTGAGCGTCTATTCTCAGAAGGCCGCCGTGTAATCAACTACAGGCGATCGCGACTCACAACATAGAGCGTAGAAGTCCTAATGATGTTGAAGTCATGGTACATCAACGAAGATTTAAGAGCGGATGAGGATGAAGATGGTGATGAAGATGATGGGCCAGTTGACATTTGTGTCGACGCATTCTAGAACAACACGGTGAGTGTTTCTTACTCATGAACTACACTCTAAAAGAAAGTATGCCACGAATCTCAACTATGAACGTCCCTGATACGTTGACTATTGACGTTCAAGCACAGAATGGTCCACAAAAGTTATTGCTCTTACAACTCAGAATTTTCATATATCCTCGTTTATTTCTCCTTTAAATGCTCCTCGACTGTCATGTTTGTCTGTTAAAGTGTGGTCCACTCTCTATTAGACTCCCTATTGGTTTCAAGCATAATTATTTGAGCATGTCATCATCCATCACATACATATTATGACGTCTCCCAAAAAATGCAGGTACATCCATTGCAATGGAGGGCGCAGGAGCCAGATGTAGGGGCGCCCCACGGAGAAGTGTGAGACTTCTACGACGACGACATCAAAAGCAACCCCAAGATCCGACTGTTACTGTCATCAGCTCGGACTCCGAACCAGACGGTGATGACGTCAACACGCGCAGAAACAATACAGATGGGGAAATCCTCGATCAGTTTTCCCCAATTGAAGAGCAATTTATTGTGATCGGCTACGAATACATGCTTACAGAAATTGTTTCTGCCCTGACAAAAGACTTCAACCCTGCGACAAATTCCAAAAGAGTTTTGAATACTGAATGGGATGACAACGAATTTTGGGAGCGCGTCAACTTTACTCCAGCAATGATTGATGTAATCAAGAAACGCATCTGTCATTTCGCCTCCGAGCTTTGATGTTCTATCAACTAATTTGGTGCTTGGCAAGACATCTTTTACCTTTCCTAAATGCACTTGGACTTTTTCATATGTAACGGTTTCCTAAATGCACTTGGACATCTTTTAAGTAGTAATTGTCGTTGTGCATGGACTCATTCGTTTTGTCATTTTAACTGCCAGCGAGTAATAACAACTCAGAACAGAACTACTTTAAGCTAAAAAATTAAACCTCAAAAATGCCACATTTAATTTTATCAATTAAACAAGTGTGATAGATTAGTAGGATAGTTTAGTAGGGTTCGTTTCTTCATCAGTTTCCTCATTTTTAGTTATAACTCTCAATTTTTTTAAAAAAAATTAATCACTCACTTATAAATTAATAATTCTTCTACCACTAAAATTTCTATTCTTCTTATTGTAAATTTTAATTAAATTTATATTCGCACTTGTCATCTGGAAGATTTTGCCCACCATGATAGAAATTAATTCATACCATATTATCCCCCTCTTTTGTATATTAGTTAAATATATTATAACTTAGAATATTATTAGTTCAGTATACTATCCTACATACATAGCAATGTTGTCCCAACTCTGTACAATTTTATGCAATTTACAACCAAAATATCCAATTTTTTCACTTCATGTGCGAATTATGTTCGTTATGTGCGAATTGTGTTCGCTTTGTGCGAATTTGTTCCTTTGTGCGAATTTATTCTTTTGTGCGAATTTGTTCGGATTGTGCGAATTTGTTCGGATTGTGCGAAGTGTGCAAATTGTGCGAATTGTGCGAATTGTTCGGATTGTGCGAATTTGTGCGAATTGTGCGAATTGTGCGAATTTGTTCGGATTGTGCGAATTTGTTCGAACATCTGTTCTAATTTTCGCACACAAAACGAACAGAACAGCGAACAGACCCCTGTGCGGTTCGTTTGTGCGAGTTTTTTGTTTGTTTTAAACGAACAGAATAGAACGGCCATGTCTACAGTCAAGTACGTACTCCTTGCGCTGCCGCCTCTGTCTCCGTCGGAACTTCCATCCGGGCCGAAGCTCCATTCCTCTCTCTCTCTCTGTGTCTCTCTCTCTCTCGCTAGCTCTCTGCGATCGTAGCTGGCTCAGAAGTCGGAGCCTCTTTGCAAGGACAACTTTGGCTGTTTCAGGAGATTTCTCGTCGGGCGGTCGCCCTGTGGCGAGTGAGTTCAACTGCAGAAGAAGCGAGAAACAACAAACAAATGAAAATGGAAGACCCGAGGCCCAGCGGGTTTGCTATCTTCACCGCCGATCGTCGTCGTCTCCGTGAAGTTACGTCGTTCGCCCTCTTCAATGGGTATCGGGATCGGCGACTCAGGAATCTTCCCGCCGTGCGGGAGCAGGTTCAGAAGACGACGGGAGAGACTTCATCGGCGATGATTTCGGCGCGCCACGAGATGGCATCCGGCAGCAGGGGGGGGAAGGAAGTGCGATATGACAATGGCCGTTCATTCGAATTGCCCCGATAAAGGCTCCAGGCCATGACTCCTTTTCCTGAGGCTTTGGGCCGTCGTATCCCTGCAACCTGTCATAGCCGCTCACATCTTCCTCCGCGCAATCGGGTCAGCCACTCGCAATTTCCTCAGAAAATGAAGAAATTCCAAAGTGGGCGAAGGGCCAAGTCTCGTATGAGCTCCGCTCAGTTTCTTGTGTATCATCCATTGAGGCATTGCCTCGGCCGCCCGTCCACTTTGGCGATTTCTTCATTTTCTCTAAGGATATTGCGCAGTATCATCCTTCTAGAGACCCTGATGCATCTCTCGATATTCTACCTCTTTCTTTGATCCCTTCGAATTCCTATCGAGGACACACCTCCACGCAGACCCACTTTGGATCGCTGCTGCTGCTTTCTTCATGGACAGACGGGTAACCAACCAAACCCATGAAGTGATGTTTCTTTTTTTTTTGAAAATTATGAAGTGATGTTTCTTCCTCCCACGTTTCACATTACGTGTCATCTTAGGCGATCTTTGGACTTCAAAACTTTGATTCTTTCATTCTTTCTTATATATCTTGGTGCTTCGGTCATCGTTTGGATAGTGAATCTCGACTTTGACTATCTGATTATCTTACTCTTTGCGATGGCCCTTAATAAATCTTTCTTTGACATCTTTTGAGCAGACTTCAGCCAACATTGTGGTGGGTTCCCATGTATGGATTGAAGATCCGTCTTTAGCTTGGATCGATGGTCAAGTTACACGGATCAATGGCGAAGCGGGTGAAATACTTACAAGCAATGGGAAAAAGGTAATCATCAATGTGCCACAACTCACGTGCGTCTCCAACTTTAATGTCACTATGTGCCTGATCCATTTGACATAGCTTCAGAGCCAAATAAAGCCAATTAATTTGGTTAATTTCCGTAAACATATATTTTTTTTTGATAAGTGATTTGAGGCGGTCACCCAACAAAGCAGTAACCACCCAAAGTTACATGTAAAGATAGCTAAAGCTCTACTCACCACACGGCCAACCCCTCCCTTATCTGATTATCCCTCAAGTGAACCATAATGACATGAGGCCCTCGACTTTGTGGGTGAGCCAGCCAGAATCCCTTATCTGATTCCGTAAATGTATTACTTGCTGCTTTGAACGGAATGCATGAGAAGAAGATTTGTGCAAGGAAGATGAAATCAATTAGTTCAGCCAATGAGGCACTTGAACTCAAATAATAGTCGCAGTATCTGAGAATTTATGATACTTCTAGATACACATAAAGACATTAATATATATTTATGTCCAGAGAAATTTTGTTTTGAAGAAATTTATCGAGAGAGACTTGAACTAGAGTATTCAAGTTTGTAGAAAATTTATGCAATATCCTTGGTAGAATGCTGGTGGTTATTCCTTCTTTCACCCTTTCAGGCCATGGCATTTATTTCCCATCCTTCCATTTTAACATTTTCATCATAGAAATTTGTTGATGTCTTTAAAAACAAATTTTTGTCAAAGTTGTTTATGTTTACTGTCTCTTTTCTTAACCATACTGACTGTACTGTACGACATATTTTAGGTTAATGCACATTTGTCCAAAATATTCCCAAAAGATATGGAAGTTCCACCTGGTGGTGTTGATGACATGACCAAACTCTCATATTTGCACGAACCTGGTGTTCTGCAGAACCTCTCTTCAAGATATGAGCTCAACGAAATTTACGTATGATGTTACTTTCTGTTTTCCACTTCTAGACTGCAGATTTCTGCAATGCAATTTATGCTTAATCTTGTGATTTATTTCGTAAAAATTACTGCAGACTTATACAGGAAACATTCTGATAGCCGTCAACCCTTTTCAAAGATTGCCTCATCTTTACAATGCCCACATGATGGAGCAGTACAGGGGGGAATCTCTTGGAGACCTTAGTCCCCATGTTTTTGCAGTAGCAGATGTTGCGTACAGGTGATGGTTTTTTTTTTTCATGGTGGTTAAGTTGTGCCGGTTTAAAATTCAACTGGGAAAGCAATTATTGAATTGTTAATTTTGCTGATTGCTGCGTTGAATAGTTTGCCATGATGATTTGAAACATAAATGCTCATATGCATTATCGTTCTATTTGACGTTTGATTCAAAGTTATTCATGGGCCCTGAGTGTAGGAAAAAAATCCTAGTTTTTGGCTTATTTCTACATATTCTTGTTTTCACCGGGTATATTTTGGTGAATTTTGAGTCTGATTTTTTTATTATTTTCCTTTAATCATCCATTTTGTTTCACAGGGTGGGTAATTGATGTATATACAGATGATGGGTAAATGAGTCGATGAGCAAACTACACTTGGGGGGTGGGATTACCCGTGCAGGGCTAGATCCCATTATATGAATTTGATACTTCATTGGCTGTTGGTCTGCCTTAGACAGGCAGACACTCGCCTGGACCAAAGACTATATGACAAGCGCAATAACTTTGTTAATAGCTAGTTTGCCTGTAGGCAGACATAGTATTTGAAGGGTTTCATGGATTACTTCGCAAAAGGAGACGAGTATCCTATTTTGATGTGATTCATATGATTCAACCCAGTTGACATTTCACAGTTATAGGTATAGTGCTTCTTGTATTAGTAGTCTTTACATCTAGTATTTCCAATCGAAGGATGGTCCAGAGAAAGATCACAATTTGATGGGGCTTCTTCCTGTATCTATTCTTCCTTTAGTTGTGAATGTCATTGGACAAGGGAATGAGACATTGAGGAAGTGTTTTAAGTCTTCCAATATTAGTGGGCTAATTGTTTTCCACCTGTATCTTCCAAAAAAGAAAAACAATATATTTCTCATCATAGGCAACACTTCTTAGAATATCCAAGAAATTTGAAGTTTCTGTTTTTCTCTTGTCTTCTTTGGATGAGTGTATAAATATAAAAAAGTCAGCACTGTCCAGTATTAGTTAATTTAGGGTAAAATTTTTTTGGTAAGGGATAAATACGTTTCTCTCGGGACGTATCATCTTTAATGTGATTTCGTTGATGAAACACACCAATTCCTTAGGGATAGAAGGGAGCTGAGGTGGTTATGCAGTAGAGACTTCCCGGGATGGGGAGGAGAATGGGAATAGTCAAGGGAGAGGCCGAACGGAGAAGTAGGGATCGGCTGAGAACAAGCCGCCTGAAGATGCAGGGTAGATGACACTACCACACGAAAAGGGGATTGCATAGGAAGAGATAGGGTTTGGACATAGAGTGAAGAAAGGACGAGTTCTCCCAATAACAATACACGTTCTGTTTGTTTTAAAAAAAAACAATACACATTCTGCCTGACATTCTAAAGGGAGGACACTCTATTTGAAGGGAACATTTGGTAGGAAAAGGATGCTTACTGCCCTTAAGAGGGGTTGGGGATCAGTCCTCTTTGGGTAAGTAATAGTAATAACCATTTATTGGAATGTTTTAGATATATTTCAAACAAAAATTGGAATGTTTTAGGTATAAAGACCCCAGAATCTATGGAATCCTTTTTCTACCTCGTTCTACTCTCTCTGCTCTGGAATCTCCCACTAGTCTGATAGATCTCCATCAGGTATCATATAAATAGTATCAGAGCACTGGTCTTGGGCCAAGGAAATAAAGGGAGTGGGATGCAGCTTTGGGAGGAGCGGTGAGAGAGAGTTAAAGATATGTTGAAGCATTATCTTTGCAAATTGATTTGATCAGGATTTTGCGGAATTTAGTTCTTGTTGGTGATTGTCACTTAGCAAAGAGCTGTATGAGGTTGAAGGTTAAAGGGAGGTGCAACCTTGGTTAGATGTGATTGTCTCCAAGAATAAATCTCTAGAGTTTCTGGTGGGAAAATTACCTCCGAGCAGGCCATAAAACAGCTGCTAATTCACCATCTGATGACACGGCAGTAGCACCCTCTGCTGCAACCACAACTATGTCCATTGCATCTGCATTGCGTACACTCCTGAACACTTCAAATTTCTACTGCTGTTGACAGCCTTCATGCTGCAGTCATATATTGTGGTAGCATTGGCCACACCATCGTAGCTCTGCCACTGTCTCATCCCATGCAAGGGCCACATTCCCAATGGGAGCAGGCTGTTGTGGACCATAGGTTCACAACTGCCACTTCTGGGACATTAAACCTTGATAAAAATATGGGCTTCTGCTGGGAAGATTGTGACATGCCATTCAAAGTTGTCCAGTCTCATGGGGTCCAATTGCAGGCTACGAGCTGCAGCCTAATCCAGCCTAGGGTGCCATGACGCAGCCTGATGGGCTTGGCCACAATTCAACGCTGCCCTGCTGTAGTCTGCCCATGATCCAACCTGCGGGGCAATCCTATTGGCCAGTTGAGATCCAATTGTGGTTAAGCTGCTGTCCAACCACAGTCCATATGTGGCACAGTCAGCAGTCTAGATACAGCCCAGCGAAACCCTGGGCCTAGCTGCAATTGGCAAATGGGATGACGCAACCACCTTGAGGACAGTGGCCCCCCATGCCCATACAACCACCTCGAGGACAAGCTGACTCTGACTGCGGATTATTGATACAGTCCTGGGCTAGGAAATGTTAGTTACCATCTCTTGGATTAATACGAATGTAGGTACCCTTGAATGTATGAAAAGAGGATCTAAAGATTAATGTCCTCTTTTCTCCACCTCTCCTCTCTGGAATCTGCTGCTTGTCTGATAGATCTCTGTCAGGAATTGTATCAGTAAAGAGTTGTCAATCATAGATTCCCATGAGAAATTGGTTGGAATAAACGTTCAACTATGATTTACTTGTTGGTTCACTCTTCTTGTGAGAAAAATACCAGTGAATGTAAGAGATAAGTTCCACCCAGCAAAGAACTGATACAACAAGAGGCACATTCATCGAACTTTACAACTTTTTGCACCCAAATATTTCAAAACAAAAAAAGTTATGTACCCAAATCGGGACATCATGATATGATCCCTATCTGAGAGGAACCCTTGTGTTCCTATAGCGGTGAAGATGGAAAGAGAGGGAGAAGACACTGGAGTGATTGCCGGCGGAGGGACAGGAGAAGCCATGATGAACCTCGGTCAGAGGAGAATATAGGCCCTGACATAGTGGACTTCACTCAAGGATCAAGGCGTTACATACATAGCACAGAGGAGACAGAGGAACCAACTTGATTTTACGTCCTTGTCTGCCTTCCTAAAAGGAGGGCTGCACTATTTAAAGTGAAATACACATAGTGGAAATGACTAAAATATCCTATTGGGTTGAAATAACAAACTAGTCCTAGATTTGAGGGGGGATCATATCACCTTCCTATCAAGATTAGTTTGGTCATGTTAGCCTTCTAGGGGCATATTGAGCATTTGGCCTTCTGCATTTCCTTTCAATAGAACAGCCTTCCCTCTAAAAGGACAGCTAAAAAAACCAATGTTGAAGACCCTTAGTCTCTCCTCCCCTCAATGTCTAACTCCTGTCTCATCCTCAACAACCCTGTCCCTACTGCACCGCACATTTAAATTGCTCGGCCCCTGTCGATCCCTGACTCCTCCATTTGACTTCTCCTATCATTCCTATTCAACTCTCCAACTAGGGTAACATATTCCTGTATTCTCTATCCCCCTTTCCCCCATACTACCCTACATCCAATTTTCATAGCACATTATTCTTTTAACTTATTACTACAATTTTCTGTGAAGCGTTCTTCTTCGGCATCTGATTTTTCCCACCATTTTTGTCTTAGAGCGATGATTAATGAAGGGAAAAGCAATTCGATCCTCGTAAGTGGAGAAAGTGGTGCAGGGAAAACTGAAACCACTAAGATGCTCATGCAATATCTTGCCTTCCTGGGTGGGCGATCAGCAACGGAAGGTCGGACAGTCGAACAACAAGTTTTAGAAGTAAATTCTCTATTCTTACTATTGATACGATCAATTCTTTAGACCTATGTATTCTTTGAAAAAAATTCTGTTTCAACAGTGTTTCATCTATTTTTAGATTAATTAAAACCCATAGAGTAAATTTAATCGTTCACTGAAATCCGCTGGAGATAGCCAAATGACACACATTATTTTTTTGCAGTCCAATCCTGTTCTTGAGGCATTCGGAAATGCAAAGACCGTGAGAAACAACAACTCCAGGTAAGTTTTACTCATGATCAAGTTTTCTATGCCATTTGACAATTCCTACTTATTTTCTGAACTGGGTATAACTTTGAGTATACTTTTAATTACTCAAATTTATTTAAGACTTTCTGATTCTGTAATGGCCAAGGAAATTGCATTGAAGATTTATTTAGTTTTATTATAACCTTATTTCTTATGCAGCCGTTTTGGAAAGTTTGTTGAGATCCAATTTGATAGTCATGGGAGAATTTCTGGAGCTGCCATTAGAACATATCTGCTGGAGCGTTCACGAGTGTGCCAGATTTCTGACCCGGAGCGTAACTATCATTGCTTTTACCTTCTTTGTGCTGCACCACAGGAGGTATTTTGTCTACTTGTATACGTCAGCTATTAAGCTTAATTTCCCTTGGAAGTGTCTTCTTTTAAGTTAGTTGATCCATGATTTTGTCAGGTGATTGATAGATATAAACTGGGACGTCCTTCTTCCTTTCACTATCTAAACCAATCGAATTGCTATGATCTTGTTGGTGTGAATGACGGCCACGATTACCTCACCACTAGAAGGGCGATGGACATTGTAGGCATTAGCGAGGAGGAACAGGTTATCTTTGGCAACTTGTTCTTACAGATGTGGAAAATAAAATCATACGGCTCATTAACCATTCTTACAGGACTCAATTTTTCGAGTAGTTGCTGCGATCCTTCACCTTGGAAATATCGATTTTGCCAAAGGGAAGGAAATAGATTCCTCAATCCCAAAAGATGAGAAATCCATTTTTCATCTCAAAACCACGGCTGAACTCCTCATGTACCACTTTTTAATCATTTTTGAGGTGTGAAATACAATTTTATTTGTCTATCAGAGTGTTTACTTGAGGCTTTGATTTAAATTAGGTGTGAACCTGAGGCTCTTGAGGATGCCTTGTGCAAACGCGTGATGGTAACTCCCGAGGAAGTGATCCAACGGACTCTAGATCCTCTCAGTGCAATAGTGAGTCGGGATGGCTTGGCAAAAACAATCTACTCTCATCTTTTTGATTGGTGAGATACTGATACTTAAACATTCAGACTCTTATTTATGGGTTTCTTTGTCACAGTTTTAAGGTTTATGATATTCAAATTTGTAGGATAGTTGAGAAAATTAATGTGTCGATTGGACAAGATTCAACATCTCGGTCCTTAATTGGTGTTCTAGATATTTATGGATTTGAAAGCTTCAAGAATAACAGGTAATATTTACTTTATCATTCCATGTTAATTCCAACGCCGGTATATATTTCTGAAACTTACAAAATCATAATTTTTTTGAACGCCCCTTGCTGTGAAAAAGTTTTGAGCAGTTCTGCATTAATTATACAAATGAGAAGTTGCAGCAACATTTTAATCAGGTACCCTTTGTGAAATTTATGTTCGAATTCATCCATGCAAGATGTAACACTGCATTAATAGGGCTTTGCTTTTCGTAACCTTATGTGCTTCAGCATGTCTTCAAAATGGAGCAAGAGGAGTACACAAAAGAAGAAATTGACTGGAGCTACATTGAATTCGTGGACAATCAAGATGTTTTGGATCTCATTGAGAAGGTGTTTTCTCTGCTATCCATGCTCCTCGATTAAAGGTTCTTATCATATGACTCATCTTTTATCCATGATTAATGAAGTGTTACTCGAGTTTATCATTGTTAGTTGTTTTCTGGCCAAATTGTTTTTTTTAAAAAGGGTTTTTTAAGGGGATTGATATCTATCCACTTACAACATCGTATTCCTTGTGTCTGATCTTTAAATTTTGGGTTCTCTTGCTTTTGTCAGACTGCTATTCGAAACTGTGAAATTTGACAAATCAGGAATTGTCAAA
The DNA here is from genome assembly GCF_029677425.1 of Wolffia australiana. Taxonomy (NCBI): domain Eukaryota; kingdom Viridiplantae; phylum Streptophyta; class Magnoliopsida; order Alismatales; family Araceae; genus Wolffia; species Wolffia australiana. The sequence goes on along the minus strand of NC_135847.1, from coordinate 101,571 downwards.
TTAAGGACCAATCAGGAACTCGGAATAATGTATTGATATGATCTGTATCGAATTGGTCAAAATATATCAAGAAAGGTACTTACAGATGTAGTATCGCAATTTTCCACCCACAAATCCGTCTTCAGAATTCCCCGTTGATGCCGATCCTCCAGTAGCTAGCCCCCTTGTTGGTATGAATGCCCTCAGAAGACTCTTGCCGCATACAGCTGGTCTGTCCAAGATTCTCCCACACCCTTCAAGAACTCTAACTGACCACAGGTACCTTTCTTGGAGGTCTCCCCCCTTACTTATAGGCATCCTTTATTCTCTTATCACTCCCAGTCAAGACTGGGAGCTAGTAGCCACATCAGCATCATGTGGACCACCAGGTCCTCTGGTGCCTGTTGACTGGTCAACAGGCTTTATTTGGCTTCCCTTTCTTTTCCTTCTCTCATATATTCTAATGGGAACCGTATCACATATGTGAAATTTGACAAATGATTTGATTATCTATGCTTTATCAGAGAAAAAAATTAGACTGCAGTTAAAAAATATGTGGAATGAGTATGACAGGGAATAGTCAGGAACTGGGAATGCGTTTCTGAAATTCCATGAATGATTTGAACATCCACACATTATAGTCTGTCATATCTTCGATTTTCACTTGTTCATAGCTTTTCTTTTCATAGGGCTATTCTCAGTTCAGAACTGCAGATGTTGAACGCAATAGCAATGATCCTCGAGAATTTTATTTTAGTAAACTTTCCTGAGTAATAAAATTGCTAGGTCAGGAATTGCTTATGCCACTCACTAGAGCACAGAGCAGCATATTTTTTTCTCATACTTTTTAGAATTATCTCTTCATCCTTGATGTAATTGGAGAGAATATAGGCCTCTGTGAACTTAAGCGTAGCTGCTTTGTTGTCATTTTCAGAAACCTGGCGGCATTATTTCTCTTCTCGATGAAGCATGGTATGAAACCTTTCTTATGGTCTAAAAGGTTGTTTACTGATTGGGATATCAAAGCAGTCTAAATGTTTGCTTGGTTTATGGGTTTTATTGTCATGGATTTCAGTATGTTCCCGAAGTCTACACATGAAACTTTTTCTCAGAAGCTTTATCAAATATTCAAGGCTCACAGACGTTTTATCAAACCCAAATTATCTCAGACTGCTTTCACTGTTGTCCACTATGCCGGAGAGGTAAGAAAATCCAAATGGAGTCTATTTATTCTCGAGATTGGTGAAAACAAAGTCTTTGAGCAAGTTATGAATTTGCGTGTTTCAGGTTTTGTATCAATCTGACCAGTTTCTTGACAAGAACAAAGACTACATCGTTCCTGAACATCAAGATCTTTTAAGTACTTCAAAATGTGGTTTTGTCTCGGGTCTTTTCCCTCCTTTACGGGAAGAAACCAACAAGTCCTCCAAATTTTCGTCCATTGGTTCACGTTTCAAAGTACTTATTACTTTGTGCTCATTAAGCACAATTATTCAGTTCATATGACTGTCCTAACGTAAAAATTCCAAATGCAGCTACAATTACAGTCGCTAATGGAGACATTGAACTCGACAGAACCTCATTACATCAGATGTGTCAAGCCGAATAATCAACTGAAGCCGTCAATTTTTGAAAACGTGAATGTTATGCAGCAATTGAGATGTGGTGTAAGTACATTTTTCCTCTGATTTCCATCTTGTCCAGTATCTTGCATTTGAATGTACCTGATAATTAAAAACTTCGTGTGCTGTGAATGAAAGCGTTATTTATTTTAGCTTCCTAAAATTCTTGGTTCCATCCTAAAAGTATCAAATACAGCGTTTTCTGAAAAATTCCTTTTGTATATCCCTCAAAATTTCCACAACCGCGATACCCTTGAGGACTGTGATCTTTAGAAACGTTAAATATTATCTATTTATTTGTTATTGTTGTTTTAATGAGTGAAATGGTGAACTTATCAGTAAACTCAAAATTTCCACAACAGCGATACCCTTGAGGACTGTGATCTTTAGAAACGTTAAATACTATATATTTATTTGTTACTGTCGTTTTAATGAGTGAAATGTTGAACTTATTGGTAAACTCAAAACATTTATGGAGAACTACCTTATATTGTGGTGTTCACTTAGCACATGCTCAAGGTTGACAATGCCTTCTTTTGTTGCCAAGCGAACTTGTGTTTTGGAAGCCTTCGAGAGTTTTGTCAACATTCATTCATCAAGATAATCAAATATCCAAAGGGGATTGAAAAACAAAACAAAGATAGTTTCTAGTGCTTCCTTTCATGTTTCTTTATGTATCTAAACTTTCCTTTTAGGGTGTTTTGGAGGCCATAAGAATCAGCTGTGCTGGATATCCAACACGTAGAACATTTTATGAGTTTCTACATCGGTTTGGCATCTTTGCCCCTGACGTTCTTGAAGGGTAAAATTCCTGCTATTGTATTATTAAACCTTTGATCGCCCACCATTTGATAAACTTAAGTCCTTGCAGTTTTGAAATTTGAGTCCCTCAATAAGTTTGCCTTTCAAAAATTGTCTTACGGATCTTACCTCTTCTACAGCTGTGATGAAAAGATTGCCTGTGAGAAGATTTTACAAAAGAAGGGCTTGAATGGATATCAGGTGACTGGCTAACCGACCTTTTTTCCTGGATATTTCTTATCATTGATTATAATATTAATTATTTGTGAAATTTTCATAGATTGGAAAAACTAAGGTCTTTCTAAGAGCTGGTCAGATGGCTGAGTTAGATGCTCATAGGGCAGAGGTTCTTAATAATGCAGCAAAACTCATTCAACGCAAAAGTCGAGCACATGTTGCTCGGAAACAGTTCATTGCTCTACGGAAAGCATGCATAGTGGTTCAGTCGCGTTGGAGAGGTTCTTTCATTTTTTGTTGGACTACTGAAATTTCCTTAAAAATTCCATGAAATTGACAAATTTATCAGTCGGATTTCTGAAATATTCCTGAATTTCTATTTTTAGGAAAATTGGCGTGCAAACTTTATCAAAGAATGAGGATGGATGATGCTTCTATAAAAATTCAGAAAAACCTGAGGAGATATGAGGCCAAGAAAGCATATCGGTTGTTGAAGGCATCCGCCCTTGTCCTGCAGATGGGCTTAAGAGCGATCTCTGCCCGTAAATCATATAGAATTAAAAAACAAACAAAGGCAGCGACCATTATACAGGTATAATCGGTGTACCCTTTTTCTTTGTCATTCCTTATTTATCTTTTATATCTAACTTCATTAAAATGTTGACTGTATGTGTAGGCAAAATGGCGGGGCCACAGATTATACTCTGACTTTAAGAGTCTGAAGAAAGCTTCTATTGCTTGTCAAACGTTTTGGAGAGGGAGAATTGCAAGAAAAGAGCTGAGGAAGCTCAAAATGGTGTGTGGCCGGGAAAACTCAAAAACTCCCCAGTCTTTCATTACTACTAATTTGGTGTCTGACTTTAGTTTATAATTTTACTTTCAGATAACTCAAATTATTAAAATATACTTCTCCATAAAAAAGACTTCAGCTTATGATATAACTCCAAGCAATGTGATCTTCCGTAATTGTGTTGGCCATTTCAGAAAACATAGAATAGTGAAATATATTTCTCCATGAAAAGACTTCAGCTTATGAAATACTTCTCAAATGTTAAATGTTGAACCTAGCGGTATGTGAATATTTTGTACGGAAGCTGAGTAAGTATATACTTGTGATATCCTTTGTTTATGTGTATTCCCCTTTTTGGGTTTTTCGAATTTTATTCTTTGTCTATGGTTTTGGTGCTTGTATAATTTATACTTTTACGCAATACCAGTTGGTTGAGGAGTTTTGAATTAAATCAACAGTAACTTGGTTTCTTTGTTGATCTTTATTTTTTATCTTCTTGAAGATTTCAAATATTTTATCAATCAATGTGAGCGGAATTTTCTCGGCATATGTAATTTTGAGTCCTGTAACTACTGTTTTCTATAAACAAGTGAGGTATGGGGCAACGATCTGGAGTTCTGATTGGTTTTTCAAACATGAGTACAATCACCATAAACTGGCTTGTAGAGCTATCCAGCGTGCACTGCTACCTTTCTGCCTGTTTTACATAATTTCTGGAATTCTTACCTTAGTTGTGCTGGGGTTCTGTGGATACTTCAAGCAAATCAGATGGACATTCATGAATGGAACATTTTCTGTTGAAATTGCCTATCATACTCCATTTGTCTCAGAGGCTTCATGTCACTGTTTCTTAAGACTTGTTTTTCGGTTGTGGATTCAGCACTAAGGATTCATTTGACCTTTTTGGGCCATATTGCTCATGATTTCCACAGGCTGCTAGAGAAACGGGTGCACTTAAGGAAGCAAAAGACAAGCTTGAAAAGAAGGTGGAAGAACTCACTTGGCGTTTGCAATTGGAGAAAAGAATGAGGGTACTTCACACTCTTTATTTATGCCCTGAAACTTCTGTAATGATTAACCTAGTATTGTAGTTAAACATGTATTTATATGTATAGGCTGACTTGGAGGAATCGAAAGGAGAAGAATTGGCAAAGTTGCAGCACTCTTTGGAAATCATGGGAGCCAAAGTTAGTGAAGCAAGTGCAAGGTTGGCCAAGGAACGATCTGAGAAAACTGCTTTAATGAATTCCATTCCAGTAGTGAAAGAAAAACAAATATTGGTGGAGGACTCTAAAAGAGTCGATGCGGTGCTTGAGGAATTGAATCAGTTGAAGGTGACTTCTCCAGACCCATCTCGAGTTCCTCCAGTGATTTGCATTTTATTTATTTTATCACACGTTTCAAATTGTAGCTTTCATTTGTCTATTTGACTCTTTTGGGTACAAGGTTCTACTTGGAATGGGTTTCAACTGAATCTTATTGTCTTCGGATGATAATTTGTCTTCGCTATTGTGATTGATATCTTTGATGGAAGAATATTCTTTCAGATGAATATGGTGTCTTCTCTCTAATTGCGGAGTAGGTTTCCTGTCAATTAGTGCTTTAAAGATTTGCACTGCACATGAGGTATAACGACGAATAAATTAGTCCTAGTCATCAGGAAAGGCAGTCATCTACTAAGTGGAACTTGAATAGGGTAACACGGCCTCTTTGGCTATTTTTCCGATACAGATTCATGATGTCAAACTGATACAGTCCTCTCAGAATGGCACAATTAAAACTAGAACACGAACAATAACTATATATTTAACACAGTCACAAGTACAAATGCACAACCCTTGTTACAGGAGCGATTTTACAAGACGATGACTTCGCCTCCCAATCTCTAAATTATCTCTTAAGAGCCTTAGGAAATTCTCTCACTAACTCAGGAGAGTCTTTTTCCTGCCTCCTACATACATATCATACACATTTATATTACACAATTTAGGTTGTTATTCTTCAATATCCTTTTCGAACATATCCAAGGGTGGTGTCTGCTGGATGCCACCCTTGGATTCTTCATGAAAGGATGCTTCAGTGGGATGTGCTTCTTCAGGTAATTCAGTTGTATTGTTGATCTGATTTGCTCCCCAATAAGATTCCAACGAATTCTGTGAATAACTGTCATAACTGTCACCTGTGACAGTCAATAGTGATTTATTTCGTCTCTTGTAAACTTTAGGAAGGTTCATATCACAAACCTATTGGGTTTCATAGGTCATTATTGTTTTCCTTAAAACTTTTTTCAATATAACATGAATACATGTTTAATTTTGGGAGGACTATAACTTCTTCGGAAATTTTGCAGGCCTCACTGGAGCAGGAGAAAGAAAGAGCTGAAGAGCATGGTAAGAGATTATCTGAAGCGTTGGAAGAAAACAGGGTGAAACAATCGAAGCTAGAGGAGAAAGAAAGGGAGCTCATAGTTCTTCAGGAATCGGTGACCAGGTAAAGTCAACGAAAAATTGTGAAACCTGACTTTCCTTATTTTTTGCTGTTGCTAAATTGATTAACTCACCGAGTTAAAGCAGCTGACCGAGTTAAAGCAGATCAAGGTTCAACTTTGTCTTGTTTCCCTGATTGTGAATTGTCTGATTGACTAGTTATTAGACATCAGCATTTCTCTACTGTAGTTGAACATTTGCATGCTATCATTTGGCTCATTTAATCTCTTATTTCAGAACCTGGATGTCTTTCACACTGAATTTTTAAGTATGCATCATTTGTTTTTTGAAACATTAAAGGGAACAATCACCCGACGAGTCGGTGACCCTCCCAGTTGGCGTATGCATAATATCTTTTTATTCTTAAAGTGCTTTTCCCGTTTTTGTTATTGGGTGCCCCTATTGGCCAATTTTCCAACGTTAATTTTAGGTGTGGATAGTTCTATATTTGTTGAACAAACACTTTATTTTGAAGATGTTTGCTACTTTTATCAATATATTGCGCATCTGTTATTGTGGATAAGCTGGTTTAGCTGACATTTGATAGATGTCTTTTTAGCAGTTTATAAGAAAATTTAACCAATTAAACATTATATCATCATTCGGTTTCCTATTTATCCCCCTATTATTTATTTATTAAGGCTGCAGGAGAAACTCACAAATTTAGAATCAGAAAACAAAGTCTTTCGGCAACAAGCGTTATCTTTGGCACCTAACAAGTTCCTTTCTGGTCGTTCGAGATCAACACTTCAGGTGCATTCCTCTTTTCAGTGGACTTTTTCATGAGTTTTTTTCATTTGCCTGAAAGTGATCTCGATCTTTTTTTGTATGATGGCAGCGGAACATGGAGAATGGTCATTTCGCAAATGGCGAAGCCAAGTCAAATTTGGTCAGTTTTCTAGAGTTGACAGAAAATTGTCTCAATGTTAACGTTACAATATCTGATCTGAAATTTGAGTGCATGTTTAGGACTCTCATGGTATCATATCAAATCTGCCAAAAGAATCTCCTGAGGCCGAGGACAAACCCCAAAGATCACTCAATGAAAAACAACAGGTAAATATAGAAAACCTCTTCACAGTTGTCTTGTTTCCTTTGTATTTCTTTTTACATAGCCTGGGTGAAATATTTAAAATCTTTTTATGGTTCCCAGGAGAATCAGAATCTTTTAATCAGATGCATTGCGCAAAACTTAGGCTTCTCACAGGGAAGACCAATTGCAGCATGTATCATGTACAAATGCCTTCTCCAGTGGAGATCTTTTGAAGTCGAGAGAACCAGTATTTTTGATCGGATTGTCCAGGCAATAGGCCATGCCATTGAGGTATACACATTTTACAAGATGGCCAGTCTGGGATTCCCTTTTTTACAAGATTTAAATCTTAATTTTTTCTAAAGACTCAGGAGAACAATGAGGTCTTAGCCTATTGGCTGTCCAACACGTCCACTTTACTCATGCTGCTTCAACATAGCCTTAAAGCAAGTGGCGCTGGAGGACTCGCCCCACAACGCCGTCGGCAGTCATCAGCAACATTATTCGGGAGAATGACTCAAGTTAGTTGGGATTGAATCTTCCCAAAAGAGTAGGTTTTGCTCCTGATATCTAATACATAATCCTCTTAACTTTATATCTTTCTTTTGCGACTCTTAAGAGCTTTCGGGGAGTGTCTTCGGATGTGAATCTTTCCTTCTTAAATGGGACATTGGCGGGTGGATTGGATGTGCGCCAAGTTGAAGCCAAGTATCCTGCTTTGCTGTTCAAGCAACAACTCACAGCATACGTTGAGAAGATATATGGGATGATTCGGGACAATCTAAAAAAAGAAATCTCTCCTTTGCTCGGAAGGTGTATACAGGTGACTAATCAAGATTTGAAACTTTGAAGTTCAATCTGCCAGTAGGTCTAGTATTTCTCTCTCCTTGTGATGAAGGTATACTGTTCTTACTGCTTGGACAGGCGCCAAGAACCTCGAGGGCAAGTTTGATCAAAGGGTCTATTCGCTCCCTTGCAAGTGTGACAGCGCAGGAAGCCTTAATTGCTCACTGGCAAGGGATTGTTAAGGGTCTCTCCAGTTTCCTGGAAACCCTCAAGTGTAACCATGTTAGTACTCTCTGGAAATCCTCAAGTGTGACAGTTCTCTTTTCAGTAGTCCTTCCTAAGGCTGTTGGTTTTCACAGCGAAGCATGTTTTTGCAAGATAATCTAATTATTTTCTGGTTTTCTTCTAATTTTGATGGCCAGGTTCCTCCCTTCCTCGTCAGAAAAGTGTTCACACAGATATTCTCATTTATAAACGTGCAACTGTTCAATAGGTACCTGAAAACTGTATTTTTCACTTGGAAATTCTATTGCTAGGGACTTGGACTGACGGCTGCCTTTGTATCAACAAAACAGCTTACTTCTCAGGAGAGAATGCTGCTCATTTAGCAATGGGGAGTATGTTAAAGCTGGACTTGCAGAATTGGAGCTCTGGTGCTACAAAGCTACTGATGAGGTTACTTCCTCCCTATGAATTTTTCCCCATGGATTTGTCTCCATTAAAATCAAACATGACAAAGTCTTATTTTACGTCTTTAGTATTATATGTCAAAGAATACTTGCCATTTAGCATTCATTGTTTTTTTCATGCTTCAGATGACTAATTATATCATCTTTGGTCAAATACGGAATCGGAAGAATGAGCTCCCAAATACTTTATTTTTATGTTCTGATATACATATGAGCTTGAAGGTTATGTTGCTGGGTGGACGTCTTGAGTATAGTGTTGTTTTAACAAGATTATACAAATCATTACAGTATGCAGGGTCCGCATGGGATGAGTTACGGCACATCAGGCAAGCTATCGGTTTTCTGGTAGGAATACTGTTTCCCAAACCCCTCCCTCCTCCATCTCTCCACTGTCTGTACAGTTTTCCATATTTTTTGTTGGATTAACTGAGAACTTGTTGGTGACATTGAAAGGCAATTTCAGAGACTGTTATTTAACTAAAAGCATATTTATATATAAAAAACCAACTCATTATTTTTACAGGATTCATCAAGTTCTCCTGTGCTTTTGAATCTTCCTTCATCAATTACCTGCTGCTTGTGCAGGTCATCCATCAAAAGCCCAGGAAGACGCTGGACGAAATAAGTCACGATCTTTGCCCAGTGAGCAAATCCTACCCAATCTTAGAGAGAGTTCCCTCAGATCTGCCACTTTCTGACACTCTTTTCAAACTAAATATTTATCATTTTTCCTGCTTTGCGGTAGATCTTGAGTATACAGCAGCTGTACCGAATCAGCACCATGTACTGGGACGACACATACGGCACCCAGAGTGTTTCCTCAGAGGTAAGATGAGAGCAATTCACTGTCGCTTCTATCATTTCATTGATTTGGGATGGATATGAAGACAATGACCCTTCATGTGCTGTTCTTCTCAATTTGCTGACTTTTCATAGCTGTATCTTTGTTCATTGCACCACCCCATATATCGCTCCCCAGGTAATATCAAGCATGAGGATTATGATGACGGAGGACTCGACTGATGCCAGCAGTAGCTCTTTCTTACTAGACGATGATTCCAGGTATCAGCTGACATTTAGCTGAGATTTCTTTCTTTTATATCATAATGAGATTCATAATTTGCTCTTTCTTACAACATAAATCTTGCGTTTCACTTTCTTGCAGCATACCCTTTTCTGTGGATGATTTTTCCAAGTCCATTGAACAGATTGACCTCTCTGATGTGGAACCGCCTGCTCTGATCAGAGAAAACTCTGGCTTTGTATTCCTTTTGCCCCGCTCTGACTGAAGTTGACTCCTTTTGATTTTGTCTGAGGACCCGTTTGATGCCTATTATCTTTCTAGAGCACCATTGGTTCTTGCTTCTGGCACCCATAATTTATTGTTCACACTCCCCTCTTTTTTTCATACTAGTCTATATTGTCATTTAAAGAGTACCCTGCACTAACTAGTAATGGAGCTCGATTCTCGATTATTATGGCTTCTCAATGTCAGCCAGAACTATTGGCTGACTATCTCATTATTTCATTATTTGCCATTATTCAGAATAATTTAAAACACCAGTAAGATGTGATAGTGGAACTCCATGTTTATATACAACAGATGCCACTAAAACAGAGCCACTTATGTTCGACTGCAGACAAACACACATCCATCCAGACATAATTAAGAGTTATGCCAACTGGTTGACTTCAAACAAGGGGCTGATTTAAAAATATCCCTCTCAAGGTTTGATTTTCTATAGATGCTAAGTCTATTTGCTCATTGCCTTGAAAGTAGGTAAATAATATAATAATGATTTTAAATAGTCCAATCCACAACTATTGCTTTGTTATCATTCAATTTCCCTAATTTTCTCCCTCAAAATTTACAGGTTAACATATACTTTCTCTATTCTATCTCTTGAATCATTGTCCAGTTCAATGCATTCTTCCATAAAGGCCATCTCCTATATCTAGCATTTAATATATCATCTTGGAATCTGACCACAAGATGAAATTTCCAAAACAAGTTAGTGCAGAATCAGGAAACTACAAAAAATTTTGGTTCACCTATAGTTCAGCACTAAATACCATCCATGTTAATTATTCATTGACTTGAATTATCTTTTGGGATTTGTATCCATTTGGTTAAGATCAAAAATTTTTAGAGGTTTTTATTTGAATGGTTCTTTGGATTAGGATTTGACATTAAGCTGGATGACTAAGTTGGCCTAACTTGCGCAATCCATTTTTATTGGTTAAATGTGGCATAATATTTTTATCTTCAGGAGAAACCATACATTCAATATTAGTTGCACCACTTTTCTTAATTTTCTGATTCAAATTTCGTGACAACAGATATTTTTTTCCTTGATTATAACTTTCAAATTGATATTTTGCACAATAGTTAAGATAAAAGTAGCACTTCACATTTGTTTAAATTACAAATAAAAAAAAATTCACTATGTAGAAATTTTTATTTGGTTACATTTTCTGATTCATTTTTATTTTAGTTTATTTTAAAATTATGATTATAAATGATCAACGATAAAAGTGCACGATTAGAATCACAATGCTCTCTAGTTGAGATAAACGTGTGATTAGGTGGAATTCAATTCACTACTGTGTGGTTCTTTGAACAAGTCATCTCATATCATGTGTCCTAGATCTAAGTCTACCCACACAAAACCTCACCATGTCATTGATGGATATTATGCGACTTTCAAGCCAACCACACTTCCATATTTTGTTTATGTTTATAAAAATAAACTTTATTCATTATTGTTATCATGTGACGTTCTTAATGAAGGTCTTGAATGCATGAAATGACTGAGCAAATCATGATGATATCATAACACATAGATCGCTATTCCTTACATGTGTTCTAAAGATTCCTATTGAAATGGTACAAGAGATAAATGTGAAATATGTTGATACATATCACTTTTTAATCACATTAATATGATTATTATGGAAAATATTCAAGCCATTAGTATGGAGGTACTAATGATAAATAATGGGTGTTATTTAGTTAAAAACTTCACAAAGTTAATTCACATGAATCCTTGAATGGTATTATAGCTAACTCTGAATTCATGTTGAATCACGCAATGATAGTGTAAGTGTTCCTTACGATTGAGACACCGAATACATATTGTAGATGGATGGCTATGTTTTGGCAATAATTTATGAGTTCAAAGTCGTGGGATTCCAAAATGTATTAGCTCAGATACAAAAAAATTCCACAAAGATGTGGCATGGTCAAGATGAGATTATTTGACCTTGGTATAAGAAAAGACAACTCAACATAGTTGACCATACCTTAAGTCACCTTTGGAGTGTTAAACTGACGAGGGATCATGCTTCTTAAATTTAAAGGGCATGAGGTGTATCCTGGCACCCTATGGGCCAGTATCTTAACTAATTAATTGGATAAAATCACTTTGCAGTAAATAAATTGATATAGTTAATTTAATAAGTTTGGAGATTAAAATTTACATGACAATTATAGTCATTACATTAAATAAGTCATACACAAAAAGTGAACATTGGTAGATACAATCCAAGTTCAAGAAATTTTATGAAAGTATCTTGGAGATTAAAAATTGCGGGAGGAACCCACTTTTGAAACCCTTGTAAGTATGATGTTAATATAGGTATCTGTATATGATACCTGTTATTAGATAAAGTTAGGGTGGCCAGCTAATGGGGTGGCCATAGGGCAAACATCATACCATACACTAGTCATGCAATGGGCAACTAGCCAGTAGATCGTAGTGGATGACTCTGACTAGTGGCGTTGCCAAGTACGCCACCTTTTGGGGCCTTTGCTATCAGACTCTTGGTAAGCCCACTCGCTATACTTGGGCAAAATAAAGCACCCCAACGAGGAACTCGTGGTAAGCATATGCCACACGAGCTTCTTTTGAAGCATGTCTTGGGCATCTTGAGGGCGCCTAACCTGTAGATCCCCCTTGTTTGTTTGTGGACATGCTTTCTGCTACGAGACCCAATGATGTCAGTAAGCTCTCTCTAGGTGACTTGACCACAAGAAGTGACACATAGGCACTCCATGGATCAAAGAACAGATAGAGATACAAAGTGTATGACTGGGGTATGCAACATGATGCTCATGAGGACGTGACATATGAGTTTAATGTGCAACCTAGGAATAGAAAATGAAGTTTTTATCCTTAGAGTTACTTTCTCAACTTGGCCAATAAGGCATCATAATTATAATGACGTGCAGGGCCAAGAAAGATGGGATATCCAAAATAGTCGAAAGGTAGGCGTTTTTGTGAGTATCAGGTGTAATGCTGGATGATGTGTGAGTGTTTTATGGTGGTAAATGGTCCTACTATAAAGCTGTTCTTTGAGGCATTGATGAGCTGGCCCGAAGCCCACTCGTGCGTAGTAAGTATGCTTATAACCCCCTTAATGAAGATTTTAAATCCATTAACAATAATGTGGGATGATTGGGCAATCCCTTGCTAAAATTTATGGTTGGATGAGACCTTTGTGAATCACTCATATGAGTGATCGACTGATGACCTCTTCCATCAATATGAAAACAGTGGGTGAGATAAGGTCACCTTACCGTAGACCGCGCGTGGTAGTCAAGAAATGAGAAGAGTTTCTATTCACTAAGAGAGAGAAATGACTCTCTAATATAAGCATCAATGAGATCGATGAATGCATTAGTGAAACCAAAGCGTCACAATGTTTTGGAAAGGAAATTTCATTCGACTCACGTGACACACCCTCGATGTGGTGTTATATTTGCAATTGATGTACAGAGTATCTGAATGATGATTGGGACTAGGGTGTGTCCGTATCTGAATCCTTAGATATGCAGGTATTGTCCTCCTCGCCCTTGGAAGCAAGTCCACTAATTTCCCCACAAGTGTCATCACTAGGGAGAGAAACTTGATGGTTGGTCAAGCATTCCTACCAAGCAAATATTATATGAGATGGGTGTAGATCAGGCGGGAAAATGGGTGTGACGGGTGGGTCAGGGTGTGGCGTCGGATGACTAGGGGAGGTGACGATGGGTGGGTGGGGATGGACAACGATTGGTGAGGAGGAGGCTTACTAGGAGAAGGTGCAGGGGATGGAGGGTGAGCAGCTGGGGAAGGAGGGAATAGAATGATGGAGGGCAGAAGCTTGGGTAAGGTGGAGGGAATGACATGAGGGTGAGGGACGGGGGGATGGACGTTGAACAGGGGAGGATGGTGAGAGACATGAGTATGTAGTCTCGGAGAAACTAGGGGCATAACGAATCGAAGTGCGTCCAACATCTGATGGACTAAATCTTACCCTTACCTTAGTGTGGTCTTAGGCATCGGGTCCATATGTTACTTCCACAAGGTCAAATGCATTTGAGGTTAGTGGAGGGTCCCTAACAGCTTTACCTATGCCCGACGGGTGGGTAATAGATGGGACATCCTTATCCCTAGGTGGGGTTCTGGGAAGCCTATTAGCGCCCTTCTTTACCCAGTATAAAGCTATAGGTGTAGGCTTGGCAGAAATAGTTTTAGCCAACATAGAGTCCTTAACTATGGGAGGCAGCGCATTCGACATAACTTGTGATGAGAGGGTGGACTGGACACTAGGATGCGGTGTTTGATTAGGGGGACGCCCTTGGGTAATGGACTTTGCCTCTACTATGTAATCATTATAGGGTAGGGGAAAGGAATTCCACTAGGGCTGGTGAGGTTTCGTGCATCGCTTTTGGTGACACGTGTGGATAGTGTGACCTAGAAAAATACAATGTGACATAATTGTTGAAGATTCTTGTACAGAATGGGCTGACGAATCATCTCGTCGCCATTCGTAATGAGTAGCATACGATGCATAGGTGTCAGTAGATTGATCTCTACACATACACGTGCATACTAGGGCGGTTGAACAAATGTACATCTTTGTCAAGACTTATAAATGTTCCTACAACACTGGCCAATGACTCCAAGGCGGTGGGCGTGAAGAGATGGGGTTGTAGGCCAAGGAAGCCGATCCACATAGGGACAAAGTGAAGGTAATGATCACGTGAGCTCCTCATTTGCTCTATCGTCCATCGATGTGCATGCGTAGTGGAGCCACTAGTTGTCCACGTGGTGCGACTCCAAGCTTTCTTGAAGTCTTCTTCAAGTTGGAAGCGAATAAAAACACTATGTGATGTAACATGAGTCAAATTCAGGACCGACAGTGCTAAGCACGGATGTTAGCATGATCGGCTCTGACACAAATATGTTGTAACACGAATGTTAAGATCGCTCGGTTCGTGATACACCACATGGAAGTTAACGTGAAAGGAGAAGTGACGCTATAATGAGAAGATGAAGATAGGTTGGTTCGTATGATCTGAGACATAACTTGGTTAATATGTCAGAGTAGAGTAGCACGTCCAAGCTCCCAATGATCTGCGCAATCAGTTCAACGGCCGTCGGAGTGGGGGGGACATTCTTTGTCCAGGAGCGTCCACACCCTCGACATGAACGAACATGCCCCACACCTTCAAAGAAAATAACTAATACGTTTATGATGGCTATTTATAAACATGAATAACTTCACTCTCGTCGAAGGAACATTTGGGTCCGGTACTGAAACAGATAATAGTACTGAAATGAGGGAAGACAGATGAACTGACCTGAGAGCATGGCACAAATGAAGCAACGGACGACTTCTTGAGTTACGGTGAAGAATGCCGCAGGCAGATGACCAAGAAAGAATTGATCTCACGATCGAATTGTAGCAGAGAATTGTGATAGATAAGAGTGAAATTTGCGTGCGTCGCCGAAGAACACAATGCAGAAAATCGTTATGATGATGGAAGAAGGGGATCCATCGATGATTCTCCTGAGGAAAGTCAGAGGTCCATGGCCATGGGGCCGAAAATCAAATGAGAGGCTCTTTCTCAAAGTGAGGAAGCGAAATTCCACTATATGGTTCCATTGCTAGGTTGGTCAACAATAGTGCAATAGAGGACACGAACAGTGGTCGTGACGATCAAGTAGGATGTCGTTGACTGTGTTTTCTTCTAGAAGATCTCTAGGTTCAGAATTCGGAATTGTCACTAGAAACACTAAAGGGAACGGAAAAAATGGACTTACAATTCCCATTCGTAGGGAACGACACGTCCGAGACGTGAAGAGCCAGATGTGATGGGACGGAAGATGATCGGTGACATGACGAACTGTTCCTCGTGTCACTGTCTCGTCACACGTCTGATTGAGTTTGGGAAAAAACCATCACATACCTGCCATGCGCCCCTCCTTCATCATTCTGTCCCGTCACCATCACTGTGACGGTGTCATCGTCACTAGTGACGGAAATAATATCTCTATTTTACGATGTTTATAATTGGAAAGTTCTAACTTCTCAGGGATAAGGATTCCCCGTAAGGTCAAAGCTTTTATCCGAGGCTTCCTTGAGCCAGGTCAAACGCTCTTGACAGGTCAAAGGCTCTGGCTAAGTCGAGAGAGTTCTTGCAAGGTCGAGAGAGCTCTCCTTCTCCATCAAGTAGTATGTCATCTTCTCCGTTGATAATGAAGTTTACGACAGTATGAGTCGGAATTATATTATTGATTTTTTTCGGTATTTCTATCTCTAGCATTAAATGGTGAATTTTTGAATCTCTTTGGAACGTCATCCCATTTTAAAGTTGAAATAAATTCATTTTTAGAACTCGCAGCATCAGTCAGAATTTTTCAGCATTGCAGGTCTCTTAAATTTGGTGAGCTATTCGGCTGCTTTGGATCAATCATGCAATGCACACAAATTTATCGTGCACTTGAAATGATATAAACCTAAATAATTGCTCAAATGGCTGTTTGCTTGCAGTTACATTTATTGAATAATAAGGTATACACTCAATTTGTGAAATGATACCGGTAAAATATTCTTTAAATGAGTCTTTGATGCATAACTAGTATAAAAATTACGATTATGCAAGAAAATGGATGTAAATGATAATAATAATGTTACCAATATTCACATGTTATCATTATTGTCATGCCGACATGAAAATCAATGTAAATGTAATATGTAGTCGAATATGTAAGTGATGTGAAACGACGACGGCCGGGATCGATCGGCGCGTTTCACGTCACAGGGTTATGATGCGAATGTATGGGATGTAAGCCGAATGATGAGAAAATACGAATGAGCAGATAAGGACTTGACGGATAACGACGTCGGCCGTACCGATCAATGAGAGACGAGTGATCCTAAGATCAAACTCCCAATGACCCGCTGGACCTACTAGACGTCTAGTAGGTGAGGGGCATCTAACAGCCCTGGAGCATTCGGCGTCCAAGTCGGATGACAGTCCGTCTACCACAAAAATCCCTATGCTCGACAAGGTGGCTAGTCCTATCCGATGATGTTCGAGAATATCACGGTAGCGGACGCGATAGGGAAAGACGAGACTGTCGAAGACAATAATACTGGAGTTTATAGAGGGGAGACGAGACTGACCTTTGTATCGCTTAGTCCAAGGCATCCAAGTCGTCGAGCGGATGCTTAGTGTCGGGTCGTGCGGACGAGTGTCGTTGACGAGGACAAAACCGGGTGCGGACGGTGCGGTCGTAACTACCAGCAGAGAGCTGAGTCCACGGGTGGCGTGCAACAAAAGTCGGAGCAGAGGGCGCAGAAGGCGCGCGCTTGGCTGGCGCACGGCGTTGTCGTGTGGGCGGGCAAGACAGCGAACCAAGTATCGTGGGAATAGTCGTGGGGGTGGGGCAGAAAACCAAGTAATCGGTTATGGCGTAGAGGGTGGGAATCAAGAAATCAAGAAAGATGAGGGCAAAGGGGAGAACGAAGGGGAATCAAGGAGATATGGTGAGATCAAGAAATCAAGAAATCATGAAATCAAGAATTCAAGAAATCAAGAAATCAAGAAATCAAGGGGAAAGAAAGTGGGCGATCAAGAAAGACAAGAGGATGCGGTTGGGGATCAAGAAACGATGGGGAAAGGAGGGTGGGCGATCAAGAAAGGCAAGACGAGGCGGTTGGGAATCAAGAAACGATGGGAGAAAGGAGGGTAGGCGATCAAGAAAGGCAAGACGAGGCGGTTGGGAATCAAGAAACGATGGGGAAAGGGGGGTGGGCGATCAAGAAATGGTGGAAGGGTGGAAAAAGGTACCAAGAAATGGCTTTCTTGAACTGTAACAACCAAGAACCCTCCAAGAAAGAGGAGTTCTTGACGGATCTGGGGTGTGCTCCCTCGAGGGAGCAGATTTCCCCGGTTGATGGCGTGTCGGCGACGCTTCTTGAATCTCCTAAGACCCCCGGAGTAATCTCGACGAAGGCCTCTTTCGATTCTTGATGGCGGCGGCTTCTTGAAACTCTTTCCTCACACCGGAGTGATCTCGACGGCGCGCTTTAACACATCTCCCTCGGAGTGATCTCGACGGGGAGACGTGGGCTCTACCCACGGAGTGATCTCAACGTGGGGTGGGGCTAGCCAAACCCCCTACACTACTCTCTACGATAGGGGGGGAGACGAATTGTGAATAAACTTTTCAACAATGACTCCAAGGTGTTCCTTGGGCATGCCATCCCCTTATATAGTGAGGATGGGTGCCAAGTGAACGTGGGAGAGGACGAACCGTCGCGAGACGTGGTTCAGCCTCCCTTACAAATTCAAAATACAAACATAAAAAGTAAAAATGACGAGGACGGGGCCCAACAACATTGGCCCAGTCCACAAATCCAAAAATACAAACACACATGAAAATGAGCATAAGTAAAAAGATAAAAGTTCTTACGCGGGGTACTTAAATCCCGGGTGGCGAGCGTCGGCGCGAGCTGCTCGGCGTGGCTGACGACATCCCGTCGCGTCATCCTCGAGATGGTTCTTCGTCATCGTGGCGTCGTCCTCGAGATGGTCCTCCATCAGTAAGATTTTAAGTTCGCCCGTCCGTGTGCCAATTAAGTTCATATCTACTCAAGAATGCTAATCACAATAATAAAACTATTTTTTATCATGTAACTTCTTAATTGACAACTGAAATTGTCGACAAGTGACTTGATCATGCTATATCTGATGTTTATTAATTACATTATCACCTTTTTTGAAATTATCATATCGAATGTTTCAAAAACAACAATTATCATATTCATTGCATCCATTCCTGAGATCTCAAGAACCGATTCTCATGATTTTATATTGAAAATCATAGTTGTGCAGTAAGTTAGTTTGGTTAATCATAATCAATATCATAATTACTTCCTCGTTAGAGATTATAATGGTTAAAGTGTTTACGTTGCTCCATTTAACCATTAT
Source organism: Wolffia australiana (assembly GCF_029677425.1). Taxonomy (NCBI): domain Eukaryota; kingdom Viridiplantae; phylum Streptophyta; class Magnoliopsida; order Alismatales; family Araceae; genus Wolffia; species Wolffia australiana. Next base: position 82,941 of record NC_135847.1, on the reverse strand, counting down.
AATCTCTATCAAGTAATTATGATATTGAGTATGATAAATGAAGTAATTATGATATTTCTTATTCTTCCTTGATAGATATTCCTTTATGAAGAATAATGTCTTATAAAGCATATTAAGCTAATATTTTAAAACATAATATTCTCATTTTCATGTTGTTATACTCAACGCAGTCTCTCTTTCTTCTTCTCATTAAGGAGAATAGAATAATTTGGCTTATAAAAAAATTCATCATGAGTTACAACACAAATAATAGTTACGGAAAATAGAAAAGTAAGCAAAATAAGTCCACAATTTTTCAATAATCATTTACTTCAGCTTTGGTAGATTTTGGTATTGCACTTTTACTAGTTTTCTTGGGTTCCATCTATGCATTCATCCTTTTTAAGTATTTGACATTGATAAGCTTGGTCATCAATCCATAATTTGGATAATGAAATATTTATAATCTTTATGCATAAACTCATGATTCTTCCTCAGATCTATTATTCTTGTATAGACCAACATAGGCTTCATCTTCAAGTGGGCTGATATTCTACCAACTTCATCTTCTGCTCATACTCTCCCTATCTCCATCCCTCTCTGCTCTCTCTATTTCTCTATCTCCCTATCTCCATCCCTCTTTTCTCCCTATTTATCTATCTCCCCACCTCCATCCGTCTCTACTCTATCTATTTCTCCTTATCTCAATATCTCTATTTTACTATCTCTATCAGTTCTCTTTGAATTTTGTTATCTGGCTGCCTGCATCTTTTCATTTCCCTTTCTATGCTTCAGTCCCTTTTTCTATCTACATATAAACTGATGTGGCTGCATGTCTAACTGCCCACATAGCTCCTCCAATCCAGGTATCCATTTGTCTATCAATCTCATCAAAGGAGAGGTCCTCTGCAGACCAAAAATGTCCAACTTTGGGTGCCCCGTGAACGAGGTACACTTGAAGGCAATAATTTCATACATAGCTCAACATTTTTTATGTCTATTTTGTGATCGGTAACATATCATTATCTATAATTAACAAGAAATATTTTAAAAGTTTGCATTTTTTGCGATTCCTTTTAAGTAAAGAATAATGGCTGCGATCTTCTTATATTCAGAATATTAGTGATGATTCTCTTCACTATTTCACATGGGGAAATTTTCTTCACTCCCCTAATTTTGAAAAAACTTACGAGAGACTTGAAATTTTACAAATCTTTATGTGATCATGATGTAGCTCTAATACTTGTAATTGATGTTTCTAATGTTCATATATCTTAATGTTAATTTCATGGAGATTTATTCATTGAATGAGTTAGTTTTTGAATTTAACTACCAGTGCATTTTCACCTATTCTCTTTGACATAGTCGCGAATGGAAAATCCAATTGGCGACGTGTGCGTTGACTTGGCAGTAAAGTCATCGGAGGAGGATGTTCAAGAAATCCCTCTACCGGTGGTAGGGACGTTACGTCCCAAGCGCAGTGATAAGCCAAAAATAGGGATAAATTTTATGCAATTTTAAACCCTTGTCGTTCTCAATTTAGCTTATACAATAAAATTTATAAAAACTCTACTTAAGATGTGTAGTGATAAGTACGAGAGTGTCGTCCAAGGGAAGCTAGTAAGGAATCCAATTGATGTTCTTCTTGAATAATTGAACTTAATTGGGGTTAATTTAATCTTCAACAGAGATTAAATCACCCTAATTAGATGACAAATTTAGAAAGGGGGGTAGAAGAGATGAGTAGATGAAATAAGGGGCTATAAGTTGAATTAATTGATCCAATTGAAAGGATCAAAGAATTCAATTCGAGAGATTAAGAAGAAAATTTAGACGTGTTTTGGTTGGTTCTTTAGGTTTAACAATTCATTAATAACTACTCTATTGGATAATGAAATGGAAAATTTAATATCCTAGAATGTTAACCCTTTTTATAAGTTTTTTTTTATTGTTTTCTTTTATATGCACTTTGAATAGCTAGGAAATCTCTCAATTTGTCCTCTAAATCCTAGTCAGGGCTTGTACATTCCGCTCAAGCCAGGCGATTTAGAAGTTCAGACAGGGTTCAAGAAGAAAGATTAAGAAATTCAACTAACAACATCCAAAATACACCAAAAGTTCAAATAAAAAGAAGAAAAAAGTACCAAATAGGTTGATCCAAGCTGGAGCTCCTCTCTGTCTTGCAGCTGTGATAGAGCACCATCAAGAAGGAGCTCCCCCTCTCGAAATTTAGCTTTTATACCAAGGTTATATGGAAAAAATCTCCATTTACCCCCATTTAGTAATTAATTTTTATTTATCAATTTAGGCTTAATCTGAGAGATTCAACCATACAGATAGAAAGAGGGGATCAAGAAGAGCAAATCCATAAAAAAATCATCTCAATCGGACTTCAGGATCAAAAGTTATTAATAAATGAATTTAAACCAATTTTAGCCATTGGATTTAAATCATTTATTTAATTATTTTATTTTGAGACACGCAATGATGTGTCGAGCGTTCATTGGCTGGAAAATTTTCAACTTCTAAGGGCGGCTTCATTTCTGTTGTCTCACGTACCCCCCTGGCGAAAATAAAAACAAAGAAAAACTCATAAGTTCGTGATTTGTATACTTTTAGATGCGCACATAAATATGTGTTTTATCTACGTTTTAACAACTCGGAACTCGCCACGTCACCGCCCGTGCGTGCACTGTGTATGCGCCGCACACGCGGTAACCTTACCGCCTGCTGGGCGCTAGCACTACCCCCCGTCGGATTCTCATCCGACGACAGTAAGAATGCCACGTAGTTGCAATTGAGAATCACCTGGTCGCTTTACAAATAAATCCTTCTTAAAAGATAAACTTGCTATCGGACGCCGCCCAAAAATAATTGTGTAAATACCCCTTGCGCATTCTCTGTCCTCTGGTTTTTTTCTAAAACATTAAAACAAAATATAAAATAATTACAATAAAACCCTAGAACATTTTAAATCATATCTTTACTCCTGCAACCACGACCGAGAGCTGTTTTGAGGGTATCATTGCAACGAAACTTTACAAAAATGCCCTTCAAAGTTTGAAAATAATGTTAATACTTATTTTTGCCTTATAAATATATCTTTTTTCTTAAAAAAAATGCATTTCTTCTTCAAATAAATCTCATAAAAATCCTAGAAAATCCTAAAAAATCCTAGAAAATTCTAGAAAATCCCCTGATTCATCCCTGTACTAATAAATCTTGAAATTAAATATTAAACCTGCCATTTGGATTCAAAAATAATTATTTCAAGGTAAAATAAATCCCTTAAAATTCATAGAATTAACAGAAAATTAGCGAAAAATCAGAAATCACTTGAAAACAGTATTTTCATGTAAATTGATGATAACAACCCCATTTTAAGCTCTTTATCTGCATACAATTGCGAATAACATGAAATAAAGACCAAATTTAGGGTGTTATCATATACCCCCCTAATTAGACATTGATAGTCCCTTAGCAACATTTAAGTAGTTAGCCAAATTATCATTTTTTCCATCTTGTAGGTCAATGAACGAGTGTTGGAAGTGTTAAATATATCAATCACAAGCTGAGACAAAACACTAAATGACAATTTGAGCTTCGACCTTTTCAGGAATGTGGGGTTCCTTTCTCCTTGATCTGGATGCCTAAGTAGATGAAAAGGGAGTCTACTTGTTGCTAGGTATGACGCTATACTCCTAAGATAACTTGCTGCACTCATTTGAAGCTGGCCTCACATCTCTCGCAAGCAAGATCACTCGCTCCCAGGGGTGGCGGCCACCTAGTACTTGTCTCTCCATTAGCTTTCCTCCTATCCAAAAATAGTAGAAGCCAATTTCCTCCTCATGTTGAACCAGAATATGGAAGATAACAAGAAGAATAACTGGCAACATGTTTGGAATTGTGATAGGAAAAATGGAATTCTCATGAAGGAAATGGGGAAGGTGTTAACAATGGGTTGAATGTATGGTCAAGGAGATGTGGTGATACCTAAGATAACCTACTCCCAAGATTTTAGATGAAATGGGGGAGATAGAAAAGATGGACCAATGTGATGGTACAAAGATATAGAACAATATAACCATGAAAGGAAATTTAACATAGGAAACTTATACACGCTTAAACTCCTTCCTCTTCTATTTCTTCTTCTTCTCTTTCTTCTATTTCTTCTTCTTTTCCCTAAATTTTTATCATTTTTCTTCAGTGTAAACTTTTTTTTTTGAAATAGAAGAGTGATTTCCGATCGTCTTAACACACTAGCATGAGTGGCATGTCAATCACATTGGTCAAGATAGAGAGGACAGAAGAATAAGATTGAGATAATGCACAGCGAAGCATGGACAAAAAAAGAGGCGAAGGGGCGATATCAATTCGATATCATGGAAATGAAGATAGACGTACTTGGGAGATAGGTGTATCCTCGATAGTGGGATCAAATTGATGATGGATAAGATGTGAAGTGTGTGGGAAAATGAGGCGGGTGACGACAACGCATTCTGTGCATAGGATTTGGAAAATGACTCACTCCTATTATGAAATAAGAGTAGGCTAATGGAGAGACAAAATATATAAGTGGGATCGGCTATTTTGAGCTGATGGAATGGGGGATCTCAATTCACTCGTCACTCCACCTTGGAGCATAGAGCTTCTACCTTTAGACTTTCCATCATCTAATCACCTATTAGACACCCTCGCCAAGTTGAATTGAACCCACATTGCTCAAAATCACCCAATGTTCCACCTCTAACATGCTCTTGATCCACTATAGGGGACCATGAAGGGGAGGCTTGTAGAGTTATTTGCAAATGTTCCCAAGGTCTCACTGACGTTGGATGCATGGACTGCTGAGAATTTGTGTGGTCTTCTTGGCATCACGGTTCATGGGGTGAACAACCGGTGGGAACTATGTGAACGTGTGCTTGCTATGCGCAAGCTAGTGGGGAAACACGATGGCGAGAATATGAGCACAATAGTGCTACAAGCATTGGAAGACTTTGGGTTGAAGATGAAGGTCGACGACAACCCGTCTGGCTTCATTTTGTGTCGTACTACCTTACTGTAAAACTAACCTTTTGAGCATGTAGGTTGGATCTATCACTACAGATAATGTGTCAAGCAACGGGCGGATGATAGCAGTGCTCGCGAAGGAACTCAGGTCAGTAAATGACCATTTCACAGTGGACTGACATGTTACGTACGTTACCCACAAGCTGAACTCTTGTGGTGCATACGTCGGCGCCGGTGCGTATGGTGGGGGGACTGTCGTGGTTGCCGAGCGTACTCCGTATGGTTGGAGTGCGGTGGTAACATAAGGCCCTTGGTTAGGGGTGTGTCTAGTAGCCGGACCATATGTCCGGGGGCGGTGATCGATCCTGTGGCATATGAGGGTCCAATCAGACCAGCGGGGTATCCTTGCACATGGGGCAGAATATCTGTATGTGGTCTCACGTAGGGTGGGGGTGTTGCTCCATACATATATCCTTGGGTATCAAACCGAGGATCCATCATGTGCTGTCCCACCGGAACGGGACCACCTCCTCGTGGGAAATAACAAGCTTCCGGTTGACTAGAGTACCTATCCATTGGATAGGCCCACTCCTCTTGGTATCGTGAGGGCGATATCGATCTAGAGTTGGTGATCTTCATCATTGAATCTCCCATTACTGAGGGCGTTGTTGGCGTGCCAGTTGTCCATTCAGTCATCCAGACGATGGAGGTGCAGCTTCATGGACTGGTGGTGGAGTGGGGCGACTCCTCATTGGAGCCTTACCCGGTCATCGGGGGAGCTTCGTCCACTGATTGTGCTTCTAGATGTCCGTTCGACGACGTCCTAGGTAGAGGTGCCGAGATGGAAGAAATACGGTCCTTAGATCAGGTGGGTGCAACAGGTCTAGACGACCCACTAACAAGAGTAGGGATCCGTGATATGATGTCCCTAGCTACTCGAGGAGGCGATTCTGCCTTGACTTCCTCAAGACGTTTGTCCTGGAAATGATCGGTTCAATGGATCTTCGGGTAGGAGATGCACAACGCCAGGTTTGAATATGGGATCCTCCTCGACATATTCGTTTTCTACTGTAGACAGCAGTTGAGCTCGTGTTTGAACCATGATATGGTCAACTATCTCGTTTTAAATTCTACGGGTTCTATATATGCAATGATATGATGTGCTATAAATGTGTATGAATTTTGAGATATGCCGTGCTAATGAAAGAAAAAATTAAGAACAATATACTACCGACCGTCTTAATCAAATTAACACGACCAGCTCTGATACCAATAATATGTAGCATGATATGGCTGGGATCGAGCCGCATGGGTTACAACACAAGAGGTTGAGGATTCGAGCAATGATACAGGTTATCACTGAATGTACTGTGCAAAATTAATGAAAATAGAACAATTAAGTTGACAAAGTTTGATTGGTCACAATCAGACTTCCCAACATCCCTTTTGATGAAGTGAAGGACTATGTGATGAGAGGTAATATTATTACCCGAAGGTGTTCAATCCTTCTTCGACAAGGACTAGTCGTACCACAAAGAAATTTCACTATCTTTCGTGAGATATGGTGGCTAAATCCTAACGTGATGAAGTTGAACTTTCAGAGGCAATTGGAACACAAAATGAACAGCACTGGAAGAAATAACCGTAACTGCGAACGGAGGGAAGATAATCAAACCTGATGGGCTAGAACTGTAGTCCGTAGGAGTGCACAAGGAAAATCAGGGCAACGACGCAAGGGGTAACGAAGTGCAGTGGCAGGCGATAACAAATCGGAGGCGTTGAGACACACGAGTAAAGGCGCACAAGGATGCAGGTGTTGGCATTGGTGAGGCAGGTGGGCCAGCAGAGTCAGCACATGCGGGCACACGTCAGGCCGCATGAGTGCGTGTAGGCGCGGTTGTCCGTGCGTACACAACGCGGTTGGCATAGTGTGCGGCGCAGCAAGCTGCCTGCGGACTCAAAGGTCCATGCGTGCGTGGATGTTGGCCAAGGGCTCACGACATGAGGCGACACTCGTGGCGTGGGCGGGGCGATCGGCATGCACGCAGCACAGTTTGCATGGCACAGGGCTCGGCAGGCTGCGCGTAGGCTTGGAAATCCGTGAGCGCGCAGGACATCGTCAAGGGGCAAAGCTGCAATTATACGCGTTACAACTGGAGAAGGTCGAACGCAACATTGGTGTGGCAAGAAACCACGGGTGGCAGTTTGAAGGGGGATGAGGACAGCACGATGAAGGTCGGTTAGGCTGTATACTTGAACGTTGTGTCGCGGACATCGACTCGAGTAGCTCGAGGTGCCTGATGGCGTCTGTTGATGTTGTTGACGAGATGGTCCCCCATTGATTTCCTTTCTTCTCCCGCGCCAAAACTCGCCCGTCAGAACCTGCTATCGAGAAAAGAGTTGAATAGTAAGAAGAGCACGTCCGGATCAGTTTGCTTTGCTGCCCTCCATGCTCATCATTAGTCTTTACTTCATAACCTTCGTAACGTTTGGAACTTTTGGATAACCTTTGGAACCTCTTTGAAGAATGGCCATTTGATCTTGTGAACTAGTCAAGAGACAAATATTGGAGAAGGAGATACGAATGGAGAGGAATAATGAATCAATGCAAAGTGGAAAAAGTCAAAATTGCAGGTACTCTTTATGATGTCCCCTGGATTGCAGTCAGGGATCGTCAACTTTCCTTAGCTATTCGTTGGATCCTGAGAGCTGCTTCCAAACAACGTATAAACTACATGATAAGCTTAGAGAAATATTCATTTTCAGAGATACATGATGCTTACTGAAAATGGGGAATTGCACATAAGAAAAGGGGGAATCTTCATGGACGGGCTTCCACCAATCAAAGTTTCGTGCAAGATGTAACCAACATGATGATACACAAATGTAGACCAATATGAACATGAATCGAACATTAACAGAAGAAAATTCATTCAGGTCAAAACCCCATTTTTTCTCTTTTTTAGTCTGTTTTTTCATTTTTTCAATCCATTTTTTTTCCTTTTTTTTCACTTTTTCTTGACAAAAATAAAACACCTCCATCCTATAAATGGTTTCTAAACATCTTATCAGAACTAGTATGAATAACATAACAATCACATTGGTCAAGAGAGGAGGGACACAAGAATAATATTGAGATAATTTAGAGTTAATCATGGACATAAGAAGAGGCGAAGAAGCAATATCAGAGTGATACCATTGAAAGGAAGATAGATGTACTTAGGAGATAGGTATATTCTTGGTAGTGGAAGGAAGTTGATGATGGCTAGGATATGAAGAGTGTGAAGCAATGAGTAAGAAAAGATGATGTATTCTGTGCATAGGACTTGAAGAATAACGCACTCCTATCTGGAAATAAGAGAAGGCTAATGGTGAGACAAAATACATAAGTGGGATCGGTTACTCCAAGTTGATGGAATGGGGGACCTCAATTCACTCATCACTCTACCTTTGGAGCACAGAGCTTCTATCCTTTGACTTTCCATCATCTAATCACCCACTAGACATTCTTTCTAATTTGAAATTGAACCCACATTGCTCAAAATCACATGTCTTCCACCCCAAACATGCTCTTGATCCACTCTAGGAGCTTAACTTCTCTACACCTGCTCCCAAAACAACGTATGACAAATTTGATTCATGAATACGCATGTTAATTATCGTTATAAGCAAGTTCAATTCATGTAATATTTTCTAAAATTAAATGTATGAATCACAGTGTGCCATATAAAATGAACTAGCTTTCCCCCCATTAGACCATTCATGGTCATGAATGCATAAGTAAACAAATAACCGAAAGGAAAGTTGAGGGAGAGGATGGCAAACAGTGGGGATGCGAGTGGTCTCGTGCAATTGAGAGAAGGAATATAAAGATCCTGGGGACATGGTGGTTGCCTCAAAGGTCATAAATTTTCCAATGTGGTCAATGCTACGACAGAAAAATAAAATAAGTAAGACAACAAAAAGTACTAAAATTCCTAAGACGAATGACAACAAGAAACTATTAAATTTAGAAATCTAATCAAACGATGATGCTACGGCCTCCAAGGGAATATCCTCAATTGGTGGTGGGGGCTCAAGTTCAAAGAAAGGCTTCAGTGGTTGTCCGCTGATCTCTATCCCTAGATTTGGGTCTCGAATGAGGACAGACCCGTTATCAAAATTTTGGGACACAATAAAAGGTCCATCCCATCTTGATTTGAGTTTTCCTTGAAAAAATTTAAGTTGAGAATTATAAAGCTAAAATTTTTAGTCAGGGATGAAAACTTTCGTGCGAATATTTTGATCATGAAATGCCTTCATTTTTGCCTTCTAGATGCCGCAATTCTGGTACCCTTCATTCCACAACTTCTCTAATTCATGTAGCTGCAAAGAACATTGTTCACCTGCATCGTCTAGAAAGAGATAGCCCATAAAGCCCTATTTTCAATTTCCATGGGAAGATGGCAAACTTTTCCAAAGACTAACCTGTACGGTGACATTCCTAAGGGTGTTTTATATGTTGCCTGATATGCCCATAAAGCACCAGACAACTTGTTCGATGAGTCCTTTCCACTAGGGTTTGATGATCTTTCTTAATATTTTTTATCTCTCTATTCGACACTTCCACTTGGCCATTGGCTTGAGGATGATAGGGAGTTGTAAGTTGATGGTGGACGCCATATCATTTTAACAAATATTTTAAGAATTTGTTATTGAATGAGTTCCACCATCACTAATAATAGCTCGGGGGCATCTAAACCTGGAAAATATATGATCTTTGACAAATTTGATAACTACTTTATAATCACTTGTTCGAGTTGGTATCACTTCCGCCCACCTAGAAACATAATCAACACCAACAAAAATATACTCAGATTCAAAAGAATGTGGAAAAGATCCCATAAAATCAATTTCCCACAAATCAAATAATTCAACTTTGAGAATTGGTTGGAGATGTATTTTATCTTTTAGACCCACATTCACTACTACTTGGCAGCGAATGCATCTCTTACAAAATTCATATTCATCCCAATGAAGATGCAGCCAATAAAATCTACATAGTAAGAGATTGCATGTTGTAATCTTGGAGTAGTGTCCCCCACACAAAGATGAGCGACAAGACTCTAAGACTCTCCATTGTTTTTCTTCAGGTATACATTGTCTAAAAATTTGATCAACTACCAATCTGAATAATTCAGGTTCATCCCAATAATAATACTTGATTTCCTTAAAAAAAAATTTGATCATCATAATCCCAACTATTAGGTAATTGACCAGTAACTAAATAATTTACTATGAGTGCATAGGAATGATAGAAGGCATGGATAATTGGGAGAGGTGATCCGCGGCCCCATTATCTGTTCCTCGCCTATCTCTAATTTTAATGACGAACTCTTGCTAAAGTAAAATCCACCTCATTAATCTTGGTTGGTTTCTTTCTTTCTTAACCGATGTTTAAGAGCAGCATGATCTGAAAAAAATTATAATCTTGCTTCCTATAAGTAAAACCTAAATTTATCTAAAGCACAAACAATTGCAAGGAATTCCTTTTCCGTAGTAGAGTAATTTACCTGGGCAGCGTCCAGAGTCTTACTTCCATAATATAGAGCCGTCGATTTCTTATCTTTGCGTCGTCCCAAAACTGCTACCACTGCATAATCTGAAGCATCACAAAAAATCTCAAAGGGAAGACTCCCATTTGGAGCTTGTAAGATGAGAGCCTTCACTAATGCCTCCTTAATTAAATTAAAAGCCAACTTTTATTTATCATTCAAAATGAGTTGGTTGACTTTATAAAGACATAAATTTAGGGGTTTAGCCACTTTTGCGAAATCTTTGATGAAACCACTTTCCGGTGTTATCATATGTCGTAAGAGGACCCGTGCCAGCTGGTTCCAGGTTTCCTTTGACTGCGCCATCCACATTCAACTTGAGTATGCCTATTGGCAGTGAGTGCCAACAGACAATACATAATCAAATGGTGATGCGGGTTGGGGACACCGGAATGCCCCAAGTGCGAAGAAGGTTGTAGGTGAGAGCTGAGGTGCGGAAGTGGGGTAGTATGAGATGGTGAGTGTGTTGTATCATTGGTTGACTCGTTGCATGATATCTAATGCTCGCATGGGTGTTCTTGCAAAACGAGAAGAATTTATCCCTTTCCAAATCTCCCATAGTAAGTAAGCTATGGTGCCGTGTAGGTATGGGCTATGATGAGAGCATGTTGGCAAGAGAAAAATATTGTCAAAATACTCTAACGGTGTGAGAGCATAGAGGGTACATAATAGTGGGCGCCAATAGTCTAGGGCTGTCTCACTATGGAAGAAAATGTGCTCCATAGTCTCAACTTAGAGAAAAAGGGGGCAATAATGGCAATGCAAACTGTGTGAGTGACATATACAAGACATTCGATCATCAGCCAGGGGGCCATAGTGCATGAGTCTCGAGAGGAAGGAGACACGGGTGATGATTGCCGAATGCCAGATGTAGTGTCCCCAGTGCTGGGTGGGGGATTTCTTTCAAAAATACTCCCAAGAAGATCAACAGGAGAACGACCAATCTAGGGCAAGCGTCCAATTAGAACAATCGTGAGAGGTTCTGACGAAAGTACTCAAGGCCCGGGGTAACTTGTCAAAAGAGAGGCCATGCTGCTCCTAGAGGTGACGCGTATTGCCTGTGAGCAGTTGGGCCACACTCAATTGCAATCGATGAGAAGCAAAATGGGGATGGCGGGCAAAAGGCTCGTTCGCAAGTTATGTGTCATACCACGTGCTAATCGCGCCCTAGCTTACATGCCAACTGGTAACATTGGCAATCTCTAGCCATTGGTGCTAGCAAGTCCCCCACTTGCAATGGCCTCGATATCTTACTCTCAAAAAGCACACTAGCGATAGTTGGCCAAGATGAAGCTCCCTAATAATGAGTTCGTGGTTCCCATACACCTCACGAGCTTCTTTTAAAGCATATCTTCGACGTCTTGAGGGCTTCTAATCCCTAGACCCCCCTCGTTCATCGGCCAACAAGCTTTCTTCCAAGAAACCCGATGGTGGTTATAACACCCTAAATTTGGTATTCATTTCAAGCAATTAGCACAATTTTATGCACTTAAAGATTTTAAAATGGGGTTGTTATCAAATATTACGTGTCAATTAATTTTTCCGAGTGAATTCTGATTTTCCCTAATTTTCTGTTAATTATATGAATTATACGGAATTTATTTAAGCTTGGAATAATTATGTTGAAATGAAAATAGCAGGTTTAAAACTTAATTTTGATGTTAATTAATGTGGGGACAAATTACTGAATTTTCTAGAATTTTCTAGGATTTTTTGGATGTTTTGGGAATTTATTGGATGAAGAAATGAATTTTTAAATAGGAAAAGCATATATTAATATGAAAAATATGTGCTTTTAAGCAATTTGTAAAGTCGTGGGGGGTTTTCTTAAATATGTTTTACAATTATACCCTTAAAACAGCTCTTCGTCATGGTTGTAAGCAATTAAAACAATTACAGGGTTTTATTGCAATGAATCAGTATTTTTTATTTAATGTTTCCAGAAAAAAATGGAGAAAAGAGAGCGAAAAGGATATATACATGGACTTTTTTGCAAAATTCCAGTCCATTCTCTCTCCAAGAGGTAAGTTCACTCTCGTGTTGAGCACGCAAAGCGCACACACAGGAGGTGATGTGGCATTCTGTGGTTAGCTTAAACTTTGAAGGCACACAGGTAAGTGCCAATCACTTTAGATTATGTTTATTATTATTATTATTTATTTATTTTGATTTCAAGACAGGGGGTATGTGGCACACCAAGAATCAACCATCCCTTTAAGTTCAAAATTCTCCAGTCAATCAGCCATCTACACATCATTGCTTGTGAATAAAAAAAAAATTAAATAAATGAATTTTGATCCAACGATGAGGACTGGTTACAATTCACTTATTAATAACTTTTGATCCTGACGTCCGATTGAGATTGCATTTGCTTGTCTCAACCTCCTTTTTCTCTTTGTAAGGTTGGATCAATCAGATCAAGCCTACATTGATGGATAAAAATTAATTACTAAATGAGGGTAAAATGGTAGTTTGTACCATGTAACCTAAATATAAAAGCAAAATTTCAAGAGGAGGGGGTTATTTTGGAGGTGGCTCTATCACAGCTACAAGACAGAAAGGAGCTTCACCCTAGATCAACTCTATTATGTGCTTTCTATTTCATTATATTTGATTTTTAGTGTGATTTGGATTATGTGTTAGTAAATTTTGTGATTGTTCTTCTTAATCTTGGTCTGTATTTTCTAAATCGCTTGGCTTGAGTGAAATGCACAAGTGGATACTAGGATTGAGAGGAGAAATTATGAAATTGATCTAGCTACTCCATTTGCACATTAAGAAAAAAACTCATAAAAGTTTAATTTCTAGGATAAATTAGATTGTCTTTATGATATAACTGTTAGTGATTTTGGTTTTCAAATCCCTCCAAAACAAAATTAAGAAAAACTTTCCTCATTAATCCCTCTAATTGACCCCTTTGATCATTTGTATTGGATCAAAGAAGTCAATCTAGAGTTCCTATTTCTTCTATTCTTCCTATCTCTTCAATCCCCCTTTCTAAATTCATCATCAAATTAGGGTGATTTGACCTTCATTGAAGATCAAATTAACTCTAATTAGGCTCAAATTATTCGCGCATATCACAACTGATTTACCTTACTAGCTTCCCTTCGACGATACCCATACTTATCACTGCACATCTTAAGTAGGGTTTTCATAAATTTTATTGTATAATCTAAAATTAACAACTACAAGCGGTTAAGAAATAGTAAAATTCACCCCTATTTTTGTCTTATCAGGTGACTCTCTCCCTCTAGGTGGCCTGACCATAAAAAACGAGCACAGAGTTGCTCCACAGAGCGAATAACTTTGAGCGATAGTGAGGGGATCACTAGGGTATACAACGCGATGCTCACACAAACATGTAAGATGCCACCTAGGCATCAAAATAGTGATGTCGTGCAAGGCCGAGAAATATTGGGCATCTGAGATAATTGAAAGGGAGGCATCCTCGTGAGTATTGTATGTAGTGTTGGATAATCTGGGAGCGCTTTACAGTGGTGAATGGACCCACCATAAAGGTACTCTTTGAGGCATTTATGAGCTGACCAGAAGCGTGCTCATATGTAGTGAGGACACTCATAAATTCCTTAATATTTTTTTAGATCCATTAAGGAAAATGATGTCATCATCCACAAATAGAGAATGTGAAAGGATCGAGCCCCTCCTTTTCGTAAAATATCATTGGATAAGGCCTCGGGCGATCGCTCGTGTGAGTGATTGGCTGAAGACCTCCTCCATCAATATGAAAAGGGTGGGTGGGATGGGCTCACCTTGCCGTAGACCTCTTGTGGCAATGAAAAAGCCAATGGAGTTTTCATCCACCAAGATAGAGAAGTGATTCTCTATAATGCATGCACCCACAAGAGTGATGAATGCATTGGTGAAACCAAAGGTAGATAACACTTTGGTGAGGAAATGCCACTCGACTCTATGAAATGCTTTCTCGATATCTAGTTTGATAATAACTTTAGAGCCCGGAATATGAAAGTCTAGGGATTGGGCTAGCTCATGAACTAGCATGATATTGTCATGGATTTGTCGACCTTTGACAAATCCACACAGTTCAAGTGAGATGAGTCTATCAAGGAAGGTGCCTAGTCCATTTGTAATGATGTTGGATACAACTTTATAGCATACATTACAAAGACTAATAGGATAAAGTATCTAAAAGAAGCTGGATTGTTCACTTTTGGTATAAGAGCCAAGAAAGTGGATTTCCAACTTCTAGGTAGGACTCTAGGGGTAAATATCTCCTTCATAACAAGCACCACGTGCATGCCTACAATGTCCCAACACGCAATATAGAACTCCGTGGAGAACCCATCCGGTCTGGAGGCTTTGTTCTTACACAAGGAAAAGACAACATCTTTGATCTCTGCCCGCATAGGAAGGGTCGTAAGTAGGGTATTTTTCTAGTCGATCACCAAGTGGGGGATGGAATTTAGCAGATACATGCTCACGACAATCGGTTGTGAAGTAAGGAGTGACCTATAATATGCAACACTAGGGGTCGCTAGCTAGGTGAGATCTTAATTATGCATCCCTAATAAGGTTGCATAATTAGGACAGGCTCTCTATCGAATCGAGGCATGAAAGAAACATGTGTTTCTGTCATCTTCTCGCAGCCCTTAGATACACGATATGTTGAGATATAAAATCTCATGTTGTCGCATAACGTCCATGAACTGTTCACTACGCCTACTATTAAGCTCCCCCAATTTGTTTGTCCAAGCCTTCTTGTAGCTGTCGCTCAACAGCTGTAAACTCCACCTTGAGCGCTTCAACCAGTGCACGTGTATTCCCAAATACATGTCTATTCTACCATTTAAGGTGGAGCTTGAGATTACTCAGTCTGTAACTAAATTTCTCCATTGGTGATGTAGAAATCATTCCATGCCAGTGGCTGCGCACAAAGCTATGAAAAGCTTCATGTTCCACCCACATAGCTTGGAATTGAAAGGGTGGCTTGTGGATAGAGTGCTCGCATCCAGGAGAAAGAGAATCAATGAGTGATCGGAAAAATTTCACGATCAAAGATTAATGATAATATTTCATTTCATTAGTGTAGTACTATTAATGATGCAGCGGTCTAGTCATTCATTCATATGCACATCTGCTTAGCGCTCATTACACCACATTCATCGCTTGCCTATGGTGGGAGGTCCATAAGTGAATCCTGATGAAGAAAGTCATTGAATGCTTGCATGGATCTCAACTTGGGCAGCTTACCTCCCTAGCACTCACTGACTGCCATATACCAGGGAAGATCAACAAGCCGCATGTGGATTTGGATATGCTGGACAAGTTTCCCCCTAAGGACTCTCGTTCGAGGTATCTATGGGATGGATAGACTACTGTAAAGGCACTGAGGAGAGCTGAACGACGAAGGTGGCATACTAGGTCCCTTCATGAAGGAGCTCCAATGAATATTCTTGTGTCCTAAATAGCCATAGCTTATTCGAGAGGAGTATCAGTAGACATGATCCATTTTTTATTGTCCTCATAATAGAATGTATGCAATCCGTGATAGTCATTGGCTCAATAAGCCCAACTATTCATAGTGTGTCCTTATTGATTAGTGAAAGGAGATCAGAGTGGGCAAGAGAGTTGCCTATCCCTTGACAACTCTAAATGAGACTTGGAATCATAGAACTATCGCCTCACATGTTGTACCCTCGATCGGGTGCTACATATGCAATGGGTGTGAGGTTAATCTGAGCTATGGGGTATCCGTGTCCTCGTCCTTGGATATGGAGGCATCATCCTCTTCCTTGCCTGTGGAAGAAATTCTATTAGTGTGCGCACATGTGTCATCACTAGGGAGAGGGGCTTGATGGTTAGTAAAGTATTCCTCCATGGGAAGTGGTATATGGGATGGGTGGGGATCATGAAAGAGAGTGGATGGGTCGGACGGGTGCGGGAGGGGTGCGGTGGGTATGTTAGGGGGGAGGGGTGTGGGGAAGTGGGTTAATGAGTGGGTGTAAGTGGGGAAGTAGGTGGTGGGAATGGCGAGAGTCGTTGGAGGTCAAGTGGCAAGAGGATGGTGTGGGCTGGTTGGGGGATGGGTGACGAGGGATACATGAGGTGGGGGATGAAAAAACACGTTGGGGAGAGGGAGAGCAAGGTGTGGAAGGTGTAGGAAGAGAATGGCTAACAATAACAGGAGATGAGGATAAAGGATGGGGGATGGGTGCTTAGCAGGGAGTGGTATAGAGGATCGAGAGGATATAGACTGTGAGGTTCTATGGGGAAGAGAAGTCAGAACAACTTGTTGGGCACTAATGTAACTTACCCCAATTTCAGTGCGGCCTCGAGGGTCAGATCCATCTGCTATCTATGAAAGGATAAATGCATTCAAAGTTGGTGTAGGGGACCGAACCTCTTTCCCTTTGCCCGATAAGTGGCCATTAGGTGGGGCATATGTAGCCCTTAGTGGGGTTTTGGGGCACTTATTAGCAGCTTTCTTCACCCGCTGTGAAACTGTAGGTGTAGGCCTGACCGAAGTAAGGTAGGCCTACATGGGTCCCCAGGGTACACGGCACACTCGACGCACCTTGTGGTGTGGGAGTGGGCCGTCCAAGAAGAGGGTTTCTTTTGTCAAGGCGGAAAATTTTGGCGACACGTGTGGATGGTGTGTCCCCGTTTGCGGGAGATTCTCATACATAATTGGCTGATGGATGATCTCGTCCCCATTTATAATATGTATCATGCGATGAATAGGGTCTAGTAGATCGATCTCCACACAAACCCTTGCATATTGAAGGTGGTTGAACAGATGTAGGTCTTTGTCAAGACGTATAAATGTTTGTACAGCACTGGTCAATGACTCCAAGGCGGTGGGTGAGAAGAGATGGGGCCGGAGTCCCAAGGAGCCTATCCACACTAGGATAGAGCAAGGGGAATGATCACGTGAGGTGCTCGTCTGCTCTACCGTCCATTGATACATATGCATAGTGGAGCCACAAATATTGCAGGTTGTACGACTCCAAGCTTTCCTGAAGTCAGCTTCCATTTGGAAGCATATATAGATACTTCTCTGATGACCACCTATACGAGGAAGTTCCCTGGTGCTAAATATGTCTGTGTGATGTCATCTATAAAGGTGTGCTTCATAGTGAATATCCCTATTAGGGTGTAAGCGAATGGCAGTGCCATTCTTGAGACCTCTATTGAGAATGCGATGGGTCGCACCCCCTCACATTCAGTATATCCTCACATCAGGGTCTTGTCATTGTAAAGAGGAGGGAGAGTAATCTTTGAGAGGCATTGTATGGTAGCCACTTGTGAAGTTCTAGCCACTTTTGTCGCCGTAGCCATCAGTGTTGTTGGTCCAGATGTCTACATGTCTTGCTCAAGCACTATCTTCCCATCTCGTGTGTGACTCATTTGTGTAGTGCATTCGACTAAGTCTACTTGGACGGGAGCGACCAACTTGTCGCGATCGGGTTTGATCGAGATGACCTGGTGGGCCGGGGTTGGCGCAATTAGGTAAACCTGGTCTACCCTAGTTGAACCAGCCATGTCAACTTGGTCGACCAAGTTGAGTCAATCGAGTCACCCTGAACTGACTCAGCCGGGTAGAGCTAGATTGGATAGACTGAGTCCATGATTGGCTCAACCAAGTTAACATGGTCGACTCATGTTGAGTCAGTTGAATCACCAGAGTGGACTTGGGCATCTCAATTGAGTCAGCCCGGTCTGAGTCGATTGATTTAATTCGACCAGACTCGACCATATAAACTTGATAAAACTTGGCGGAGTCAACTAAGCAAGACTAAGTCGCTTAGTGTATATAACGTAAGAGGAAGGCAGCTCTTTTTTCTCCATACAAGCGTCCCCTCCTGACTGGCACGTCGACGTGGAAATCACATCAGGCGGCCAGCTAGAAGGACCAGCTAAGTCAGTGCGCGCATCAGACTGTGGGCCGAGCAAATTTGAACAGAAATGGCTGACTTAGAAGATAAAATTGGAGATGAAAAATTAAAATTCGAAGAAGTAAATGACACCAATTGATGCAGCATGCCATCATAAGCCATCCAAGCGTAAACTTGTCCACTCAATGATGGCTGGATAGGGAGACATTGTGAAATAAAATCCAAAAATAGAAAACTTACCCCAGGACTTTAATCCTTTTGATCTAAAGCAATACTGCTCAGATTTGAAATGCTTATTGAGTCATTTCCAGTAGTTTTTGGCCGGTCAGATTGCCAATTCTTGAGTAGAGAATAGCTTTACACAAGGAAAGAGAAAAGTTGGCGCATATGAGATGGGGTTTAATGTTTATGGTTTTAGTACCTAGGATATAGGGATTAGAGTTTGGAATGTACGATTTAGGGTTTGGAATTTAGGGTTTAGGGTTTTAGCCTTAAGAATTAGGCTGTAGGGTTTGGATTGTATGGTTTAGGGTGTAGGGTCTTAGCATATAGGGTTTAGGATATAGATTTAAGGGCTTAGGGCTTAAGAGTGTATGGTTTAGGGTATAGGGTTTAGAATGTATGGTTTAGTATCTAGGGTTTAAAATTTGGGATTTGGAATTAGGGTTAAGGTGAAGGATTTAAGGTAAAGAGTTTAGGGGGAAGGGTTTAGCACTTTGGGTTTAGGGTTTGGTTTTCTTGGCACCATGGATTCGTCTATGGCTTATGCCATTAAGGTTGAAGTTCTTGGAGCCGCAAAACTCCAAATAGAAATTGTTCAAACTTTTGTATTTATTGGTTTATAACAAAACAAATTTCTCTTAGAGGGCATAGTTTTTATTATATTCTTTGTCTACTCAAACCGATGTGACCAAGTCAACTCAAACCAATTTGGTCGAGTCAATTTGGTCCAAATCGGTCAAGTTATCTCAAACCAGAGCACCCGAATCACCTAGGGTCATGTCGGTTAACGGGACTCTTGTAGGATCAGCAGATTCAATCGAGTCAGGCCTTGTTCAGTCATTGAAATCAATTCTGCCCACGTTGACCAAGTCAACGAAGTGGGGACGCTTAGATCGATTTGAGTTGTGACAACGAGAGTGATTGTAGCTGGAACGACAATGTATGTCGAGTCGATGCCATCTGGGCCCATCGAGTTGGCCTCGTGAACTCGGGCTGGGTTGACCAATGCGACTGTGTCGACTTGAGCCAAGCTGATTAAGTTATCCAGGTCAACTAGGCCTAGATTGGCCAATTCTATCGATTTGACTCGATCCGAGTCAGCTCGATCGACTCGACCCGGATTAATAGAGTCGACTCAAGCAAGGTTGATCAGGAGGGCTCAACCTTGGTCAATCACATCAGCTCGACCATGGTCGAGTGCATCAGCTCAATCCTGGTCGATCAGGTCAACCAGGTTGGGTAGATCTGGATTGATGGGGTCGATTGAGTCAACTTGACCCAGGTCGACTAGGTCGGCTCCAGCGGGGCGACCCAATTGATCAGGTCATGTGGACCTAGGTTGATCGGTTCAGGTCAATCTGAGTCAACCAGGTTGACTCGGGCTACTCAGTCAACTCGTCGAGTTGTCTTGGCCTGAGTCAGCTGAGTCGACTCACCCTAATGCGGGCAAGTCAGCACGCCCATTCGCTACCGAGTTAACTCAGCTGTTTATGGCTGAGTTTGGTCAAGTCAACTCAGCCAAGTTTTGACGGGGGACCATCGAGCAGACCAAGCCAAGGCACGCTAACAACCGCGTCTAGATGCTTGAGATGACAACAAGGACCTGTGCTTCAAGTACCCGGCTTGTCGATCAACCCCAAATAATCATTTACCCTGCTTTATATTTTGCTGAATTTGGCCCCATATTTGGCCATAGCATTTGGCCCCATATTTTATCTTTTCATTTCTTTCGTTTCAGGCACCCAGGCCATTAGGGAAATGTCTCACTTTGGACATTTCCCCTAAGTGACCTGTTAGGGCAACCATCCCTACCTATATAAGGGATGATGTGCCCTACACTGTTTTTTGGACTTCTTGGAATCATTGTTTTTTTTTTTTGCATTCTTCTCTTGTCCCTTGAGATCTCACCTTCTTGCATGGGGAGGTCCCATCATTCATAGGTCAATCGCCATCAAAGACTGATTGTCGATCAAAGCCGCCACCGTCGCTCGTCCTCCGCTGCTGAAGAGGGATTACTGCTATTCATTGGAAAGACACGCCGCTGTCGCACCTCGACGTTGAGAACTCATTGACAGCCTAGGCTCCTGTTCTGGTCATCTATCTATTGCCAAATTTGATGTCGATTAATTGCCATGAAATTAATGTTACAAGCGATGTGTGAAGGAATGGAAAATATGGGATGATTGAATATTTTATGCTGTAAAATCCTCAATTAAAAAAAAAGTAGAAACATAAACAAAAAACAGATATGATTTAGGAGTCATCAATAAACTTAAAAATATCATAATCATCCACTCCGAGGTTCTTCCCCAGCAGTGCAAACCAAGATCATGAATTTTCATCAAAATTCACTCCGCAGCCGTCGCTCCTTCCCTGCTGCAGAAGAGAGATTGCCCCTCTTTGCCAGACAGACACGTCGCCGCCGCCATCACTCGAGGTCTACGACTACCTGATCAGCTATTGTTCTTGTTTGGATCATGGATCTAAGCCACCGCCACTCATTCTCCACTACTGAAGAGAGGTCATGGCTCTTCGGGAGAAGTTACGTTGTTATCGCTGCTCACCATCGACAGCCCTTGGTCAACTCTTGCCCTATCACGAGTGGTTAACGCCAGTCCTGCCTCTTCTTTTTAGGTGAGGCCAATTGTCCCAAACCAGAAATTGGTCATCACCATTTGCCTACTGAAGCTCTTAGCCCTGGTCCTTTGGGGGAGACGTCTTGCCCTCCGACCCTCTCTCCTTTACTTTGCAGGGACAATCTAGATCATACTGTCTGCGCGTGGAGGACGATAGGGACTGATAAGCCGAAAATAGGGGTGAAAATTACGCAAATTTTTAGCCCTTGTCGTTGTGAATTTTTGGCTTATGCAATAAAATTTATAAAACTCTACTTAATATGTATAGTGATAAGTATGAGTGTCGTCCAAGGGAGGCAAGTAGGAATTTCAATTTGATTTAATTTTTGGTGTTTTAGATCCTAATTAGAGTGAATTTGATCTTCAATGAGGATCAAGTCACCCTAATTAGGTGAGAATTTAGAGAGGGGGGTAGGAGAGATGGGAAGATTAGAAGAATTAAGAGCTCTAAATTTCCTTCTTTGATCCTAATTAAAGGATCCAAGAAATCATTTAGAGAGGTTGAAAGAGGGTTCTTAAAATGAGTTGGGTTGATTTTTCAGATTGATAATTCAGAACTAAAATGGGGTAAATTGAGACTTCTAAAAATTAAAACTAAATTTTTTTATAATTTTCTTTTGTAATGCAATTGAGTGCCCAGGTAAAATTCCTCAATTTCTCCTCTCAATCCTAATCAGGGCTTGTACATGCCGCTCAAGCCAAGCGATTTAGAAGTTCAGACTAGAATGGAGATGAAGAAACAAACAACTTAACCTATTTCATTCAAAATGCACAAAAGTTTGAATACAATGAAAGAAAAAAATACCAAAACTGTTGATCCAGGCTGGGACTCCTCTCTGTCTTGCAGATGTGATGAAGCACCCTCCAGAATGAGCTCCCCCTCTCGAAATTTAGCTTTTATACTTAGGTTATAGGGTAAAAATCACCATTTTACCCCCGTTTAGTACTTAATATTTATCTATCAATGTAGGCTAGATCTGAATGATCTAACCGTACAGATAGAAAGAAGGGATCAAGACGAACAAATACATAAAAAATCATCTCAATCGAACTTCAGGATCAAAAGTTATTAATAAATCAATTTTAAACCAATTTAATCCATTGGATTTAAAATTGAGTTATTTATTAGTTTCGTTTTTAAACACGCAATGACGTGTCGCTCTCTCATTGGCTGGCGCATTTTGAATCCTCCTTTTTGCAGAAAAGTCCTTAAAAAGCCTGGAATTGCTTTTGGACGCCGCCCAAAAGTAATTGCGTATATGCCCCTGGCGCACTCTCTCTCCTCCGATTTCTCCTAAAACATTAAAAATATATATTAAAAATTGCAATAAAACCCTAAATGATTTTAAATAGGATCTTTACGCCTGCCGTGGCGACCGAGAGCTGTTTTCAGGGTCTTTTTGCAACGAAACGTTGCAAAAGGGCCCCAAAAGTCTAGAAATTGCATAAATACATTTTTTTCTCTTATAAATATGCCCTTTTTCATAGAATAAATGCATTTCTTCTTGAAATAAATCCCAGAAAATTCCTAAAAATTCGTAAAAAATTCTAGAAAATTCTAGAAAATTCCCTGATTAATTCCCATGTTGATAAATGTCGAAATAAACTTTTTAATGTGCCATTTTCATCCAAAAATAATTATTTCGAGCTTCAATAAATCCTTAAAAAATCATATAATTAACAGAAAATTAGGGAAAAATCAGAAATTACTTGGAAGCATTATTTTTGTGTAAATATATGATAACAGCCCAAATTTAAGCCTTTTAAATGCATAAGTCATGCTAATAACATGAAATAAAGACCGAAATTAGGGTGTTATCAGGGACTCATCGAATTCTTCCAGGTTTGTGCACTGGCCTTGTCGCTGCGAGCCCACCGAGTCTTGGTTGTCAACTACCTCGACTCCCAACTCTGAACTCAATGGGACTGGCTGGAATCGGCCCTCGTCACCGTCATTAGATCATGATTTCTCAAGTCTCCACCGTCATTGACAGGTTGACCGACCCACACTCGGCCTCGTCTCTGGATTGACCGTTAGATCGGAGGCCTCTTGACTCTCACTCCGTTGACCGTGTCGACTTGTCACCTAGTTTGTGATTGGCTCTTGTCCTACAAAGTGGTCATAGCCCTTGGGATGACCGGTCTGCCAATCATGTTAAGTCAGGGCCCGGAGTCCAGCTTACAACTAGACAACCACTACAACAATCTGGGATGCCTTCCAAGCCTGATTATGGCTGGTTTAGTGACCATACGCGTCACTAGGTTCTTTCCCTCCCTCCACGTTTTAATTTGCCGTATCGTTATCTGCTCTAGTGCAGTCCTTAATGCTCGCCCCTCAGTCACGTCAACATGGGTTTACCCACCCAAAGAAATTGTGAGGATTTCTTCTTGATAGTGGCCTAGGTCGCCAACGACGAAGGCTGAACACACTCGGACAATGATTTTCCACTTGGCACGACTGCCTCCTCGTGGTCTGTTGGGTGATGGCGCGGCATCGTCCGACACCACAGGATCGTCACGCGTGGAGCCAGTACCGTCATCGAGCCCGCCACTGACACGTGTCCAGCCGACACGATGAGTCGCCGCAGCGACGCGCGACCCCGAGTTCAGATATTCGGCGTGACGACGCGCCACCTTCATCTTCGGATCGTTTTACTTATGCGTTCTTATTTCCTTTCCTCGTTCTTCATCTTTCATGTTTGTCGTTGTAGTGAGGGGAAGAGCCCATATGAGGACATCTTCCCCTCCCACAAACCTTGATGGGCCTGACAAGCCCCCCCTTATCCTCTCTCATTTCCCTTATCTCTTTGTTGTTCAAAGGGGGCCATTTTCATCCATCCTATATAAGGAGGGGTGGGCGCCCAAAACTCTCACTCTTGAATTTTGAAAGTTATAACATATTGAGAAGTTGAAGAGTCATGTACGTGAGAAGAGGAAGAAGAAGAGAGAAGAAGAAGAAGAAGAAGAAGAAGGAGGAGGAGGAGGAGAAGAGAGAAGGAAAAGAGAAGAGAAGAGGAGAGTCCCGCTCGGCGCTGCCGCTCCGCCGACCCACCAGTCGCCACACCTTTCCCACCGCCGGATCTTCATCCCTGCTGCCGGCCACACCAACGCCGCCGCCCGCCACTCCGCCGCCTTCCTGTCGGAGCTGCGCCACAACACCGTCCCTGCTCGCCTGAGCGCCGCCACCACCGCCTCTGGGCGACTAGATGCCACCGCCGCCGCCCTGTTCGCCTGAACGCCGCTGCTGCCACCTCCGATGCCGGAGCTCCGTCCCCCCTGTGCCCCAGGCCCCGCCTTGCACCGCTACGCAGTGCCCGCGCCCTCGGACCGTGATCTCAGGCAACCCTCTCCCCACGCCGCGCCCGCACCTACTGGCCGCGCCCGAGACCTCAAACAGCGCGCCACACCGCCCGCGCGCTGCGGCCACCTGCTGCGCGCTGTGTTGCCCATGCGTCGCGTCGACCCGTGCCACGCCGCCTGCGCGTAACGCCCCCCCTCCCCTCGTGGTCGACCGCTATCAGGTGTCGCGCTGCCAAGCTCCGTGTTCGCCAGCGCGCCACATCATTGGTCACCGCGCTCACCTGCTCGTCGCCCTGCATCGCCACATTCCCCTCTTCCCACTACAGCACCAACCCAACGCCCGCGACTCCGGTTCAGCCATCTCCTCCGAGCCTCACGGATACGAGATATACGTTGCCAGCGCGACGAAGGCACCCCTAGTCCCCTGCTTTACGTCTCTTACTTTCTTTAGTGCACTTTCGATTCGCCTCTGCCGCTCTCGGGTTAGATAGGTGAGAGCGAGACAGGTTGAGAAAATGATGAATATTCATCGAGAGTCTTACCTGCCCGGTACGAGTCGGGTTCACCCGACACGTGTGAGCACTTCAGCGGGTTTTCCCCGTTTGGCGACGTACTCGCCCTCGAACCTCTCGGGCGAGGTTCAGGAGGTCCGTCTGACCTCACTTTGATCGAGCCCGTCAATCTCTGGAACGGCACCTCTGCTCGTCAGCGCACGCACGTACGACACGTAGGAATTCTTGCATTGCATGCCTTCATTTATACCTGTCCACTAGAATCATCAGACGACGCTGACCATCGTTGTCCAATTGAGATCTCGATTCGATACCGAGCTGGTGCCCCCGGTGTCAACTGGACGACGTCTTGACGACGTCTGGCATCATTGGGTCATTGGGAGCTGGATCAGCCCACGACCCCTCTGTGTTTTTTTATCAGTTCTGCTAGCTTGTCGGTCACTTCCAAGTACTACTCGTATTCATATTTCAAAGATGCATCATTTTTATCGCTGCTCCTAATTTTCATTATCTGGCGTAACCTGACTGTTGACTTGATCGGTCATGTCACATCAAGTTTGGCCGAGCCAACTCGAGAAATTTTTGCCAGGTAAAAAGGCATGGAAAGATCGTTGTTGTCGGATTGGTAGATCTTTGAGGCACCGGGCAACTGTCTTGGTGTGGAAAGGTCAAAACAGTGGGCGATGCTAAAGGTAAAAGTCCCAACAAGGCATTTAATGCGTTGTCGGGTGCTATGATTGAGGTCAGGGCACTTGCTGATGCGACAAATTTGATGGCCCTAATTGGATCTATCAGCTCTTCAAGTTGATTAGCAATTATCCCATCTGACATGTCGTCCTTGCGGGGCCCTATGTGAAAAGTCACAATTAATGAACCACCGGCATTTAATGCCAACGGCTCCGTATTTTTTGATTTGGATTATAGTGTGCCTAGGGTCCATCGGATGGACCATTGAGATGGTGACACCTTCATTCACAATGACCCCGATGGCACGGTTGACCAGCGCTTTTTCAAAACAATTAATGCTGACAATGGCGGCGCGACAACAGTTTTTGAGGTTCTTTTTTTTTTCATCTTTTGTTTTTTTCCAAAATTTATCAACAATTGACATTTAATGCCATCGGCTTGGTATTTTGATTTGGATTATAGTGTACTTAGGGTCCATCGGACGGACGACTGAGATGCTGACACGCGGCATTCACAACGGCCCCTACGGCAGGGTTGACTAGTGTTTTTTTGAAAACAATTAGTCTGACGCTGGCAGCGTGACAACAGGTTTTGGGGTTCTTTTTTTGGGGTTTTCATCTTTTTGTCTTTTCCTTAAATTCAGACCATCAAATCCATGCAAGCTGTCTGATCGAGCAGTCTGAAAAAATCCCGCTAGTGACGTGGCAAACGGACATCCCTCTGATAACACATGGGGGGATGGCTCTCTGGTTCATCTAGGGAGGTGGGCCTGTCTAGCTGCTGGAACTTTGACATTCCATCAACTTTAGGGTGACATCTAGGGGTTCCTGTTATGTTAGGGGCCTGCATCCGGTTGCGAGCCGCTCAATTTCTAACAAGTGTGGAAAATTCAAAACATGAAAAACTAAAAATACTTGGAAGAAATGGATGAAATAAATTATACCTTTTGATTCAGCTCGCCGAGATGAGTATTCCAAGAAATAATTTGGCATGTATATGACGTCCGAGTTAATAGATTTTCCTAGGGAAGATTTGAAAATAAAAAGACTGACCTTTAGGCTTTAACTGATGTAATACGAAGTCGGCCGGGATCGAGCGGCTCGTATTACGTCACATGAGTCGGAGAGTAGATGTGCGATTTTAATGCAATGAATGGGAATTAAGAAAACCACGGATGAGCACTAGAAGTCGACCATGAAAAGGGAGGAGAATCGTCGTCAATCAATAAGGGGATATTGATCCCGAATCAGACTCCCAATGACCCGTAGGACCGACTACGACGACTAAGTGGCGAGGGGCGTTTGACAGCCCTAAGGTGTTCGACGCCTAAGTTCAACAATCACCCTTGAACCACAAAGAGAGTCCTAACACTCAACGAGGGTGGCTAACCTATTAATGATTGCACGAAACCTGACAGAGGACGAGATAACGGACGACGAGACTGGAGAAGGTAATAATACTGGAATTGATGGAGGGGAGATGAGTGGGTACCTGATTTGTCGATGGTCCACGGCGAAGACGTGTCCAATTCAATGTCGTGGACTGAGCCGGCGGCGGGCGATGGGTCTGAACGAACGGTCATGAGGTCAGTGGACGGCGTGAGAGGGGCGAGTCGACTGTTGCCGTGCGTAGTGGTAGCTTGCAAACACGGACGGGAGCGTAGTGCGTGGGCATAGGTGGTTGCGCAACGCGCGGGCGCAGGCAGGTGCGCAGCGCGTGGGAGCAGATGGGCGCACGGCGAGAGAGCGCGGGCGGCTGCGTGGCATGTGGCCGCAGGCGGAAGAATGGCGCGCAACTGCGGGCTGACGCGCGGGCGCCGACAGGAGCGCAGCACACGGCGCAGAGCAGCGGACGGGCGCGCGTACTGGTGGGGTGCGCAGGCGCGGACACGAACGGACGAGAGGGTGCAGCGAGCGCACGGCGCGTGGGCGCGGATGGGCGCACAGCGTGCGGGCTCTATCGGATGCGCAGAGACGGATGGATGAGCGGCCTGGCAAGCGCGGGCAGGTGTGCTGTCGTGGTCGTGACAGGGGCACGGGCACGGGACAATGAACCCCGCGCGGGCTCGACAGGAACCGAGGACGAGGCGGGGGCGGGCGACGATCAAGGCGGGGTTGATCACCGGGGGGAAAGGGGTGACGCAGACGAGGCGGAGGCGGTGGTGGTGCGGTGGCAAGGCGGATCTTGAATCCAAGAAGGGCTTCTTGAACCGTAACCGCCCAAGAAGTCTTCAAGAAGAGGGTCGTTCTTGAACGTTCTTGGACGCTCCTCTGGGGGAATCTTGAGGATCCCGTGGAAGGCAGGTGTCGGCGGTGATTCTCGAACCTCAGGCACTTCGGAGTGATCTCGACGAAGGACCCTTCAGCTCCAGGCAGCGTCGAATTCTTGAATCTTAAAGCGCTCCAGAGTAATCTCGACGAAGTGATTAGACAAGTCATCTCGGAGTGGTCTCGACGGGACGGCGCGGCCTCTATCCACGGAGTGATTTCGACGTGGGCGGGAATAGCCAATTCCCTCTACACTCTACTCACTACGATAGGTGGAGATAAGAGTTGTAAAAATTCTTCAACAATTGATTCAAAATGTTCACTTGGGCATGCTATCCCCTTATATAGTGAGGATAGGTGCCAAGTGAACGTGGGGGAGGATGAACCGTCGCGAGACGTGGTTCAGCCTCTCCTTACAATTTGAAAATAAAAACTGAAAATGAAAGTAAAGACAAGGACGAGGCCCAACACCGGCCCAGTCCACGAAATCCAAAAACAAAAACACAAACAAAAACAAGTAAAGATAGGATGCTTACGCGGGGTATTTTAGGGTGAAGGATTTAGGGTTAAGGCTTTTAAGGTTAAGGGATTAGGGTTTTGGATTTAGGTTTAAAGGTTTAGGATTTTAGATTTTCTTGAATCATCGATTTTCCCGTGAACTATGCTATGAGGGTGTAAACTCTTGGAGCCGTAGAACTCCAGATAGAAATTCAGCGAAGTTGTCTATTCATTAGTTCATAACAAAAGTAATTTATCATAGAGGGGGATTGTGCTCAGTTAAATTCGTTGTGCCAAAGTTTACTTATACCTTTTCTAAGGTGCTTCGCGCTAAAAAGGTCTGGTCTTCATGAAATTAATGATCACTAGGAATTCGGGGCGTGAGGGTAATTTATCTTACCCTAAAATAACTTAGGTGCTCAAGGAGAAACATCGTTGTTATAAACCAAGAACTAGCATAATTTACATGGTCCAACCAACCTTCTCGTAAAAGTTTTGAGGCCAATTCCTAGCAATGTTGTTTGCCAAAAAGTCTGGTTTCTGGTCACTGAGGAAGATGGGTTGGAGGCTTTAGCAAGGAAAGTTTTGGCCTTTTGACTTATTCAGCCCTGGTGCCAACTGCATGGGGGGAAATTGGATGTAAGGAGTGGCCTATCAACAAGCTTAGTAAAGGAAATCAGCCCATCTGCTATCCTCTACACTGTTTGTGATGGGGGACCATCGCATGAACACCGACACAAGACGAGCTCTACCACACCGAACAGCTCGTGTCGACGCCCGCGACCCCAGATTCAAGTATCCGGCATGAAGATCCATGTAAGTTTTCTTCACTACTTTGTTCTAGTTTGTGATTTTGCTGAACAATTGGATTGGACCGTTGTATTGGGCCTCGTCCATTATTTCCTTTTCGTCAATGTAATGCTTGTAAAGAGGAGGACCTCGTCTTGCGACGGTTTCCTCCTCCATGAACGGCCACTTGGCACCCATCCTCCCTATATAAGGGGATGGCATGCCCAAGTGACAAAGAGACTTGAGAAATTTGAAATCTTATTGTTCTCTTGAGAAACTTGAGAGAGATAGTTAGATCGTCGTGGAAGTAGGATCATGAAGATCGTGTCTTCGTTGTTGTGTCATTACACACGTCGAGATCACTCCAAGTTACATCCGATCAACATTAGTTCCTAGTCCTCTATTTCTTGAAGGAGCCATTTCAAGAATTTGTCTTCTTGGTGGTTATTCATCAAGAGCTTCGAAGGAGACCTTGAGAAATTGACCAGCCGTGCTTTGTCATCATCAAATCGTGCAATCGCGCCACCCGCCATCATCACCAGTCGTCCGCCCATCTACCGATGGGCGCGCCCAATGACGCTCGCGCCACGCCTTGGTCTGCCGCGTGCCCAGCGACTCCTGCTCTACGCCTCGGCCTGCCGCACGCCCAGCGGCGACCGCCCCACGCATCGGCGTGTCGCACGCCCAGTGACGCCCTGCGACGCGTTTTGGCCTACCGTCGTCCTCGCGTCCGCCGCATCTCGTCTCTACCTGATGCCACGCGCGACGGCCAACCCTTTGCCCGCGCACCCTGCATCCGGTGTGCCGACTGCTAGCCGTGTCCCTCGGCACCGCTTGGGGTCAGAACCATCGTTGCCTACGTACGGCCACGTCCTCGACTCAGGCGTGCTCCGTGCCGGTCCTGCCCATGGCCTTGCCTGCTTGTCTCACCATTAGATCATGCTACGCTCCATTGACCATCATCTTATCCACGCTTCCTCCAGCACGCATTGGTGCCGCACTGAGGTGTATCGTCTCCAAAGTGCCTCAACAAGGCGTGCATTCCAGGTTCTGCCTCCCGCTCTTTCCCCATTTCTTTCAGTATCATTACTTCTTGCAGTGCCATCGTTCACTATCGTATTCCTCTGCCGATATATTGTTGAAATTGCTGAATAGGATAGCCACCTTTTTGTCGAGAGATAGGATATTCTTGTGATAGACGATTATATTTCTGATAGTGAAGGTGCAACTCCTACGGGCCGTAAAATTCCTCTCTCGACGTTGTCATTCCAATTGACTCCGCAGGTCATCTAGAGTCTTTCCTGATCTGCTTTCTTCCCCGAGGATTTATTGTGTCTTTCTTCCTAAGTAGACCATCCCATTATTGCTCAAATAGAGTTTTTTAAAATCTGCATAATTCATCTTGAATATAACCCATCATCTTGCATTATTGTGACGTAATATGTGTCGTTGATCCCAGTTGTCAACATATTACATCAGTTTGCCATTTGAAGACCTAGTGGCGACACCACGCCTACTCTTCTACCATCCTTCCCTTCCGGCCCTGTTGCAAAACACCATTGCTTGAAAGGATTTGGAATAGTGTTTGTGGTTTAGAAAGGCTTATCGCAAAGCCATGTATCATATTAAATGCTAATCACACTATGACCGACATGTCAACGGGTGACATTGGCCATCTCTAGACAGTGGCACTGACAAGCCCACCATCTGCGAGGGCCTCGAATATCCAACTCTCTACCAGCCCACTTGATGTACTTGGCCGAGATGAAACTCCCCAATGGGGAGTTCGTGGTACGCATACCCCACACGAGCTTCTTATGAGGCATGTCTTGGATGTTCTAAAGGAGTTTGATCCCGACAAGCTTTGTCCCAAGAAACCCACTAGTGGCGACGCTTTCTTGCAAGGTGACCAGACAATAAGAAACATTCAAACTGTCGCCCACAGAGTTGAGGAGTGTGATTGATTATGAGTGGCCTGCTAGGGTGTGAAGTGGGATGCTCATGAAGACCTATCAAATAAGCTCGATGCGGTCATTGAGGAAAAAAAATGAAATTTCCATCAGTCTACTTTCTTTCTCAGCTTGGCGCCACGACATCAGATTAATGATGTCTATCGAGTCCGAAAAGGATAGGGCATCCTTGATAACTAAAAGGGAGGCATCTTCGTGAGTATTCAACATATTAGTAGATAATCTAAGAGATTTTTGCGGTGGTGGACAGACCGACCATAAAGCTGCTCTTTAAGGCATTGATGAGCTAGGTTGAAGCATGCTCATACGTAGTGAGGACACTCATAAGTTTTGTAATAGATTTTTTAATTCAATTAAGAGAAAGGATTGCATCATCTGCAAATAGAGAGTGCGAGAGGATCAAGCATCCCATTTTAATGAAATATGGTTGGATGAGGCCACAAGGGATTGCTCGTGTGAGCGATCCGCTGAAGACCTCTTCCATCAATATGAAAAGGGTGGCTGAGATGGGATCTCCTTATCGCAGACCTCTCGTGGCTGTGAAGAAGCAATGGAATTTTTGTCCACCAAGAGAGAGAAATGTTTCTCTTTAATGCATGCATCTACTAGAGCAATGGATGCATCGATAAACCCAAAGCGACGTAACACTTTGGTAAGGAAATTCCACTCAACTTGATCAAAGGCCTCTCGATGTCCAGAAAGTGGATTTCAAACGTATTGGTAGGACTTTATGCATTAAGATCTATGTGATAGCAAGAACCAAGTGTGTGCCGACTATATCCTAACATGCTATGTAGAACTTAGAAAACCCATCTAGTCAAGGGGCCTTGTTATGACAAAAAGAGAAGACCACCGCCTTTATCCCTGCTCTTGAAGGATGGGGTATTAGTAGGGCATTTTATTGGTCGGTCACCAAGTGAGGGATGGAATAGAGTAAATCCGCACTCACAATAGTCAGGTTTGAAGCAAGGAGTGTACTATAATATGTGACACCAGTTGCCGCTAGATGGGCGGGCCCTGATAATGCATCCCTATTAGGGCTGCACAATTATGACGAGATCTATATTGAATTGAGGCATGAAAGAAACGTGTGTTTCTGTCACCTTCTCTCAGCCATTGGATATGCAATTTTTGGAGATAGAAAATCTCCTATTGTCGAATGGCATCCACAAGCTTTTCACTAAGCCTTGTCTTACGCTTTCCGGCTTCGTTCATCCAACCATTATGTAGATGTTACTCAATAGCAGCTAACTCTATCTTAAGTGCTTCCACTGGTGCGTGCAAGTCTCCGAATACATGAAAATTCTACCATTTCAGATAAAACTTGAGTTTCCTTAGTCCATATCTAAATTTCTCCATAGGCGATGTAGAGATCGTTCCAAGCCAATGATTGTGCACAAAGCTATGAAAGTCTTCATGCTCTAGCCACATGGCTTGGAATCAAAATGGGGGGCAGCAAACTTGAGTTGTCGAGTCCATGAAAAGGAGAATCGGTGAGTGGTCCGAGTAGTATCTAGGTAGGATCTCAATCGTAATAGTATAGTGCATCAGCGTAGTGCTATTAGTAAAACAGCGGTTGTGTGTCTCGTACGTGCGTACATCTGCTTGGCGCTCATTGCACCATGTCCACTTCTCACCGATAGTGGGAGGCCCCACAAGTGAGGCCTAATATACAAAGTCATTGAACACTTGAATGGATTGTAACCTGGGAGAACGACCTCCCTAGCATTCACTGGCTGCCCGGATGCACTTGAAATCCCCAGCTATAAACAAGGGAGATCAAGAAGTTGTTGGTGATCTTGGATATGTTGAGTGAGTTCCCCCAAGAGGGCCTTCCCCACTATATGTCTATGAGAGGCATAGACTACCGTGAGTTTGTAAGGCTTGGGGGAGTATGCTTCGGCAAAAGTAACGTACTGCGTTCCTTCGGCAAGTAATTCCAATGAATAATCCCACTTCCCAAAAAGCTAGAGCCGATTCGAAGGATGACAGTAAACATGGTTCATCATGAATTTCCTCGTAATGGAATGGGAGTGATTCAATGTAGTCAACGGCTCAATAAGCCCAACTATCCCTAGGTTGTGCTTATTGATTAGAGAAAGGAGATGTGACCGGGTTAAGAGGGTTGTCGATCCCTCTATAATTCCAAACAAGACTTGGGATCATAAAGCTATTGGCTCGCATGCCACACTCTCGATCGGGTGTTATATGTGACATGTATGAGGGGTATCCAAATGATGCGCTGAAGGATGGGAGGTGTCCATGTCTGAGTCCTTAAAGACAGAGGCATCATCCTCCTCCTCTCTCGTGGAAGCGTTACCACTTGTATCCCCACAGGTAAGTATCCTTAGAACTGGTGAGCGAAGCTTGATGGTAAGTCAAGCATTCCCCTCGATCGTACGAGATATGGGATGGATGAAGGTCAGGCAGGGAGGGGAGTATATCAGGTGGGGTGGTATATGGCTAGGGTTGTGGGAGGGTGGACGAGGTGAAGGGGATGGAGGTGGAGCGGCTGAGGGGGAGCGGGATGATGAGGTCAAATGAGGGGGTGGTGGAGGATGATGATCAGGGTGATGGAATAACATGGGAAGATAGCGAGGGATGGGAGGATGAAGGCCAAGGGGATGATGTAGGGCGGGGGATGTAGGCCTAGGGAATAAAGAGGGATACATGGATCCTTCTAGTATGTCCAAAATGACAAATGTGTTTGAGGTGAGGGTGTGTGCGCTAACCTCTTTACCCTTGCTCGACGTGGTGCTAATAGAAGGAATTTCACCCACTGTGAAGCTGTAGGCGTAGGCTTGGTCGAGGCAGGCGTAGCCAATGTAGAATCTTGAGGTTGGGGAGGTGGTACACTAATTCCACCCTATGGTGTGGGGAGGAGCCGTGTAGGTGGAGGTAGTTTTTGGTTAGGGCAACGCCCTTGGGGGGCGAACTTTGTATTCATCATAGGGCAAGGGGAAGGTACTCCTTTGAGGAGGGCAATGTAGCCTGCGATGCCTTTTGGCAACACATATGTAGAGTGTGAACCAAAAGGATAAAATATGTACAGAACTTTGGGAGGTTCTCGTACACAATGGTTGGTGGATCAACTCCTCGCGATTGCGAATGAGTTTCATACAATGAATGGGCGAGTAGATCTATCTACACAAACAATGGAATATCCTAAGTGGTTGTACAGATGTAGGTCTTTGTCAAGACGTATAATTGTTCCATCAATGCTAAATATGGATTCCAAAGTAATGGACATGAAAAGATGTGACCATAGTCTAGGGAAACATATCTACACAAGGATAAAGTGGGGGCAATGATCTCATGAGCTGCTCGTCTACTCGATCATCCATCGATAAGTGTGCATAATGAAGTCACTTATCATCCAGGTTGTGCAGTTCCAAGCCTTTTGGAAGTCAGCTTCCAATTGGAAACATATAAATACTCTCTTGTGGTTGTGGGCTCTGATGACCACCGATTTGAGGAAGTACCCTGGTGCTAGGTATGTTCAAGTAGTGTCATCGAGGAGGGGGTGCTTAGTAATGAATCTACCTATAAGAGTGTAAGCAAATGGCACTACCATTCGCAAGACCTCCTCTTTGGAGAATGCCACAAGCCACACTCCCTCAGATTTGGTGAAACCGTGGATCATAATCATATCATCATAAACGGGCAGAAGTGTGGTCTTCGAGGATAATTGGGTGAAAGCCTTCTGTGAAGATCTAGCCACTCTCACCGGCTTGGTCATCTGTGGTGACAGTACGGATGATTGTTCCTCTTGAGCAATTCTTCTCTTCCCATAGTATGTGAGTCCCTTTTGGGCGGCATGCTCTACCAAACCAATAACTCTATCAGACCAAAGGAGTCCGCACAGCCGAGATCGGCCGAGTCATCATGGACAGGTTTGTCCATGATGACTCTGACCAATTTGATCAAGTTAACTCAAACCAAATTGATCGAGTTAACGTAATCTAGGTGGATTAAGTCAACTCTGGCCAGGGCGATCGGATTGACTCGATTGACATAGTTCGGGTCAGCAAGGTCGACTAGGTCTATCCCAACCCATTCAACTGGATCGATCTGGACTACATCGGGCCTAGGTGGTCAGGTCAAACCCGGCTTGTTCAAAAACATCAACCAAGTCTGGGTCAACTAAGTCAACCATGCCGAGCCCAGCCAGTTCAACCGGTTTGATCTGGTCTGGGTCGACTCGGTGGATCAAGTCAGACCCGGCTGGTTCGACTGGGTTGACCGTGTAGTTCTGGTCAAACTTGGTCAAGTTGACTAGGTCAGACTCGGCCGAGTCGATCTGGTGGACCCACTCAATCTCGGCCATGTTGACCAGGTCATACTTGGTCGAGTCGACCTGGTCGACCCTCTTCGACTTGGTCGAGTCAACCAGGTCGACCCACCTTGAATCGACAAAGTCGACTCAGTCTAACTCGGCCGAGTCGACTCGACGGGGGATTGCTAAGTCCACTCAGCTAGAGTCCGTCGAGTTAACTTAGCTTGGCTCAGCCACGTCATCCATCTCAATGGATTGGAGAATCATCGACGTGGGTGCATCCTGGCCGGTCATTTGGTGAGTTAGAACTTCATCCAATGGCATTGAAGAGTCAATGAAGATGTGCATCACGTTGTTTGAAGTCCCTGAAAATGCTTCGAATGCATTGATGGAAACGTGGGTCAAAGTGCATGACGTGGATTCATGGACGGCTGTGATTGAAGTCATTTGGTTTTTTGATGGAAATCTTGTTGTTCGATCTAACGTTGCTGATGTGTATTATTCAAGATGAAACGACTCTATTAATGTGTCATTGGCATTTAATGCCAACGGTACTGAAGTTTGAAAATCCCTGGGGTACACTAGTGGTACATCATATGGGTCGTTGCCAGCATGACACATGTCCTAACAACGGTCCAGATCTGAGGCGCCTCAATCCCGTAGCCGACAACATTTAATGTTGTCTAAGGCGGGACAAGCGTGTTTTTTTTCCTTTGAATTTTTAGTTTTATTTATTTGTTATTATTAGAGTCTTGGCCCTAGGATACATCCAGACATTAAGATCTGGCGGTTTGGATGGTTTGAGGCCCCAATGTCCTTCCCCCATTATCGGTTGACGCGTCAAAAACGTCAACTAAACCCTGCTCTGGTTTGTCTAGGTCAAAGGAAGGGCTTAAGTGGGCGAATGACGTGACTGCCATGTTGGGCGGCCAGCTAAGAGGCTTTTTTTATTCAATGGCGCACATTGAATTACGGGCCGTTTCATTTTTTGATGGTAATCATGTGTTTAAATCGTAAAAATATCTCGATACATGTAAGATTGGAAGGGAAAATCATACCAGTTGATAAGGCTCATGACGACCCACAGTTCAAGCTCAAACTTGAACTTATTTGGGTTCTAAAATCACAAGATATTTAAAGATTAAGTATAAAAATAAAAACTCACCTTCAATCTTGACTCGCATCAAAATTGAGCCATACACCTCCATTTAAGCTTATTTTTCAGTCGATTCCAATGGATTTCAGCCTTCAAAATCCAATAAGAGATGTTCAGCTCGATCAGGGATTGCTGCCAATGTTATTAGCAGATCGTCAATTTTGGAGGAGAGAGAATATCTTACTGCATGGTGCAGGTCCCAAAGGGAAAGAAAAAATGGTATAGGAATTAGGTTTAAACGATTAGGGTTATGGATTTTAGATGTTTTTGAATCATGGATTCACCCATGGCTTTTGCCATGAAGGTGTAAAATATTGGGGCCGTAGAACTTCATATAGAAATTGTTCAACTTGTCTATTTATTGGTTCATGACAAAAGGAATTTCTCATAGTAGGGCATTATTCTCAGTTATGTACTCTGTTGAAAAGTTTACTTTGTACCTTTTCTAAGGTGCCTTGTGCTAAAAAAGGTTTGGACTTCTTAGAATTAATGATCACTAGGAATTTGGGGCATGAGGGTAATCTATCTTACCCTAAAATAACTTAGGAGCTCAAGAAGAAACATGGTTGTTATAAACCAAGAACATGCATAACTCACATGCTCCAACCAACCTTCTCGTAAAAGTCTTGGGGCCAATTCCTATCAATGTTGTTCGCCAAAAAGCCTGGTTTCTGGTCATGGAGGAAGATGGGTTGGGGGCATCAGCAAGGAAAGTTTTGGCCTTTGACTTATTCAACACCAGGGCCAGTTGCATGGGGGGAAATTGGATGCAAGGAGTTGCCTATCAACAAGCTTAGTGAAGGAAATCAGCCCATCTGCTGGCCTCTACACTGTTTGCCATTTGAAGACCTAGTGGAGACACCACGCCTACTCTTCTACTATACTCCCCTTCCGGCCCTGTTGCAAATCCTTGTGGTTTGCAAGGATCAAGGATGCAATCTTAGAGTATGGGGTTTACAATGTAAAATTTAGGATTTAGGGTTTAGAGTTTTAGCATTTTGGGTTTTGTTTTAACATTTGATTATATTCTACTCAAAACTCACTAGGTTTCTCATTGAATCATCCATAAATGTAGGTAATAGATTGATCATATTTGTGTCAATTCTAAAATTGACATTTTGGGGTAGAGGAGCAGAAATCTTTGTGTGGGTTTTGCTCTATGCAGGATCACAATACTATCGCAATCTCATTCTCCTCATTCCTTGTTCAGCTCTACAATTTTGGTTGTCTTCCATTCTCTCACCGATTTGTTGATTTGCTCCCTCAGAGCTCTAAAAAATACTATCAATACTAGAACTTCTTCTACAGATCGTCCTCTAAATGAGAATCGATGGATCTCCTATCATTCATGCAATGTCCATCACACAAATAGTAAAGGCAATCAGATTAGCTAAATAAGAAAATCAAAATAAGAGAAAGATAAATGACAAAGTCAAAATTTTCACTATGCGATTAATGAAATCAAAATTCTAAAATAAAAGCCAAAATTGAATTCAAGCCCAGAATGGAGCAAAGACAATTATACTAACTAGATATGTATATTTTAATGTGTAATTTATGATATTCACCGTGCCTCCCCGGCAACAGCGCCAATTGATAAGCCTAAAATTGGTGTATATGTCGTAGTTTGTCCTTTTAGAAAAATGCAATCAAATTTAAAATATCCCTTACTCACTAAATACTATGTATAGAGCAAACAAGGGGTCAAACCACCGGGAGGCACTTTCAAAGAACTTTTATCCTATTTCAATTGCATTAATTCGAGAATGAATAATTTTTTTATTTAATGGGCCTTAATTGTTGTTTAATTTTGTTTTGTAATTAATTAAACTTAAGCAAAAGCTTAATTGTGTTCTTAATATTTTTGGTCCAGACACTTTAGATAGGATAATTTTAGTTCTTGAATCACATTAATTCGGATCATCAACATCTAAATCAATCTGATTTATCAACACAATTTTTTATGTATCAAAATTGGGAATTATGGGCAAAAAGGGGGATTTTAAAATTGCGCTTGAAGATGGATGAGTTTTTCAATAAAAGTTTGTGTTTAGGTTTTTTATATATTGAATTGAATTTTCAAACAGTCAATTTCTATATCAGAGAAATAAAGTGGACAGATTAACCTAGAGAGAGAAACTAGAAGAATTTGTGAGAAAATAAATTTAAGATGAAATTTGACCCTAATCTAGAGATCTAAGATACAAAATGAACCAAGATCTGTCGACTTCAGAAGCGGCACTTGCGTGCTTCCTGGCCAATGTCTTGGGGGAGAGCTTCCTCGGTAAATTTACCCATCTTCTGGTCCTCTATTTGAAGATCCAAACGTATGGATTGTAAAGGGTGAACAGACAAACCTACCCTCAAAATTTGACCACGATCGGATGGCTAGATCTCAAGATATTGCCATTTTACTGGCGATTAATCATGGCCATTGGATTCTCTATAAAAAAGGTTAAGAAAAAAAGCACTTGTTTTTTTCTCGTTTCTCATTTTCTTAAAATTAATGCACACAAAATTGATTACCGGCGACCAATGCTCGCAGTCAATCAATTTCGTGTTCATTGATAATGCCGAAGATTCTTATTTAATCAATGTACGCGGAGATCAATTCTCCATGTGCATTTATTGCATGAAAAAGCCAAGTCAAATAAAAACACAAATTACCTTTTTCCTAGCCGCCCGTTCCACATTGTCCTTTTTGAAATAATGATATGCTAATTATGGTATGGCGCATTGTGATGCCATAATAAGCTAATAAAGTACTCCTTTAATGCATCCAATCAATTGTTTAATGGATAGCACATGATTTATATATCAAAGTACTTTTTTTAA
Source organism: Wolffia australiana (assembly GCF_029677425.1). Classification (NCBI taxonomy): domain Eukaryota; kingdom Viridiplantae; phylum Streptophyta; class Magnoliopsida; order Alismatales; family Araceae; genus Wolffia; species Wolffia australiana. The sequence continues at coordinate 43,333 of NC_135847.1, read as the reverse complement.
ATGCCAAATAAATAAAAATATATTCTTTAAATTATAAAAATCATTTCTTGGATATATACTGGTCAGAAAACTATAAAAAAATATGGACAAATTCAATAAAAACTAGTAAAACCCTTACAGACCTCTAGCCAAGTATTTTATGCCTTGAAAGAAATAACTTATCAATTCATTGAGGCTAAATATCATGTAAAAAATACTAAAAAGTAGAAAAAAATCATAAAACTTTAGTGCAAGTCATTTAATTATGCCCATTTCATTATGATAACATGCAAATATGGCTAGTAAAACACATGTACATATAATATTTATCAATTTAACATTATAATTTGCAAGTTACTAGAGGGGTCCTGATTATACATCCCTAATAGGGTTGTATAATTAGGGTGAGCTCTGTGGTGAATCGAAGCTTAAAAGAAATGTGTGTTTGTGTCACCTTCTCACAGCCATTTGATACGCATTTCTGGAGATAGAAAATCTCATGTCGTCGCATAATATCCTCAAGGTTCAAACTAAGCCTAAGCTTGTGCTATCCTGCTTAGTCCATCCAATCATCCTATAGCTGTCACTCGATTGGAGCTAGCTCCATCTTGAGTGCTTTGACCAGTGCGTGCACGTCTCCGAATACATGATGATTCCATCAGTTTAGGTGGAACTTGCGGTTCCTCAGTTTGTAGCTGAAGTTTTGCATAGGCGATGTAGAGATCATTCCATACCAATAGATGTGCACAAATCTATGAAAGTCCTTATGCTTGATAATCTCAATTTTAGGGGTTTAGATCTGCGTTGGTAATTTCAATTATTCAATAAAAATTATATTTAACCATACTTAAGGATACTTAGTAACTGATGAGTATGGATCATATCCACCGGGAACAATGATCAAGGAATTAATTTCTTATGATAGTGGTGATCCACGAGATAAGAGGTGAAGACAAGAATAGAGGATTTGAAGCAGTGATATCGAGTAAAAAGATGTAAGTTATATGTTAATTGAATAACGAGTAAGTGAATGTTGAGGATACGGTGATGGTCGAGTGTGTGGATGATGATAATGGTTGAATGTAAACGGTGGGATGGAGAGGATAGAGAAACATGGAGAGGATAGAGAAATGTGAGTGAACATATGATAAAGAACACTAATTAAGTGAATTACCATGTCACTAAAGAAAAAACGTAAGGCGAAGATGCTTACCTTAGATCCTTATGATCCACCAAGATCACGGCAACTTGTAAGTTCCAAAATCTCCCTCTCTTCTCCAATGCTTCTCCCCACACACCCATGACACCAAGAACACACTTGATGGATCTCAAAACTCATTGTATTTCAATCAGCCATCACAATTAGGAAGAAAGTTCAAGATGAATTTCACAATGAACCAAGCCTCTATTTATAGATCAGAGGGTATGGATAGGAAGAGGAGGTGAAATCGAAGCAATGCTAAAAATTTCAGCTCAATTGGAGTCGTAGCCCTTGATTTCCTTCTCCCTCATCAGCGTCCCCATTTTTTGCGCCCGTCAAGAAGTCAAAGTGCTTGAGATTTCACACTTTTTGTCTACCGCGCCATGTCTACCTGAAAAAAGGACAAAGAAAAACAAAAGGAAAAAGGATAAAAAACTCTTTCTGGAGGCTGATGTTGTGGCGCGTTAGTGCACCACATCACGCTCTTTCTTCTTTCTTATTTTTTTTGTTTTAAATGAGTGGACGTGAACGCGCCAAGTCACCCTACGCAAAAAAAGAGCCAAACTACTATAAAAGTTCATATTAAATAAGAAAAAATACGTATAAATATATACTTTGACTTAGAAAAATCATATCTTTCCATCTTTGATGACGTAAAATTCGAGAAATATCATATCCTGTCTCAAAAATTTTATTAGAAGGAATCTATTGTCGAAAAAATCCAAAAGAATACAGGAAAGTAAAATAGATTTAATCATTTTAAGCTCGACAACATGCAAATATGAGTAATTGAACGCAAATATACATATGAATATGATCATATTTAAGTGCTAAGAATGCATGTTAGCTCAGAATTAAAATGGGGGCGGCGAACTCGAGTACTCGAGTTCGCGACACGGAGAATTGGTGAGTGGTCCGAGTAATATGTCAGAAGGATCTTGATTGAAATAGTGCAGCGCATTTGTGTGGTGCTATTAGTAAAACAACGGCCTAGCCACTCGTACATATGCGCATCTGCTTGGTGCTCATTGCAACATGTCCACTTCTCACCTATAGTAGGAGGCTCGACAAGTGAAGCCTGGTGAATGAAGTCATTGAGTGCTTGCATGGGTTGTGACCTGAGCGGTCGACCTCCCTGGCATTCACCGACTGCTCGTATGTAGTTGAAATGCCCAGCTATAAATCAATGAAGGTCAGCAAGCCTCTAGTGGGACTGGATATGTTGGGTGAGTTCCCCCTAAAGGACCTCTCGCACTAGATGTCTATGCGAGGCATACACTATCGTGAGAGTGTTGGGCTTCAGGGAATATGATATGGCAAAAGTCATGTATTATGTCTCTTCAGCAAAAATTCCAACGAATCAGCTGGCTTCTAAAAAAGCCAAAGCTTATTAGAGGAATGACAATAAACGTGGTCCATTCTGAGTTTCCTCGTAATGGAATGGGAGTGATCCGATGTACTCATCAGTTCAATAAGGCCAACTGATTCTGGATGTCATCTAGGACATCGCCTGGTCAGTACCGAGACGACGCTTGGTTACCTAACTAATGTTGTCGAACGTTGTCATCGACATCGTCCGACGGATAAATCCCAAAGGGAATGTAACTACGAGATGATGTGTCCTACATAGAGGTACGTGTAGGCCGTGAATTGTGGAAGTTTATCGGACTCTGAGTTTCAAAGGGGATGTCGAGTGACAGTGACGGTGGCCTCCTAACCCGTGTTGGAGTGATGATGGCGGCTATGGTGCCAAATGAAATAACTCTGTAGGGGATCGTAGGTGATAAGCATGAATTTGTCGTTGCATACATGCATTAAATTGCTATTCTTAGATGTTTTAAAATTATCATTAAAACATGCATTTATGCTCATCTTACATGAAGTACCGCATTCATATAAATTAAGTGTTTCAATCCCTAGATGCATCATTTTATATCTATTTGTGTGTTTATTTTGATAAACTAATACCATTTGACTTCTCTGAAGTCAAATGGTTTATTCTCACACTTCCGATGAGTCTTTGGATGCAAGGGACAGGTAATCCGCCGCGGTATGTACGCAACGACGATGGGGAGAAAGTACCGGACATGTCATTGACTCCGGAACATAACCAATCAGGTTTGAACACATTTAAAAGGATCATCCAACTCTGTTAGCATGATCCAAACATTTAACAAGTCAACCGGTCAATTCCCTATCGTATGGAATTGACCCGAGGACCGAGTATACCCCAAGATTAGGGTTAAGTTCATTTCATGTTAAATCCTAATTTAATGCATTATATATTGTATATGAGGATTTAGAAATATAGAGGATGAAATTTGTTATCCAATGAAAGAAATTTGGGGTTAAAATGATACAAAATGAGAGAGATATGATAATTTTGCTGAAGATGGGTTTTTCTATAATTTTCCTGCGATCGTACGAACGTCTCTCTCCTTTCTTTTTTCTCTTTCTTCTCTCTCATTTCTCTCTCCTCATTTTTCTTATTTTTCGTCTCTCTCTTCTCTGATGCCTGTCGCACGTCAGACCGTCAGGCCATCTGATCGCAATGATCGCAATCGGACGACCAAGATAAGTGCCCCCCCCTCTAAGTATAACCATATTCAAACTTTGAATATACATGAATATGGACCCTCCGATCGCGATCAACGCGATCAGACGGTCCATGTTAAAGCCGCCAATTATCTTCACAAAATAGGACACTATCGCGCCCAATCAGAGCGCGACGCGCGTCCAATCGCCGGTGCTCCTCTGATCCACTGATCGAACGGCTAATATTAATCTAAAGTAAAACATTAATATCTTTCAATCCACTAGTCGGAATTATATAAAATTTTTATGGTAAGTTCCTCAAAACATTCACTCTTATTTTTTATGGTTGGATTTTGGTTTCAGGTCTAAAATATTTTATGAAAAATATAATAACCAAAACACCCCTCTTCACCCGAAGTAGCCCATATAAATGCCTATATTTACTCTCTCTTCGTGCTTTTTTGTTCTCCTCTTAGCATCGGGCTACCAGAAGGAACCAGAGCAAGGTCAAGGCCCACTCCTAGCATTGTCTGATGCTCAAGAGTGTTGTGGGAGCGTATTCAAGTGGAGGAGCACCGTCGTAGCCGGCTTCGCCTCACCTAGTCGAGGACCGACATCAAAAACGGGTTTGTGTGTGCTGGTTTGGATGTTGTCTTTACTTGTAAGCCTCCCATGGATAGTTAGAGTGTTAGACTTTTTTTTAGTTAATTAATCACATCATTTCATAAAAAAATCTTGGTTACTCCATTCCCTTCCTCTCCACGTTCTTCCCCTAGAGTGTTTGTTCTCATCCCTCAATTCACCTAAAACCATCTTCATTGATCATTACTATAGTTATATCTATATTAAAAATCAATTCTATAGTCTACGTCACTTTTGCATCAGTCAATTCCTCTCAATTTTCTTCCTAAATCACCTTCCTAACACTATAGGTATCTCTACTCTCTCAAATCCTAGAAATAATCTAATCTCATACCTAAGCTCATACCCTTACTTAATCCGTATACTAAGTGAGGAAAAATCTAAATTATTGTTTGAAACTCGGTTCACAACAACGATTATTACTACCCCTAAATCGACGTCATCAGCAGGTAACGGATGGGCTTGACCCGTACAAGTAAAGACGATCAATGTCGTAGTTTTCTCAATATTCTCTCACCTGTCTCTAGCCCAAGCACAGTGGAGTGCAATCGAAAGTATACTGCAGAAGATAATGTAACAATCAAGCGAAAGGATGTCAGACCTCATCGATGAGCTGCTCATCATCAAGATCTCTGTCAATGCAGCAGCTAGTACGGGTTGTGGGCAGAGATGAGTCAGAGGGGGACTCGGCGTTGCTCGTCAGGTGGTGGACCGCAGGAGCGGATCGACAGAGTCGAAGGCAAGGGCCCAAGTGGAGGAGAGAACTACGGGTCACCCGAGCAGCCACGAGAGGCGACCGGGTACAATGACAAACAGTGATGGCAACAAAGAGAGTGCAGCAGCCTAGCTCATGACCAGGCACTAGGTGGTTGGTGGAGGCATGATCAACCTCAATCATCACCTCTGTCCACCCACTGACAATTAGGCAGATCCTGGTGGATGTCTCCAGGTGCTCAGTTTCTAGATTCGCACTCGTCACCAACCCTGTCCAATGCTAATGGGCGAGGAGTTTATGGTCAAACACCTGACGGCCTTCGATGATCAATCAAGAGCCCCGGGGTGCAATAAACAGCGGATGCTGATGTGGCCAGCCCTTCGTGGGTCGCCTTAAGGGGTTCATCGACTAGGCAAGATGCTAATCACCGTGACGGGTAACCTAAACCATGATTCTAGTCTAGGGGATGACTTGGCAGGATCCGTCATTGAGGATCTAGGGGCCCTAGAGAGGAGTACCTCCCGATGTCACGATGACCCCAAGGCGATGGTCCTGGCTCATTCACCCGGTGGTATCGTATCCTGGGGTGACAACTTTCGCAGACCGTGGAAGACGATCCTTCCCGCCGATGATCGATGATGCAAGGTCCCACACACAATTGAGTGGAGCTTCAAGGCTGTGCGATGACACGTGAAATGGAGAGAAGGAAGCTCTCGACCTACCAGTGGTGTCCAAGTTCCCACACCTTAGTGCACCCCTTCTTCTCCTCTCGCCCTCCATCCATCTTGTTCTCCTTTCTTTCTCCTTGGTGAGACCAGAATTCTGAATAAAAATTCAATACTATGATCTGGTTTGCCTTCCTAGGGCGCATCTTCTTCTCTTATATAGGGAGGTCAAGATGGGCCCTAGGGAGGTCCATTAAGGGGAGGTCAATGTACATAAGACCTCCTTATAAAATCAAAGACCCAAATATGAAAATTTTAAAGGGCAGAAAATAAACAAAAACTGACGATGACGTAACGGACAAAACAACAATCCTGGACATGAAGACGATGTGAATGACGTGACAAGCGACGATACAAACACGACAGACGAACACACAAAAGGAAATAAACTGAAAATTGAATGATCACGAATGTGCTTTCACCTGGGGTATTTGAACCCAGCCGTCTTCACGGTTGCCATGGCATGCCGGTTGGGCTGAACGCAAACTGGCAGAGGCATTAATGATGGTGACAACATCTCGGACGACATCCCTAGGACTCTAGCTGATGCGCTCCATCATCAACTATCCCTAGGTTATGCTTATTGAAGAGGGAGAGGGGTGTGATGGAGGACCATCTAGTCAATCACTCTCTGACCTGTCGTCAGCCGCGTCGTGAAGCCCGAGCCAACGTGAAGAATCTACAGTTCCACTATCAGGTTTGAGAAGCAGCGTCGTCGCCTTGGGTCGTGTCAAGTGTTTTTATGTAAATTTTCTGTTTTTCGTCGTTGTTGGGTTGTCGGGAGACCCCTCCTACGTGAGTACCAACCTCCTGCATGTTTTCTTTTATTTAATTTTGCTTAATTGTCCTTTTTAGGGGGAGAAAAATAAGATGATCTTCTTCTTCCCCTAAAGAGTCCTTTTAAGGGAAGCCTATAGGATTTCCCTTAAAAGGGGCCCAATAGGGCCACCCTACAGCTACCACTTTCCCTCTATAAGAGGGGAAGAGTGGACGTGGGATATTATGCTTGGTGTCTTGTTGAAAACCCAGATCTCGTTTCATTCAGTAGCCATTATTGTTTGAAATGAAGAAGTTTATTGTGGTTTTTCCCTCTGTTTTTTGGAAGAATAGGGGCGAATTTGTTTATAGAAATCATGGGGGGGGTGCTCCTTGTCTTCATCATGGTTCCTTTTAGTTGTTGATTGAACCAGCATTGTCAAATCTGCATGTGAAGATGAGAACCGATGCATGGGTCGTTGCACGATCCACTGAAGAAGAAGGTATAATCCTCCGAAGACTTTTCCCCACTGAAATTACATGGTGTTTTGCTTCTTTGAGATCCCAATCTGAATAAAAAAGTGGTAATTATTGTGTTTCTTCTTGAGAAAGTCTTTATTGCTTCTAGGGTTTGCCCGTCCCGATGCCAGTATTGGATGCCGGTATCGGGACGGATGCTGAACCGGATACCGGAAATGAATTTTCCGGTATCCTTTTTTTTCGATATCTAGATACCGGATATCGGTATCGAATATCGGTTGCTATAGTGCCGATATTCGATACCGATATCCGTCCCGATACCGGTATCCGTCCCGATACCGGCATCCGTCTCCGTCTCAGGGGGACAGATGACGGTACCGAATATCGGATGCGGATATCGATTTTCGATATCCGCATCAAATTATTTATCTCTCTCTCTCTCGTTCGCACTCATTCTCTCTTGTTTGCACTCTTTCTCTCTCTCTCTCATTGGCTCTAGTTCTTGCTCTTTCTCTCGCTCTATCTTTCACACTTGTTCTCTCTCTCTCTCATTCGCTCTCTCTCTCTCTCTTCTCCCTCTCCCCTCCCCCTCCCTCTCTCCCTCTTGCTCTAGCTTTTCATGCCTCTCTCTCTAAAAATATGAGAAGCACATTAAAACCATGTTTCTCTCTCCTAAAGTTTTGGTCGGCTGGCATCTCACATTTCGCAGAGGTAACGTGGGCAAGGGGATACCACAAAATATTATTATTTGGTCATACAACTTAGTTATTATATACATGAGATTATTTTTTATTTCTTCCATATGGGATAGAGGGATTCTGGTTTTGTGTTAAACTCGGAATCCCTTTATCCCATATGGAAAGATAAAGAAATTTTTGTTTCTATTTATTGGAAGGCGTACTGATTAATTAATAAATTTATATACATATATAATGCTCTTAAAATAGCGATAATAGACATAGCTATTATTTTAATATTTAATAATATATCGACCTCATTTAATATATACTAATAAAAGTTTCTAAAATTTCCATGTGGGATAAGTGGATTCAGAGTTTACTTTAACTTTGAATCCTGTTATCCTATATGGAAGGAAAAAAAAAACATTGCACACTATATAATAACGGTCATTGAATATAAATCAAAATCAAATAATGCGATTTAAACTAAGAAGTATAATGTGAAAAGGTTGATTATTTTATCGGTCGATATCAGATAACGGTTTTCTGATATCCGGATTCGAAAACCGGTATCTGGCATCCGGTATCTGTCTCCGACATCCGGATATCGGAAAACCGATATCCAGTATCCGATATCGTATTCGTCCTCACACCCCCGATATCCGATACCGATATCCGTCTAACCCCTTATAGACGGATATTGACCGATATCCAATATCCGATATCCAGCACAGTCCCAATTTTTTCCCGGATATCGGATATCGGTTGTCCGATACCGGATGACGGACGGATATCGGTTGGGCGAACACTAATTGCTTCTGTGGAGAAGATCCTGTTCAATTCATGTTGCCCTGGTGTTTCCTTTCCCTCGGCCCTAGGAGAACTCGTTACGTTCCTGAAGGCATACTCTGAGAAAACAAAATATTGACAATGATGCTTCTGTACTTAATCTCCACAGCAGAAGACTCACTGTCGAATTGTTAACAAACATCCACTGTTGGTTCGATGGGACAACGGTTGTATATTTTACATCGGCAAGAGTCAATTTATTAGCCATCTTTCGGCGATCGAGCGTCATCGGAAATCAACCGCTTGTTCAAAGCTTGCCCTATGAGTTCACATTCTTCTATGTCCACGCGCGTGGTGCACTCCGGCATTCTCCTAGCTCGTGTGTGGTCAACTGTTGCTTGTATGAAGATGGTCAGCGCGTGGAATGCAGAAATCACTGCTTCTGCCTTGTCGACAACTTGAAGAATAACGGTGGCCCTGATTGACGCGGCTGTTCCATTACAAGGCTATCAAATCCATTCTTGTGATCCCTCTCCACTTGTGTTGACGTCTATTCCTGAATAACACCGATGGCTTCCAGAATTGTGTACCAGCTCAAGCGACAACCACGCTCACACACGTTCTGGGTGGTTGGAATCGGAACATCAAGTGTGTTTGTTCCCTTCTCTTCAATTGTCGTGTTGATTAGTTCCTTCAGTGCCGACCTCTATTTTGCTCATCGCCACGAGTGAATAAAGTGAGCTTTAGGATTAGCCATTGTATCTAGAATAGGACCTTTCTTTGCTGGTATTGGGACTATTCAATTATGTTGACGGTGCGGAGGCTGTTGGACAAGAACGGCCCCCACTCGCCGTCTTTTGATCTGTTCAAATTGGTCCTTGGGAGCTTGATTGTGACAAAACCCATCACGTGCTGTATAATTGGTCTGCGTGACGAACATCATATTTCTCATTAATATTTTTCCCAAAGCATATACATTCATTCACAGCATTTTCATTGTATTTAGAGTCTACCTTCCGGACGTAACACGAGGTGTTGATTCCGACCGACGTGTTACATCAATGTGACTGGGTTAGAAAGCTGCCAATCCCTCTACAATTCCGAAAGAGACTTGGAATTATAAAGCTATCGACTTGCATGTCGCACCCTCGATCGGGTGTTATATGCAACATATATGAGGGGCATATGTATGCTGTCCTAGAGGGAAGGATGTGTCCATGTCTGAATCCTCAGAAATGGAGGCATCGTCATCCTCTTCTTCCATGGAAGCGATACCGCTAGTATCCCCTCAAGTATCCTCAGAACTGGTGTGTGAAGCTTGATGGTTAGTCAAGCATTCATCCCAAACAAATAGGATATGAGATGGATGGAGGTCGGGCAGGGAGGTGAGTAGTTTTGGTGGGGGTAGCATATGGCTAGGAGGGGACGTTAGGCTGGGGATGTGAGAGGGTTGGGGAGGTGAAGGGGATGGAGGTGGAGCAGTTGAGGGGGGGAGTGATGTAAAACAATGCGACGGTGTCATCGAATTGGTTTGCTCCACAATAAACTGATGAATGCAATGCAAGGGTAGAATGATGCAACTTTTAAAATATCAAGAAGTAGTCTCGATGTTGCCAATTTAAGACGTGGGTCAAGAGATGACATGTGTAGTCTAGGATCGGAAGGCTCCCAATGACCCGTTTGACCGGTCCGAGAACCGACAAAGTAGGGTTGGCAATCACTACCCGTAGGTATTCATAACCCTCACCACTAGTTATTCTATTCCAATACCAAGAAAGAGATTGCTATTTCCAGTTGATGTGGCTAATTTTAAATAAAATATATCTCTCCGGCGGAAGAACAATGTCGTTGGCACTAAAGAAACTAATTAAGCTCTAAATTTAAATGGATTACGGGGAAAATGGAAGTGACCTCTGATGTGGAGACATCGTCGATGTTGAAGCCTTTGGAAAATAATGGCAGAAGTTCCCCCTGTCGCTGAATTACTGTGGAGTGATTGGCTCCAAAGTAGGTTGGAGTCTTTGATAATAGCACAGTTAGGGGAAGGGGTCAGTCGACCCAACCCCTAATTCCACCAATCCAAACTTTGTTCAATTGCAAGCAGTTTCGTCAGGCATAAGTGGTGTCACATTCGATCAATAACCAAGGACCTGATGAACGGAGGGAATATATGAGGGGGAGAATCTGGAAGGGGTCCAATGAACGGTTGAGAGGACGCCCGCAGAGGAAGAGCCCAGCATCAGCACCCTTTTGATCTCGATTGAAAAAACTTGGAGCTTGATTATAGAAGAAAAAAAAACTAATGATGGTGACTGCTGAGATGAACACTCGCCGCGATTGAGCGTCGAAACCCAAATTTTGTCCTTGTAGGGACTGACGATCATGAATGGCTGTAGTCAGATTACAACAGTGACATCGTTGGTGGTCGTGAAGAGACTGACGAATGCCGTAGGTTCAGATTTATGGCCGGCTGGACCATAATTGAAACTATAGAACAAGTAGAGAGGGAAATTGGTCGGGACACAAAGCAGCGACGGTATTATGCGATTGATTCAAAGCAAGTTGACGATCTAGAGCAATGTCTCACAGTAGAGACTCTAATGGTGACAAGAAGGTTGATGAGAATCTATGATAATGACGCCAACTCTACGATGGCATTCTTGGATTCGAGGGAGGTCAGATGGATCCTTCTTACACAAACTTGATCGGTAACAAAGGGATCACGATGAAGATGGGCAGAGGCAACCTCCTTCATCGGTCACCAATGATTGTAACCGCTTCATCCAATTGGATCTATGGTGGGACCCACCACAAGAAAGGAATAGAAACGACAAACACCATTCAGAATGTTCCAAATACCAAGCTTGGTCTTCCATTAAGACATACCCCCCTTTATATATAGGTGGATGCCGTAATGGATCATTAGGGGAATGGTCCAATTGAGAGTTCTTCCCCTAATGGGCCAAATTAAAAAAAATTACAACATAAAATAAAACTAGGCCTAAACAGGTGACCCACTAAATGTCCTTACAATAAAGAAATGCATATATAAAATAAACTGCATAAATTACCCAATCGATTGTCAAGCCATGTACTTTAAGGTCAGATAGCTCAAGCGTCACATCGTAGTTGCTAGCGAGCTTGAATAGGAGCTTCTCAATGGTTCCCAATCAGGGAGGGGCTGAGATGATGGATGATGAAGGGGGGATGAAAGAACATTAGGAGATTGCGAGGGACAGGAAGATGTAAGCCGAGGGGATGTTGAGGGGCGGGAGGATATAGGCAACGGGGGGATGTAGGCAACGGGAGGATGTAAGCCGAGGGGATATTGAGGGGATGATAAGCGGGGGGGGATGTAGTCCGAGGGGATGGTGAGAGACGGGAGGGTGTAGATCTAGAGGGGCTAGGGGCACTAGATCGACTCCACCCGACCTTCGTGTACTCTCGTGTATAGGGTCCTTCTGGTATATCCAAAGGGGCAAATGCATTAAAGGTTAGTGTGGGTGCCCTAACCTATTTTCCATTGTCCGACCAGTTGCTAATAGGGACATCTTTAGTCTGAGCAGGAGTTTTGGTGCGCTTATCCGCACACTTCTTCACTTCACCCATTGTGAAGCTGTAGGTGTAGGCTTGTTTGGCATGGGCGTAGCCGACACAAAATCTCGAGATAGGGGAGGCGACACACTAGTCGCACCATGTTGTGGGGGGGTGGCCAATGTAGCCTGAGGCTATTTCTGATTAGGGCGGCACCCTTGGATAGTGGAATTTGCCTATAAAAGAAGAATAATGAGAAGGAAAGACAAAGACAAGAAGACAAAGGAAGAAGAAATGAAAAATGAAGATGAATATAAAAAATAAGAAGAAAAGACGGGGAAGAAAAGAAAAAATGCAAAACAGATCAAACAAGAATAAGACGAGGAAAAGTAAGAGGAGAAGAAGATGAGAACAAGATGACAAGAAGTAGATTAAGGAGATGAATAAGGACAGTCGAAAAAGAAAAGACAGAGGAAGAAGAAAACAAAAACGAAGAAGAGGGGAAAAAGGAAGAACAGAAGAAGAAGAATAAAACAAAATAAATGAACAACAGAATCAACAAGAAGAAGATGAGGATAAATAAGATGAGAAGAAGAAGGGAAAAAGATGAGAAGAAGAAGAAAAGGGAAGAAAAAAATAAAAAAGGAGAAAAACAAGGGAAGAAGAAGAAAAGAATAAGGAGTTGACAAGGAATAAGAAGAAGACGAAGAAAAGGAGAGGAAAAAAATTATGAAAAACATGATAAATAAGAAGAAGACGATGAAAACGAAGAAGAGAAGAAGAAGAGAAGAAGATGAGATGAAGAAGATTAAGGATAAGAATAGGAAGGAAATATGAAGAAGAATAGACAAAGGAAGAAAAAAGGGAAAAAGGAATATGAAAATAAAAAAGAAGAAGACAAGAAGGAGAAGAAAAGAGAAAAAAGAAAAACAAAATAAGCAAGAAGAAGATGAGGAAAAATAAGATGAAAATAATAAGAGAATAAGATAACAAAAAGAAGATTAAGGAGAAGAATTAGAAAGAAAGACAAAGGAAGAAAACAGAAGAAGATGAAAATAAAATAGAAGAAAAAAAGAAAAGAAGAAGAAGACGAAGAATAAACCGAAGAAGAAGAAAAAAAATAAAGGACGAAAAAAGAAGAATAAGTAGAAAATTGGACATCAATATTGATCTAAATATATGATCATGTTCAAACACTGAAATTAAAATGTTCGTGCTAATATTCGACATTATACAAAATCAAAGTTATGAATTTAGAATTTATCACAGATTATAAGCAGAATCAGAACACTGTTCATAATCAACTACTGATACAGATCTACCATTTTGCTTAAAGTAGGAATTTAAAAGAACTCAGATCTGGGCGAGATCAACACTCATCAATCGAATGAATAAGGGAAAATAAGAAAATGAAGATGGCTACTTTTCTTTCCTAATTACCTTCGCCTTCACACAATCACACTTGGCAGCCTCTTCTTCAGACGAGAGAGTGCGGTGAGCGGAAGCAGGGCAGAAGCAGCGAGGGTGGCGGCGACTGAGAGATGACGAGGGGGGGCTGTGGTGTGCCTCTCAAAACTTTTGCACAATCGCAGAAAACCTCACCGTACAGCCTTTGTGCGGTGTGCGGTGCCTTGTGTGAAAAAATTGTGTGGTGTGTTGTGTAACAACTACTATTGGGTTTTCCCAATAATTATGTGATAAAATGGGGGAATTTTAATTTAAGTAAATGCTTACCTTCTACCGCATGATATAATGCATCTTTGGGATAATTTTGGCGTTTCACAAGTCCAGATTATGAATAAAACAAAACACATTAACTTTCATAGCAGCAAGAAAATTTTGTCACTTCTCATGTCTTTAGCAACCAATAGAATAGGAATTTATACGATATGGGTTCTGTGTAGCCAATATTTTTCTTTGATTTTCTCCTTACCTCTTAATATATTAAATTATAAAATAAAAAGTATTTTCATTTGATTTACATGAAAATTGTGTTATCTATAAATATGAATTTGATAACTCAAGCTCTGCCTATTTGATCATCTTACTTTCACTTGTATTTAGGACAATAAATTGTATGTAAATTGACATTTATTCCTAAAATCATAAATACAGTTAAATTGATTGCCAAACAGACCAGTAAAAATGTCTAAGTTTTTATTTTTGCCAACTTAAGCTCGATTAGATTTTTCCATTTTCTTGATTCTACTTATATTTTGAAGAAATTTACTAAAAAGATCTGTACCTGTGTGGACAGATCAGTTGTCGAATATCTAGGTCTTTCTCAAATTCATCATGAATTTCTTCAAGATCACTCATTGGCTCCAGAGGATAGTGCCTAAATTTCATCGTTTGTGGGTAGGTTATATAACACTCACACCCAATCAGTCTTGGTTGATTTACACCACAACATATTCTAGAGATGGTTCTACAAATTATTCCGTACTTTTGATGATAAGTGGAAGAATGTACAATTGCACAATGGACACTCAATGATGATAAGCTAGCAAGAAACACATTTCTTCGAGACTTACTCCAGAACATACTAAAGGAATATAAAATCTGATACATATGCATGAATGCAATAAATGGGATGCCTTGGAAAAGGTATTCTTTCATCTACTATGGAAATGTGTCATCCATAAGGATAATGCTATTCATGGTTCTAATAAAGTGAAAAATTATATGAAGAACTTGTATTTGATAATGAAAGAGTTGTTGATATCCATGTTTGAAAGCACAATGCAATTTCCTCTAATCATAGACATGTGGACTATGAGCAACTGTTGTAGAGTACTTGGTATGATTGGGTCAACTCAGGATTTGTTAACAAATGGAAATAACCAATAATGTGTTGGATTCTAGGGCCTTAATTTAAATGAAAGAAAGGGGATTCTTGCAGCGGAAGAGTTAGACCAGGATTGAATGACATCTACAAATCAATTGATCAAATCACTAGGGAAAACATACATCTGTGATTTGTTGGATCCTCAAGTGAGGAATGTTGAGCTTCTCAAGTGTGGAGCACCTTAACATAGCCACATGATTCATGGCATCTCAAATATTTTTCTTCCTCTTGACGAATCCTGTTCGTGCTCTATTGTCATCGTTATGACATCACAATCATATATTGAAAGGAGCCATGGGACGAAGGGAGAAAAACAAGAAGAGCCCTAAAAAATTCAGATATGGGTGTTTTTTTAAGGGCCTTATTCTATTTATATTAATTTGGTATTTTTTAAAACCCATAATTCTTATTATATCTCTCAACATCCTAAGCAATATTTGCGTGTGACCCTCTAGGCCCATGTATCAGTCTAGTAAATGTCTCTAATGGCCCAATAACCTTTACTAAAAGTAAATATTAATTAAATTTATCATCATTTACATTAATTAATGGAATATCATTTTAACTCAATAGATAGGTCTAGTCTCTAGCCCATGGGGTTCCAAGCTGCGGCTCGTGCTCAAAAAAAAAAAAGGTGTGTGTCTCATTTGTTGAACTAAGAGTGGGTGAATTAGTTCCACTTCTTTTTTATTTATATGAATTCCTTGTTTAACTCTCTCTTACTTCACTCAAAGGACAATAAATTTTTTACCCTGCTTCGAGGCACTAATGTGCCCTTACTGCAGCCGCGCCTCACCCGAGGAGTAACCCTGACTCCATTTATCACTTTGGCAAATGCAAAGTGAGAAAAACTGTTCATGATGTACAATCGCTCGCACTGATCTCGAGTAATCACACACTAAAACACTTGCTTGGTGCCGACGTCTCCCTCGACCTCAATTGAGTAGACAATCAGATCAATTAATGTTTACTAATATCAGAAATATTCAAAGTAGACAATCAGATCAATCAAAATTAAAAGATCAATTGTCTTAATGCAAATAAAATGTGATTAACAAATATCAATTCAAATAAAGCAATTATAGTAATTCTGATCGAATGTGATTTAGCAGATATCAAACTAAATCAAACAATTCAACTGTGTATATCCTGATCGAATGTGAATTAGCAGATATCAAACTAAATCAAACAATTCAACTGTGTAAATCCTGATCGAATGTGATATAGGAGATATCAATTCAAATCAAATAGTTATATCAATTCTGATCCAATGTAATTAGATGATATCAATTTAAATCAAACACTTGTATCAAATCTGATCAAATGTAATAAAGATATATCAATTGTATTAGAAGATCTAAATTAATATATTCAAGAAATCGATTTGGATAGTCATTGAGATTTCACACAATATAAAATTCAAATTCAAATTCAAATGTATGAGATGAATGGATAAATTTCGAATTGAATTTGTTATATCTGAAGAACACTGATTTTCAATAAATTTATTTAAAACCAATCAGAATTAGGGCGCCTGAAATTATTCCAATATTTTGAAATCAAATTCAAAACTGATTTGTATTAATCAGTGAATTCAAATCGATTTAACGCTGTCAATAGATTCAAAAATCAATAATTCAAGGAAAGTTTGTTATATGATTTCAAATAATAGCAAACTTCAAAATTGAATTGAATTTTATATCAATTAATTTGGTTGTAAAAGCGATTTAATCTTTAATTTATATCAATAAATATTTCAATTAGATTTTAGATTTGATTTCACACAATCAAGAAACCGAAATTAATTTGTTATTTAGATTTCAAAAAATCCAAGATCAAAATCAATTTTTCAAATTATGAATGATGAAATTTTGATTTGAGATTCTAACTTCTGAAAATCAATGAATTTCAAGAACCTTCAAATCAATTTCAAAAATCAAGAAATAGGTGCCTGAAAAGTTATCAATGGTCTGTTGAATCAATAAAATATGGAACAATCTAACCAGGAATTTCTTGAAGAATCAGAATTTCCAAACATGCAGATGAAGAGATTCACCAGCCTTGAATTTCTTCACAGCCAGCCACAACTTTCAAGAACTAATCAGTTGAGGAGAGAGATCACAGATTTTTCAAAGAGAGAGAGAGAGAGAGTGGGCGCTCTACCTTAATTATAAAATTGTTACCCCTAATATACTCCATCACATATTTGTCTATTTAATATATAAATGTCTATATATTACTACTATATTCAACTACTTAATTAATTTCATTTAATATCTATTATATTAAATCATCAAAATCATTTTCCTAACATCATTCATTTAACATGTCTCTAATTGGTTATGTTTTGTGTATGCTCCATCATTCACTTAACTTTCGCATAATGACTTATGGTATGATCAACTGTCACACTCTAACCTGTCATTTGAGTTAATATTGATGCATTTGGAAATCATCGGAGAACTCTTCTCTGATATTCCACTACCTTAGCTAAAGAATTCTCCGCATATTCCTTGATATGTCGCCTCTTATCTAAGGGGTGGGCAATCCCATATTGACCACTCAATCATCGCTGTGAACTTCTTCATGGGTTGTACCAATAATTTTTTGTATTCCGTGATTATGAACTCGTAGGCCATAACACAGTATAACCTTCCGTCCACAAGACATAAGTAGAGTCCCAGGTCTAAGTATCACATACACAACCATAAGGTGCATTAACCTGATTGGTAGTTTGATATAATATAATATTTTTATAAAGAGCTTCGACTATCTATCATTGGTTTCCCCACACCAATGACTATGGAACTGACCATACTCATCATATGAGTGAGACTATTTAGAAGTGATTGTCCACCCGATATCCGTCCTTTAGGAGTAGACAGATATCGAAGAAGGATATCGGATGTCAAAGGACAAGACGGATATCAGATGGGTAAGGACGAGACAGATATCAGATATCAATTTTGATATCTGGATATCATAACTGGTATCCGGATATTGATATCTGGTATCCACAGAAAAAATAAATTTTTATCATCATCTTAAATGATTTATTTACGCAATGCAATACGCTTTTCCGAAACTTGTTATCCCATATGGAAGAAAATAGAAATTTTTTGCTGTATATATTAAAAAAGGCTGAATATACATTAAATTATATAATAATATTTTATTAACTAATTAATATATTTTAAGGTTGATATATACGCAATATATTTAAAATATTAGTACCTCGTCAAATAAATACAGCTCAAAATTTATAGTTTCATCCATATGGGATAGAATGATTCAGAGTTTCATGTTAAACTCCAAATCCTGTTATCCCAAATGAAAGAAAAAAAAATTTGGACTGCTTATATTGAACAAGCCATTTAGTAAATAAAAAAGCTATTCAATTACCCTCTGGCCCAAGCTAATATTTTCAAACCGCTACACATTGATGATTA